>NW_027141953.1:702500-1405000 GCF_036365525.1 Heterodontus francisci | reverse complement strand
AGATTGCAGAGCCTTTGTCCTTGATCTTTATGTCGTCATTGTCGACAGGAATAGTGCCGGAAGACTGGAGGATAGCAAATGTCCCCTTGTCCAAGAAGGGGAGTAGAGACAGCCCTGGTAATTATAGACCTGTGAGCCTTACTTCGGTTGTGGGTAAAATGTTGGAAAAGGTTCTAAGAGACAGGATTTATAATCATCTTGAAAAGAATAAGTTCATTAGCGATATTCAGCACGGTTTTGTGAAGGGTAGGTCGTGCCTCACAAACCTTATTGAGTTTTTTGAGAAGGTGACCAAACAGGTGGATGAGGGTAAAGCAGTGGATGTGGTGTATATGGATTTAAGTAAGGCGTTTGATAAGGTTCCCCACGGTAGGCTATTGCAGAAAATACGGAAGTATGGGGTTGAAGGTGATTTAGAGCTTTGGATCAGAAATTGGCTAGCTGAAAGAAGACAGAGGGTGGTGGTTGATGGCAAATGTTCATCCTGGAGTTTAGTTACTAGTGGTGTACCGCAAGGATCTGTTTTGGGGCCACTGCTGTTTGTCATTTTTATAAATGACCTGGAAGAGAGTGTAGAAGGGTGGGTTAGTAAATTTGCAGATGACACGAAGGTCGGTGGAGTTGTGGATAGTGCCGAAGGATGTTGTAGGGTACAGAGAGACATACATAGGCTGCAGAGCTGGGCTGAGAGATGGCAAATGGAGTTTAATGCGGAAAAGTGTGAGGTGATTCACTTCGGAAGGAGTAACAGGAATGCAGAGTACTGGGCTAATGGGAGGATTCTTGGTAGTGTAGATGAACAGAGAGATCTTGGTGTCCAGGTGCATAAATCCCTGAAGGTTGCTACCCAGGTTAATAGGGCTGTTAAGAAGGCATATGGTGTGTTAGCTTTTATTAGTAGGGGGATCGAGTTTCGGAGCCATGAGGTCATGCTGCAGCTGTACAAAACTCTGGTGAGACCGCACCTGGAGTATTGCGTGCAGTTCTGGTCACTGCATTATAGGAAGGATGTTGAAGCTATGGAAAGGGTGCAGAGGAGCTTTACTAGGATGTTGCCTGGTATGGAGGGAAGGTCTTACGAGGAAAGGCTGAGGGACTTGAGGCTCTTTTCATTGGAGAGAAGGAGGAGGAGAGGTGACTTAATAGAGACATATAAGATAATCAGAGGGTTAGATAGGGTGGATAGTGAGCGTCTTTTTCCTCGGATGGTGTTGGCAAACACGAGGGGACATAGCTTTAAGTTGAGGGGTGATAGATATAGGACAGATGTTAGAGGTAGTTTCTTTACGCAGAGAGTAGTAGGCGCGTGGCACGCCCTGCCTGCAACATTAGTAGACTCGCCAACTTTCAGGGCATTTAAGTGGTCATTGGATAGACATATGGATGAAAATGGAAAAGTGTAGGTCAGATGGTTTCACAGGTCGGCGCAACATCGAGGGCCGAAGGGCCTGTACTGCACTGTAATATTCTAAGGTCCTGGGGGAAATACTGAGCTGTCACAGCATTAAACACAGGTGCTGTGGCAAATACTGAGCTATCACATCTTTAAGCACAGGGCCTGGGGGAAATACTGAGCTCTCACAACTTTAAGCACAGGTCCTGGGGGAAATACTGAGCTGTCCCATACGTAATGACAGATCCTGGGGGAATAACAGAGCTGTCACAACTTTAAGCACAGGTCCTGGGGGAAATACTGAGCTGTCCCATACGTAATGACAGATCCTGGGGGAATAACGGAGCTGTCACAACTTTAAGCACAGGTCCTGGGGGAAATACAGAGCTGTCACAATTGTAAACACAGGTCCTGGGGGAAATACTGAACTGTCACAGCTTTAAACACAGGTCTTGGGGGAAATACTGAACTGTCACAACTTTAAACACAGGGCCTGGGGGAATTATAAATAGAATTAGAACATTACAGCGCAGTACAGGCCCTTCGGCCCTCGATGTTGCGCCGACCTGTGAAACCATCTGACCTACACTATTCCATTTTCATCCATATGTCTATCCAATGTCCACTTAAATGCCCTTAATGTTGGCGAGTCTACTACTGTTGCAGGCAGGGCGTTCCACGACCCTACTACTCTCTGAGTAAAGAAACTACCTCTGACATCTGTCCTATATCTTTCACCCCTCAACTTAAAGCTATGTCCCCTCGTGTTTGCCATCCTCATCCGAGGAAAAAGACTCTCACTATCCACCCTATCTAACCCTCTGATTATCTTGTATGTCTCTATTAAGTCACCTCTCCTCCTCCTTCTCTCTAACGAAAACAACCCCAAGTCCCTCAGCCTTTCCTCGTAAGACCTTCCCTCCATACCAGGCAACATCCTAGTAAATCTCCTCTGCACCCTTTCCAAAGCTTCAACATCCTTCCTATAATGCGGTGACCAGAACTGCACGCAATACTCCAGGTGCGGTCTCACCAGAGTTTTGTACAGCTGCAGCATGACATCGTGGCTCTGAAACTCGATCCCCCTACTAATAAAAGCTAACACACCATATGCCTTCTTAACAGCCCTATTAACCTGGGTAGCAACTTTCAGGGATTTATGCACCTGGACACCAAGATCTCTCTGTTCATCTACACTACCAAGAATCTTCCCATTAGCCCAGTACTCTGCATTCCTGTTACTCCTTCCAAAGTGAATCACCTCGCACTTTTCCGCATTAAACTCCATTTGCCATCTCTCAGCCCAGCTCTGCAGCCTATCTATGTCCCTCTGTACCCTACAACATCCTTAGGCACTATCCACAACTCCACTGACCTTCGTGTCATCCGCAAATTTACTAACCCACCCTTCCACAAACTCTTCCAGGTCATTTATAAAAATGACAAACAGCAGTGGCCCCAAAACAGATCCTTGCGGTACACCACTAGTAACTAAACTCCAGGATGAACATTTGCCATCAACCACCACCCTCTGTCTTCTTTCAGCTAGCCAATTTCTGATCCAAAGCTCTAAATCACCTTCAACCCCATACTTCCGTATTTTCTGCAATAGCCTACCGTGGGGAACCTTATCAAACGCCTTACTGAAATCCATATACACCACATCCACGGCTTTACCCTCATCCACCTGTTTGGTCACCTTCTCAAAAAACTCAATAAGGTTTGTGAGGCACGACCTACCTTTCACAAAACCGTGCTGACTATCGCAAATGAACTTATTCTTTTCAAGATGATTATAAATCCTGTCTCTTATAACCTTTTCCAACATTTTACCCACAACCGAAGTAAGGCTCACAGGTCTATAATTACCAGGGCTGTCTCTACTCCCCTTCTTGAACAAGGGGGCAACATTTGCTATCCTCCAGTCTTCCGGCACTATTCCTGTCGACAATGACGACAGAAAGATCAACGACAAAGGCTCTGCAATTTCCTCCCTGGCTTCCCAGAGAATCCTAGGATAAATCCCATCTGGCCCAGGGGACTTATCTACTTTCACACTTTCCAAAATTGCTAACACCTCCTCCTTGTGAACCTCAATCCCATCCAGCCTAGTACTCTGAATCTCAGCATTCTCCTCGACAACATTTTTTTTCTCTACTGTGCTGTCACAACTTTAAACACAGGGCCTGGGGGAAATACTGAGCTATCACAACTTTAAATATGGGGCCTGGGGGAAACACTGAAATGTCACAACTTTAAAGACAGGTCCTGGGGGAAATACTGTGCTGTCACAACTTTAAAGACAGGTCCTGGGGGAAATACTGAACTGTCATATCTTTAAACACATGCCCTGGAGGAAATACTGAACTGTCCCAAACTTAATCACAGGGCCTGGGGGAAACATTGAACTGTCACAACTGTAAACATAGGGCCTGGGGGAAATACTGAGCAGTCACAACTGTAAACGCAGGTCCTGGGGGATACACCTCCTTAACCAATTTATGGACCTGTCCTGCTACCTTCAGGGATCCATGGGCATTCACTCCAAGGTCATTCAATTCATCTTCAGCTCTCCATATTCTCCCAATCAAAAACACTTGGCTATCCACTTGAAGGAATATATTCTCCATGTCTATCCATTCCCATCGAACACTCTCAGAGAAGGTACCACACTGGTTAGATACAGCGTAAAGCTCTGTTTAAACTGTCCCTGGAGTGTCGGATTAACCTGGGTTACTCACTGTGCCTCAGCCACTGAGACGCTCCTGCATCACTTGCCTTAATGTAAGTGGATACCGGGTTTGGGAGCAGGACGGGCACGAGATTAGGGTGACTGCTCATGTGGAGGATAAACATCAGCAATCCCTCGGAGAATCAGTACACACCAGCGAGAATGAAAAAAAAATGTATCTGGTGTTGAAATTGTGAGCCTTGCATTGCAGAATGCTTTAGCATTTGGTAAGAATGTTGAGCCAGTGAAATTTTGCTGCAGTGGGATGAATAGATACTCCATGAACGTATTACAAAAGTAAAGTACGGTGTGTACTGTAAATATGGACTGAAATGACTGCAATAGCAATGTAACTGATCCATTTTCAGTTGAATTTTATGACTACAGTTATACCTGCTATCCTGTGAGAATGTAGATAAAACACGATGAGATGAAGTCAAAGTGGCCACTGTTGAATTTGCTAGCTTGATCTTTGTGGGAACACAAGGGTTAAGTAAGTTAAAAATATTAAATGGTCAATTCACTTGTACAATTAAACACTGAACAGACATCGCTATGGAATGTCCTATGTGCTGCATTCTTACTCCTGCATCTACTCTGTTCGGACTCCTCATGATTTTGAACACCTCTATCAAATCTAATCTCAAGTTTCTCTTTTCTATGGAGAACAACCCCAACTCTCCAATCTATCCACGTAACTGACGTCCCTCATCGCTGGAAACGATCTCATGAATCTTTTCTGCACCCTCTCTAATGCCTTCACATCCTTCTGAAAGTGCGGTGTCCACTGTTGGACACAATACTAGTTAAAGTTGAACCAGTGTTTTATAAAGCTTCATCATAACCTCCTTGCTTTTATACTCTAAGCCTCTATTTACAATGCCTGGGATCCCACATGCCTTTTAACCACTTTCTAAAATAGCCCTGCCACCTTCAATTTGTGCACAGATATCCCCAGGTCTCTCTGTTCCTGAACCCACTTCAGAATTGTATCCTTTATTTTTTATTGCCTCTCCTCATTCGTCCTACCAAAATACCTCACTTTACACTTCTCTGCACCATATTTCATCTGCCACGTGATCTTCTCTGGTGAGAAACTATTAAATGTTGGTGTTCAGAGGGATTTGGCTGTCTTTGTACACAGATCACACAAAGTTAACATATTGGTGAAAAAAGAAAGGCAAATGGTTTCTTGCTCTTTATTGCAAGGGATTGGAGTACAAGAGTAAGGAAGTCTCAATGCAATTGGTGAGAAGATTGCTAGAATAAAGTGTACTGGTTTGGTCTCCATACCTAAGAAAGGATATACTTGCCTTACATTCAGGACAACAAAGAGTCACGAGATAACGGTGGAGCAGACTTGAGGGGCCTTATGGCTTACTCCTACTCTTATTTGTTCTGTTCTTCAGTTCAAATGACAGAGAGTGACAGGGAGATCCAGAAAGAGGGAGGAGGAGAGAGAGCGAACAAACAGGAAACACGCATGGGAACACCACCACCTGCAAGTTTCCCTTAAAGTCGCTCACCATCCTGACTTGGAATTATATCACTGCTCCTTAACTGTCACTGGATCAAAATCCTATAATTCCATTCTAACAGCACTATGAGTGTACCTACACCACGTTGGCTGTAGTGATTCTCGGAATCGGTTCACTGCCACTTTCTCAAACAGCAATTATGGATGGGCAATAAATCCTGGAATTACCAGTAACGCTAACATCCAACCAATGGATAAAGTAAAAGAAAAAATACACCGATCCATATCAGGTGATATTAGGCTCAAATGATCTTTGAAGGCGGCAGGACATATTAAGAGAGTAATTAGCAAAACATATGCGATCTTGGTCTTCAGGGAGACAAAGAGAGAGAGAGAGGGAGAGACGGGCAGCAAAAGGGAGGGAGAGATGGGGAGAGACAGGCAGATTGTAGGAGAACTTTTACATCTAACTGCGTTAAAAAATATCAAAAATTTAAAGGGACTGTGCACTGAAAAAGATGGCCGCTCACAACAACTATAGTCACACACCATCCTTACTTGAAATTATATTGCACTGGCTCAAGATCCTGGAACTCCTTCCCTAACAGCACTGTGGGTCTACCTACCCCACATGGACTGCAGTGGTTCAAGAACATGGCTCACCACCACCTTCTCAAGGAAAATTAGGGATGGGCAATAAATGCTGGCCCTGCCAGCGACACGCACGTCAATCGAATGAATTAAATAAAATAAAATTCGGCCCCGAGCCACTTAAGGAGATATTAGGCTAGGTGACCAAAACCCTGGTCAAATAGCTTGGATTTAGGGAGCATCTTCAAAGAGGAGAGAGAGTTAGTGAGACAGAGAGGTTTAAGAATGGAATTGCAGAGTTAGGGCCTTGGCAGCTTGAAGGCACGGCCACCAATTGTGGAACGATTCGAATTGGGGATGCTCAAGAATCCAGAAGTAGAGGATCGCAGATATTGGAGGATTGTGGAGCTGGAGGAGATTGCAGAGATAGGGAGGGGTCATTTGTTGAAGATAATTCTAAATTTCTACCACCCTTTGTGTGTAGAAATGTTTCTTAACTTCACTCTTTAAAGACTTTTCGACTAATGTTCGATTTTTAGATTGTCAACCTCGTCGGAGACTCCCACAATCAGTGAAAAGAGTTTCTCTCTCTCTATCCCTTAGTTCCATTATTATCTTGTAAACTTTGATCAATTCACCTTTTTACCTTCTAAATTCCAGGGATAGATCTACACTGTCCCATAAAATGCTACCAAGCTGAGCACAGCCTGGAGTCAGCGACAGAGTAAATATCCATCTTCTCTGTTTTATCAAACACTCCCAGGGTAGGTACAGTCTGGGGTTAGATACAGAGTAAAGCTGCCTCTCCATCCAGATAGAGAGAGTAACAGTGAGAAAGACAGGGATAGATATAGAGACAGAATAACAGAGAGAGGGAAGGATAGCAATGGGGAGAGAGTACCAGTGAGAAAGGGGAAGAGATTGGGATGGAGAGTGTCGGTCAGTGTTCCTGCAAAGCTGTGTGCTGTAGCCTGGAAGGTACTGCACAGGTCCTTTTCTGTGAAAAATAACACACGTCTTCAAAAATTCATAAAAATTTAAAGGGACTGCTCATGCAAAAAAACAAAATGAGCATTCAAAACAACTAACTTTTCATGGTAATATCTGAGCCAGCAGTAAACCCACCCCCCCCTCCTATTTTAAACCTGGAGTAGACCCCCTCACATTTGAAACCAGGAGAAGACTCCCCTCCAATTTTAAACCTGGCGTAGGTCCACATCACATTTTATACCTGGAGTAACCCCTCCACCACAGAATTTTAAACCTGGAGAGGCCCTGCTCCCATTTTAATCTGGAGTCGATCCCCCTCCCATTTTAAACCTGGAGAAGCCCCTCTCCTATTTTTAACCTGCAGTAGACCCAGCTCCCATCTTAAACCTGAATACCCCCTCCCAATTTAAACCGGGATAGTCCCACCTCCCATTTGAAACACAGAGAATCCCCAACCCATTTTAAACCTGGAGAGCTCCCCTCCCATTTTAAACATGGAAAATTGTCCCTCCCATTTTGAAAATTACCCAATTCTCTCTGTGAACATCGCCCTCAAATTCTCCCCTGCCTCCACTGTAAACACACCTCCCTTTCTAAGTTACCCTCTCGGCCCAGTAAAAGACGCCCGTCTCTATTAAGTCCCAATCTGTATCATCTCCCTTGTGAACATCCCCCATCTGTGTAACTGCCGTCCCAGTGAACAGCCCCCTGTGTATTCCAATCTCCAGCACTTTCCAAGGTGTGGCTCCATCTCCCAACAGTCTCTAATTCATTTTAATTCCAGTCCGGATAAGCCACTGGAATTCTATCAAATGGCTCTCAGGCCCCCGGCACCTTCAACTCTTGTCTGGTCAAACACAGGGGCGGGCAGAGAGCAAGTATCTGAAGAGGCTAACTGGCATTGTGAGCCTTTTATGCACAGCAGGATCCCAGTCGCAGACACATCTCTGCCTGTAGAAAGGTGTTTCACCTGTTCTCCCCATCACCCCATTAGCATCAGCGAATCAGACTGAGGTACACACACACACACACACACACACACACGCTGGTTGGAACAGGGATAGACAAAGTCATTCAGCCCTTTGAACTTGTCCCACCGATGTTAGATCATGGCTGGCCTTTCCCTTCCCCCACCGGGCCACAAGAAGACAAGCAGAGACAGTCGGGGAGCGGATACACAGAGAGGCAAAGAAACGCTGGGCTAGAATTGGACTTGGTGCCAATAGTATAAACCGGGGAGGGGGCAGCAGGTTCAGCATCTCTCTGCTATTTTACCTCCATTGGGAGGAGAACGCAGAAGAGGTGGAAAGCAGGATCCCGGTTCACACTCACCCTGTACAATACCATGGCAGCGAGTTCAAATCCACCCCCAGAGAGAGGAACAGAGGCACAGAAAACAGAGATCCAGGGATCAGGACAGAATTGACTGAGCGAGAGAGTGAGAGAGAAACAAATGGAGAGGGAGATGGAGAATGAAAGAGAGGCAGGGAGTCAGAAAACAGTGAGAGAAACTAGGAGCAGAGGGTAGAAATACAAAAAAGGACAGATAGAGAGATGGAGGTGCAGCGAGAGAACGCAGCAGCGATGTAGATATTGAGAATAATCCCAGAAAAATAGAGAGATGCCGAGACAGAAAGATGTCGAGCAGCAGATTTACAAAGTAAGGTGCAGATTCAGAATAGAGAGGGCTGTCTCGGGCAGGGGTGTGGGAAATGCAGAGATAATCTTGCAGGAAATGATATGTGGAACTGAGTGAGAGAGAAATGCACTGAGAGATTGATAAAGATGCAAAGAGTTGCAGAAAGAGAAAGAAAGGGGAAATGTTCTATGTTCTATGTTTGTGAGATCAAAGACAGAGGCATGAGATATATAGGATGTTGAGAGATGCAGAGACAGGGATTTAAAGATGTGAAGAAACTAAGTGATGAACAAGGAGGGAAGGGGTAGAGAAATAGTTGTAGCAAGAGATGGACAGAGGGAAATATATGGGATTACATTGACAGTTCTGGGACAGCGCTTCCCAAATTATTTACTTCAGTGGCCCCTCCAGTCCCCTCCCTTGTGGTAAAAAGGCCCCGCTCCCCAAAGCACAAAATCAAAATACTGCAGATGCTGGAAATCTGAAATAAAAACCGTACTGGAAATATTGAGCATTTCCAGAACTTTGATTTTATATCAGCCACAAAAAGACAAGGTCTTCTTTCCTGAATCTAAAAATGAATTAGACAATAACACATATGTATTCATTATTATTTTCCTCTCTGGTTAAAGCTCTTTCCTGAGAATTCCACTTGCCAAAAGATTCTCCCTCTGCATCATCAAAGCTGCAATTTCTGGAAAGATTCTCCTTGGGAATAAGAGAAATAAAAAATGATTAAAACAAAGCAAAACGTTGTTTAACATCAAACAAACACAGCAAGAGCCCAGGGCTCTTTCTCTCATTCACTGACATAAAACAATCTTTCAGTGGCTCCCCATCTTACAAACACATCCCCCGATACAGAGAATGAGGGGTGATGGGAGATGTGTCAGAGGGTTTTAGGAGCTCAGTACATGCCCATTGTCCTGTTAATCCAGGTAACATCGCCAGCGCTGAGCAGAGACATGACAAGGAGCTGCTTCCTGATGACCTGCAAACTTTTCAGTCCAAACGCCATTGTGGGCAACATTGCTGTAATTTACAGACAGACATTTGCAGCAATCAGCTCCATTCTGTTCCCAGAAACTGTGAAATTCTCTTTTTTTTTAAAACTGAGTTGAACGTGCTGACACTTAATCACTGCCCCAGCATTTAATTTACCAAAAGTCAAGACACCGTCAAGAGTGGGAAATGTGGTTTGCAGGGTTGCGATTGGCTGTGGAGCATCTTTACAGGGGCTGGGAGCTGGGCAGTGACTAAACACTGCAGAACCCCCAGAGCCTGTGGGTCTCCCTCTATGTTTGCCCTTGTACTTCCAGCTGTTACTCTCTCTCTCTCTCTGTATCTCTCCATTTCTGTGTGTGTGTGTCTCTACATTGTTTCTGCCTCATTGTAAAAATACACAAACACTGCTGACCCCATCCCCTCTCCCGTAGAAGGCTAGAGAGTGAAATCCACATTCTGAGACCTGAAAATCTGAATTCAAATATCCCCCAGGTGCCACATTTCACTGTCAAATTCAGCCATCAGCCTAAAAGACCGACATTATTCGGGAATGATAACAAGCCTTTACAAAACTTTGCATTTCGGCCACAGTCTGAAGGTGCGTTTCTGTGTTTCAGTCTCTGTGTCTGTGCGCCCAGGTGAATTGCAACTGATTACCGGGTGGGTGGGTGTGTGAGACAGAGAGTCCAGCTTTAATCCCCCTCTCCCTGTCCCAGTTTTAACCCTTTCCCCTAATTCTAACCCCTATCTCCCCCGTCCCAGGATTTTTTCACCGACCCACCCCTCCTCCCACCCCCATCATGGACGAGCTGATGGACGGAAGGGGAGAGAGTCCAACGATGGAGCACAGACCGTGTGGGATGCTGAGTACCAAATATTTAATGTGCCTCACCGTCTTTCTCCCTCTATCTCTCTTTGTGTGTCTCTTTCCCCTTCTTTGTGCCTCTTTCTTTCTCTGGCTTTCCTTCTTTCTGTCTCTCTTTCGCTCTGAGTCTCTCTCTCTCTCCCCCCTCTCTCACTCTCTCTCTCTCCCTCTCTCTCTCTCTCCCTCTCTCTCTCTCCCCCCCCCCCCCGCCCCTCTCTCTCTCTCTCCCTCTCTCTCTCTCTCCCCCCCCCCCGCCCCTCTCTCTCTCTCTCCCACTCTCTCTCTTTCTCTTTGGATATTTCTCTATTTTCTCTTTCGCCTCCAGCTATCTCTTTCCATATCTGTCTGTTTTTCTCTCTCTCTTCCTCTGTCTTATTATTTCGTTGGCTCTTTCTATTTGGCTCCTTCTCCTGAGAGCCTGCAAAAGGAAGAGATCTCTTCGCTCATAGACTGAGAAGATTTCTCTAGTGTCTGCTCCCATCTCTTTCTCACAAACCTTTGAACAAAGAACAAAGAACAAAGAAAATTACAGCACAGGAACAGGCCCTTCGGCCCTCCAAGCCTATGCCGATCCAGATCCTCTATCTAAACATGTCGCCTATTTACTAAGGGTCTGTATCTCTTTACTTCCTGCCCATTCATGTATCTGTCTAGATACATCTTAAAAGACGCTATCGTGCCCGCGTCTACCACCTCCGCTGGCAACGCGTTCCAGACACCCACCACCCTCTGCGTAAAGAACTTTCCACGCATATCCCCCTAAACTCTTCTCCTCTCACTTTGAACTCGTGACCCCTAGTAATTGAAACCCCCACTCTGGGAAAAAAGCTTCTTGCTGTCCACCCTGTCTATACCTCTCATGATTTTGTACACATCAATCAGGTCCCCCCTCAACCTCCGTCTTTCTAATGAAAATAATCCTAATCTACTCAACCTCTCTTCATAGCTAGCGCCCTCCATACCAAGCAACATCCTGGTGAACCTCCTCTGCACCCTCTCCAAAGCATCCACATCCTTTTGATAATGTGGCGACCAGAACTGCACGCAGTATTCCAAATGTGGCCGAACCAAAGTCTTATACAACTGTAACATGACCTGCCAACTCTTGTACTCAATACCCCGTCCGATGAAGGAAAGCATGCCGTATGCCTTCTTGACCACTCTATTGACCTGCGTTGCCACCTTCAGGGAACAGTGGACCTGAACACCCAAATCTCTCTGGACATCAATTTTCCCCAGGACTTTTCCATTTACTGTATAGTTCACTCTTGAATTGGATCTTCCAAAATGCATCACCTCGCATTTGCCCTGATTGAACTCCATCTGCCATTTCTCTGCCCAACTCTCCAATCTATCTATATTCTGCTGTATTCTCTGACAGTCCCCTTCACTATCTGCTACTCCTCCAATCTTAGTGTCGTCTGCAAACTTCTTAATCAGACCACCTATACTTTCCTCCAAATCATTTATGAATATCACAAACAACAGTGGTCCCAGCACGGATCCCTGTGGAACACCACTGGTCACACGTCTCCATTTTCAGAAACTCCCTTCCACTGCTACTCTCTGTCTCCTGTTGCCCAGTCAGTTCTTTATCCATCTAGCTAGTACACCCTGGATCCCATGCGACTTCAGTATCTCCAACTGCCTACCATGGGGAACCTTATCAAACGCCTTACTGAAGTCCATGTATATGACATCTACAGCCCTTCCCTCGTCAATCAACTTTGTCACTTCCTCAAAGAATTCTATTAAGTTGGTAAGACATGACCTTCCCTGCACAAAACCATGTTGCCTATCACTGATGAGCCCATTTTCTTCCAAATGGGAATAGATCCTATCCCTCAGTATCTTCTCCAGCAGCTTCCCTACCACTGACGTCAGGCTCACCGGTCTATAATTACCTGGATTATCCCAGCTACCTTTCTTAAACAAGGGGACAACATTAGCAATTCTCCAGTCCTTCGGGACCTCACCCGTGTTTAAGGATGCTGCAAAGATATATGTTAAGGCCCCAGCTATTTCCTCTCTCGCTTCCCTCAGTAACCTGGGATAGATCCCATCCGGACCTGGGGACTTGTCCACCTTAATGCCTTTTAGAATACCCAACACTTCCTCCCTCCTTATGCCGACTTGACCTAGAGTAATCAAACATCTGTCCCTAACCTCAACATGCGTCATGTCCCTCTCCTTGGTGAATACCGATGCAAAGTACTCATTTAGAATCTCACCCATTTTCTCTGACTCCACGCATAACTTTCCTCCGTTGTCCTTGAGTGGGTCAATCCTATCTCTAGTTACCCTCTTGCTCCTTATATATGAATAAAAGGCTTTGGGATTTTCCTTAACCCTGTATGCTAAAGGTATTTCATGACCCCTTTTAGCCCTCTTAATTCCTCGTTTCAGATTGGTCCTACATTCCCGATATTCTTTCAAAGCTTCGTCTTTCTTCAGCCTCCTAGACCTTATGTATGCTTCCTTTTTCCTCTTAGCTAGTTTCACAATTTCACCTGTCATCCATGATGACACAAGAACCCCAAGAGAGAAAAGTCTCCTTCAGTGAACAAGGTTTAAGAAGAATAATGGGCCCCAACGAAAAGCAAGATTACCGACAATCAAGGACTCGACAGTGAGCTCAAAGAACAGTAACAACAACTCTTCGGATATTTCCTCGAGCATTTCTACTTTTTTATTCTGCACTTTTCTGTCACTATTTGCATGCGTGTATCGTGTATGCATGCCAGCGCGGGCGCGTCTTGTATCTGTAGACATCAACCAAATTAGAGTTCAAGTTTAATACATGTCAACTTTTCTTCTTTAAACCTGAGAAAGCCTGTTTGTGCTGCTTTCTTTGCCTTAAAATTGGAAAGCGTTGAACAAGGATTTGCCAAGGAGGGACTAAGATTATCCATTGTCTTCATCCCATCTTTTTTTAATCTGTATTTCCTTGCTCCTCTTTCACTTTCTCGCTGAAATGTTCTCTCTTTCCCCCTTCCCTCTTTTTCCAAGTCAAGTTTTGAAAATTATTTTTCAGCCTCAAGTTTTTCTTTTTCCATTTCTTACTGAATTCCAGCCAATTTAACTGTATCACTCACTGACTTACTCTATTCTTCTTCTTCTAATTTCCGATGTTGGTCTATTTCATTAATTATCTCTGTTTTTTTTGTACCTGATTTCAATTTTAACCCCAATTGTGCTGCCAACTATTTTAGCTTTCTCGTTTCTTAAAGATTTCAAGTCACTGATGGATATATTCTCCTCTCCCAGAAAAAAAAACGAACTGCTGCAACTGCAAATACAATTCTGATGGTATAGCCTTTAACCTATTATATGGGAAAGCTGGCTATTTGTTTTCTGTTTCAATATTTACTTGCCTTGTACTTCACGTAATTAGTGCTGGAAACGATCCCAACAAGAGTTCCCAATTGATATGTTACGACCAAGGCGTGAGTAATGCACTGTTAACTCAGTCCCACTTCTCCATAGGTAGTAGCATATCATGTAAAGTTTACCAGCTGGTGGAAAATTGCCAAATTGAGCACTCTATTTGTGCACCAGAATGAAGTGCACCAAACTATGTTTAATTCAACAGCAACATTGACTATTTATTAATAAACTAAACCTTAAACAATAATGATATAAATCTGTGTCTGAAAGATTTTAAACTCCTTATTCTTCTTAACCCTCATGTACACAGGCATGCACTCAAAAAACAGGTTAACCGGGTAAAAGGCTTTTTCGAATTATAACTGTTTCTTGGAAATAATAAAATAACTGGGTTTTCACGGTCTAGTTGGGTATTTCCTGGTCGGTGAAGCGTCCCAGAGTCAAAGAGTCAGATTCCACTCGAAGTAACTGCAGGCGATGTTGATGAACAGTCTGTGATGGGTAGGACGTCAAGGCAATTCGTTCGCAGTAGGCATCACACAAGGTGTGCCATGAGGGCTGGAACAACAGCTGTCAGTTCTCACACGCAATACAAAAGTTCCCCATAATAAATGCATGATTTCTGCAAATTCAGGACTTCTTCAAACACAAAAGGCAACAGTACAGCTTAATTCAGAGATTCTTCAGAGACAAGGGGCAACAGTAAACTGTTGCAAGTGAAATATAGGCTTCCTCTCTCCAGACAGACACAGCAACAAGGGTTCAGCCCCCACACATTTAATTCACACTCATTCAAAGTTTGTTTAAGTTCATAAGGAAATTGCAATTACTCTTGATGCAGGAATTATTTTCAAGAGAAAGACATTATTGGCTATATTTCTGGCAGGTCTAGCAGCGACTGAACACAATCCAAAAGTGAAACTAACTTTTTCAACAGTCATGTCACATGACAGTCATAAATTTCCCTGTCATTTCCCTGTTGAATTGTTTGGAAACAGGTGCCTTGCAGTCTGAGCTCAATTCATTCAGTCCACAATTCAAATATCAGCCCTTAAAGTATTGTCTTCGAAGAAAGATAGAAGGAATCATAAAACAGCTTTTATAAGGACAAGTTTTATTTTCAGAGCAGATCTATGGAACTGAGAATGGAATCAATGGAGTTGGAAGAGAGAGTGTTGGCTGCTGTTCCGCCTCCTGTGCTGCAGGGAACGCTCTGACAATCATCCTGCCACCTTTCTGTTGGGCCCTCTAAAAGTGAAATCTTCCTGCTGCCCCTCTGTCCTTTGTTGTGTGTGATCACGAGCCACCCACCCTCATCTGTGGATTTCCGGTCATCCAGCTGTCAGTCACCTCTTTTCTGCTGCTGCTACTGTTGGGCGTGTGTGACCTCTCCCCTGCCAGTGTATTTTGGGGCATCCAACAGTCAGTCACCCCTTGGAAGTTCGGGGTAAATATTACATTCATGGACTGGAAGAACTGGGAAAGTCTCTGGGCTGCTCGCGAATCGTTTTGTTTATACATTAATTGATGTAAATGTATATGTCACCACACTCTCAAACCACTTTCTGACCTTGGACTGAGTCACCACAGAAATAAATGTGTTTGGGGAGCAACTTAAGTTCAGCAACATCCATCCGACTTTTGGAATATACATTCGGAGAGCCTGCAATACAAAGGACCTCTTCCTGCAATGTTGTAACATAAGAAATCTGTAACAAATACCAAACACAGGAACATGAAATTATCGGATATGGTGAAGAGTAAAATGACGGATTTCCTTCTGCTCTCCATCTCTGGGTCACTGCGATTCTCTCCCTTGCTGTCATCCCTTAGTCTCTTATGGACTCAAGTGGTCACTAAAATGTGTCTGACTGTCAGAGCGTTGAGGAACAGAATTAAAGCGATTGGGTACAATAGGGTTAAAAACATTTCAAACCTGTCAATTCACACTGATCCTGGATCAGTAAAATAGCATGTCTTTGGAAAACAGAAGCATGATATATTGTTGATGATCTCTGCAGGCTGATGTACGAAATCAAAGCGGACATTTTCTAAACTGAGCAGAATCCAGATTGCTGATAAAACCACAGTCGCAATTTTCTCGGTGCAATATTTTCCTTCCAGCTTCTTGCAACAAATGGCCACAAATTAATCAAAGGTGAAAGTGATGGTGAAGCAGACTGAAAAGTCTCTGGCAGCACCAGCCAGGACAGTGGTCACTATAAACACAGGGGTGATATCCAGGAAAGATATTGGAAAGTAATAAGAATTGATCTGGTTCATTATCACGGCAGTAATAATGAGCAGTGGATCCGCCTTTGCCATGGGCACCAGGTAGCCAATGGGCCGCAACTTCCACGGTTTAGCATCGCAGTCGCCAGTAAATTAACTGGAAGAGAGAGAAGGGAAAAGGGACTCGAATTACTAATCAAACATTCTGCGTGTCTGAGCCAAAGAGTAAGGGAAGGGCTTTCGTCCCAAAAACAGGTTTCTTGGAGGCCGGTCAGGGGTAGAAATTAATAAACAAATCACAACTGACCTCCAAGCCACCCAGTTCTGGGTTTAACCGAGCTGAAACAGGGAGGGGCAGGCAACTGCTCACAGGGGGCACGTTGGAAATGCAAATATTTAAATGAAACTGGAATTTTCTGATCTAATCTGTGTTTGACATGTAAATCTGGCCCCTGGTTATCCCCATTATAACACACACCGAAACAAAAATACCCAGTATTGGCAGAGTCAGAACTGACACCCACTCCAGGATCAGACACTTCCCCTCCACCAAGATTGGATATCCCCTGAGATTGGATTCTCCCCAGGATCAGACACTTCCCCTCCACCAAGATTGGATATCCACTGAGATTGGATTCTCCCCAGGATCAGACACTTCCCCTCCACCAAGATAGGATATCCACTGAGATTGGATTCTCCCCAGGATCAGACACTTCCCCTCCACCCAGATTGGATTTCCCCTGAGATTGGATTCTCCCCAGGATCAGACACTTCCCCTCCACCAAGATTGGATATCCACTGAGATTGGATTCTCCCCAGGATCAGACACTTCCCCTCCACCAAGATAGGATATCCACTGAGATTGGATTCTCCCCAGGATCAGACACTTCCCCTCCACCCAGATTGGATTTCCCCTGAGATTGGATTCTCCCCAGGATCAGACACTTCCCCTCCACCAAGATTGGATATCCACTGAGATTGGATTCTCCCCAGGATCAGACACTTCCCCTTCACCCAGATTGGATTTCCCCTGAGATTGGATTCTCCCCAGGATCAGACACTTCCCCTCCACCAAGATTGGATTTCCCCTGAGATTGGATTCTCCCCAGGATCAGACACTTCCCCTACACCAAGATTGGATATCCCCTGATATTGGATTCTCCCCAGGATCAGACACTTCCCCTCCACCAAGATTGGATATCCACTGAGATTGGATTCTCCCCAGGATCAGACACTTCCCCTCCACCAAGATTGGATATCCCCTGAGATTGGATTCTCCCCAGGATCAGACACTTTCCCTCCACCAAGATTGGATATCCCCTGAGATTGGATTCTCCCCAGGATCAGACACTTCCCCTCCACCAAGATTGGATATCCACTGAGATTGGATTCTCCCCAGGATCAGACACTTCCACTCCACCAAGATTGGATATCCACTGAGATTGGATTCTCCCCAGGATCAGACACTTCCACTCCACCAAGATTGGATATCCCCTGAGATTGGATTCTCCCCAGGATCAGACACTTCCCCTCCACCAAGATTGGATATCCACTGAGATTGGATTCTCCCCAGGATCAGACATTTCCCCTCCACCAAGATTGGATATCCACTGAGATTGGATTCTCCCCAGGATCAGACACTTCCCCTCCACCAAGATTGGATATCCCCTGAGATTGGATTCTCCCCAGGATCAGACACTTCCCCTCCAACAAGATTGGATATCCACTGAGATTGGATTCTCCCCAGGGTCAGACACTTCCCCTCCACCAAGATTGGATATCCACTGAGATTGGATTCTCCCCAGGAACAGACACTTCCCCTCCACCAAGATTGGATATCCACTGAGATTGGATTCTCCCCAGGATCAGACACTTCCCCTCCACCCAGATTGGATATCCCCTGAGATTGGATTCTCCCCAGGATCAGACACTTCCCCTCCACCAAGATTGGATATCCCCTGAGATTGGATTCTCCCCAGGATCAGACACTTCCACTCCACCCAGATTGGATATCCACTGAGATTGGATTCTCCCCAGGATCAGACACTTCCCCTCCACCAAGATTGGATTTCCACTGAGATTGGATTCTCCCCAGGATCAGACACTTCCCCTCCACCAAGATTGGATATCCACTGAGATTGGATTCTCCCCAGGATCAGACACTTCCACTCGACCAAGATTGGATATCCACTGAGATTGGATTCTCCCCAGGATCAGACACTTCCCCTCCACCAAGATTGGATATCCACTGAGATTGGATTCTCCCCAGGATCAGACACTTCCACTCCACCAAGATTGGATATCCACTGAGATTGGATTCTCCCCAGGATCAGACACTTTCCCTCCACCAAGATTGGATATCCCCTGAGATTGGATTCTCCCCAGGATCAGACACTTCCCCTCCACCAAGATTGGATATCCACTGAGATTGGATTCTCCCCAGGATCAGACACTTCCACTCCACCAAGATTGGATATCCACTGAGATTGGATTCTCCCCAGGATCAGACACTTCCACTCCACCAAGATTGGATATCCCCTGAGATTGGATTCTCCCCAGGATCAGACACTTCCCCTCCACCAAGATTGGATATCCACTGAGATTGGATTCTCCCCAGGATCAGACACTTTCCCTCCACCAAGATTGGATATCCACTGAGATTGGATTCTCCCCAGGATCAGACACTTCCCCTCCACCAAGATTGGATATCCCCTGAGATTGGATTCTCCCCAGGATCAGACACTTCCCCTCCAACAAGATTGGATATCCACTGAGATTGGATTCTCCCCAGGGTCAGACACTTCCCCTCCACCAAGATTGGATATCCACTGAGATTGGATTCTCCCCAGGATCAGACACTTCCCCTCCACCAAGATTGGATATCCCCTGAGATTGGATTCTCCCCAGGATCAGACACTTCCACTCCCCCCAGATTGGATATCCACTGAGATTGGATTCTCCCCAGGATCAGACACTTCCCCTCCACCAAGATTGGATTTCCACTGAGATTGGATTCTCCCCAGGATCAGACACTTCCCCTCCACCAAGATTGGATATCCACTGAGATTGGATTCTCCCCAGGATCAGACAATTCCACTCGACCAAGATTGGATATCCCCTGAGATTGGATTCTCCCCAGGATCAGACACTTCCCCTCCACCAAGATTGGATATCCACTGAGATTGGATTCTCCCCAGGGTCAGACACTTCCCCTCCACCAAGATTGGATATCCACTGAGATTGGATTCTCCCCAGGATCAGACACTTCCCCTCCACCAAGATTGGATTTCCCCTGAGATTGGATTCTCCCCAGGATCAGACACTTCCCTTCCACCCAGGTTGGATATCCACTGAGATTGGATTCTCCCCAGGATCAGACACTTCCCCTCCACCCAGATTGGATATCCACTGAGATTGGATTCTCCCCAGGATCAGACACTTCCCCTCCACCAAGATTGGATATCCCCTGAGATTGGATTCTCCCCAGGATCAGACACTTCCCCTCCACCAAGATTGGATATCACCTGAGATTGGATTCTCCCCAGGATCAGACACTTCAACTCCACCAAGATTGGATATCCCCTGAGATTGCATTCTCCCCAGGATCAGACACTTCCCCTCCACCAAGATTGGATATCCCCTGTGATTCGATTCTCCCCAGGATCAGACACTTCCCCTCCACCCAGATTGGATATCCACTGAGATTGGATTCTCCCCAGGATCAGACACTTCCCCTCCACCAAGATTGGATATTCCCTGAGATTGGATTCTCCCCAGGATCAGACACTTCCCCTCCACCAAGATTGGATATCCCCTGAGATTGGATTCTCCCCAGGATCAGACACTTCCCCTCCACCAAGATTGGATATCCACTGAGATTGGATTCTCCCCAGGATCAGACACTTCCACTCCACCAAGATTGGATATCCACTGAGATTGGATTCTCCCCAGGATCAGACACTTCCCCTCCACCCAGATTGGATATCCCCTGAGATTGGATTATCCCCAGGATCAGACACTTCCCCTCCACCAAGATTGGATATCCACTGAGATTGGATTCTCCCCAGGATCAGACACTTCCCCTCCACCAAGATTGGATATCCACTGAGATTGGATTCTCCCCAGGATCAGACACTTCCCTTCCACCAAGATTGGATATCCACTGAGATTGGATTCTCCCCAGGATCAGACACTTCCCCTCCACCCAGATTGGATATCCACTGAGATTGGATTCTCCCCAGGATCAGACACTTCCCCTCCAACAAGATTGGATATCCCCTGAGATTGGATTCTCCCCAGGATCAAACACTTCCCCTCCAACAAGATTGGATATCCCCTGAGATTGGATTCTCCCCAGGATCAGACACTTCCCCTCCACCAAGATTGGATATCCACTGAGATTGGATTCTCCCCAGGATCAGACACTTCCCCTCCACCAAGATTGGATATCCACTGAGATTGGATTCTCCCCAGGATCAGACACTTCCCCTCCACCAAGATTGGATATCCACTGAGATTGGATTCTCCCCAGGATCAGACACTTCCCCTCCACCAAGATTGGATATCCACTGAGATTGCATTCTCCCCAGGATCAGACACTTCCCCTCCACCAAGATTGGATATCCACTGAGATTGGATTCTCCCCAGGATCAGACACTTCCACTCCACCAAGATTGGATATCCCCTGAGATTGGATTCTCCCCAGGATCAGACACTTCCACTCCACCAAGATTGGATATCACCTGAGATTGGATTCTCCCCAGGATCAGACACTTCAACTCCACCAAGATTGGATATCCCCTGAGATTGCATTCTCCCCAGGATCAGACACTTCCCCTCCACCAAGATTGGATATCCCCTGTGATTCGATTCTCCCCAGGATCAGACACTTCCCCTCCACCCAGATTGGATATCCACTGAGATTGGATTCTCCCCAGGATCAGACACTTCCCCTCCACCAAGATTGGATATTCCCTGAGATTGGATTCTCCCCAGGATCAGACACTTCCCCTCCACCAAGATTGGATATCCCCTGAGATTGGATTCTCCCCAGGATCAGACACTTCCCCTCCACCAAGATTGGATATCCACTGAGATTGGATTCTCCCCAGGATCAGACACTTCCACTCCACCAAGATTGGATATCCACTGAGATTGGATTCTCCCCAGGATCAGACACTTCCCCTCCACCCAGATTGGATATCCCCTGAGATTGGATTATCCCCAGGATCAGACACTTCCCCTCCACCAAGATTGGATATCCACTGAGATTGGATTCTCCCCAGGATCAGACACTTCCCCTCCACCAAGATTGGATATCCACTGAGATTGGATTCTCCCCAGGATCAGACACTTCCCTTCCACCAAGATTGGATATCCACTGAGATTGGATTCTCCCCAGGATCAGACACTTCCCCTCCACCCAGATTGGATATCCACTGAGATTGGATTCTCCCCAGGATCAGACACTTCCCCTCCAACAAGATTGGATATCCCCTGAGATTGGATTCTCCCCAGGATCAAACACTTCCCCTCCAACAAGATTGGATATCCCCTGAGATTGGATTCTCCCCAGGATCAGACACTTCCCCTCCACCAAGATTGGATATCCACTGAGATTGGATTCTCCCCAGGATCAGACACTTCCCCTCCACCAAGATTGGATATCCACTGAGATTGGATTCTCCCCAGGATCAGACACTTCCCCTCCACCAAGATTGGATATCCACTGAGATTGGATTCTCCCCAGGATCAGACACTTCCCCTCCACCAAGATTGGATATCCACTGAGATTGCATTCTCCCCAGGATCAGACACTTCCCCTCCACCAAGATTGGATATCCACTGAGATTGGATTCTCCCCAGGATCAGACACTTCCACTCCACCAAGATTGGATATCCCCTGAGATTGGATTCTCCCCAGGATCAGACACTTCCACTCCACCAAGATTGGATATCCACTGAGATTGGATTCTCCCCAGGATCAGACACTTCCCCTCCACCAAGATTGGATATCCACTGAGATTGGATTCTACCCAGGGTCAGACACTTCCACTCCACCATGATTGGATATCCACTGAGATTGGATTCTCCCCAGGATCAGACACTTCCCCTCCACCAAGATTGGATATCCACTGAGATTGGATTCTCCCCAGGGTCAGACACTTCCCCTCCACCAAGATTGGATATCCACTGAGATTGGATTCTCCCCAGGATCAGACACTTCCCCTTCACCAAGATTGGATATCCACTGAGATTGGATTCTCCCCAGGATCAGACACTTCCCCTCCACCAAGATTGGATATCCCCTGAGATTAGATTCTCCCCAGGATCAGACACTTCCCCTCCACCAAGATTGGATATCCACTGAGATCGGATTCTCCCCAGGATCAGACACTTCCCCTCCACCAAGATTGGATTTCCACTGAGATTGGATTCTACCCAGGGTCAGACACTTCCCCTCCACCAAGATTGGATATCCCCTGAGATTGGATTCTACCCAGGGTCAGACACTTCCCCTCCACCAAGATTGGATATCCACTGAGATTGGATTCTCCCCAGGGTCAGACACTTCCACTCCACCAAGATTGGATATCCACTGAGATTGGATTCTCCCCAGGATCAGACACTTCACCTCCACCAAGATTGGATATCCCCTGAGATTGGATTCTACCCAGGGTCAGACACTTCCCCTCCACCAAGATTGGATATCCACTGAGATTGGATTCTCCCCAGGATCAGACACTTCCACTCCACCAAGATTGGATATCCCCTGAGATTGGATTCTCCCCAGGGTCAGACACTTCCCCTCCACCAAGATTGGATTTCCACTGAGATTGGATTCTCCCCAGGATCAGACACTTCCCCTCCACCAAGATTGGATATCCCCTGAGATTGGATTCTCCCCAGGATCAGACACTTCCCCTCCAACAAGATTGGATATCCACTGAGATTGGATTCTCCCCAGGATCAGACACTTCCCCTCCACCAAGATTGGATATCCACTGAGATTGGATTCTCCCCAGGATCAGACACTTCCCCTCCACCAAGATTGGATATCCCCTGAGATTGGATTCTCCCCAGGATCAGACACTTCCCCTCCAACATGATTGGATATCCACTGAGATTGGATTCTCCCCAGGATCAGACACTTCCCCTCCACCAAGATTGGATATCCACTGAGATTGGATTCTCCCCAGGATCAGACACTTCCCCTCCACCAAGATTGGATATCCCCTGATATTGGATTCTCCCCAGGATCAGACACTTCCCCTCCACCAAGATTGGATATCCCCTGAGATTGGATTCTCCCCAGGATCAGACACTTCCCCTCCAACAAGATTGGATATCCACTGAGATTGGATTCTCCCCAGGATCAGACACTTCCCCTCCACCAAGATTGGATATCCACTGAGATTGGATTCTCCCCAGGATCAGACACTTCCCCTCCACCAAGATTGGATATCCCCTGAGATTGGATTCTCCCCAGGATCAGACACTTCCCCTCCAACAAGATTGGATATCCACTGAGATTGGATTCTCCCCAGGATCAGACACTTCCCCTCCACCAAGATTGGATATCCACTGAGATTGGATTCTCCCCAGGATCAGACACTTCCCCTCCACCAAGATTGGATATCCCCTGAGATTGGATTCTCCCCAGGATCAGACACTTCCCCTCCACCAAGATTGGATATCCACTGAGATTGGATTCTCCCCAGGATCAGACACTTCCCCTCCACCAAGATTGGATATCCACTGAGATTGGATTCTCCCCAGGATCAGACACTTCCCCTCCACCAAGATTGGATATCCACTGAGATTGGATTCTCCCCAGGATCAGACACTTCCGCTCCACCAAGATTGGATATCCACTGAGATTGGATTCTCCCCAGGATCAGACACTTCCCCTCCACCAAGATTGGATATCCACTGAGATTGGATTCTCCCCAGGATCAGACACTTCCGCTCCACCAAGATTGGATATCCACTGAGATTGGATTCTCCCCAGGATCAGACACTTCCCCTCCACCAAGATTGGATATCCACTGAGATTGGATTCTCCCCAGGATCAGACACTTCCCCTCCACCAAGATTGGATATCCCTTGAGATTGGATTCTCCCCAGGATCAGACACTTCCCCTCCAACAAGATTGGATATCCACTGAGATTGGATTCTCCCCAGGATCAGACACTTCCACTCCACCAAGATTGGATATCCCCTGAGATTGGATTCTCCCCAGGATCAGACACTTCCCCTCCAACAAGATTGGATATCCCCTGAGATTGGATTCTCCCCAGGATCAGACACTTCCCCTCCACCAAGATTGGATATCCACTGAGATTGGATTCTCCCCAGGGTCAGACACTTACCCTCCACCAAGATTGGATATCCACTGAGATTGGATTCTACCCAGGGTCAGACACTTCCCCTCCACCAAGATTGGATATCCCCTGAGATTGGATTCTACCCAGGGTCAGACACTTCCCATCCACCAAGATTGGATATCCCCTGAGATTGGATTCTCCCCAGGATCAGACTCTTTCCCTCCACCAAGATTGGATATCCACTGAGATTGGATTCTCCCCAGGATCAGACACTTTCCCTCCACAACGATTGGATATCCCCTGAGATTGGATTCTCCCCAGGATCAGACACTTCCCCTCCAACAAGATTGGATATCCACTGAAATTGGATTCTCCCCAGGATCAGACACTTCCCCTCCACCAAGATTGGATATCCCCTGAGATTGGATTCTCCCCAGGATCAGACACTTCCACTCCACCAAGATTGGATATCCCCTGAGATTGGATTCTCCCCAGGGTCAGACACTTCCCTCCACCAAGATTGGATATCCACTGAGATTGGATTCTCCCCAGGATAAGACACTTCCCCTCCACCAAGATTGGATATCCACTGAGATTGGATTCTCCCCAGGATCAGACACTTCCCCTCCACCAAGATTGGATATCCACTGAGATTGGATTCTCCCCAGGATCAGACACTTCCCCTCCACCAAGATTGGATATCCACTGAGATTGGATTCTGCCCAGGATCAGACACTTCCCCTCCACCAAGATTGGATATCCACTGAGATTGGATTCTCCCCAGGATCAGACACTTCCCCTCCACCAAGATTGGATTTCCACTGAGATTGGATTCTCCCCAGGATCAGACACTTCCACTCCACCAAGATTGGATATCCACTGAGATTGGATTCTCCCCAGGATCAGACACTTCCCCTCCACCAAGATTGGATATCCACTGAGATTGGATTCTTGCCAGGATCAGACACTTCCACTCCACCAAGATTGGATATCCACTGAGATTGGATTCTCCCCAGGATCAGACACTTCCCCTCCACCAAGATTGGATATCCCCTGAGATTGGATTCTCCCCAGGATTAGACACTTCCACTCCACCAAGATTGGATATCCACTGAGATTGGATTCTCCCCAGGATCAGACACTTCCACTCCACCAAGATTGGATATCCACTGAGATTGGATTCTCCCCAGGATCAGACACTTCCCCTCCACCAAGATTGGATATCCACTGAGATTGGATTCTCCCCAGGATCAGACACTTCCCCTCCACCAAGATTGGATATCCACTGAGATTGGATTCTCCCCAGGATCAGACACTTCCCCTCCACCAAGATTGGATATCCCCTGAGATTGGATTCTCCCCAGGATCAGACACTTCCCCTCCACCAAGATTGGATATCCACTGAGATTGGATTCTCCCCAGGATCAGACACTTCCCCTCCACCAAGATTGGATATCCACTGAGATTGGATTCTCCCCAGGATCAGACACTTCCCCTCCACCAAGATTGGATATCCACTGAGATTGGATTCTCCCCAGGATCAGACACTTCCCCTCCACCAAGATTGGATATCCACTGAGATTGGATTCTCCCCAGGATCAGACACTTCCCCTCCACCAAGATTGGATATCCCTTGAGATTGGATTCTCCCCAGGATCAGACACTTCCCCTCCAACAAGATTGGATATCCACTGAGATTGGATTCTCCCCAGGATCAGACACTTCCACTCCACCAAGATTGGATATCCCCTGAGATTGGATTCTCCCCAGGATCAGACACTTCCCCTCCAACAAGATTGGATATCCCCTGAGATTGGATTCTCCCCAGGATCAGACACTTCCCCTCCACCAAGATTGGATATCCACTGAGATTGGATTCTCCCCAGGGTCAGACACGTACCCTCTACCAAGATTGGATATCCACTGAGATTGGATTCTACCCAGGGTCAGACACTTCCCCTCCACCAAGATTGGATATCCCCTGAGATTGGATTCTACCCAGGGTCAGACACTTCCCATCCACCAAGATTGGATATCCCCTGAGATTGGATTCTCCCCAGGATCAGACTCTTCCCCTCCACCAAGATTGGATATCCACTGAGATTGGATTCTCCCCAGGATCAGACACTTTCCCTCCACCAAGATTGGATATCCCCTGAGATTGGATTCTCCCCAGGATCAGACACTTCTCCTCCAACAAGATTGGATATCCACTGAGATTGGATTCTCCCCAGGATCAGACACTTCCCCTCCACCAAGATTGGATATCCCCTGAGATTGGATTCTCCCCAGGATCAGACACTTCCACTCCACCAAGATTGGATATCCCCTGAGATTGGATTCTCCCCAGGGTCAGACACTTCCCTCCACCAAGATTTGATATCCACTGAGATTGGATTCTCCCCAGGATCAGACACTTCCCCTCCACCAAGTTTGGATATCCACTGAGATTGGATTCTCCCCAGGATCAGACACTTCCCCTCCACCAAGATTGGATATCCACTGAGATTGGATTCTCCCCAGGATCAGACACTTCCCCTCCACCAAGATTGGATATCCCCTGAGATTGGATTCTCCCCAGGATCAGACACGTCCCCTCCACCAAGATTGGATATCCACTGAGATTGGATTCTCCCCAGGATCAGACACTTCCCCTCCACCAAGATTGGATATCCCCTGAGATTGGATTCTCCCCAGGATCAGACACTTCCCCTCCACCAAGATTGGATATCCACTGAGATTGGATTCTCCCCAGGATCAGACACTTCCCCTCCACCAAGATTGGATATCCACTGAGATTGGATTCTCCCCAGGATCAGACACTTCCCCTCCACCAAGATTGGATATCCACTGAGATTGGATTCTCCCCAGGATCAGACACTTCCCCTCCACCAAGATTGGATATCCACTGAGATTGGATTCTCCCCAGGATCAGACACTTCCCCTCCACCAAGATTGGATATCCCTTGAGATTGGATTCTCCCCAGGATCAGACACTTCCCCTCCAACAAGATTGGATATCCACTGAGATTGGATTCTCCCCAGGATCAGACACTTCCACTCCACCAAGATTGGATATCCCCTGAGATTGGATTCTCCCCAGGATCAGACACTTCCCCTCCAACAAGATTGGATATCCCCTGAGATTGGATTCTCCCCAGGATCAGACACTTCCCCTCCACCAAGATTGGATATCCACTGAGATTGGATTCTCCCCAGGGTCAGACACGTACCCTCTACCAAGATTGGATATCCACTGAGATTGGATTCTACCCAGGGTCAGACACTTCCCCTCCACCAAGATTGGATATCCCCTGAGATTGGATTCTACCCAGGGTCAGACACTTCCCATCCACCAAGATTGGATATCCCCTGAGATTGGATTCTCCCCAGGATCAGACTCTTCCCCTCCACCAAGATTGGATATCCACTGAGATTGGATTCTCCCCAGGATCAGACACTTTCCCTCCACCAAGATTGGATATCCCCTGAGATTGGATTCTCCCCAGGATCAGACACTTCTCCTCCAACAAGATTGGATATCCACTGAGATTGGATTCTCCCCAGGATCAGACACTTCCCCTCCACCAAGATTGGATATCCCCTGAGATTGGATTCTCCCCAGGATCAGACACTTCCACTCCACCAAGATTGGATATCCCCTGAGATTGGATTCTCCCCAGGGTCAGACACTTCCCTCCACCAAGATTGGATATCCACTGAGATTGGATTCTCCCCAGGATCAGACACTTCCCCTCCACCAAGTTTGGATATCCACTGAGATTGGATTCTCCCCAGGATCAGACACTTCCCCTCCACCAAGATTGGATATCCACTGAGATTGGATTCTCCCCAGGATCAGACACTTCCCCTCCACCAAGATTGGATATCCCCTGAGATTGGATTCTCCCCAGGATCAGACACGTCCCCTCCACCAAGATTGGATATCCACTGAGATTGGATTCTCCCCAGGATCAGACACTTCCCCTCCACCAAGATTGGATATCCACTGAGATTGGATTCTCCCCAGGATCAGACACTTCCCCTCCACCAAGATTGGATTTCCACTGAGATTGGATTCTCCCCAGGATCAGACACTTCCACTCCACCAAGATTGGATATCCACTGAGATTGGATTCTCCCCAGGATCAGACACTTCCCCTCCACCAAGATTGGATATCCACTGAGATTGGATTCTCCCCAGGATCAGATACTTCCACTCCACCAAGATTGGATATCCACTGAGATTGGATTCTCCCCAGGATCAGACACTTCCCCTCCACCAAGATTGGATATCCCCTGAGATTGGATTCTCCCCAGGATCAGACACTTCCCCTCCACCAAGATTGGATATCCACTGAGATTGGATTCTCCCCAGGATCAGACACTTCCCCTCCACCAAGATTGGATATCCACTGAGATTGGATTCTCCCCAGGATCAGACACTTCCACTCCACCAAGATTGGATATCCACTGAGATTGGATTCTCCCAAGGATCAGACACTTCCCCTCCACCCAGATTGGATATCCACTGAGATTGGATTCTCCCCAGGATCAGACACTTCCCCTCCGCCAAGATTGGATATCCACTGAGATTGGATTCTCCCCAGGATCAGACACTTCCCCTCCACCAAGATTGGATATCCACTGAGATTGGATTCTCCCCAGGATCAGACACTTCCCCTCCACAAAGACTGGATATCCACTGAGATTGGATTCTCCCCAGGATCAGACACTTCCCCTCCACCAAGATTGGATATCCACTGAGATTGGATTCTCCCCAGGATCAGACACTTCCCCTCCACCAAGATTGGATATCCACTGAGATTGGATTCTCCCCAGGATCAGACACTTCCCCTCCACCAAGATTGGATATCCACTGAGATTGGATTCTCCCCAGGATCAGACTCTTCCACTCCACCAAGATTGGATATCCCCTGAGATTGGATTCTCCCCAGGATCAGACACTTCCCCTCCACCAAGATTGGATATCCACTGAGATTGGATTCTCCCCAGGATCAGACACTTCCCCTCCACCAAGATTGGATATCCCCTGAGATTGGATTCTACCCAGGATCAGACACTTCCCCTCCACCAAGATTGGATATCCCCTGAGATTGGATTCTCCCCAGGATCAGACACTTCCCCTCCACCAAGATTGGATATCCACTGAGATTGGATTCTCCCCAGGATCAGACACTTCCACTCCACCAAGATTGGATTTCCACTGAGATTGGATTCTCCCCAGGATCAGACACTTCCACTCCACCAAGATTGGATATCCCCTGAGATTGGATTCTCCCCAGGATCAGACACTTCCCCTCCACCAAGATTGGATATCCACTGAGATTGGATTCTCCCCAGGATCAGACACTTCCACTCCACCAAGATTGGATTTCCACTGAGATTGGATTCTCCCCAGGATCAGACACTTCCACTCCACCAAGATTGGATATCCACTGAGATTGGATTCTCCCCAGGATCAGACACTTCCCCTCCACCAAGATTGGATATCCACTGAGATTGGATTCTCCCCAGGATCAGACACTTCCCCTCCACCAAGATTGGATATCCCCTGAGATTGGATTCTCCCCAGGATCAGACACTTCCCCTCCACCAAGATTGGATATCCACTGAGATTGGATTCTCCCCAGGATCAGACACTTCCCCTCCACCAAGATTGGATATCCACTGAGATTGGATTCTCCCCAGGATCAGACACTTCCCCTCCACCCAGATTGGATTTCCCCTGAGATTGGATTCTCCCCAGGATCAGACACTTCCCCTTCACCCAGATTGGATATCCACTGAGATTGGATTCTCCCCAGGATCAGACACTTCCACTCCACCAAGATTGGATATCCACTGAGATTGGATTCTCCCCAGGATCAGACACTTCCCCTCCACCAAGATTGGATATCCCCTGAGATTGGATTCTCCCCAGGATCAGACACTTCCCCTCCACCAAGATTGGATATCCCCTGAGATTGGATTCTCCCCAGGATCAGACACTTCCCCTCCACCAAGATTGGATATCCACTGAGATTGGATTCTCCCCAGGATCAGACACTTCCCCTCCACCAAGATTGGATATCCCCTGAGATTGGATTCTCCCCAGGATCAGACACTTTCCCTCCACCAAGATTGGATATCCACTGAGATTGGATTCTACCCAGGATCAGACACTTCCCCTCCACCAAGATTGGATATCCCCTGAGATTGGATTCTCCCCAGGATCAGACACTTCCACTCCACCAAGATTGGATATCCACTGAGATTGGATTCTCCCCAGGATCAGACACTTCCACTCCACCAAGATTGGATATCCACTGAGATTGGATTCTCCCCAGGATCAGACACTTCCCCTCCACCAAGATTGGATATCCACTGAGATTGGATTCTCCCCAGGATCAGACACTTCCCCTCCACCAAGATTGGATATCCCCTGAGATTGGATTCTCCCCAGGATCAGACACTTCCCCTCCACCAAGATTGGATATCCACTGAGATTGGATTCTACCCAGGATCAGACACTTCCACTCCACCCAGATTGGATATCCACTGAGATTGGATTCTCCCCAGGATCAGACACTTCCCCTCCACCAAGATTGGATATCCACTGAGATTGGATTCTCCCCAGGTTCAGACACTTCCCCTCCAACAAGATTGGATATCCACTGAGATTGGATTCTCCCCAGGGTCAGACACTTCCACTCCACCAAGATTGGATATCCACTGAGATTGGATTCTCCCCAGGATCAGACACTTCCCCTCCACCAAGATTGGATATCCCCTGAGATTGGATTCTCCCCAGGATCAGACACTTCCCCTCCACCAAGATTGGATTTCCACTGAGATTGGATTCTCCCCAGGATCAGACACTTCCCCTCCACCAAGATTGGATATCCACTGAGATTGGATTCTCCCCAGGATCAGACACTTCCACTCCACCCAGATTGGATATTCACTGAGATTGGATTCTCCCCAGGATCAGACACTTCCCCTCCACCAACATTGGATTTCCACTGAGATTGGATTCTCCCCAGGATCAGACACTTCCACTCGACCTAGATTGGATATCCCCTGAGATTGGATTCTCCCCAGGATCAGACACTGCCCCTCAACCAAGATTGGATATCCACTGAGATTGGATTCTCCCCAGGGTCAGACAATTCCACTCCACCAAGATTGGATATCCACTGAGATTGGATTCTCCCCAGGATCAGACACTTCCCCTCCACCAAGATTGGATTTCCCCTGAGATTGGATTCTCCCCAGGATCAGACACTTCCCCTCCACCCAGATTGGATATCCACTGAGATTGGATTCTCCCCAGGATCAGACACTTCCTCTCCACCCAGATTGGATATCCACTGAGATTGGATTCTCCCCAGGATCAGACACTTCCCCTCCACCAAGATTGGATATCCCCTGAGATTGGATTCTCCCCAGGATCAGACACTTCCCCTCCACCAAGATTGGATATCCACTGAGATTGGATTCTACCCAGGATCAGACACTTCCCCTCCACCCAGATTGGATATCCACTGAGATTGGATTCTCCCCAGGATCAGACACTTCCCCTCCACCAAGATTGGATATCCACTGAGATTGGATTCTCCCCGGGATCAGAGACTTCCCATCCACCAAGATTGGATATCCCCTGAGATTGGATTCTCCCCAGGATCAGACACTTCCCCTCCACCAAGATTGGATATCCACTGAGATTGGATTCTCCCCAGGATCAGACACTTCCACTCCACCAAGATTGGATATCCCCTGAGATTGGATTCTCCCCAGGATCAGACACTTCCCCTCCACCAAGATTGGATATCCACTGAGATTGGATTCTCCCCAGGATCAGACACTTCCCCTCCACCAAGATTGGATATTCCCTGAGATTGGATTCTCCCCAGGATCAGACACTTGCCCTCCACCAAGATTGGATATCCCCTGAGATTGGATTCTCCCCAGGATCAGACACTTCCCCTCCACCAAGATTGGATATCCACTGAGATTGGATTCTCCCCAGGATCAGACACTTCCACTCCACCAAGATTGGATATCCACTGAGATTGGATTCTCCCCAGGATCAGACACTTCCCCTCCACCCAGATTGGATATCCCCTGAGATTGGATTATCCCCAGGATCAGACACTTCCCTTCCACCAAGATTGGATATCCACTGAGATTGGATTCTCCCCAGGATCAGACACTTCCCCTCCACCAAGATTGGATATCCACTGAGATTGGATTCTCTCCAGGATCAGACACTTCCACTCCACCCAGATTGGATATCCACTGAGATTGGATTCTCCCCAGGATCAGACACTTCCCCTCCACCCAGATTGGATATCCACTGAGATTGGATTCTCCCCAGGATCAGACACTTCCCCTCCACCAAGATTGGATATCCCCTGAGATTGGATTCTCCCCAGGATCAGACACTTCCCCTCCACCAAGATTGGATATCCACTGAGATTGGATTCTCCCCAGGATCAGACACTTCCACTCCACCAAGATTGGATATCCCCTGAGATTGGATTCTCCCCAGGGTCAGACACTTCCCTCCACCAAGATTGGATATCCACTGAGATTGGATTCTCCCCAGGATCAGACACTTCCCCTCCACCAAGATTGGATATCCACTGAGATTGGATTCTCCCCAGGATCAGACACTTCCCCTCCACCAAGATTGGATATCCACTGAGATTGGATTCTCCCCAGGATCAGACACTTCCCCTCCACCAAGATTGGATATCCCCTGAGATTGGATTCTCCCCAGGATCAGACACTTCCCCTCCACCAAGATTGGATATCCACTGAGATTGGATTCTCCCCAGGATCAGACACTTCCCCTCCACCAAGATTGGATATCCACTGAGATTGGATTCTCCCCAGGATCAGACACTTCCCCTCCACCAAGATTGGATTTCCACTGAGATTGGATTCTCCCCAGGATCAGACACTTCCACTCCACCAAGATTGGATATCCACTGAGATTGGATTCTCCCCAGGATCAGACACTTCCCCTCCACCAAGATTGGATATCCACTGAGATTGGATTCTCCCCAGGATCAGACACTTTCCCTCCACCAAGATTGGATATCCACTGAGATTGGATTCTACCCAGGATCAGACACTTCCCCTCCACCAAGATTGGATATCCCCTGAGATTGGATTCTCCCCAGGATCAGACACTTCCACTCCACCAAGATTGGATATCCACTGAGATTGGATTCTCCCCAGGATCAGACACTTCCACTCCACCAAGATTGGATATCCACTGAGATTGGATTCTCCCCAGGATCAGACACTTCCCCTCCACCAAGATTGGATATCCACTGAGATTGGATTCTCCCCAGGATCAGACACTTCCCCTCCACCAAGATTGGATATCCCCTGAGATTGGATTCTCCCCAGGATCAGACACTTCCCCTCCACCAAGATTGGATATCCACTGAGATTGGATTCTACCCAGGATCAGACACTTCCACTCCACCCAGATTGGATATCCACTGAGATTGGATTCTCCCCAGGATCAGACACTTCCCCTCCACCAAGATTGGATATCCACTGAGATTGGATTCTCCCCAGGATCAGACACTTCCCCTCCAACAAGATTGGATATCCACTGAGATTGGATTCTCCCCAGGGTCAGACACTTCCACTCCACCAAGATTGGATATCCACTGAGATTGGATTCTCCCCAGGATCAGACACTTCCCCTCCACCAAGATTGGATATCCCCTGAGATTGGATTCTCCCCAGGATCAGACACTTCCCCTCCACCAAGATTGGATTTCCACTGAGATTGGATTCTCCCCAGGATCAGACACTTCCCCTCCACCAAGATTGGATATCCACTGAGATTGGATTCTCCCCAGGATCAGACACTTCCACTCCACCCAGATTGGATATTCACTGAGATTGGATTCTCCCCAGGATCAGACACTTCCCCTCCACCAACATTGGATTTCCACTGAGATTGGATTCTCCCCAGGATCAGACACTTCCACTCGACCTAGATTGGATATCCCCTGAGATTGGATTCTCCCCAGGATCAGACACTTCCCCTCAACCAAGATTGGATATCCACTGAGATTGGATTCTCCCCAGGGTCAGACAATTCCACTCCACCAAGATTGGATATCCACTGAGATTGGATTCTCCCCAGGATCAGACACTTCCCCTCCACCAAGATTGGATTTCCCCTGAGATTGGATTCTCCCCAGGATCAGACACTTCCCCTCCACCCAGATTGGATATCCACTGAGATTGGATTCTCCCCAGGATCAGACACTTCCTCTCCACCCAGATTGGATATCCACTGAGATTGGATTCTCCCCAGGATCAGACACTTCCCCTCCACCAAGATTGGATATCCCCTGAGATTGGATTCTCCCCAGGATCAGACACTTCCCCTCCACCAAGATTGGATATCCACTGAGATTGGATTCTACCCAGGATCAGACTCTTCCCCTCCACCCAGATTGGATATCCACTGAGATTGGATTCTCCCCAGGATCAGACACTTCCCCTCCACCAAGATTGGATATCTACTGAGATTGGATTCTCCCCAGGATCAGAGACTTCCCATCCACCAAGATTGGATATCCCCTGAGATTGGATTCTCCCCAGGATCAGACACTTCCCCTCCACCAAGATTGGATATCCACTGAGATTGGATTCTCCCCAGGATCAGACACTTCCACTCCACCAAGATTGGATATCCCCTGAGATTGGATTCTCCCCAGGATCAGACACTTCCCCTCCACCAAGATTGGATATCCACTGAGATTGGATTCTCCCCAGGATCAGACACTTCCCCTCCACCAAGATTGGATATTCCCTGAGATTGGATTCTCCCCAGGATCAGACACTTGCCCTCCACCAAGATTGGATATCCCCTGAGATTGGATTCTCCCCAGGATCAGACACTTCCCCTCCACCAAGATTGGATATCCACTGAGATTGGATTCTCCCCAGGATCAGACACTTCCACTCCACCAAGATTGGATATCCACTGAGATTGGATTCTCCCCAGGATCAGACACTTCCCCTCCACCCAGATTGGATATCCCCTGAGATTGGATTATCCCCAGGATCAGACACTTCCCTTCCACCAAGATTGGATATCCACTGAGATTGGATTCTCCCCAGGATCAGACACTTCCCCTCCACCAAGATTGGATATCCACTGAGATTGGATTCTCCCCAGGATCAGACACTTCCACTCCACCCAGATTGGATATCCACTGAGATTGGATTCTCCCCAGGATCAGACACTTCCCCTCCACCCAGATTGGATATCCACTGAGATTGGATTCTCCCCAGGATCAGACACTTCCCCTCCACCAAGATTGGATATCCCCTGAGATTGGATTCTCCCCAGGATCAGACACTTCCCCTCCACCAAGATTGGATATCCACTGAGATTGGATTCTCCCCAGGATCAGACGCTTCCACTCCACCAAGATTGGATATCCCCTGAGATTGGATTCTCCCCAGGGTCAGACACTTCCCTCCACCAAGATTGGATATCCACTGAGATTGGATTCTCCCCAGGATCAGACACTTCCCCTCCACCAAGATTGGATATCCACTGAGATTGGATTCTCCCCAGGATCAGACACTTCCCCTCCACCAAGATTGGATATCCACTGAGATTGGATTCTCCCCAGGATCAGACACTTCCCCTCCACCAAGATTGGATATCCCCTGAGATTGGATTCTCCCCAGGATCAGACACTTCCCCTCCACCAAGATTGGATATCCACTGAGATTGGATTCTCCCCAGGATCAGACACTTCCCCTCCACCAAGATTGGATATCCACTGAGATTGGATTCTCCCCAGGATCAGACACTTCCCCTCCACCAAGATTGGATTTCCACTGAGATTGGATTCTCCCCAGGATCAGACACTTCCACTCCACCCAGATTGGATATCCACTGAGATTGGATTCTCCCCAGGATCAGACACTTCCCCTCCACCAAGATTGGATATCCACTGAGATTGGATTCTCCCCAGGATCAGACACTTCCACTCCACCAAGATTGGATATCCACTGAGATTGGATTCTCCCCAGGATCAGACACCTCCCCTCCACCAAGATTGGATATCCCCTGAGATTGGATTCTCCCCAGGATCAGACACTTCCACTCCACCAAGATTGGATATCCACTGAGATTGGATTCTCCCCAGGATCAGACACTTCCACTCCACCAAGATTGGATATCCACTGAGATTGGATTCTCCCAAGGATCAGACACTTCCCCTCCACCCAGATTGGATATCCACTGAGATTGGATTCTCCCCAGGATCAGACACTTCCCCTCCACCAAGATTGGATATCCACTGAGATTGGATTCTCCCCAGGATCAGACACTTCCCCTCCACCAAGATTGGATATCCACTGAGATTGGATTCTCCCCAGGATCAGACACTTCCCCTCCACCCAGATTGGATATCCACTGAGATTGGATTCTCCCCAGGATCAGACACTTCCTCTCCACCCAGATTGGATATCCACTGAGATTGGATTCTCCCCAGGATCAGACACTTCCCCTCCACCAAGATTGGATATCCCCTGAGATTGGATTCTCCCCAGGATCAGACACTTCCCCTCCACCAAGATTGGATATCCACTGAGATTGGATTCTACCCAGGATCAGACTCTTCCCCTCCACCCAGATTGGATATCCACTGAGATTGGATTCTCCCCAGGATCAGACACTTCCCCTCCACCAAGATTGGATATCTACTGAGATTGGATTCTCCCCAGGATCAGAGACTTCCCATCCACCAAGATTGGATATCCCCTGAGATTGGATTCTCCCCAGGATCAGACACTTCCCCTCCACCAAGATTGGATATCCACTGAGATTGGATTCTCCCCAGGATCAGACACTTCCACTCCACCAAGATTGGATATCCCCTGAGATTGGATTCTCCCCAGGATCAGACACTTCCCCTCCACCAAGATTGGATATCCACTGAGATTGGATTCTCCCCAGGATCAGACACTTCCCCTCCACCAAGATTGGATATTCCCTGAGATTGGATTCTCCCCAGGATCAGACACTTGCCCTCCACCAAGATTGGATATCCCCTGAGATTGGATTCTCCCCAGGATCAGACACTTCCCCTCCACCAAGATTGGATATCCACTGAGATTGGATTCTCCCCAGGATCAGACACTTCCACTCCACCAAGATTGGATATCCACTGAGATTGGATTCTCCCCAGGATCAGACACTTCCCCTCCACCCAGATTGGATATCCCCTGAGATTGGATTATCCCCAGGATCAGACACTTCCCTTCCACCAAGATTGGATATCCACTGAGATTGGATTCTCCCCAGGATCAGACACTTCCCCTCCACCAAGATTGGATATCCACTGAGATTGGATTCTCCCCAGGATCAGACACTTCCACTCCACCCAGATTGGATATCCACTGAGATTGGATTCTCCCCAGGATCAGACACTTCCCCTCCACCCAGATTGGATATCCACTGAGATTGGATTCTCCCCAGGATCAGACACTTCCCCTCCACCAAGATTGGATATCCCCTGAGATTGGATTCTCCCCAGGATCAGACACTTCCCCTCCACCAAGATTGGATATCCACTGAGATTGGATTCTCCCCAGGATCAGACGCTTCCACTCCACCAAGATTGGATATCCCCTGAGATTGGATTCTCCCCAGGGTCAGACACTTCCCTCCACCAAGATTGGATATCCACTGAGATTGGATTCTCCCCAGGATCAGACACTTCCCCTCCACCAAGATTGGATATCCACTGAGATTGGATTCTCCCCAGGATCAGACACTTCCCCTCCACCAAGATTGGATATCCACTGAGATTGGATTCTCCCCAGGATCAGACACTTCCCCTCCACCAAGATTGGATATCCCCTGAGATTGGATTCTCCCCAGGATCAGACACTTCCCCTCCACCAAGATTGGATATCCACTGAGATTGGATTCTCCCCAGGATCAGACACTTCCCCTCCACCAAGATTGGATATCCACTGAGATTGGATTCTCCCCAGGATCAGACACTTCCCCTCCACCAAGATTGGATTTCCACTGAGATTGGATTCTCCCCAGGATCAGACACTTCCACTCCACCCAGATTGGATATCCACTGAGATTGGATTCTCCCCAGGATCAGACACTTCCCCTCCACCAAGATTGGATATCCACTGAGATTGGATTCTCCCCAGGATCAGACACTTCCACTCCACCAAGATTGGATATCCACTGAGATTGGATTCTCCCCAGGATCAGACACCTCCCCTCCACCAAGATTGGATATCCCCTGAGATTGGATTCTCCCCAGGATCAGACACTTCCACTCCACCAAGATTGGATATCCACTGAGATTGGATTCTCCCCAGGATCAGACACTTCCACTCCACCAAGATTGGATATCCACTGAGATTGGATTCTCCCAAGGATCAGACACTTCCCCTCCACCCAGATTGGATATCCACTGAGATTGGATTCTCCCCAGGATCAGACACTTCCCCTCCACCAAGATTGGATATCCACTGAGATTGGATTCTCCCCAGGATCAGACACTTCCCCTCCACCAAGATTGGATATCCACTGAGATTGGATTCTCCCCAGGATCAGACACTTCCCCTCCACAAAGACTGGATATCCACTGAGATTGGATTCTCCCCAGGATCAGACACTTCCCCTCCACCAAGATTGGATATCCACTGAGATTGGATTCTCCCCAGGATCAGACACTTCCCCTCCACCAAGATTGGATATCCACTGAGATTGGATTCTCCCCAGGATCAGACACTTCCCCTCCACCAAGATTGGATATCCACTGAGATTGGATTCTCCCCAGGATCAGACACTTCCACTCCACCAAGATTGGATATCCCCTGAGATTGGATTCTCCCCAGGATCAGACACTTCCCCTCCACCAAGATTGGATATCCACTGAGATTGGATTCTCCCCAGGATCAGACACATCCCCTCCACCAAGATTGGATATCCCCTGAGATTGGATTCTACCCAGGATCAGACACTTCCCCTCCACCAAGATTGGATATCCCCTGAGATTGGATTCTCCCCAGGATCAGACACTTCCCCTCCACCAAGATTGGATATCCACTGAGATTGGATTCTCCCCAGGATCAGACACTTCCACTCCACCAAGATTGGATTTCCACTGAGATTGGATTCTCCCCAGGATCAGACACTTCCACTCCACCAAGATTGGATATCCACTGAGATTGGATTCTCCCCAGGATCAGACACTTCCCCTCAACCAAGATTGGATATCCACTGAGATTGGATTCTCCCCAGGATCAGACACTTCCCCTCCACCAAGATTGGATATCCCCTGAGATTGGATTCTCCCCAGGATCAGACACTTCCCCTCCACCAAGATTGGATATCCACTGAGATTGGATTCTCTCCAGGATCAGACACTTCCACTCCACCAAGATTGGATTTCCACTGAGATTGGATTCTCCCCAGGATCAGACACTTCCACTCCACCAAGATTGGATATCCACTGAGATTGGATTCTCCCCAGGATCAGACACTTCCCCTCAACCAAGATTGGATATCCACTGAGATTGGATTCTCCCCAGGATCAGACACTTCCCCTCCACCAAGATTGGATATCCCCTGAGATTGGATTCTCCCCAGGATCAGACACTTCCCCTCCACCAAGATTGGATATCCCCTGAGATTGGATTCTCCCCAGGATCAGACACTTCCCCTCCACCAAGATTGGATATCCACTGAGATTGGATTCTCCCCAGGATCAGACACTTCCCCTCCACCCAGATTGGATTTCCCCTGAGATTGGATTCTCCCCAAGATCAGACACTTCCCCTTCACCAAGATTGGATATCCACTGAGATTGGATTCTCCCCAGGATCAGACACTTCCACTCCACCAAGATTGGATATCCACTGAGATTGGATTCTCCCCAGGATCAGACACTTCCCCTCCACCAAGATTGGATATCCCCTGAGATTGGATTCTCCCCAGGATCAGACACTTCCCCTCCACCAAGATTGGATATCCCCTGAGATTGGATTCTCCCCAGGATCAGACACTTCCCCCCCACCAAGATTGGATATCCACTGAGATTGGATTCTCCCCAGGATCAGACACTTCCCCTCCACCAAGATTGGATATCCCCTGAGATTGGATTCTCCCCAGGATCAGACACTTTCCCTCCACCAAGATTGGATATCCACTGAGATTGGATTCCACCCAGGATCAGACACTTCCCCTCCACCAAGATTGGATATCCCCTGAGATTGGATTCTCCCCAGGATCAGACACTTCCACTCCACCAAGATTGGATATCCACTGAGATTGGATTCTCCCCAGGATCAGACACTTCCACTCCACCAAGATTGGATATCCACTGAGATTGGATTCTCCCCAGGATCAGACACTTCCCCTCCACCAAGATTGGATATCCACTGAGATTGGATTCTCCCCAGGATCAGACACTTCCCCTCCACCAAGATTGGATATCCACTGAGATTGGATTCTCCCCAGGATCAGACACTTCCCCTCCACCAAGATTGGATATCCACTGAGATTGGATTCTCCCCAGGATCAGACACTTCCCCTCCACCAAGATTGGATATCCACTGAGATTGGATTCTCCCCAGGATCAGACACTTCCCCTCCACCAAGATTGGATATCCCCTGAGATTGGATTCTCCCCAGGATCAGAAACTTCCCCTCCACCAAGATTGGATATCCACTGAGATTGGATTCTACCCAGGATCAGACACTTCCACTCCACCCAGATTGGATATCCACTGAGATTGGATTCTCCCCAGGATCAGACACTTCCCCTCCACCAAGATTGGATATCCACTGAGATTGGATTCTCCCCAGGAACAGACACTTCCCCTCCAACAAGATTGGATATCCACTGAGATTGGATTCTCCCCAGGGTCAGACACTTCCACTCCACCAAGATTGGATATCCACTGAGATTGGATTCTCCCCAGGATCAGACACTTCCCCTCCACCAAGATTGGATATCCCCTGAGATTGGATTCTCCCCAGGATCAGACACTTCCACTCCACCCAGATTGGATATTCACTGAGATTGGATTCTCCCCAGGATCAGACACTTCCCCTCCACCAAGATTGGATTTCCACTGAGATTGGATTCTCCCCAGGATCAGACACTTCCACTCGACCAAGATTGGATATCCCCTGAGATTGGATTCTCCCCAGGATCAGACACTTCCCCTCAACCAAGATTGGATATCCACTGAGATTGGATTCTCCCCAGGGTCAGACACTTCCACTCCACCAAGATTGCATATCCACTGAGATTGGATTCTCCCCAGGATCAGACACTTCCCCTCCACCAAGATTGGATTTCCCCTGAGATTGGATTCTCCCCAGGATCAGACACTTCCCCTCCACCCAGATTGGATATCCACTGAGATTGGATTCTCCCCAGGATCAGACACTTCCTCTCCACCCAGATTGGATATCCACTGAGATTGGATTCTCCCCAGGATCAGACACTTCCCCTCCACCAAGATTGGATATCCCCTGAGATTGGATTCTCCCCAGGATCAGACACTTCCCCTCCACCAAGATTGGATATCCACTGAGATTGGATTCTACCCAGGATCAGACACTTCCCCTCCACCCAGATTGGATATCCACTGAGATTGGATTCTCCCCAGGATCAGACACTTCCCCTCCACAAAGATTGGATATCCCCTGAGATTGGATTCTCCCCAGGATCAGACACTTCCCCTCCACCAAGATTGGATATCCCCTGATATTGGATTCTCCCCAGGATCAGACACTTCCCCTCCACCAAGATTGGATATCCACTGAGATTGGATTCTCCCCAGGATCAGACACTTCCCCTCCACCAAGATTGGATATCCACTGAGATTGGATTCTCCCCAGGATCAGAGACTTCCCCTCCACCAAGATTGGATATCCCCTGAGATTGGATTCTCCCCAGGATCAGACACTTCCCCTCCACCAAGATTGGATATCCCCTGAGATTGGATTCTCCCCAGGATCAGACACTTCCACTCCACCAAGATTGGATATCCCCTGAGATTGGATTCTCCCCAGGATCAGACACTTCCCCTCCACCAAGATTGGATATCCACTGAGATTGGATTCTCCCCAGGATCAGACACTTCCCCTCCACCAAGATTGGATATTCCCTGAGATTGGATTCTCCCCAGGATCAGACACTTCCCCTCCACCAAGATTGGATATCCCCTGAGATTGGATTCTCCCCAGGATCAGACACTTCCCCTCCACCAAGATTGGATATCCACTGAGATTGGATTCTCCCCAGGATCAGACACTTCCACTCCACCAAGATTGGATATCCCCTGAGATTGGATTCTCCCCAGGATCAGACACTTCCCCTCCACCCAGATTGGATATCCCCTGAGATTGGATTATCCCCAGGATCAGACACTTCCCTTCCACCAAGATTGGATATCCACTGAGATTGGATTCTCCCCAGGATCAGACACTTCCCCTCCACCAAGATTGGATATCCACTGAGATTGGATTCTCCCCAGGATCAGACACTTCCACTCCACCCAGATTGGATATCCACTGAGATTGGATTCTCCCCAGGATCAGACACTTCCCCTCCACCGAGATTGGATATCCACTGAGATTGGATTCTCCCCAGGATCAGACACTTCCCCTCCACCAAGATTGGATATCCCCTGAGATTGGATTCTCCCCAGGATCAGACACTTCCCCTCCACCCAGATTGGATATCCACTGAGATTGGATTCTCCCCAGGATCAGACACTTCCCCTCCAACAAGATTGGATATCCACTGAGATTGGATTCTCCCCAGGATCAGACACTTCCCCTCCAACAAGATTGGATATCCCCTGAGATTGGATTCTCCCCAGGATCAAACACTTCCCCTCCAACAAGATTGGATATCCCCTGAGATTGGATTCTCCCCAGGATCAGACACTTCCCCTCCACCAAGATTGGATATCCACTGAGATTGGATTCTCCCCAGGATCAGACACTTCCCCTCAACCAAGATTGGATATCCACTGAGATTGGATTCTCCCCAGGGTCAGACACTTCCCCTCCACCAAGATTGGATATCCACTGAGATTGGATTCTCCCCAGGATCAGAGACTTCCCCTCCACCAAGATTGGATATCCCCTGAGATTGGATTCTCCCCAGGATCAGACACTTCCCCTCCACCAAGATTGGATATCCCCTGAGATTGGATTCTCCCCAGGATCAGACACTTCCACTCCACCAAGATTGGATATCCCCTGAGATTGGATTCTCCCCAGGATCAGACACTTCCCCTCCACCAAGATTGGATATCCCCTGAGATTGGATTCTCCCCAGGATCAGACACTTCCCCTCCACCAAGATTGGATATCCACTGAGATCGGATTCTCCCCAGGATCAGACACATCCCCTCCACCAAGATTGGATTTCCACTGAGATTGGATTCTACCCAGGGTCAGACACTTCCCCTCCACCAAGATTGGATATCCCCTGAGATTGGATTCTACCCAGGGTCAGACACTTCCCCTCCACCAAGATTGGATATCCACTGAGATTGGATTCTCCCCAGAGTCAGACACTTCCACTCCACCAAGATTGGATATCCACTGAGATTGGATTCTCCCCAGGATCAGACACTTCCCCTCCACCAAGATTGGATATCCCCTGAGATTGGATTCTACCCAGGGTCAGACACTTCCCCTCCACCAAGATTGGATATCCACTGAGATTGGATTCTCCCCAGGATCAGACACTTCCACTCCACCAAGATTGGATATCCCCTGAGATTGGATTCTCCCCAGGGTCAGACACTTCCCCTCCACCAAGATTGGATTTCCACTGAGATTGGATTCTCCCCAGGATCAGACACTTCCCCTCCACCAAGATTGGATATCCACTGAGATTGGATTCTCCCCAGGATCAGACACTTCCCCTCCACCCAGATTGTATATCCCCTGAGATTGGATTATCCCCAGGATCAGACACTTCCCTTCCACCAAGATTGGATATCCACTGAGATTGGATTCTCCCCAGGATCAGACACTTCCCCTCCACCAAGATTGGATATCCACTGAGATTGGATTCTCCCCAGGATCAGACACTTCCACTCCACCCAGATTGGATATCCACTGAGATTGGATTCTCCCCAGGATCAGACACTTCCCCTCCACCCAGATTGGATATCCACTGAGATTGGATTCTCCCCAGGATCAGACACTTCCCCTCCACCAAGATTGGATATCCCCTGAGATTGGATTCTCCCCAGGATCAGACACTTCCCCTCCACCCAGATTGGATATCCACTGAGATTGGATTCTCCCCAGGATCAGACACTTCCCCTCCAACAAGATTGGATATCCACTGAGATTGGATTCTCCCCAGGATCAGACACTTCCCCTCCAACAAGATTGGATATCCCCTGAGATTGGATTCTCCCCGGGATCAAACACTTCCCCTCCAACAAGATTGGATATCCCCTGAGATTGGATTCTCCCCAGGATCAGACACTTCCCCTCCACCAAGATTGGATATCCACTGAGATTGGATTCTCCCCAGGATCAGACACTTCCCCTCCACCAAGATTGGATATCCACTGAGATTGGATTCTCCCCAGGATCAGACACTTCCCCTCCACCAAGATTGGATATCCACTGAGATTGGATTCTCCCCAGGATCAGACACTTCCCATCCACCAAGATTGGATATCCACTGAGATTGGATTCTCCCCAGGAACAGACACTTCCCCTCCACCAAGATTGGATATCCACTGAGATTGGATTCTCCCCAGGATCAGACACTTCCACTCCACCAAGATTGGATATCCCCTGAGATTGGATTCTCCCCAGGATCAGACACTTCCCCTCCACCAAGATTGGATATCCCCTGAGATTGGATTCTCCCCAGGATCAGACACTTCCCCTCCACCAAGATTGGATATCCACTGAGATCGGATTCTCCCCAGGATCAGACACTTCCCCTCCACCAAGATTGGATTTCCACTGAGATTGGATTCTACCCAGGGTCAGACACGTCCCCTCCACCAAGATTGGATATCCCCTGAGATTGGATTCTACCCAGGGTCAGACACTTCCCCTCCACCAAGATTGGATATCCACTGAGATTGGATTCTGCCCAGGGTCAGACACTTCCACTCCACCAAGATTGGATATCCACTGAGATTGGATTCTCCCCAGGATCAGACACTTCCCCTCCACCAAGATTGGATATCCCCTGAGATTGGATTCTACCCAGGGTCAGCCACTTCCCCTCCACCAAGATTGGATATCTACTGAGATTGGATTCTCCCCAGGATCAGACACTTCCACTCCACCAAGATTGGATATCCCCTGAGATTGGATTCTCCCCAGGGTCAGACACTTCCCCTCCACCAAGATTGGATTTCCACTGAGATTGGATTCTCCCCAGGGTCAGACACTTCCCCTCCACCAAGATTGGATATCCCCTGAGATTGGATTCTCCCCAGGATCAGACACTTCCCCTCCAACAAGATTGGATATCCACTGAGATTGGATTCTCCCCAGGATCAGACACTTCCCCTCCACCAAGATTGGATATCCACTGAGATTGGATTCTCCCCAGGATCAGACACTTCCCCTCCACCAAGATTGGATATCCCCTGAGATTGGATTCTCCCCAGGATCAGACACTTCCCCTCCAACAAGATTGGATATCCACTGAGATTGGATTCTCCCCAGGATCAGACACTTCCCCTCCACCAAGATTGGATATCCACTGAGATTGGATTCTCCCCGGGATCAGACACTTCCTCTCCACCAAGATTGGATATCCCCTGAGATTGGATTCTCCCCAGGATCAGACACTTCCCCTCCACCAAGATTGGATATCCACTGAGATTGGATTCTCCCCAGGATCAGACACTTCCCCTCCACCAAGATTGGATATCCACTGAGATTGGATTCTCCCCAGGATCAGACACTTCCCCTCCACCAAGATTGGATATCCACTGAGATTGGATTCTCCCCAGGATCAGACACTTCCCCTCCACCAAGATTGGATATCCACTGAGATTGGATTCTCCCCAGGATCAGACACTTCCCCTCCACCAAGATTGGATATCCACTGAGATTGGATTCTCCCCAGGATCAGACACTTCCCCTCCACCAAGATTGGATATCCCCTGAGATTGGATTCTCCCCAGGATCAGACACTTCCCCTCCAACAAGATTGGATATCCCCTGAGATTGGATTCTCCCCAGGATCAGACACTTCCCCTCCAACAAGATTGGATATCCCCTGAGATTGGATTCTCCCCAGGATCAGACACTTCCCCTCCACCAAGATTGGATATCCACTGAGATTCGATTCTCCCCAGGATCAGACTCTTACCCTCCACCAAGATTGGATATCCACTGAGATTGGATTCTACCCAGGGTCAGACACTTCCCCTCCACCAAGATTGGATATCCCCTGGGATTGGATTCTACCCAGGGTCAGACACTTCCCATCCACCAAGATTGGATATCCCCTGAGATTGGATTCTCCCCAGGATCAGACACTTCCCCTCCACCAAGATTGGATATCCACTGAGATTGGATTCTCCCCAGGATCAGACACTTTCCCTCCACCAAGATTGGATATCCCCTGAGATTGGATTCTCCCCAGGATCAGACACTTCCACTCCACCAAGATTGGATAACCCCTGAGATTGGATTCTCCCCAGGATCAGACACTTCCACTCCACCCAGATTGGATATCCACTGAGATTGGATTCTCCCCAGCATCAGACACGTCCCCTCCACCCAGATTGGATATCCACTGAGATTGGATTCTCCCCAGGATCAGACACTTCCCCTCCACCAAGATTGGATATCCCCTGAGATTGGATTCTCCCCAAGATCAGACACTTCCCCTCCACCCAGATTGGATATCCACTGAGATTGGATTCTCCCCAGGATCAGACACTTCCCCTCCAACAAGATTGGATAACCACTGAGATTGGATTCTCCCCAGGATCAGACACTTCCCCTCCACCAAGATTGGATATCCACTGAGATTGGATTCTCCCCAGGATCAGACACTTCCCCTCCACCGAGATTGGATATCCACTGAGATTGGATTCTCCCCAGGATCAGACACTTCCCCTCCACCAAGATTGGATATCCACTGAGATTGGATTCTCCCCAGGATCAGACACTTCCACTCCACCAAGATTGGATATCCACTGAGATTGGATTCTACCCAGGGTCAGACACTTCCCCTCCACCAAGATTGGATATCCCCTGAGATTGGATTCTACCCAGGATCAGACACTTCCCCTCCACCAAGATTGGATATCCACTGAGATTGGATTCTCCCCAGGATCAGATACTTCCCCTCCAACAAGATTGGATATCCCCTGAGATTGGATTCTCCCCAGGATCAAACACTTCCCCTCCAACAAGATTGGATATCCCCTGAGATTGGATTCTCCCCAGGATCAGACACTTCCACTCCACCCAGATTGGATATCCACTGAGATTGGATTCTCCCCAGGATCAGACACTTCCCCTCCACCCAGATTGGATATCCACTGAGATTGGATTCTCCCCAGGATCAGACACTTCCCCTCCACCAAGATTGGATATCCCCTGAGATTGGATTCTCCCCAGGATCAGACACTTCCCCTCCACCCAGATTGGATATCCACTGAGATTGGATTCTCCCCAGGATCAGACACTTCCCCTCCAACAAGATTGGATATCCACTGAGATTGGATTCTCCCCAGGATCAGACACTTCCCCTCCAACAAGATTGGATATCCCCTGAGATTGGATTCTCCCCAGGATCAAACACTTCCCCTCCAACAAGATTGGATATCCCCTGAGATTGGATTCTCCCCAGGATCAGACACTTCCCCTCCACCAAGATTGGATATCCACTGAGATTGGATTCTCCCCAGGATCAGACACTTCCCCTCCACCAAGATTGGATATCCACTGAGATTGGATTCTCCCCAGGATCAGACACTTCCCCTCCACCAAGATTGGATATCCACTGAGATTGGATTCTCCCCAGGATCAGACACTTCCCATCCACCAAGATTGGATATCCACTGAGATTGGATTCTCCCCAGGATCAGACACTTCCCCTCCACCAAGATTGGATATCCACTGAGATTGGATTCTCCCCAGGATCAGACACTTCCACTCCACCAAGATTGGATATCCCCTGAGATTGGATTCTCCCCAGGATCAGACACTTCCCCTCCACCAAGATTGGATATCCCCTGAGATTGGATTCTCCCCAGGATCAGACACTTCCCCTCCACCAAGATTGGATATCCACTGAGATCGGATTCTCCCCAGGATCAGACACTTCCCCTCCACCAAGATTGGATTTCCACTGAGATTGGATTCTACCCAGGGTCAGACACTTCCCCTCCACCAAGATTGGATATCCCCTGAGATTGGATTCTACCCAGGGTCAGACACTTCCCCTCCACCAAGATTGGATATCCACTGAGATTGGATTCTCCCCAGGGTCAGACACTTCCACTCCACCAAGATTGGATATCCACTGAGATTGGATTCTCCCCAGGATCAGACACTTCCCCTCCACCAAGATTGGATATCCCCTGAGATTGGATTCTACCCAGGGTCAGACACTTCCCCTCCACCAAGATTGGATATCCACTGAGATTGGATTCTCCCCAGGATCAGACACTTCCACTCCACCAAGATTGGATATCCCCTGAGATTGGATTGTCCCCAGGGTCAGACACTTCCCCTCCACCAAGATTGGATTTCCACTGAGATTGGATTCTCCCCAGGATCAGACACTTCCCCTCCACCAAGATTGGATATCCACTGAGATTGGATTCTCCCCAGGATCAGACACTTCCCCTCCACCAAGATTGGATATCCCCTGAGATTGGATTCTCCCCAGGATCAGACACTTCCCCTCCAACAAGATTGGATATCCACTGAGATTGGATTCTCCCCAGGATCAGACACTTCCCCTCCACCAAGATTGGATATCCACTGAGATTGGATTCTCCCCAGGATCAGACACTTCCTCTCCACCAAGATTGGATATCCCCTGACATTGGATTCTCCCCAGGATCAGACACTTCCCCTCCACCAAGATTGGATATCCACTGAGATTGGATTCTCCCCAGGATCAGACACTTCCCCTCCACCAAGATTGGATATCCACTGAGATTGGATTCTCCCCAGGATCAGACACTTCCCCTCCACCAAGATTGGATATCCACTGAGATTGGATTCTCCCCAGGATCAGACACTTCCCCTCCACCAAGATTGGATATCCACTGAGATTGGATTCTCCCCAGGATCAGACACTTCCCCTCCACCAAGATTGGATATCCACTGAGATTGGATTCTCCCCAGGATCAGACACTTCCCCTCCACCAAGATTGGATATCCCCTGAGATTGGATTCTCCCCAGGATCAGACACTTCCCCTCCAACAAGATTGGATATCCCCTGAGATTGGATTCTCCCCAGGATCAGACACTTCCCCTCCAACAAGATTGGATATCCCCTGAGATTGGATTCTCCCCAGGATCAGACACTTCCCCTCCACCAAGATTGGATATCCACTGAGATTGGATTCTCCCCAGGATCAGACACTTACCCTCCACCAAGATTGGATATCCACTGAGATTGGATTCTACCCAGGGTCAGACACTTCCCCTCCACCAAGATTGGATATCCCCTGAGATTGGATTCTACCCAGGGTCAGACACTTCCCATCCACCAAGATTGGATATCCCCTGAGATTGGATTCTCCCCAGGATCAGACACTTCCCCTCCACCAAGATTGGATATCCACTGAGATTGGATTCTCCCCAGGATCAGACACTTTCCCTCCACCAAGATTGGATATCCCCTGAGATTGGATTCTCCCCAGGATCAGACACTTCCACTCCACCAAGATTGGAAATCCCCTGAGATTGGATTCTCCCCAGGATCAGACACTTCCACTCCACCCAGATTGGATATCCACTGAGATTGGATTCTCCCCAGGATCAGACACGTCCCCTCCACCCAGATTGGATATCCACTGAGATTGGATTCTCCCCAGGATCAGACACTTCCCCTCCACCAAGATTGGATATCCCCTGAGATTGGATTCTCCCCAGGATCAGACACTTCCCCTCCACCCAGATTGGATATCCACTGAGATTGGATTCTCCCCAGGATCAGACACTTCCCCTCCAACAAGATTGGATAACCACTGAGATTGGATTCTCCCCAGGATCAGACACTTCCCCTCCAACAAGATTGGATATCCCCTGAGATTGGATTCTCCCCAGGATCAAACACTTCCCCTCCAACAAGATTGGATATCCCCTGAGATTGGATTCTCCCCAGGATCAGACACTTCCCCTCCACCAAGATTGGATATCCACTGAGATTGGATTCTCCCCAGGATCAGACACTTCCCCTCCACCAAGATTGGATATCCACTGAGATTGGATTCTCCCCAGGATCAGACACTTCCCCTCCACCAAGATTGGATATCCACTGAGATTGGATTTTCCCCAGGATCAGACACTTCCCCTCCACCAAGATTGGATATCCACTGAGATTGGATTCTCCCCAGGATCAGACACTTCCCCTCCACCAAGATTGGATATCCACTGAGATTGGATTCTCCCCAGGATCAGACACTTCCCCTCCACCAAGATTGGATATCCACTGAGATTGGATTCTCCCCAGGATCAGACACTTCCCCTCCACCAAGATTGGATATCCACTGATATAGGATTCTCCCCAGGATCAGACACTTCCCCTCCACCAAGATTGGATATCCACTGAGATTGGATTCTCCCCAGGATCAGACACTTCCCCTCCACCAAGATTGGATATCCACTGAGATTGGATTCTCCCCAGGATCAGACACTTCCCCTCCACCAAGATTGGATATCCCCTGAGATTGGATTCTCCCCAGGATCAGACACTTCCCCTCCAACAAGATTGGATATCCCCTGAGATTGGATTCTCCCCAGGATCAGACACTTCCCCTTCAACAAGATTGGATATCCCCTGAGAATGGATTCTCCCCAGGATCAGACACTTCCCCTCCACCAAGATTGGATATCCACTGAGATTGGATTCTCCCCAGGATCAGACACTTCCCTTCCACCAAGATTGGATATCCACTGAGATTGGATTCTACCCAGGGTCAGACACTTCCCCTCCACCAAGATTGGATATCCCCTGAGATTGGATTCTACCCAGGGTCAGACACTTCCCATCCACCAAGATTGGATATCCCCTGAGATTGGATTCTCCCCAGGATCAGACACTTCCCCTCCACCAAGATTGGATATCCACTGAGATTGGATTCTCCCCAGGATCAGACACTTTCCCTCCACCAAGATTGGATATCCCCTGAGATTGGATTCTCCCCAGGATCAGACACTTCCACTCCACCAAGATTGGATATCCCCTGAGATTGGATTCTCCCCAGGATCAGACACTTCCACTCCACCCAGATTGGATATCCACTGAGATTGGATTCTCCCCAGGATCAGACACGTCCCCTCCACCCAGATTGGATATCCACTGAGATTGGATTCTCCCCAGGATCAGACACTTCCCCTCCACCAAGATTGGATATCCCCTGAGATTGGATTCTCCCCAGGATCAGACACTTCCCCTCCACCCAGATTGGATATCTACTGAGATTGGATTCTCCCCAGGATCAGACACTTCCCCTCCAACAAGATTGGATAACCACTGAGATTGGATTCTCCCCAGGATCAGACACTTCCCCTCCAACAAGATTGGATATCCCCTGAGATTGGATTCTCCCCAGGATCAAACACTTCCCCTCCAACAAGATTGGATATCCCCTGAGATTGGATTCTCCCCAGGATCAGACACTTCCCCTCCACGAAGATTGGATATCCACTGAGATTGGATTCTCCCCAGGATCAGACACTTTCCCTCCACCAAGATTGGATATCCACTGAGATTGGATTCTCCCCAGGATCAGACACTTCCCCTCCACCAAGATTGGATATCCACTGAGATTGGATTCTCCCCAGGATCAGACACTTCCCCTGCACCAAGATTGGATAACCACTGAGATTGGATTCTCCCCAGGTTCAGACACTTCCCCTCCACCAAGATTGGATATCCACTGAGATTGGATTCTCCCCAGGATCAGACACTTCCACTCCACCAAGATTGGATATCCCCTGAGATTGGATTCTCCCCAGGATCAGACACTTCAACTCCACCAAGATTGGATATCCACTGAGATTGGATTCTCCCCAGGATCAGACACTTCCCCTCCACCAAGATTGGATATCCACTGAGATTGGATTCTACCCAGGGTCAGACACTTCCACTCCACCAAGATTGGATATCCACTGAGATTGGATTCTCCCCAGGATCAGACACTTCCCCTCCACCAAGATTTGATATCCACTGAGATTGGATTCTCCCCAGGGTCAGACACTTCCCCTCCACCAAGATTGGATATCCACTGAGATTGGATTCTCCCCAGGATCAGACACTTCCACTTCACCAAGATTGGATATCCACTGAGATTGGATTCTCCCCAGGATCAGACACTTCCCCTCCACCAAGATTGGATATCCCCTGAGATTGGATTCTCCCCAGGATCAGACACTTCCCCTCCACCAAGATTGGATATCCACTGAGATCGGATTCTCCCCAGGATCAGACACTTCCCCTCCACCAAGATTGGATTTCCACTGAGATTGGATTCTACCCAGGGTCAGACACCTCCCCTCCACCAAGATTGGATATCCCCTGAGATAGGATTCTACCCAGGGTCAGACACTTCCCCTCCACCAAGATTGGATATCCACTGAGATTGGATTCTCCCCAGGGTCAGACACTTCCACTCCACCAAGATTGGATATCCACTGAGATTGGATTCTCCCCAGGATCAGACACTTCCCCTCCACCAAGATTGGATATCCCCTGAGATTGGATTCTACCCAGGGTCAGACACTTCCCCTCCACCAAGATTGGATATCCACTGAGATTGGATTCTCCCCAGGATCAGACACTTCCACTCCACCAAGATTGGATATCCCCTGAGATTGGATTCTCCCCGGGGTCAGACACTTCCCCTCCACCAAGATTGGATTTCCACTGAGATTGGATTCTCCCCAGGATCAGACACTTCCCCTCCACCAAGATTGGATATCCACTGAGATTGGATTCTCCCCAGGATCAGACACTTCCCCTCCACCAAGATTGGATATCCCCTGAGATTGGATTCTCCCCAGGATCAGACACTTCCCCTTCAACAAGATTGGATATCCACTGAGATTGGATTCTCCCCAGGATCAGACACTTCCCCTCCACCAAGATTGGATATCCACTGAGATTGGATTCTCCCCAGGATCAGACACTTCCCCTCCACCAAGATTGGATATCCCCTGAGATTGGATTCTCCCCAGGATCAGACACTTCCCCTCCAACAAGATTGGATATCCACTGAGATTGGATTCTCCCCAGGATCAGACACTTCCCCTCCACCAAGATTGGATATCCACTGAGATTGGATTCTCCCCAGGATCAGACACTTCCCCTCCACCAAGATTGGATATCCCCTGAGATTGGATTCTCCCCAGGATCAGACACTTCCACTCCACCAAGATTGGATATCCACTGAGATTGGATTCTCCCCAGGATCAGACACTTCCCCTCCACCAAGATTGGATATCCACTGAGATTGGATTCTACCCAGGGTCAGACACTTCCACTCCACCAAGATTGGATATCCACTGAGATTGGATTCTCCCCAGGATCAGACACTTCCCCTCCACCAAGATTGGATATCCACTGAGATTGGATTCTCCCCAGGGTCAGACACTTCCCCTCCACCAAGATTGGATATCCACTGAGATTGGATTCTCCCCAGGATCAGACACTTCCCCTTCACCAAGATTGGATATCCACTGAGATTGGATTCTCCCCAGGATCAGACACTTCCCCTCCACCAAGATTGGATATCCCCTGAGATTGGATTCTCCCCAGGATCAGACACTTCCCCTCCACCAAGATTGGATATCCACTGAAATCGGATTCTCCCCAGGATCAGACACTTCCCCTCCACCAAGATTGGATTTCCACTGAGATTGGATTCTACCCAGGGTCAGACACTTCCCCTCCACCAAGATTGGATATCCCCTGAGATTGGATTCTACCCAGGGTCAGACACTTCCCCTCCACCAGGATTGGATATCCACTGAGATTGGATTCTCACCAGGGTCAGACAATTCCACTCCACCAAGATTGGATATCCACTGAGATTGGATTCTCCCCAGGATCAGACACTTCCCCTCCACCAAGATTGGATATCCCCTGAGATTGGATTCTACCCAGGGTCAGACACTTCCCCTCCACCAAGATTGGATATCCACTGAGATTGGATTCTCCCCAGGATCAGACACATCCACTCCACCAAGATTGGATATCCCCTGAGATTGGATTCTCCCCAGGGTCAGACACTTCCCCTCCACCAAGATTGGATTTCCACTGAGATTGGATTCTCCCCAGGATCAGACACTTCCCCTCCACCAAGATTGGATATCCACTGAGATTGGATTCTCCCCAGGATCAGACACTTCCCCTCCACCAAGATTGGATATCCCCTGAGATTGGATTCTCCCCAGGATCAGACACTTCCCCTCCAACAAGATTGGATATCCACTGAGATTGGATTCTCCCCAGGATCAGACACTTCCCCTCCACCAAGATTGGATATCCACTGAGATTGGATTCTCCCCAGGATCAGACACTTCCCCTCCACCAAGATTGGATATCCCCTGAGATTGGATTCTCCCCAGGATCAGACACTTCCCCTCCAACAAGATTGGATATCCACTGATATTGGATTCTCCCGAGGATCAGACAATTCCCCTCCACCAAGATTGGATATCCACTGAGATTGGATTCTCCCCAGGATCAGACACTTCCCCTCCACCAAGATTGGATATCCCCTGAGATTGGATTCTCCCCAGGATCAGACACATCCCCTCCACCAAGATTGGATATCCACTGAGATTGGGTTCTCCCCAGGATCAGACACTTCCCCTCCACCAAGATTGGATATCCACTGAGATTGGATTCTCCCCAGGGTCAGACACTTCCCCTCCACCAAGATTGGATATCCACTGAGATTGGATTCTCCCCAGGATCAGACACTTCCCCTCCACCAAGATTGGATATCCACTGAGATTGGATTCTCCCCAGGATCAGACACATCCACTCCACCAAGATTGGATATCCACTGAGATTGGATTCTCCCCAGGATCAGACACTTCCCCTCCACCAAGATTGGATATCCCCTGAGATTGGATTCTCCCCAGGACAAGACACTTCTCCTCCAACAAGATTGGATATCCCCTGAGATTGGATTTTCCCCAGGATCAGACACTTCCCCTCCAACAAGATTGGATATCCCCTGAGATTGGATTCTACCCAGGGTCAGACACTTCCCCTCCACCAAGATTGGATATCCACTGAGATTGGATTCTCCCCAGGATCAGACACTTCCCTTCACCAAGATTGGATATCCACTGAGATTGGATTCTCCCCAGGATCAGACACTTCCCCTCCACCAAGATTGGATATCCACTGAGATCGGATTCTCCCCAGGATCAGACACTTCCCCTCCAATAAGATTGGATATCCACTGAGATTGGATTCTCCCCAGGATCAGACACTTCCCCTCCACCAAGATTGGATATCCACTGAGATTGGATTCTCCCCAGGATCAGACACTTCCCCTCCACCAAGATTGGATATCCCCTGAGATTGGATTCTCCCCAGGATCAGACACATCCCCTCCACCAAGATTGGATATCCACTGAGATTGGATTCTCCCCAGGATCAGACACTTGCCCTCCACCAAGATTGGATATCCACTGAGATTGGATTCTCCCCAGGATCAGACACTTCCCCTCCACCAAGATTGGATATCCACTGAGATTGGATTCTCCCCAGGATCAGACACTTCCCCTCCACCAAGATTGGATATCCACTGAGATTGGATTCTCCCCAGGATCAGACACATCCCCTCCACCAAGATTGGATATCCACTGAGATTGGATTCTCCCCAGGATCAGACACTTCCCCTCCACCAAGATTGGATATCCCCTGAGATTGGATTCTCCCCAGGATCAGACACTTCCCCTCCAACAAGATTGGATATCCCCTGAGATTGGATTCTCCCCAGGATCAGACACTTCCCCTCCAACAAGATTGGATATCCCCTGAGATTGGATTCTACCCAGGGTCAGACACTTCCCCTCCACCAAGATTGGATATCCACTGAGATTGGATTCTCCCCAGGATCAGACACTTCCCCTTCACCAAGATTGGATATCCACTGAGATTGGATTCTCCCCAGGATCAGACACTTCCCCTCCACCAAGATTGGATATCCCCTGAGATTGGATTCTCCCCAGGATCAGACACTTCCCCTCCACCAAGATTGGATATCCACTGAGATCGGATTCTCCCCAGGATCAGACACTTCCCCTCCACCAAGATTGGATTTCCACTGAGATTGGATTCTACCCAGGGTCAGACACTTCCCCTCCACCAAGATTGGATATCCCCTGAGATTGGATTCTACCCAGGGTCAGACACTTCCCCTCCACCAAGATTGGATATCCACTGAGATTGGATTCTCCCCAGGGTCAGACACTTCCACTCCACCAAGATTGGATATCCACTGAGATTGGATTCTCCCCAGGATCAGACACTTCCCCTCCACCAAGATTGGATTTCCCCTGAGATTGGATTCTACCCAGGGTCAGACACTTCCCCTCCACCAAGATTGGATATCCACTGAGATTGGATTCTCCCCAGGATCAGACACTTCCACTCCACCAAGATTGGATATCCCCTGAGATTGGATTCTCCCCAGGGTCAGACACTTCCCCTCCACCAAGATTGGATTTCCACTGAGATTGGATTCTCCCCAGGATCAGACACTTCCCCTCCACCAAGATTGGATATCCACAGAGATTGGATTTTCCCCAGGATCAGACACTTCCCCTCCACCAAGATTGGATATCCCCTGAGATTGGATTCTCCCCAGGATCAGACACTTCCCCTCCAACAAGATTGGATATCCACTGAGATTGGATTCTCCCCAGGATCAGACACTTCCCCTCCACCAAGATTGGATATCCACTGAGATTGGATTCTCCCCAGGATCAGACACTTCCCCTCCACCAAGATTGGATATCCCCTGAGATTGGATTCTCCCCAGGATCAGACACTTCCCCTCCACCAAGATTGGATTTCCACTGAGATTGGATTCTACCCAGGGTCAGACACTTCCCCTCCACCAAGATTGGATATCCCCTGAGATTGGATTCTACCCAGGGTCAGACACTTCCCCTCCACCAAGATTGGATATCCACTGAGATTGGATTCTCCCCAGGGTCAGACACTTCCACTCCACCAAGATTGGATATCCACTGAGATTGGATTCTCCCCAGGATCAGACACTTCCCCTCCACCAAGATTGGATATCCCCTGAGATTGGATTCTACCCAGGGTCAGACACTTCCCCTCCACCAAGATTGGATATCCACTGAGGTTGGATTCTCCCCAGGATCAGACACTTCCACTCCACCAAGATTGGATATCCCCTGAGATTGGATTCTCCCCAGGGTCAGACACTTCCCCTCCACCAAGATTGGATTTCCACTGAGATTGGATTATCCCCAGGATCAGACACTTCCCCTCCACCAAGATTGGATATCCACAGAGATTGGATTCTCCCCAGGATCAGACACTTCCCCTCCACCAAGATTGGATATCCCCTGAGATATGATTCTCCCCAGGATCAGACACTTCCCCTCCAACAAGATTGGATATCCACTGAGATTGGATTCTCCCCAGGATCAGACACTTCCCCTCCACCAAGATTGGATATCCACTGAGATTGGATTCTCCCCAGGATCAGACACTTCCCCTCCACCAAGATTGGATATCCCCTGAGATTGGATTCTCCCCAGGATCAGACACTTCCCCTCCAACAAGATTGGATATCCACTGAGATTGGATTCTCCCCAGGATCAGACACTTCCCCTCCACCAAGATTGGATATCCACTGAGATTGGATTCTCCCCAGGATCAGACACTTCCCCTCCACCAAGATTGGATATCCCCTGAGATTGGATTCTCCCCAGGATCAGACACTTCCCCTCCACCAAGATTGGATATCCACTGAGATTGGATTCTCCCCAGGATCAGACACTTCCCCTCCACCAAGATTGGATATCCACTGAGATTGGATTCTCCCCAGGATCAGACACTTCCCCTCCACCAAGATTGGATATCCACTGAGATTGGATTCTCCCCAGGATCAGACAATTCCCCTCCACCAAGATTGGATATCCACTGAGATTGGATTCACCCCAGGATCAGACACGTCCCCTCCACCAAGATTGGATATCCACTGAGATTGGATTCTCCCCAGGATCAGACACTTCCCCTCCACCAAGATTGGATATCCCCTGAGATTGGATTCTCCCCAGGATCAGACACTTCCCCTCCACCAAGATTGGATATCCACTGAGATTGGATTCTCCCCAGGATCAGACACTTCCCCTCCACCAAGATTGGATATCCACTGAGATTGGATTCTACCCAGGGTCAGACACTTCCCCTCCACCAAGATTGGATATCCCCTGAGATTGGATTCTACCCAGGGTCAGACACTTCCCATCCACCAAGATTGGATATCCCCTGAGATTGGATTCTCCCCAGGATCAGACACTTCCCCTCCACCAAGATTGGATATCCACTGAGATTGGATTCTCCCCAGGATCAGACACTTTCCCTCCACCAAGATTGGATATCCCCTGAGATTGGATTCTCCCCAGGATCAGACACTTCCACTCCACCAAGATTGGATATCCCCTGAGATTGGATTCTCCCCAGGATCAGACACTTCCACTCCACCCAGATTGGATATCCACTGAGATTGGATTCTCCCCAGGATCAGACACTTCCCGTCCACCCAGATTGGATATCCACTGAGATTGGATTCTCCCCAGGATCAGACACTTCCCCTCCACCAAGATTGGATATCCCCTGAGATTGGATTCTCCCCAGGATCAGACACTTCCCCTCCACCCAGATTGGATATCCACTGAGATTGGATTCTCCCCAGGATCAGACACTTCCCCTCCAACAAGATTGGATATCCACTGAGATTGGATTCTCCCCAGGATCAGACACTTCCCCTCCAACAAGATTGGATATCCCCTGAGATTGGATTCTCCCCAGGATCAAACACTTCCCCTCCAACAAGATTGGATATCCCCTGAGATTGGATTCTCCCCAGGATCAGACACTTCCCCTCCACCAAGATTGGATATCCACTGAGATTGGATTCTCCCCAGGATCAGACACTTCCCCTCCACCAAGATTGGATATCCACTGAGATTGGATTCTCCCCAGGGTCAGACACTTCCCCTCCACCAAGATTGGATATCCACTGAGATTGGATTCTCCCCAGGATCAGACACTTCCCCTTCACCAAGATTGGATATCCACTGAGATTGGATTCTCCCCAGGATCAGACACTTCCCCTCCACCAAGATTGGATATCCCCTGAGATTGGATTCTCCCCAGGATCAGACACTTCCCCTCCACCAAGATTGGATATCCACTGAGATCGGATTCTCCCCAGGATCAGACACTTCCCCTCCACCAAGATTGGATTTCCACTGAGATTGGATTCTACCCAGGGTCAGACACTTCCCCTCCACCAAGATTGGATATCCCCTGAGATTGGATTCTACCCAGGGTCAGACACTTCCCCTCCACCAAGATTGGATATCCACTGAGATTGGATTCTCCCCAGGGTCAGACACTTCCACTCCACCAAGATTGGATATCCACTGAGATTGGATTCTACCCAGGATCAGACACTTCCCCTCCACCAAGATTGGATATCCCCTGAGATTGGATTCTCCCCAGGATCAGACACTTCCCCTCCAACAAGATTGGATATCCCCTGAGATTGGATTCTCCCCAGGATCAGACACTTCCCCTCCAACAAGATTGGATATCCCCTGAGATTGGATTCTACACAGGGTCAGACACTTCCCCTCCACCAAGATTGGATATCCACTGAGATTGGATTCTCCCCAGGATCGGACACTTCCCCTTCACCAAGATTGGATATCCACTGAGATTGGATTCTCCCCAGGATCAGACACTTCCACTCCACCAAGATTGGATATCCCCTGAGATTTGATTCTCCCCAGGATCAGACACTTCCCCTCCACCAAGATTGGATATCCACTGAGATCGGATTCTCCCCAGGATCAGACACTTCCCCTCCACCAAGATTGGATTTCCACTGAGATTGGATTCTACCCAGGGTCAGACACTTCCCCTCCACCAAGATTGGATATCCCCTGAGATTGGATTCTCCCCAGGATCAGACACTTCCCCTCCAACAAGATTGGATATCCACTGAGATTGGATTCTCCCCAGGATCAGACACTTCCCCTCCACCAAGATTGGATATCCACTGAGATTGGATTCTCCCCAGGATCAGACACTTCCCCTCCACCAAGATTGGATATCCCCTGAGATTGGATTCTCCCCAGGATCAGACACTTCCCCTCCAACAAGATTGGATATCCACTGAGATTGGATTCTCCCCAGGATCAGACACTTCCCCTCCACCAAGATTGGATATCCACTGAGATTGGATTCTCCCCAGGATCAGACACTTCCCCTCCACCAAGATTGGATATCCCCTGAGATTGGATTCTCCCCAGGATCAGACACTTCCCCTCCACCAAGATTGGATATCCACTGAGATTGGATTCTCCCCAGGATCAGACACTTCCCCTCCACCAAGATTGGATATCCACTGAGATTGGATTCTCCCCAGGATCAGACACTTCCCCTCCACCAAGATTGGATATCCACTGAGATTGGATTCTCCCCAGGATCAGACACTTCCCCTCCACCAAGATTGGATATCCACTGAGATTGGATTCTCCCCAGGATCAGACACTTCCCCTCCACCAAGATTGGATATCCACTGAGATTGGATTCTCCCCAGGATCAGACACTTCCCCTCCACCAAGATTGGATATCCCCTGAGATTGGATTCTCCCCAGGATCAGACACTTCCCCTCCACCAAGATTGGATATCCACTGAGATTGGATTCTCCCCAGGATCAGACACTTACCCTCCACCAAGATTGGATATCCACTGAGATTGGATTCTACCCAGGGTCAGACACTTCCCCTCCACCAAGATTGGATATCCCCTGAGATTGGATTCTACCCAGGGTCAGACACTTCCCATCCACCAAGATTGGATATCCCCTGAGATTGGATTCTCCCCAGGATCAGACACTTCCCCTCCACCAAGATTGGATATCCACTGAGATTGGATTCTCCCCAGGATCAGACACTTTCCCTCCACCAAGATTGGATATCCCCTGAGATTGGATTCTCCCCAGGATCAGACACTTCCACTCCACCAAGATTGGATATCCCCTGAGATTGGATTCTCCCCAGGATCAGACACTTCCACTCCACCCAGATTGGATATCCACTGAGATTGGATTCTCCCCAGGATCAGACACTTCCCGTCCACCCAGATTGGATATCCACTGAGATTGGATTCTCCCCAGGATCAGACACTTCCCCTCCACCAAGATTGGATATCCCCTGAGATTGGATTCTCCCCAGGATCAGACACTTCCCCTCCACCCAGATTGGATATCCACTGAGATTGGATTCTCCCCAGGATCAGACACTTCCCCTCCAACAAAATTGGATATCCACTGAGATTGGATTCTCCCCAGGATCAGACACTTCCCCTCCAACAAGATTGGATATCCCCTGAGATTGGATTCTCCCCAGGATCAAACACTTCCCCTCCAACAAGATTGGATATCCCCTGAGATTGGATTCTCCCCAGGATCAGACACTTCCCCTCCACCAAGATTGGATATCCACTGAGATTGGATTCTCCCCAGGATCAGACACTTCCCCTCCACCAAGATTGGATATCCACTGAGATTGGATTCTCCCCAGGGTCAGACACTTCCCCTCCACCAAGATTGGATATCCACTGAGATTGGATTCTCCCCAGGATCAGACACTTCCCCTTCACCAAGATTGGATATCCACTGAGATTGGATTCTCCCCAGGATCAGACACTTCCCCTCCACCAAGATTGGATATCCCCTGAGATTGGATTCTCCCCAGGATCAGACACTTCCCCTCCACCAAGATTGGATATCCACTGAGATCGGATTCTCCCCAGGATCAGACACTTCCCCTCCACCAAGATTGGATTTCCACTGAGATTGGATTCTTCCCAGGGTCAGACACTTCCCCTCCACCAAGATTGTATATCCCCTGAGATTGGATTCTACCCAGGGTCAGACACTTCCCCTCCACCAAGATTGGATATCCACTGAGATTGGATTCTCCCCAGGGTCAGACACTTCCACTCCACCAAGATTGGATATCCACTGAGATTGGATTCTCCCCAGGATCAGACACTTCCCCTCCACCAAGATTGGATATCCCCTGAGATTGGATTCTACCCAGGGTCAGACACTTCCCCTCCACCAAGATTGGATATCCACTGAGATTTGATTCTCCCCAGGATCAGACACTTCCACTCCACCAAGATTGGATATCCCCTGAGATTGGATTCTCCACAGGGTCAGACACTTCCCCTCCACCAAGATTGGATTTCCACTGAGATTGGATTCTCCCCAGGATCAGACACTTCCCCTCCAGCAAGATTGGATATCCACTGAGATTGGATTCTCCCCAGGATCAGACACTTCCCCTCCACCAAGATTGGATATCCCCTGAGATTGGATTCTCCCCAGGATCAGACACTTCCCCTCCAACAAGATTGGATATCCACTGAGATTGGATTCTCCCCAGGATCAGACACTTCCCCTCCACCAAGATTGGATATCCACTGAGATTGGATTCTCCCCAGGATCAGACACTTCCCCTCCACCAAGATTGGATATCCCCTGAGATTGGATTCTCCCCAGGATCAGACACTTCCCCTCCACCAAGATTGGATATCCACTGAGATTGGATTCTCCCCAGGATCAGACACTTCCCCTCCACCAAGATTGGATATCCACTGAGATTGGATTCTCCCCAGGATCAGACACTTCCCCTCCACCAAGATTGGATATCCACTGAGATTGGATTCTCCCCAGGATCAGACACTTCCCCTCCACCAAGATTGGATATCCACTGAGATTGGATTCTCCCCAGGATCAGACACTTCCCCTCCACCAAGATTGGATATCCACTGAGATTGGATTCTCCCCAGGATCAGACACTTCCCCTCCACCAAGATTGGATATCCCCTGAGATTGGATTCTCCTCAGGATCAGACACTTCCCCTCCAACAAGATTGGATATCCCCTGAGATTGGATTCTCCCCAGGATCAGACACTTCCCCTCCAACAAGATTGGATATCCCCTGAGATTGGATTCTCCCCAGGATCAGACACTTCCCCTCCACCAAGATTGGATATCCACTGAGATTGGATTCTCCCCAGGATCAGACACTTCCCCTCCACCAAGATTGGATATCCACTGAGATTGGATTCTACCCAGGGTCAGACACTTCCCCTCCACCAAGATTGGATATCCCCTGAGATTGGATTCTACCCAGGGACAGACACTTCCCATCCACCAAGATTGGATATCCCCTGAGATTGGATTCTCCCCAGGATCAGACACTTCCCCTCCACCAAGATTGGATATCCACTGAGATTGGATTCTCCCCAGGATCAGACACTTTCCCTCCACCAAGATTGGATATCCCCTGAGATTGGATTCTCCCCAGGATCAGACACTTCCCCTCCAACAAGATTGGATATCCACTGAGATTGGATTCTCCCCAGGATCAGACACTTCCCCTCCACCAAGATTGGATATCCCCTGAGATTGGATTCTCCCCAGGATCAGACACTTCCACTCCACCAAGATTGGATATCCCCTGAGATTGGATTCTCCCCAGGATCAGACACTTCCCCTCCACCAAGATTGGATATCCACTGAGATTGGATTCTCCCCAGGATCAGACACTTCCCCTCCACCAAGATTGGATATCCACTGAGATTGGATTCTCCCCAGGATCAGACACTTCCCCTCCAACAAGATTGGATATCCACTGAGATTGGATTCTCCCCAGGATCAGACACTTCCCCTCCACCAAGATTGGATATCCCCTGAGATTGGATTCTCCCCAGGATCAGACACTTCCCCTCCACCAAGATTGGATATCCACTGAGATTGGATTCTCCCCAGGATCAGACACTTCCCCTCCACCAAGATTGGATATCCACTGAGATTGGATTCTCCCCAGGATCAGACACTTCCCCTCCACCCAGATTGGATATCCCCTGAGATTGGATTCTACCCAGGGTCAGACACTTCCCCTCCACCAAGATTGGATATTCCCTGAGATTGGATTCTCCCCAGGATCAGACACTTCCCCTCCACCAAGATTGGATATCCACTGAGATTGGATTCTCCCCAGGATCAGACACTTCCCCTCCACCAAGATTGGATATCCACTGAGATTGGATTCTACCCAGGGTCAGACACTTCCACTCCACCAAGATTGGATATCCACTGAGATTGGATTCTCCCCAGGATCAGACACTTCCCCTCCACCAAGATTGGATATCCACTGAAATTGGATTCTCCCCAGGATCAGACACTTCCCCTCCACCAAGATTGGATATCCACTGAGATAGGATTCTCCCCAGGATCAGACACTTCCCCTCCACCAAGATTGGATATCCACTGAGATTGGATTCTCCCCAGGATCAGACACTTCCCCTCCACCAAGATTGGATATCCACTGAGATTGGATTCTCCCCAGGATCAGACACTTCCACTCCACCAAGATTGGATATCCACTGAGATTGGATTCTCCCCAGGGTCAGACACTTCCCCTCCACCAAGATTGGATATCCACTGAGATTGGATTATCCCCAGGATCAGACACTTCCCCTCCACCAAGATTGGATATCCCCTGAGATTGGATTCTCCCCAGGACCAGACACTTCCCCTCCACCAAGATTGGATATCCACTGAGATTGGATTCTCCCCAGGATCAGACACTTCCCCTCCACCAAGATTGGATATCCCCTGAGATTGGATTCTCCCCAGGATCAGACACTTCCCCTCCAACAAGATTGGATATCCCCTGAGATTGGATTCTCCCCAGAATCAGACACTTCCCCTCCAACAAGATTGGATATCCCCAGAGATTGGATTCTCCCCAGGATCAGACACTTCCCCTCCACCAAGATTGGATATCCACTGAGATTGGATTCTCCCCAGGATCAGACACTTACCCACAACCAAGATTGGATATCCACTGAGATTGGATTCTACCCAGGGTCAGACACTTCCCCTCCACCAAGATTGGATATCCCCTGAGATTGGATTCTACCCAGGATCAGACACTTCCCATCCACCAAGATTGGATATCCACTGAGATTGGATTCTCCCCAGGATCAGACACTTCCCCTCCACCAAGATTGGATATCCACTGAGATTGGATTCTCCCCAGGATCAGACACTTTCCCTCCACCAAGATTGGATATCCCCTGAGATTGGATTCTCCCCAGGATCAGACACTTCCCCTCCAACAAGATTGGATATCCACTGAGATTGGATTCTCCCCAGGATCAGACACTTCCCCTCCACCAAGATTGGATATCCCCTGAGATTGGATTCTCCCCAGGATCAGACACTTCCACTCCACCAAGATTGGATATCCCCTCAGATTGGATTCTCCCCAGGGTCAGACACTTCCCCTCCACCAAGATTGGATATCCACTGAGATTGGATTCTCCCCAGGATCAGACACTTCCCCTCCACCAAGATTGGATATCCACTGAGATTGGATTCTCCCCAGGATCAGACACTTCCCCTCCACCAAGATTGGATATCCACTGAGATTGGATTCTCCCCAGGATCAGACACTTCCCCTCCACCAAGATTGGATATCCACTGAGATTGGATTCTCCCCAGGATCAGACACTTCCCCTCCACCAAGATTGGATATCCACTGAGATTGGATTCTCCCCAGGATCAGACACTTCCCATCCACCAAGATTGGATTTCCACTGAGATTGGATTCTACCCTGGTCAGACACTTCCCCTCCACCAAGATTGGATATCCCCTGAGATTGGATTCTACCCAGGGTCAGACACTTCCCCTCCACCAAGATTGGATTTCCACTGAGATTGGATTCTCCCCAGGATCAGACACTTCCCCTCCACCAAGATTGGATATCCACTGAGATTGGATTCTCCCCAGGGTCAGACACTTCCACTCCACCAAGATTGGATATCCACTGAGATTGGATTCTCCCCAGGATCAGACACTTCCACTCCACCAAGATTGGATATCCACTGAGATTGGATTCTCCCCAGGAGCAGACACTTCCCCTCCACCAAGATTGGATATCCCCTGAGATTGGATTCTCCCCAGGATCAGACACTTCCCCTCCACCAAGATTGGATATCCACTGAGATTGGATTCTCCCAAGGGTCAGACACTTCCCCTCCACCAAGATTGGATTTCCACTGAGATTGGATTCTACCCAGGATCAGACACTTCCCCTCCACCAAGATTCGATATCCACTGAGATTGGATTCTCCCCAGGATCAGACACTTCCCCTCCACCAAGATTGGATATCCACTGAGATTGGATTCTCCCCAGGATCAGACACTTCCCCTCCAACAAGATTGGATATCCACTGAGATTGGATTCTCCCCAGGATCAGACACTTCCACTCCACCCAGATTGGATATCCACTGAGATTGGATTCTCCCCAGGATCAGACACTTCCCCTCCACCAAGATTGGATATCCCCTGAGATTGGATTCTCCCCAGGATCAGACACTTCCCCTCCAACTAGATTGGATATCCACTGAGATTGGATTCTCCCCAGGATCAGACACTTCCCCTCCACCAAGATTTGATATCCCCTGAGATTGGATTCTCCCCAGGATCAGACACTTCCCCTCCAACTAGATTGGATATCCACTGAGATTGGATTCTCCCCAGGATCAGACACTTCCCCTCCACCAAGATTGGATATCCCCTGAGATTGGATTCTCCCCAGGATCAGACACTTCCCCTCCAACAAGATTGGATATCCACTGAGATTGGATTCTCCCCAGGATCAGACACTTCCCCTCCACCAAGATTGGATATCCACTGAGATTGGATTCTCCCCAGGATCAGACACTTCCCCTCCACCAAGATTGGATATCCCCTGAGATTGGATTCTCCCCAGGATCAGACACTTCCCCTCCACCAAGATTGGATATCCACTGAGATTGGATTCTCCCCAGGATCAGACACTTCCCCTCCACCAAGATTGGATATCCCCTGAGATTGGATTCTCCCCAGGATCAGACACTTCCCCTCCACCAAGATTGGATATCCCCTGAGATTGGATTCTCCCCAGGATCAGACACTTCCCCTCCACCAAGATTGGATATCCACTGAGATTGGATTCTCCCCAGGATCGGACACTTCCACTCCACCCAGATTGGATATCCACTGAGATTGGATTCTCCCCAGGATCAGACACTTCCCCTCCACCATGATTGGATATCCCCTGAGATTGGATTCTCCCCAGGATCAGACACTTCCCCTCCACCCAGATTGGATATCCACTGAGATTGGATTCTCCCCAGGATCAGACACTTCCCCTCCACCAAGATTGGATATCCACTGAGATTGGATTCTCCCCAGGATCAGACACTTCCCCTCCACCAAGATTGGATATCCACTGAGATTGGATTCTCCCCAGGATCAGACACTACCCCTCCACCAAGATTGGATATCCCCTGAGATTGGATTCTCCCCAGGATCAGACACTTCCCCTCCACCAAGATTGGATATCCACTGAGATTGGATTCTCCCCAGGATCAGACACTTCCCCTCCACCAAGATTGGATATCCACTGAGATTGGATTCTCCCCAGGATCAGACACTTCCCCTCCACCAAGATTGGATATCCACTGAGATTGGATTCTCCCCAGGATCAGACACTTCCCCTCCACCAAGATTGGATATCCACTGAGATTGGATTCTCCCCATGGTCAGACACTTCCCCTCCACCAAGATTGGATATCCACTGAGATTGGATTCTACCCAGGATCAGACACTTCCACTCCACCAAAATTGGATATCCACTGAGATTGGATTCTCCCCAGGATCAGACACTTCCACTCCACCAAGATTGGATATCCACTGAGATTGGATTCTCCCCAGGATCAGACACTTCCCCTCCACCAAGATTGGATATCCACTGAGATTGGATTCTCCCCAGGATCAGACACTTCCCCTCCACCAAGATTGGATATCCACTGAGATTGGATTCTCCCCAGGATCAGACACTTCCCCTCCACCAAGATTGGATATCCACTGAGATTGGATTCTCCCCAGGATCAGACACTTCCCCTCCACCAAGAGTGGATATCCACTGAGATTGGATTCTCCCCAGGATCGGTCACTTCCCCTCCACCAAGATTGGATATCCACTGAGATTGGATTCTACCCAGGATCAGACACTTCCCCTCCACCAAGATTGGATATCCCCTGAGATTGGATTCTCCCCAGGATCAGACACTTCCCCTCCACCAAGATTGGATATCCACTGAGATTGGATTCTCCCCAGGATCAGACACTTTCCCTCCACCAAGATTGGATATCCACTGAGATTGGATTCTACCCAGGATCAGACACTTCCACTCCACCAAAATTGGATATCCACTGAGATTGGATTCTCCCCAGGATCAGACACTTCCACTCCACCAAGATTGGATATCCACTGAGATTGGATTCTCCCCAGGATCAGACACTTCCACTCCACCAAGATTGGATTTCCCTTAAGATTGGATTCTCCCCAGGATCAGACACTTCCCCTCCACCCAGATTGGATATCCACTGAGATTGGATTCTCCCCAGGATCAGACACTTCCCCTCCAACAAGATTGGATATCCACTGAGATTGGATTCTCCCCAGGATCAGACACTTCCCCTCCACCAAGATTGGATATCCACTGAGATTGGATTCTCCCCAGGATCAGACACTTCCCCTCCACCAAGATTGGATATCCACTGAGATTGGATTCTCCCCAGGATCAGACACTTCCACTCCACCAAGATTGGATTTCCCCTGAGATTGGATTCTCCCCAGGATCAGACACTTCCCCTCCACCAAGATTGGATATCCACTGAGATTGGATTCTCCCCAGGATCAGACACTTCCCCTCCACCCAGATTGGATATCCACTGAGATTGGATTCTCCCCAGGATCACACACTTCCCCTCCACCAAGATTGGATATCCACTGAGATTGGATTCTCCCCAGGATCAGACACGTCCCCTCCACCAAGATTGGATATCCACTGAGATTGGATTCTCCCCAGGATCAGACACTTCTCCTCCAACAAGATTGGATATCCACTGAGATTGGATTCTCCCCAGGATCAGACACTTCCCCTCCACCAAGATTGGATATCCACTGAGATTGGATTCTCCCCAGGATCAGATACTCCCCCTCCACCCAGATTGGATATCCCCTGAGATTGGATTCTCCCCAGGATCAGACACTTCCCCTCCACCAAGATTGGATTTCCACTGAGATTGGATTCTCCCCAGGATCAGACACTTCCACTCCACCAAGATTGGATATCCCCTGAGATTGGATTCTCCCCAGGATCAGACACTTCCACTCCACCAAGATTGGATATCCCCTGAGATTGGATTCTCCCCAGGACAAGACACTTCCACTCCACCAAGATTGGATTTCCACTGAGATTGGATTCTCCCCAGGATCAGACACTTCCACTCCACCAAGATTGGATATCCACTGAGATTGGATTCTCCCCAGGATCAGACACTTCCCCTCCACCAAGATTGGATTTCCACTGAGATTGGATTCTCCCCAGGATCAGACACTTCCCCTCCACCAAGATTGGATATCCACTGAGATTGGATTCTCCCCAGGATCAGACACTTCCCTTCCACCAAGATTGGATATCCACTGAGATTGGATTCTACCCAGGATCAGACACTTCCCCTCCACCAAGATTGGATATCCACTGAGATTGGATTCTCCCCAGGATCAGACACTTCCCCTCCACCAAGATTGGATATCCACTGAGATTGGATTCTACCCAGGATCAGACACTTCCCCTCCACCAAGATTGGATATCCACTGAGATTGGATTCTCCCCAGGATCAGACACTTCCCCTCCACCAAGATTGGATATCCCCTGAGATTGGATTCTACCCAGGATCAGACACTTCCCCTCCACCCAGATTGGATTTCCACTGAGATTGGATTCTCCCCAGGATCAGACACTTCCCCTCCACCAAGATTGGATATCCACTGAGATTGGATTCTCCCCAGGATCAGACACTTCCCCTCCACCAAGATTGGATTTCCACTGAGATTGGATTCTCCCCAGGATCAGACACTTCCTCTCCACCAAGATTGGATATCCCCTGAGATTGGATTCTCCCCAGGATCAGACACTTCCCCTCCACCAAGATTGGATTTCCACTGAGATTGGATTCTCCCCAGGATCAGACACTTCCCCTCCACCAAGATTGGATATCCACTGAGATTGGATTATCCCCAGGATCAGACACTTCCACTCCACCAAGATTGGATATCCACTGAGATTGGATTCTCCCCAGGATCAGACACTTTCACTCCACCAAGATTGGATATCCACTGAGATTGGATTCTCCCCAGGATCAGACACTTCCACTCCACCAAGATTGGATTTCCACTGAGATTGGATTCTCCCCAGGATCAGACACTTCCACTCCACCAAGATTGGATATTCCCTGAGATTGGATTCTCCCCAGGATCAGACACTTCCCCTCCACCAAGATTGGATATCCCCTGAGATTGGATTCTCCCCAGGATCAGACACTTCCCCTCCACCAAGATTGGATATCCACTGAGATTGGATTCTCCCCAGGATCAGACACTTCCACTCCACCAAGATTGGATATCCACTGAGATTGGATTCTCCCCAGGATCAGACACTTCCCCTCCACCAAGATTGGATATCCACTGAGATTGGATTCTCCCCAGGATCAGACACTTCCCCTCCACCAAGATTGGATATCCCCTGAGATTGGATTCTCCCCAGGATCAGACACTTCCCCTCCACCCAGATTGGATATCCACTGAGATTGGATTCTCCCCAGGATCAGACACTTCCCCTCCACCAAGATTGGATTTCCACTGAGATTGGATTCTCCCCAGGATCAGACACTTCCACTCCACCAAGATTGGATATCCACTGAGATTGGATTCTCCCCAGGATCAGACACTTCCCCTCCACCAAGATTGGATATCCACTGAGATTGGATTCTCCCCAGGATCAGACACTTCCCCTCCACCAAGATTGGATATCCACTGAGATTGGATTCTCCCCAGGATCAGACACTTCCCATCCACCAAGATTGGATATCCACTGAGATTGGATTCTCCCCAGGGTCAGACACTTCCCCTCCACCAAGATTGGATATCCCCTGAGATTGGATTCTCCCCAGGATCAGACACTTCCCCTCCACCAAGATTGGATATCCCCTGAGATTGGATTCTCCCCAGAATCAGACACTTCCACTCCACCAAGATTGGATATCCACTGAGATTGGATTCTCCCCAGGATCAGACACTTCCCCTCCACCAAGATTGGATATCCACTGAGATTGGATTCTCCCCAGGATCAGACACTTCCACTCCACCAAGATTGGATATCCACTGAGATTGGATTCTCCCCAGGATCAGACACTTCCCCTCCACCAAGATTGGATATCCACTGAGATTGGATTCTCCCCAGGATCAGACACTTCCACTCCACCAAGATTGGATATCCACTGAGATTGGATTCTACCCAGGATCAGACACTTCCCCTCCACCAAGATTGGATATCCACTGAGATCGGATTCTCCCCAGCATCAGACACTTCCCCTCCACCAAGATTGTATTTCCCCTGAGATTGGATTCTCCCCAGGATCAGACACTTCCACTCCACCAAGATTGGATATCCACTGAGATTGGATTCTCCCCAGGATCAGACACTTCCACTCCACCAAGATTGGATATCCACTGAGATTGGATTCTCCCCAGGATCAGACACTTCCACTCCACCAAGATTGGATATCCCCTGAGATTGGATTCTCCCCAGGATCAGACACTTCCCCTCCACCAAGATTGGATATCCACTGAGATTGGATTCTCCCCAGGATCAGACACTTCCCCTCCACCCAGATTGGATATCCACTGAGATTGGATTCTCCCCAGGATCAGACACTTTCCCTCCACCAAGATTGGATATCCACTGAGATTGGATGCTCCCCAGGATCAGACACTTCCACTCCACCAAGATTGGATATCCACTGAGATTGGATTCTCCCCAGGATCAGACACTTCCCCTCCACCAAGATTGGATATCCACTGAGATTGGATTCTCCCCAGGATCAGACACTTCCACTCCACCCAGATTGGATATCCACTGAGATTGGATTCTCCCCAGGATCAGACACTTCCACTCCACCAAGATTGGATATCCACTGAGATTGGATTCTCCCCAGGATCGGACACTTCCACTCCACCAAGATTGGATATCCACTGAGATTGGATTCTCCCCAGGATCAGACACTTCCACTCCACCAAGATTGGATATCCACTGAGATTGGATTCTCCCCAGGATCAGACACTTCCACTCCACCAAGATTGGATATCCCCTGAGATTGGATTCTCCCCAGGATCAGACACTTCCACTCCACCAAGATTGGATATCCACTGAGATTGGATTCTCCCCAGGATCGGACACTTCCACTCCACCAAGATTGGATATCCCCTGAGATTGGATTCTCCCCAGGATCAGACACTTCCCCTCCACCAAGATTGGATATCCACTGAGATTGGATTCTCCCCAGGATCGGACACTTCCACTCCACCAAGATTGGATATCCACTGAGATTGGATTCTCCCCAGGATCAGACACTTCCACTCCACCAAGATTGGATATCCCCTGAGATTGGATTCTCCCCAGGATCAGACACTTCCACTCCACCAAGATTGGATATCCACTGAGATTGGATTCTCCCCATGATCAGACACTTCCCCTCCACCAAGATTGGATATCCACTGAGATTGGATTCTCCCCAGGATCAGACACTTCCACTCCACCAAGATTGGATATCCACTGAGATTGGATTCTACCCAGGATCAGACACTTCCCCTCCACCAAGATTGGATATCCACTGAGATCGGATTCTCCCCAGCATCAGACACTTCCCCTCCACCAAGATTGTATTTCCCCTGAGATTGGATTCTCCCCAGGATCAGACACTTCCACTCCACCAAGATTGGATATCCACTGAGATTGGATTCTCCCCAGGATCAGACACTTCCACTCCACCAAGATTGGATATCCACTGAGATTGGATTCTCCCCAGGATCAGACACTTCCACTCCACCAAGATTGGATATCCCCTGAGATTGGATTCTCCCCAGGATCAGACACTTCCCCTCCACCAAGATTGGATATCCACTGAGATTGGATTCTCCCCAGGATCAGACACTTCCCCTCCACCCAGATTGGATATCCACTGAGATTGGATTCTCCCCAGGATCAGACACTTTCCCTCCACCAAGATTGGATATCCACTGAGATTGGATGCTCCCCAGGATCAGACACTTCCACTCCACCAAGATTGGATATCCACTGAGATTGGATTCTCCCCAGGATCAGACACTTCCCCTCCACCAAGATTGGATATCCACTGAGATTGGATTCTCCCCAGGATCAGACACTTCCACTCCACCCAGATTGGATATCCACTGAGATTGGATTCTCCCCAGGATCAGACACTTCCACTCCACCAAGATTGGATATCCACTGAGATTGGATTCTCCCCAGGATCGGACACTTCCACTCCACCAAGATTGGATATCCACTGAGATTGGATTCTCCCCAGGATCAGACACTTCCACTCCACCAAGATTGGATATCCACTGAGATTGGATTCTCCCCAGGATCAGACACTTCCACTCCACCAAGATTGGATATCCCCTGAGATTGGATTCTCCCCAGGATCAGACACTTCCACTCCACCAAGATTGGATATCCACTGAGATTGGATTCTCCCCAGGATCGGACACTTCCACTCCACCAAGATTGGATATCCCCTGAGATTGGATTCTCCCCAGGATCAGACACTTCCCCTCCACCAAGATTGGATATCCACTGAGATTGGATTCTCCCCAGGATCGGACACTTCCACTCCACCAAGATTGGATATCCACTGAGATTGGATTCTCCCCAGGATCAGACACTTCCACTCCACCAAGATTGGATATCCCCTGAGATTGGATTCTCCCCAGGATCAGACACTTCCACTCCACCAAGATTGGATATCCACTGAGATTGGATTCTCCCCAGGATCAGACACTTTCCCTCCAACAAGATTGGATATCCCCTGAGATTGGAATCTCCCCAGGATCAGACACTTCCACTCCACCAAGATTGGATATCCACTGAGATTGGATTCTCCCCAGGATCAGACACTTCCCCTCCACCAAGATTGGATATCCACTGAGATTGGATTCTACCCAGGATCAGACACTTCCCCTCCACCAAGATTGGATATCCACTGAGATTGGATTCTCCCCAGGATCAGACACTTCCCCTCCACCAAGATTGGATATCCCCTGAGATTGGATTCTACCCAGGATCAGACACTTCCCCTCCACCCAGATTGGATTTCCACTGAGATTGGATTCTCCCCAGGATCAGACACTTCCCCTCCACCAAGATTGGATATCCACTGAGATTGGATTATCCCCAGGATCAGACACTTCCACTCCACCAAGATTGGATATCCACTGAGATTGGATTCTCCCCAGGATCAGACACTTCCCCTCCACCAAGATTGGATATCCCCTGAGATTGGATTCTCCCCAGGATCAGACACTTCCACTCCACCAAGATTGGATATCCCCTGAGATTGGATTCTCCCCAGGATCAGACACTTCCCCTCCACCAAGATTGGATATCCACTGAGATTGGATTCTCCCCAGGATCAGACACTTCCCCTCCACCAAGATTGGATATCCACTGAGATTGGATTCTACCCAGGATCAGACACTTCCCCTCCACCAAGATTGGATATCCACTGAGATTGGATTCTCCCCAGGATCAGACACTTCCCCTCCACCAAGATTGGATATCCACTGAGATTGGATTCTACCCAGGATCAGACACTTCCCCTCCACCAAGATTGGATATCCACTGAGATTGGATTCTCCCCAGGATCAGACACTTCCCCTCCACCCAGATTGGATTTCCACTGAGATTGGATTCTCCCCAGGATCAGACACTTCCCCTCCACCAAGATTGGATATCCACTGAGATTGGATTCTCCCCAGGATCAGACACTTCCCCTCCACCAAGATTGGATTTCCACTGAGATTGGATTCTCCCCAGGATCAGACATTTCCTCTCACCAAGATTGGATATCCCCTGAGATTGGATTCTCCCCAGGATCAGACACTTCCCCTCCACCAAGATTGGATTTCCAATGAGATTGGATTCTCCCCAGGATCAGACACTTCCCCTCCACCAAGATTGGATATCCACTGAGATTGGATTATCCCCAGGATCAGACACTTCCACTCCACCAAGATTGGATATCCACTGAGATTGGATTCTCCCCAGGATCAGACACTTTCACTCCACCAAGATTGGATATCCACTGAGATTGGATTCTCCCCAGGATCAGACACTTCCACTCCACCAAGATTGGATATCCACTGAGATTGGATTCTCCCCAGGATCAGACACTTCCACTCCACCAAGATTGGATATTCCCTGAGATTGGATTCTCCCCAGGATCAGACACTTCCCCTCCACCAAGATTGGATATCCCCTGAGATTGGATTCTCCCCAGGATCAGACACTTCCCCTCCACCAAGATTGGATATCCACTGAGATTGGATTCTCCCCAGGATCAGACACTTCCACTCCACCAAGATTGGATATCCACTGAGATTGGATTCTCCCCAGGATCAGACACTTCCCCTCCACCAAGATTGGATATCCACTGAGATTGGATTCTCCCCAGGATCAGACACTTCCCCTCCACCAAGATTGGATATCCCCTGAGATTGGATTCTCCCCAGGATCAGACACTTCCCCTCCACCCAGATTGGATATCCACTGAGATTGGATTCTCCCCAGGATCAGACACTTCCCCTCCACCAAGATTGGATTTCCACTGAGATTGGATTCTCCCCAGGATCAGACACTTCCACTCCACCAAGATTGGATATCCACTGAGATTGGATTCTCCCCAGGATCAGACACTTCCCCTCCACCAAGATTGGATATCCACTGAGATTGGATTCTCCCCAGGATCAGACACTTCCCCTCCACCAAGATTGGATATCCACTGAGATTGGATTCTCCCCAGGGTCAGACACTTCCCCTCCACCAAGATTGGATATCCCCTGAGATTGGATTCTCCCCAGGATCAGACACTTCCCCTCCACCAAGATTGGATATCCCCTGAGATTGGATTCTCCCCAGGATCAGACACTTCCCCTCCACCAAGATTGGATATCCCCTGAGATTGGATTCTCCCCAGAATCAGACACTTCCACTCCACCAAGATTGGATATCCACTGAGATTGGATTCTCCCCAGGATCAGACACTTCCCCTCCACCAAGATTGGATATCCACTGAGATTGGATTCTCCCCAGGATCAGACACTTCCACTCCACCAAGATTGGATATCCACTGAGATTGGATTCTCCCCAGGATCAGACACTTCCCCTCCACCAAGATTGGATATCCACTGAGACTGGATTCTCCCCAGGATCAGACACTTCCCCTCCACCAAGATTGGATATCCACTGAGATTGGATTCTCCCCAGGATCAGACACTTCCCCTCCACCAAGATTGGATATCCACTGAGATTGGATTCTCCCCAGGATCAGACACTTCCACTCCACCAAGATTGGATATCCACTGAGATTGGATTCTACCCAGGATCAGACACTTCCCCTCCACCAAGATTGGATATCCACTGAGATCGGATTCTCCCCAGCATCAGACACTTCCCCTCCACCAAGATTGGATTTCCCCTGAGATTGGATTCTCCCCAGGATCAGACACTTCCACTCCACCAAGATTGGATATCCACTGAGATTGGATTCTCCCCAGGATCAGACACTTCCACTCCACCAAGATTGGATATCCACTGAGATTGGATTCTCCCCAGGATCAGACACTTCCACTCCACCAAGATTGGATATCCCCTGAGATTGGATTCTCCCCAGGATCAGACACTTCCCCTCCACCAAGATTGGATATCCACTGAGATTGGATTCTCCCCAGGATCAGACACTTCCCCTCCACCCAGATTGGATATCCACTGAGATTGGATTCTCCCCAGGATCAGACACTTTCCCTCCACCAAGATTGGATATCCACTGAGATTGGATGCTCCCCAGGATCAGACACTTCCACTCCACCAAGATTGGATATCCACTGAGATTGGATTCTCCCCAGGATCAGACACTTCCCCTCCACCAAGATTGGATATCCACTGAGATTGGAGTCTCCCCAGGATCAGACACTTCCACTCCACCCAGATTGGATATCCACTGAGATTGGATTCTCCCCAGGATCAGACACTTCCACTCCACCAAGATTGGATATCCACTGAGATTGGATTCTCCCCAGGATCGGACACTTCCACTCCACCAAGATTGGATATCCACTGAGATTGGATTCTCCCCAGGATCAGACACTTCCACTCCACCAAGATTGGATATCCACTGAGATTGGATTCTCCCCAGGATCAGACACTTCCACTCCACCAAGATTGGATATCCACTGAGATTGGATTCTCCCCAGGATCGGACACTTCCACTCCACCAAGATTGGATATCCCCTGAGATTGGATTCTCCCCAGGATCAGACACTTCCCCTCCACCAAGATTGGATATCCACTGAGATTGGATTCTCCCCAGGATCGGACACTTCCACTCCACCAAGATTGGATATCCACTGAGATTGGATTCTCCCCAGGATCAGACACTTCCACTCCACCAAGATTGGATATCCCCTGAGATTGGATTCTCCCCAGGATCAGACACTTCCACTCCACCAAGATTGGATATCCACTGAGATTGGATTCTCCCCAGGATCAGACACTTCCCCTCCAACAAGATTGGATATCCCCTGAGATTGGATTCTCCCCAGGATCAGACACTTCCACTCCACCAAGATTGGATATCCACTGAGATTGGATTCTCCCCAGGATCAGACACTTCCCCTCCAACCAGATTGGATATCCACTGAGATTGGATTCTCCCCAGGATCAGACACTTCCCCTCCACCAAGATTGGATATCCCCTGAGATTGGATTCTCCCCAGGATCAGACACTTCCACTCCACCAAGATTGGATATCCACTGAGATTGGATTCTCCCCAGGATCAGACACTTCCCCTCCACCAAGATTGGATATCCACTGAGATTGGATTCACCCCAGGATCAGACACTTCCCCTCCACCAAGATTGGATATCCACTGAGATTGGATTCTCCCCAGGATCAGACACTTCCCCTCCACCAAGATTGGATATCCACTGAGATTGGATTCTCCCCAGGATCAGACACTTCCCCTCCACCAAGATTGGATATCCACTGAGATTGGATTCTCCCCAGGATCAGACACTTCCCCTCCACCAAGATTGGATATCCCCTGAGATTGGATTCTCCCCAGGATCAGACACTTCCACTCCACCAAGATTGGATATCCCCTGAGATTGGATTCTCCCCAGGATCAGACACTTCCACTCCACCAAGATTGGATATCCCCTGAGATTGGATTCTCCCCAGGATCAGACACTTCCCCTCCACCAAGATTGGATATACACTGAGATTGGATTCTCCCCAGGATCAGACACTTCCCCTCCACCAAGATTGGATATCCCCTGAGATTGGATTCTCCCCAGGATCAGACACTTCCACTCCACCAAGATTGGATATCCACTGAGATTGGATTCTCCCCAGGATCAGACACTTCCCCTCCACCAAGATTGGATATCCACTGAGATTGGATTCTCCCCAGGATCAGACACTTCCCCTCCACCAAGATTGGATATCCACTGAGATTGGATTCTCCCCAGGATCAGACACTTCCCCTCCACCAAGATTGGATATCCACTGAGATTGGATTCTCCCCAGGATCAGACACTTCCCCTCCACCAAGATTGGATATCCCCTGAGATTGGATTCTCCCCAGGATCAGACACTTCCACTCCACCAAGATTGGATATCCCCTGAGATTGGATTCTCCCCAGGATCAGACACTTCCACTCCACCAAGATTGGATATCCCCTGAGATTGGATTCTCCCCAGGATCAGACACTTCCCCTCCACCAAGATTGGATATACACTGAGATTGGATTCTCCCCAGGATCAGACACTTCCCCTCCACCAAGATTGGATATCCACTGAGATTGGATTCTCCCCAGGATCAGACACTTCCACTCCACCAAGATTGGATATCCCCTGAGATTGGATTCTCCCCAGGATCAGACACTTCCCCTCCACCAAGATTGGATATCCACTGAGATTGGATTCTCCCAGGATCAGACACTTCCCCTCCACCAAGATTGGATATCCCCTGAGATTGGATTCTCCCCAGGATCAGACACTTCCACTCCACCAAGATTGGATATCCCCTGAGATTGGATTATCCCCAGGATCAGACACTTCCCCTCCACCCAGATTGGATATCCACTGAGATTGGATTCTCCCCAGGATCAGACACTTCCACTCCACCAAGATTGGCTATCCACTGAGATTGGATTCTCCCCAGGATCAGACACTTCCCCTCCACCCAGATTGGATATCCACTGAGATTGGATTCTCCCCAGGATCAGACACTTCCCCTCCACCAGGATTGGATATCCCCTGAGATTGGATTCTCCCCAGGATCAGACACTTCCCCTCCACCAAGATTGGATATCCCCTGAGATTGGATTCTCCCCAGGATCAGACACTTCCCCTCCACCAAGATTGGATATCCACTGAGATTGGTTTCTCCCCAGGATCAGACACTTCCCCTCCACCAAGATTGGATATCCCCTGAGATTGGATTCTCCCCAGGATCAGACACTTCCCCTCCACCAAGATTGGATATCCCCTGTGATTGTATTCTCCCCAGGATCAGACCACCTGCCCTGGTCTGACATCCCGCCTCCCTGGCATTCAAACCCTGGGATCAGACCCCTCCCAGAAATTTATCACACACACTAAGCAGGACTGGGTACTCACAAACCCTTCCCAGGATTGGATATTCTGGGATCAGAAGTCTCGAAGGGATTACACCACCCACACGGGACTGCAACACCACCCTTGGTTCGGACATCCCGGGTGTTAGGACCCACACATCAAGTCTGGAATCAGACACTCCGCATGCCCCATCCACCTTTCCGGACTTGGACCACACTCCAGTATGGGATACCCCTCCCGCTGTTCGGAAAATCTCTTCCCACCCCGCCCAGACCCTTCAATGTCCCAGTTGCCAGACCACACTCCAGTATGGGAGACCCCTCCCGCTGTTCGGAATAACTCTTCCACCATCCCCCCCCCCCCCGCCCAGACCCTGCAATGTCTCAGTTGTCAGTCCACATTCCAGTATAGGAGACCCCTCCCTGTGTTTGGGAATCACTCTCCCTCCCCCAGACCCTTCTCTGTCCCCATTATCAGATCACACTCTAGCATGGGAAACCCCTCCCAAGTTTTGGGAATCACTCTCCCTCCCCCAGACCCTTCTCTGTCCCCGTTATCAGATCACACTCCAGCATGGGAGACCCCTCCCCAGTTTTGGGAATCACTCTCCCTGCCCCAGACCCTTCTCCGTCCCAGTTGTCAGACCACACTCCAGCATGGGAGACCACTCCCGCTGTTGGGAATCACTCTCCCTCCTCCATACCCTTCCCTGTCCCAGGTGTCAGTCCAATCTCCATCATGGGAGACGTTGCCCTGGATTTAAGGACCAGCCACTCTCTCTCCCTGACTTCACCTCTCAAGACTGGGACTGCACTGCCCGATAGGAGACGGCTCCAGGGTTTGTGGATCGACAGTCCAGTGATCAGTAATGTCTCCACCCTCCCCACCTCCGGAGTTGGTGATCGGATACTCCCCAATATCAGGGAGCTCCCTGTACCTCGGGCTCATTGTTTGGACAATCCTGGGCCTGGGTCCTGCTCCAGAGTCCCCCCCCCCCCCCCACTGTCCGACCGAAAGCCAAGCCAAGGCAATTAAAATCACCCTGACTTCAGACTTCAGGATGGGAACTAGTCAACGTAAATACAGACAGTCTGTGGAGCTAAAACTCTGGCAACTCGCACCCCACCTATGTCACTCACCTCTGTAATACCCAGGACTAATTACTGGATTAAAAATAAAATAATGGAATGGTTTTAAATCTGATAAAATTAGGAGAATGTTGAAAACACTCAGCAGGTCAGGCAGCATCTGTAGAGACAGAAAAGAGAGTTAACGGTTCAGGCTGAAAGCTTTTCATCGGAATTTGAATGTATTGCAGAATAACAGCTTTAAAGCAATGGTTAAAGCCAGTGAAAAGTGGGGTAGAGGGTGGAAATAGCAAAGGGGAAGGTCTGTGATCGAATGGAGGGCAAAAGGATGATGGTGCAAGGCGAATGAGATAATTAAAGAGCAAGAGGCTGGGTCCAGAGGAGGTGTAAATGGTTACAGAATAACAGAGTTGGAGGGAAGTATGGAAAATCTGGCAACAAGCAGAAGGTTCCATTCGACTGGAGAAGTGACAGAGAATGGTGAGTGAACCCCAGGGGGATGGCCCAGTCTGCCAGCTGTGCTCCAAGAGGTGATCCCCAGGGAAATCTCAAGGTCACGTTTGCTGATAGACCGGAGGAGTCCAGCAAAGTGATCACACAATCTCCATTCGCTCCTCTCCCCAATGTCCAGGGAACGCCATTGCGTGCAATGAATACAATTACTAGCTTGCAAGAAGTGGGAGCAAATCCCTGTTTCACCTGGAAGGAGTGCTTGTCCTTGGATAATGGGAAACGAGGAGCTGAAAGTCCAGGTGTTGCATCTCCTGCGCTCGCATGGAAAGGTGCTCCAGGAAAGGAAACAGTTATTGGGGGAATTGAGGAGTTGACCAGGGTTTCATAAGGAGCAGCGAGACGGGAGGGGAGCAGAATATACGGTTGTACATGGACATAGCCGAATGTGGCAGAAATCTGGCGGATGGAGCTTGGAATACGAAGGCCGGTAGGATGGAAGGCGAGGACGAATCGATCATTATTGTGGTCCTGGCACGGAGGGGAAGGGGTGGTGGCAGTAACGTGGGAAACGGGATGGACACAGTCGAGGGCCCTGTTCACCACAGTGCAGGGGAATATCTGGTTGAGGAATAATGAATATATTCCGTAAGCACTGGTGTGGAAGGAAGCATCATCAGAAAAGATGTAATGGAGGTGGAGAAACTGGGAAAATGGAACAGTGTCTTTCCATTAATTTCTTTCGGAGGAAATATAGTCAAGGTAGTTGTGGGAGTCAGTGGGATAATAGCGGATATTAGTGGGAAGCCAATTTCCTGCAATGGAGGTGGAGAAGTCGAGGAAGAGAAGGGGAGTGTCAGAGATGGACAATTTGTAGACGGGGGATGGTTAGAAATTAGAAGAAAAGTTGACAGAAGATTCCAGTTCAAGGCAGCAGAAGGAAATGGCACCAGCACAGTTATCAAAATATCAGAAAAACAATATGTAAAGGGAAGAAGCTGAGTCGAATTGGAACAAAGAATGGTCCATTTATCCTACACAAAGGCTCATCTCTAGGACCCAAACAGGCTTCCTTAACGACAGCCTTTGAGTGTGGAATATTCCAATGTTTATACTCGGGACATCCACTGTACAACAGGGTCATTGCCTCCAGGTCAAGATCAGGATCTTGGGAGGATTTCCATTCCCAGATGAGAGTTGCAGAGGAAAAGAGGTGTTCCAACAGGAATAGCGAGTGAATGAAAGAAATCAAATACAATGGGGCCGTTGGAATGTATCAGGAGGAGATGGTGAAGGGAAACTGGCTTCAAATGGCCTCGTAGTGTCTGTCAGGCATCATACCATCCACTATGACTTTAAGGACAGCTCGAGTGTACTGGAATTTGGATCAGAGAGGGGCAGACTGACATGGACAGAAATGTAGATGGAATTCTGGAGCAGAACTTTGAGCTCAGAAGGAAGTAAGGCTCGTGTGTTGTGGGACCATTGGGGCTGAATGAACCCGTGGATAAGGATTCTGAGCTTGAAGGAGGGACAGAGATCTCTGAGGGGTGGAAGTAAATTCAGAAATAAGAGTGAATACATTTGACATAAAAATCCTTCAAGATATGCAATGGGAGATATTTGGTCAAGTTATCAAAAAGAAGGTAAACTTTCTGATTTGGATTGATTGCATTCACAGACTGAAAAGATAGAGGAGAGATAGTAGAGGCACGATTACCTGTTCATTAATAATCATCAGAATCGGGAATACTACCAGAGGAATGATGAACAGCTACTGTGAGCCTGGTATTTAAAAAAGGAAGATCGAACAAGTTCAAGGAACTATAGTCCAGTTCACATAACATCAATGGTAGGAAAAATAATGGAACCCTTATTCAAAGATGAATTAGATAAACATCTAAAACAAACACATGACATAATGAAGAGAAGCCAGCAGACATTCCAAAAGGATACTTGAATAAGTGTCAGAAATAATAGATACAAATATAATATGTTATATGTAATATACATTAGCATTGCAACGGCCTTCGATAAGCACCACACAGCAGACTCATGACTAATCTCAAAGCAAGTGGAGTTAGGGGACAAGAAGCAGAATGGACGTCTAGCTGGTGTTCTCACTTTGACAGAAGGATGTCATTGATATTCCCCAAGCATTGGCACTTGGACCACTCTTATTCACCCATTATAGAATTTACAGGGGATTGGGAAGCAGAAGTAAAATTCATAATTTACTGACAATTCACTCTCTGACAGGTTACTGAAAGCAGATTAAATATTAACTTTCAATAAACAATAAACAACTGGATCAAAACTTCAACTACTCTTAGTTATAGTAGAGAAGATACCAGCATAAACGAGATGTGAAAGAGAAAGATACCATAACGTTAGTGATGAAGAACTCAACAGAACTTATTTAGAGAGTTTTTATTTGTAAGTGATTGAGTTTTATTTGATGCAGTTGTTAATTTATGCACTTCCGTTAATCACTCAAAATAATTATCCAAACAGGAACCAGGTTAATGTTACAAGTATTTAGATCGTTGCAAAATTGTTTTTTTTAGTTCAGCATCTCAAGTTTACATAAAATAAATTGCACAAACTTGTGGAAACATTCAAATCCTCAGCAACACAGAATGGCCCATCAGCAATAGCGCAGCATCGCCATCTGCTGGTGTTCCTGTCTCACTGCAGTTACTGTCCCCCTCTCACCATCTACAACTGCTCGTGTCCCTGTCTCACTGCAGTTACTGTTCTCTCTCTCTCACTATCTCCATTTGCTGGTGTCCCTGTCTCACTGCAGTTACTGTTCCCTTGCACCATTTCCATCGACTGGTGTCCTTGTCTCAATGCAGTTACTGCACCCTCACCATCTCCATCTGCTGGTGTCCCTGTCTCACTGCAGGTACTGCTCCCTCTCACCAAGTCTCGTTGCATCTCCAGTGTTTCCAGTTTTTCCGCATCTATATAGTACACTGTTCTGTTCTTTTTTCCCCTAACATTGAAGTCCATCCACCACAGCTTTGCCCATTCACTTAAGATATTAATATCTCTGTAAATGTCTGCTTCCTGCTACAATGCTCACAACTAGTATTAGAATTAGAACATTACAGCGCAGTACAGGCCCTTCGGCCCTCGATGTTGCGCCGACCTGTGAAACCATCTGACCTACACTATTCCATTTTCATCCATATGTCTATCCAATGACCACTTAAATGTCCTTAAAGTTGGCGAATCTAATACTGTTGCAGGCAGGGCGTTCCACGCCCCTACTGCTCTCTGAGTAAAGAAACTATCTCTGACATCTGCCCTATATCTATCACCCCTCAACTTAAAGCTATGTCCCCTCGTGTTTGCCATCACCATCCGAGGAAAAAGACTCTCACTATCCACCCTATCTAACCCTCTGATTATCTTATATGTCTCTATTAAGTCACCTCTCCTCCTCCTTCTCTGGAACGAAAACAACCTCAAGTCCCTCAGCCTTTCCTCATAAGACCTTCTCTCCATACCAGGCAAAAATCTTCTCTGCAACCTTTCCATAGCTTCCACATCCTTCCTATAATGCGGTGACCAGAACTGCACGCAATACTCCAGGTGCAGTCTCACCAGAGTGTTGTACAGCTGCAGCATGACCTCATGGCTCCGAAACTCGATCCCCCTGCTAATAAAAGCTAACACACCATATGCCTTCTTAACAGCCCTATTAACCTGGGTAGCAACTTTCAGGGATTTATGTACCTGGACACCAAGATCTCTCTGCTCATCTACACTACCAAGAATCTTCCCATTAGCCCAGTACTCTGCATTCCTGTTACTCCTTCCAAAGTGAATCACCTCACACTTTTCCGCATTAAACTCCATTTGCCATCTCTCAGCCCAGCTCCGCAGCCTATCTATGTCCCTCTGTAACCTACAACATCCTTCGGCACTATCCACAACTCCACCGACCTTAGTGTCATCTGCAAATTTACTAACCCACCCTTCTACACCCTCTTCCAGGTCATTTATAAAAATGACAAACAGCAGTGGCCCCAAAACAGATCCTTGCGGTACACCACTAGTAACTAAACTCCAGGATGAACATTTGCCATCAACCACCACCCTCTGTCTTCTTTCAGCTAGCCAATTTCTGATCCAAAGCTCTAAATCACCTTCAACCCCATACTTCCGTATTTTCTGCAATATCCTACCGTGGGGAACCTTATCAAACGCCTTACTGAAATCCATATACACCACATCCACGGCTTTACCCTCATCCACCTGTTTGGTCACCTTCTCAAAAAACTCAATAAGGTTTGTGAGGCACGACCTACCTTTCACAAAACCGTGCTGACTATCGCTAATGAACTTATTCTTTTCAAGATGATTATAAATCCTGTCTCTTATAACCTTTTCCAACATTTTACCCACAACCGAAGTAAGGCTCACAGGTCTATAATTACCAGGGCTGTCTCTACTCCCCTTCTTGAACAAGGGGACAACATTTGCTATCCTCCAGTCTTCCGGCACTATTCCTGACGACAATGACGACATAAAGATCAAGGACAAAGGCTCTGCAATCTCCTCCCTGGCTTCCCAGAGAATCCTAGGATAAATCCAATCTGGCCCAGGGGACTTATTTATTTTCACACTTTCCAAAATTGCTAACACCTCCTCCTTGTGAACCTCAATCCCATCTAGCCTAGTAGTCTGAATCTCAGTATTCTCCTCGACAACATTTTCTTTCTCTACTGTAAATACTGACGAAATATATTCATTTAACGCTTCCCCATCTCCTCTGATTCCACACACAACTTCCCACTACTATCCTTGATTGGATCTAATCTAACTCTAGTCATTCTTTTATTCCTGATATACCTATAGAAAGCCTTAGGGTTTTCCTTGATCCTATCCGCCAATGACTTCTCGTGTCCTCTCCTTGCTCTTCTTAGCTCTCCCTTTAGATCCTTCCTGGCTAGCTTGTAACTCTCAAGCGCCCTAACTGAGCCTTCACGTCTTATTCTAACATAAGCCTTCTTCTTCCTCTTGACAAGCGCTTCAACTTCTTTAGTAAACCACGGCTCCCTCGCTCGACAACTTCCTCCCTGCCTCACAGGTACATACTAATCAAGGACACGCAGTAGCTGCTCCTTGAATAAGCTCCACATTTCGATTGTGCCCATCACCTGCAGTTTCCTTCCCCATCCTACGCATCCTAAATCTTGCCTAATCGCATCATAATTTCCTTTCCTCCAGCTATAATTCTTGCCCTGCGGTATATACCTGTCCCTGCCCATCGCTAAGGTAAACCTGACCGAATTGTGATCACTATCACCAAAGTGCTCACCTACATCTAAATCTAACACCTGTCCAGGTTCATTACCCAGTACCAAATCCAATGTGGCATCGCCCCTGGTTGGCCTTTCTACATACTGTGTCAGAAAACCCTCCTGCACACACTGGACAAAAACTGACCCATCTAAAGTACTCGAACTATAGTATTTCCAGTCAATATTTGGAAAGTTAAAATCACCCATAACAACTACCCAGTTTCTGTCGCTCCTGTCGAGAATCATCTTCGCTATCCTTTCCTCCACATCTCTGGAACTATTCGGAGGTCTATAGAAAACTCCCAACAGGGTGGCCTCTCCTCTCCTGTTTCAAACCTCGGCCCATACTACCTCAGTAGACGAGTCCTCAAACGTCCTTTCTGTCGCTGTAATACTCTCCTTGATTAACAATGCCACACCCCCCTCTCTTTTACCATCTTCTCTGTTCTTACTGAAACATCTAAATCCCGGAACCTGCAACATCCATTACTGCACCCCCCGCCCCTCTCTCACCATCTCCATCTGCTGGTGTCCCTGTCTTACTGCAGGCACTGCCCCTCTCACCATCTCCATCTATTGGTGCTCCAGTCTCACTGACGTTTCTGCCCCGCTCACCATCTCCATTTGCTGGTGCCACCGTCTCACTGCAATTTCCACCCCTCGCAACGTCTCCATCTGCTGGTGTCCCTGATTCACTGCAGTTTCTGCCCCTCTCACTCGCGCCATCTGCTGGTGTCCCTGATTCACTGCAGTTTCTGCCCCTCACAATCTCACAATCACTGCGATTTGCAACTTTGCCCAATTTGCTGTGGGTCCAAGGGGTGGTTTAGTTAAATTCAGCTGTGCATTCGAGTGAAGCATTTTTCAAAACAATTCATGAATCATCTGCAGAGGAATTCCCATCTCAATCGGTCAGATTATCAATAAAATATAATCTCAGAATCAGATTTAAAATATTTTCAGGGCTCTGTGCTGCGAATATAAAATGTGCTTTCTGTCCTGTGGGGGAGTGTAGTGAATGGAATATGAAATGGGATTTAGTTCCAGTGTTTATCTCTGTCTATGATTTCACTAATTTGACAATGAGATTGAGAGGATATTTCAGCGCCTTCTTCAGCTCCTCTCTGAATTTAGTCTGGGTGACAACGTAAATACACATGTTGGTGCAGGAACTGAGAACCTGCAGCATCATTGATGTGTAATTTATGGTATCGAGAGGCTCAGTGTCAGAGAAATTATCCCAAATATCTGCAATTCGCTTATAAATGACATACACAACCCAGGGCAGCCATAACAGTATAAAACTGCCAGATATACTGAAGAGTAAAACAATTGATTTTCTCCGATTCTCCATCTCTGGGTCCTTGTAATTCTCTCCATTTCTGTGACTCCGGAATCCCCTGCGTACTTTACTGGAGAATAAAATATGTCTGATCGTCAGAATATTGAGCAGCAAAATCAGCAAGGCCGGCACACAAGGGGTTAAAATGCGGTGAAGACATTTAAATGCGGCCCATATGAGGGAAGTGAAGAAGCTCGGTTTATGAACACAAAGCATTGGAACATTATCAATAATGTACCTTGGTTTATATGCAAAGTAAATTGGGAGAGACTGTACACAGCCCAGCCCACTCACTGTTCCTGCATCCACAGCTGCCGCTTTCTTGGTGCAATATTTTGTTTTTAGCTTCTTACAACAAATGGCCACAAATCGATCAAAGGTGAAAGAGACTGTGAGCCAGACAGAAATAAATGTGGATGCAGAAAGCAGAACGGCCATGAGACAACACTTGGGAGTAGTGTTCAGGAATGAATCTGGGAAATACATTAAACCAATCCACAACAGTATGGGACTAGACATAACGACCAGGAGATCAGGCACTGCCATTCCCACCAGGTAGACACTGATACATTTGGAGAGACCGCACTTTCCTCGGGACAGGATCACAATCGCCACCAAGTTAACTGGAACAGAGGGAAAAAGAAGCGGAGAAATTACTGATCAGACCTGGAGACAAAGAAGCAGTTTGACAGTATCGGGGCTGAAATTCCCAGCTTTGTTGCTGCATCGAGCAGTGAAAACTGATTCATTGACATGGACAGTGCTTTGTCATAGTGAAATGTTTAAAATACAATTATTATTGGTGAATTGGGAAATTGATCTAGAAAGCGAATAAAGTCAGCACTGGAACGACTGAAAGTACTGACTGAGGATGCAGTACCGGTGGGGAAATGAGAAGGTGTTTTACAGAGATGGAATCCAATGTGTTAAATGGGGATTTATCTCCAGATTGTCGTTCGGGAAGGTTTGAGAACAGCTGGTTCGTTTCTGTGGGTTCATAGAACAGACAGAGGCTGGTACAAAGTGGGAAAAGTCTGAGAGCTGCTGCGGTGAGTTTGAGGGTTGGGATTTATTTGGAAGAGGAAGTTGGAAGTGAAGCAAGTGAGTGAGATTGGGAGGGCGAGAAGGAAAAGGTCATGTTCGAGCTGGAGGGGAGACAGGAGCAGACGGTTTGGGAAAGTGGATAAATTGAAGCAATGGGCAGAGGATTCAATAAAGTGAGAGGAGAGGCTGAGCTTCAGGGGGAGAGACTGCAGCAAAGCGTTCGTGCAGAACTAATTTATAGATCCCAGCAACAAAACTCAATTAATTTATTTAAAAAATAATATTGGTGCTGGAGAACGTGTCATTGGTTATCCAATATAGTCAATACATTTAGTTTGCACAGTCAATTAAATATCAATTTAAGCATATTTCTGATATCAGCCTAGCTCTTTATTGAATTCAATGGTCACAGAGATTTTGAAGTACAGTATTTAAATAATGAATAACCATCAGCGAAGAACTGATTTTATTATGTTCATTAAGTCAATAAGTAAGGAATAGGAACTTTCTACAAAACAAAATGAAGACCTGACAGAAATAAATACTGAGGGACCAATTCCAACAGTAAAATGAACACAATCTGACAACTGACAGCTTCAACTCTCAGTTTTTCTCAATAATTACTTTGAATATTCCAGCACTTTATGCGAGTGATTTATTCACTCTGCTTCTTCCTCTTTCACTTTCCTTCAGGTTATCTTTTCCCCTCTGTTTCATTCTTCCTGCTCCTTCTCTAAGTTGCCCTCCCGAGCTCTCTGGACTCCTCATATCCTGAAAACTGTTACTTAATACCACTTTTCACACGCGATTTGTTCATCACATTCTGTGCCTGTGTTCTCTTCACCAGCCCCATGTTCAATGATTCTATTTTAAGAGTCAGTTTGTTCAATGGTGAAACATCTTTGAATAATTTAATGTGTCTATAGAGCACACAAGTCTCCACCTGTTCACCTACACTCTTCACTTCATCTACAATACATGGAATAAACAGAATCAAAAGCTTCTTCCAGACAAACCTCAGAATCATTGAAATTCATTCTCCTGGAATTATAAAGTACACCGTTAGAATGTGGGGTAATTAAATTAATAAAACACCAACACCAGCGGTGCAGCTGATAATCTGCAGATAAATGAAAAGACTCTTGATTCAACTGATACAGTGTAAACCAATAAAACATCACATCAATACTTTCTGTTTTACAATGTAGTTTAGTGACAGTGAAGACTCCACGGTGAAGCAGAGAAGGAGATGTGAAAGAGGCAGCAGTAAACTCAGTTCAGTAGCCAGACCTCTGAAGCAGCGTCAGACATACACAATATATTTTATAACAGTGATAACCAATAAATACATTGAAATCGCAGTTAAACTGAACCATGTTATTGGGTTGGGAGAATATTTTGCTGCCTCCTTGTAGCATTGATATTGTGGGTGGTCTCGGTATCAAACAGCGAAAAAAATCATCAAAATATTGTAGGACCGGTTAGTTGCACATCACGAAAATGTGAAAATCTCCTGAAGCTCTTTTTCTTGATCTTAACCGAGACATCTGATTCAAATATATTAAATAAACACAATAATCCAGTAAGTATTCCAGGGTTACTAAAACCAATACCATTAAATATAATGCAGCTCCTGCAAGACTGAAAGAGTAGACAATCAGGAGATTCCATTAGTAAATCGCTGGTAAAGAACAGGTGGCTGTGTAAAACACACAGTGAGAAATAATACCGAGTACAGCAGCACAGTTAACATCGAGTTACGCCATTATCAACTGATATACAGTCTTACCAGGAACTCCAATTGCAGCAGGTACAGGATAATAAATGAATGCAATCTGAAGGATTGCTGGATATCCCATTTCTGTGAGAAGCAGAGACTTCTGTTAGCCTGGAACCCACAGCTCCAGCAGGCACTCTGAGCTGATCCATTCCAATGGGTCCAGATTTATACAGGGGAATAAGTCTCCACTGACACGGTTATACCCCTGATCATTGCTATTAGTTACACTCACCTGAACAAACACATTACTTCAGCAGCTTTGACTCTGATGTAAATAATGTGGTGGATAAAACACAATCATTTCAATGTCCATGACTTTTTCTTTCAGCCAATGTGAATACCTGACTTTTCTCCACAGTATATTCCATCAGCCACTTTCTTGCCCACTCACTGAAGAAGTCCATATTCCGTACTCCACCCCCTCTCTGTGTCCTCCTCACAGCTTACTGTCTCACCTCAATTTGTGTTACCAGCTAACTGGATACATTACACTCCATCCCTTCATCCCACAATCAAACAGCCCCACGATTAGCGACCTTGTCTTTATCTGTTTAAGACCAACAATCTATTTCAGATATTACTGCACTAGATCCTGCCTCTGCTCGTAAAGCGCGAGACCCTGCCTCCATTATTACTGCACTAGACAACGTCTCGGTTTGTTACACTCGGCCATGTCTCTGGTTCTGCTTTGTTTCACCCGGTCTCAGTTTGTACTACACAAGACCATTTCTATGTTCATAATACAATAGGCCCTGTCTTTACCCTGTATCTCACCCCAGGTTTCCCCTTCTGTGTTCCCATTGTGCTTGGCTTGGGAGTGTTTACTGGGACATTGTCGGTGGAGATTTACTCTGTATCCCTGGAATTTAGAAGGTTAAGGGGTGATTTGATCAATGTTTTCAATATCATAAGGGAAAATGATAATGTGTGCAGAGAGTAACTATTCGCACTGGCTGCGCAGTCAGGAACTTTGGGGCATAGTCTAAAAATTTAAACATAGCCTGAAAACCTTTTAAGCGTGAAATGAAGAAACGCTTCAACACACCAGGTGTGATATTTGTTTGGAACTTTCTGACAAAAATGGCTGTTGATGTTGAGCCCCAGGTTTCATTTACTTTACATATAATGCTGTTGAAAAAATATTGCTAAAAAAACTGATACACTTTACAAGCAGGGAAGAAGGGAGACAGGGTGTAAGGAGTGCTTGACAGCACCTTAGTAATAATCCCCACGTTCTGTCCAATTCATTATTGAGGCTTTCGTGTGAGTGTTTTAGGGTGAGTATTGGATCTATGTTTGATATCTTCAAACTACATTGACTTTCCCAGCAAGGGTAAGAGTTACAGGTTCGACATTAACCACAAAATGACTGAAAGCATGGTTGTCCAAGGAGAGAGGGAAGGAGAGAGTGATTAAAAGAGGGAGAGTGAGAGATAGTGTGAGAGAGACACAGATAATGTCTTGGACAGAGTTGGAGAAAGAGAGAGAGAGAGGGCGAGAGACAGGGAGAGATAGACAAAGAGACTGGGGAGAATAGTGTGAGAATGAGGAGGATAGAAAGTGAAAAAAACACATGGGAACAGGACCACCTGCAAGCTTCCCTTCAAGTCACACTCAATCCAGACTAGCAGTGAGATCACTGCTCTTTCACTGTCACTGGGTCAAAATCCTGGAACTGTCTTCTAACAGCTCTGCGGGTGTAATGACACTACATAAACTGCAGTGGTTTAAGGAGGAGATTCACCATCACTTTCTCAAGAGTGATTAGGGATGGGTAATAAATGCTGGCCCAGCCAGTAATGCACACATCCAACAAATAAATAAAGAAAATGCAAATTTGACGCTGAGTCACTTGAGGAGATATTAGACGAGACGACCAAAAACTTGGTCAAATAGGTTGGTCTGAGGGAGCGTCGTCAAAGAGGAAAACAAGTAGTGAGATGGAGAGGAGTACGAAAGGAATTCCAGAGTTTGGGCCTTGGCAACTAGAAGGCACGGCCACGAATGGTGGGACGATTAAAATTGGGGCTGCTCAAAAGGACAGAATTAGAGGATCACAGATATTGGAGGACTGTGGAGCTGGAGGAGATTACAGGGATAGGGAATGGTCACGTGTGGAAGACAGTTCCAAGCTGCTACCATGCTGTGTGTGCAGAAATATTTCTTAATTTCACTCTTGAAAGTGTTTTAGAATAATGTTCGATTTTTAGACTTTGCCCCTGGTCGAAGACTCTCCCAGCCAGTGAGAAGGGTTTCTCTTCATCGTCCCTTAGTTCCATTATTATCTTGTGAACTTTGATCAAGCCATCCCTTAACCCTCTAAATTCCAGCGATATAGAGTAGATCTCCATCTACAGTGTCCCATCAAATACTGCCAAGCGGAGTGCAGCCCGTAGTCAGCTATAGAGTAAATCTCCAACTTCTCTGTTCTATCAAACACCCCGGGGCAGGTAGACTGTGGCGTTCGATGCAGAGTAAAGCTGCCCGACAAGTGGACTGTAACAATACACCGCACAGCACAACGAAAAACGGAAAGAAGGTGGCAACTCTTCATTTTGCAAGCTGGAACGTCAGAACTATGTGTCCCGGCTTGTTGGAAGACCTTACACAAATCAATGATTCTCGGAAGACCGCCATCATTAACAACGAGCTCAGTAGACTCAATCTGGACATTGCAGCACTTCAGGAGACACGCCTCCCTGCGGACGGATCTCTAAGAGAGCAAGACTACACCTTCTACTGGCAGGGTCAGGATCCTGAAGAACCAAGACAACATGGAGTGGGCTACACCATCAGAAACTCATTGCTCAGCATGATAGAGCCTCCCTCACATGACACAGAATGCATACTGTCCTTCTGACTGCTCACGCCTCTGGTCCAGTACGCCTGCTCAGCATCTATGCTCCAACACGCTGCTCCCCAGTTGAAGTAAAATAACAGTTCTATGAGGAACGCCATAATATCATTAGTAGCATTCCCAATATCGAACATTTGTTCCTGCTGGGGGACTTTAATGCCAGGGTTGGAGCTAACCATGACACATGGCCCTTCTGCCTTGGGCGTTATGGCATTGGAAGGATGAATGAGAATGGACAGAGACTGCTGGAGTTGCGTCCCACTCACAACCGCTGCATCATTAACTCGTTCTTTCACACTAAACCCTGTCACCAGTTTTAGCCAGGGACTGCGAGAAATACAGAGTCTGTTACAAACTGCTGGATTGTTTGTGAACTATCGTAACCTGGAGCTTAGACACTGGCCTGTGCTGGTAAAAACCAGTTTGAACTAATTAATTTATGTGACAAGACAAAGGCGAGAGCACAAGAAAAGAGACTTATTTGGGCACGGTGTGATACCGGGGTCTTTGGGCCTGGGCCAATTAGGAGAAGATATGAACGAGGTGAGCAAGCTTAAACCAACCGGAAAGAGACAGCTCCGTTTTGGAGAGATAAGAAGGAGAATAAGTATAGAACTTCTCGGGAACAGAGCCAGCGATAAACTCTGGAGACCAACCATCCGAAGACCCTGCGTCTGCAACGCGGCTACGACGTAAAAGAGAGAGAGAATGGAACGCCTGGCCAGCGTCAGCTCTCCCCTTTTTCGGGAATTATCCTTTGTTTTCTGTGACTAGGTCAGGGAAAGGTCAGAGGAACCTAGTGGGTGTGCTTAGCAATTCTAGCTAACTTTGTTATTATCTGTATAACCCAGTTTGATTTGCATGCTTTTGTCTAACCAAGTGTATAAGCCTTATTTTTACATTGTACAACAACGTGAATAAAGTAAATTGATATTTAAAGAAAGGACTGATTTTTCTCCTCTTTGTACTAAGCCATTAACTGTAGCCGGTGGATTAGTTGGAGGGTGGCTCTCCTGCAACCCGATATCCCAAACACCCAGCCTGAGTCTGAATTAAGAGGACTTAGTCCCACGTGATGGCCAGGATCAAGTGGGTGATGGGAATAAAGGGGCCAAAGGGGAGTTGACTCCACGCTACGGTTTACACCAGATTTCATGGAGGCACCCAAGGTCACGTCGTTGGCAACAGCTGGACCTCATCATCAAAAGGCGAGCCTCTATGAACAGTGTTCAAATCACAGGCAGCTTCCACAGAGTGGCCCAGGCCCAAAGACCCCGGTATCATACCGTGCCCAAATAAGTCTCTTTTCTTGTGCTCTCGCCTTTGTCTTGTCACCACTCCCTGGTGTGCAGCAAAGTTAGACTCAAACCAAAGAAGTTACATCACTCCAAGCAGAAGGGCCCCCATGCCCGCAAATCAACACAGCAGAATTTCTTATCTGCAGCTGTTTCACACGTTTCTAATTTCACTTGAAAAAGCCCTTCAAAACACTCCTACAGGGAATGCAGAAACCAAGTGGGCCCACATCAGAGATGCCATCTACGGCTCAGTAATGACCACCTATGGCAAACGTGAGAAGCAGAATGTGGACTGGTTTCAATCTTTGGAACCTGTCATAGCCGCTAGGCACATTGCACTGTTGAACTACAAGAAAGGCCCCAGTGAGTTAAAATCTGTAGCACTTAAAGTAGGCAGAAGCACTGCAAAAAGAACAGCCAGGCGCTTTGCAAATGACTGCTGGCAACACCAATGCAGTCGTATTCAGCCGACCTCCGACGCCGGAAACATCAGAGGAATGTATAATGATATTAAGAAAGCGTTTGGGCCAACTATCAGGAAGATAGCCCCTCTCAAGTCTAAATTTGGGGACACAATCACTGACCAACGCAAGCAAATGGACCACTGGGTGGAGCACTACCGAGAACTGTACTCCAGGGAAAATTTTGTCACTGAAACCGCCTTCACTGCAGACCAGTCTCTGCCAGTCATGGATGAGCTGGACGAACAGCCAACAAAATCGGAACTCAGTGATGCCATTGATTCTGTAGCCAGTGGAAAATCCCATGGGAAGGACGGCATTACCTCTGAAATAATCAATAGTGCTAAGCCTGCTATACTCTCAGCAGTCCATGAACTGCTTTGCCTGTGCTGGGATGAGGGAACAGTACAACAGGACATGCAAGATGCCAATATCATCACCCTCTATATGGACAAGGGTGACCTTGGTGACGGCAACAACTACCGTGGAATCTCCCTGCTCAGCACAGTGGGGAAAGTCTTCCCTCGAGTCGTTTTAAACAGACTTCAGAAGCTGGCTGAGCATGTCTACCCTGAGGCACAGTGAGGCTTTCGAGCAGAGAGATCCACCATTGACATGCTGTTCTCCCTTCACCAGCTATAGGAGAAATGCCACAAACAACAGATGCCCCTCTACTTTGCTTTCATAGATCTCACCAAAGCCTTTGACCTCGTCAGCAGATGTGGTCTCTTCAGACTACTAGAAAAGATCGGATGTCCACCAAAGCTACTAAGTATCATCACCTCATTCCATGACAATATCAAAGGCACAATTCAGCATAGCGGCTCCTCATCAGATCCCTTTCCTATCCTGAGTAGAGTGAAACACGGCTGTGTTCTCGCATCTACACTGTTTGATATCTTCTTCTCCCTGCTGCTCTCTCACGCACTCAAGTCATCAGAAGAAGGAATTTTCCTCCACACAAGATCAGGTGGCAGGTTGTTCAACCTTGCCCATCTTAGAACGAAGGTGAAAGTACGGAAGGTCCTCATCAGGAACCTCCTCTTTGCTGACGATGCTGCTTTAACATCTCACACTGAAGAGTGTTTGCATAGACTCATCAACAGGTTTGCGTCTGCCTGCAATGAATTTGGCCTAACCATCAGCCTCAAGAAAACAAACATCATGGGACAGGACGTCAGAAATCCTCAATCCATCAATATCGGCGACCATGCTCTGGAAGTGGTTCAAGAGTTCACCTACCTAGGCTCCACTATCACCAGTAACCTGTCTCTAGATGCAGAAATCAACAAGCACATGGGAAAGGCGTCCACTGCTATGTCCAGAGTGGCCAAGAGAGTGTGGGAAAATGGCGCACTGACACGGAACACTAAAGTCCGAGTGTATCAGGCCTGTGTCCTCAGTACCTTGCTCTATGGCAGCGAGGCCTGGACAACGTATGTCAGCCAAGAGCGACGTCTCAATTCATTTCATCTTTCCTTACTCTGGAAAATCCTTGGCATCAGGTGGCAGGACCGTATCTCCAATACAGAAGTCCGCGAGGTGGACAACATCCCCAGCATATACACCCTAGTGAGCCCGCGGCGCTTGAAATGGCCTGGCCATGTGAGCCGTCTGGAAGATGGCAGGATCCCCAAGGACACATTGTACAGCGAACTCGTCACTGGTAACAGACCCAATGGCTGTCCATGTCTCTGCTTTAAAGACATCTGCAAACACAACATGAAGTCTTGTGACGTTGATCACAAGTCGTGGGAATCAGTTTCCAGTGATCACCAGAGCTGGCTGACAGCCATAAAGGCGGGGCTAAAGACTGGTGAGTTGAAGAGGCTTAGCTGTTGGCAGGAAAAAAGAGAGAAGTGCAAGGAGAGAGCCAACTGTGTAACAGCCCCGACAACTAATTTTATCTGCAGAGCCCACGGAAGAGTCTGTCACTGTAGAATTGGCCTTTATAGCCACTCCAGGCGTTGCTTCACAAACGACCGACCACCTCTAGGCACTTACCCACTGTCTCTCGAGACAAAAAGGCCAAAGAAGAAGAAGAGAAGAAAGCTGCCTCTATATATACCTCTCTTTCGCCTCCTCCATCCAGATGGAGAGAGTAACAGTGAGAAAGAACAGGGACAGAGATGGAGAGAGGATAACAGAGAGAGGGAAGTATGGCAATGGGGAGAAAGAACCAGCGAGAAAGAGAAAGAGACAGGGAAGGAGAGTGTCGCTCAGCTTTACTGCAAAATTCTTTGCAGCAATCTGGAAGGAACCATGCAGGTCTTGTTCTGTGATGCAGTGTATGTGTCTGCAAAGATTCTTGAACAATTTCAAGTGACTGTTCATGACAAAAAAAAAACTGGGCACTCACAACAACTGAACTTTCACGGGAACATTGGAGCCAGCTGCGGATATGGGTTTCTTACCAGCCTGCATAAGAAAATGCACTGTCTGCAGTTGTGGTGTCACCAAACGCAGCCAAACAGATGTATATGGGTTTTACAAAGTTTCGGAAAAGTGACAGAGAAAAAGGCATAGCCACACACACTCATAGAGGCACACTCACAGAAGCAGACACAGAAACACACACATATACACAGAAACACACACACAAACAAATGGAACACACACATGCACACAGAAACACATGCACACAGACACACGTTCACACAGAACATACTCACAGAAACACACGCACTAAAACACATAGAGAAACAGAGTGACTCAGAGACAGAGAGCGGCAGAACAATATTTCAATTTCCAAAAGGAATTCGATGAGGTCAGCTTTAGATTTAAAAATGAACAATTTGTTTATCATCAAAGGACTAATACCACCTTATGTGTGTAGAAGTGTTGCCTAAATTCACTCCTGAAAGGTCTGCCTCTATTTTTTATACCGTGCTCACTGGTGCCAGACTCCCTGACCTGTCGAAATAGTATTTTTGACCCCAATATACCCCATCAGTTCCGCTTAATATCTCACCAAATTTGACCAAATCATCCCTCATCCTACAAAGTTCCAGGGAATACATACCTATTTGTTCCCCATTGCCCTGTAATTGAACCCTTGGAGCCTGGTAAACATTCCAGTAAATCTACACTGCACTCAAATTGACAGGGGCCCCAAAGTCATTTTGAAACTTGAGGGGGAGAAATTGGTGGGCGATGAAATTGACGGAAGGGGAAAGTCAGAAAATGCCAAAGAAAGCGAGAGAAAGCAGAGAAAGAGACAGAGAAAGTCAGAGAGGGAGTGAAAGTCAGACACAGTGGGGTCAGTCTGATCTCTCCCGGGGTGAGTGACACAGAAACAGTGGGATCAGTCTGCTCTCTACCGGAGTCAGTGATACAAACACAGTGTGGTCATTCTGCTCTCCCCGTGTCAGTGAAAGAGACACAGTGGGGTCAGTCTGCTCTCCCCAGGGTTTGTGATACAGACAGTATGGAGTCAGCCTGTTCTCCTTCAGGGTCAGTGACAAAGACACTTTGGGGTCAGTCTGCTCACCCACGGGGTCACTGATAGAGGCACAATGGGTTCCGTCTGCTCTCCGCGGATCAGTGATATAGACATAGTGGGGTCAGTCTGCTCTCCCTGGCTCAGTGATATAGACACATTGGGGTCAGTCTGCTCTCCCCGGGGTCAGTGATACAGACATAGTGGGGTCAGTCTGTTCTCCTTAGCGGTCAGTGATGCACAGCATTTTCAGATTGCCACACCCCTGGGGTCAGGGAAACAGGCACATTGGAGTCAATCTGCTCTACACGGTGTCAGTAATACACAGAGGGGCCAGTCTGTTGTCCTCTTGAGTCAGTGATAAAGACACAGTGGGGTCAGTCTGCTCTCCCACCGAGTCAGTGGTGCAGAAGCAATGGAATCAGGCTGCTTTCCCCGGGGTCGGTGATACAGACACAATGCTGTCAGTTTGTTCATCCCGTGTCACTGATATAGACACATTGGTGTCTGTCTGCTCTCCCCGGGGCAGTGATGAAGGCAAAGTGGGGTCAGTCTGCTCTTCCTGGGGTCAGTGATACAGACACAGTGGGATGAAACTGCACAGTGATACAGACACAGTGGGATCAATCTTCTCTCCACAGTGTCAGTAATGCACAGAGCGGCCAGTCTGCTGTCCCCTTCAGTCAGTGATACAGACACAATGGTGTCAGTCTGCTCTCCCCGTGCTCGATGATACAGACACAGTGGGGTCAGACTGCACTCCTGTTGGGTCACTGATGAAGACAAAGTAGGGTCAGTCCGCTTTCCTAGGGGTCAGTGATGCAGACACAGTGGGGACAGTCTGCTTTCCCCTCGGGTCAGTGATACAGACACAGTGGGGTCGGACTTGTCTCCCCGGGGTCAGTGACACAGACACTTTGTTGTCAGTCTGCTTTCCCCTCGGGTCAGTGATACAGACACATTGGGGTCAGACTGCTCTCCCGTAGGGTTACTGATACAGATACAGTGGGATCAATATGCGCTCCGCGAGGTTAATGATACAGACACAGTTGGGTCAGTCTGTTCTCCACAGGGGTCAGTGATACACAGTATTTTCAGATTGCCGTACCCCTAGGATCAGGGACACAGACACAGTGGGGCCAACCTGCTCTCCACATTGTCAGTGATACACAGAGGGGCCAGTCTGCTGTCCCTTTCGGTCAGTGATAGAGAGACAGTGGGGTCAGTCTGCTCTCCCCCGGTGTCTGGATACAGAGGCAATGGAATCAGACTGCTCTCCCCGGGGTCAGTGATACAGACACAATGGTGTCAGTCTGCTCTCCCGCGGGTCAGTGATAACAACACGGTGGGGACAGTCTGCTCTCCCCATGCTCGATAATACAGACACAATGGATTCAGACTGCACTCCTCAGGGCTTAGTAACACAGACACATTGGGGTCAGTCTGTTCTCCGGCGATGTCAGTGATAAAGACAGAATGGGGTCAGTTTGCTTTCCCAGGGGTCAGTGATGCAGACACAGTGGGGACAGTCCGCTTTCCCAGGGTCAGTGATGCAGACACAGTGGGATCAATCTGCTGGATCATGGGTCAGTGATGCAGACACAATGGGGACAGTCTGCTTTCCCCTCCGGTCAGTGATACAGACAAGTGGGGTCAGTCTAGTCTCCCCGGCGTCTGTGATGCAGACATTAAGGGGCCAGTCTGTTCTCGTCCCGGGTCAATGACACAGACACTTTGGGGTCAGTCTGCTCTCCCACGGGCTCATTGATAGAGACACAGTGGGATCAGTCTGCTCTCCCCGGGCATAGTGATACAGACATCAGTGGGATCAGTCTGTTCTCCCCGGGTCAGTGATACAAACAAAGTGGGGTCAGTCTGCTCTCCCCTGGTTACTGTTACAGACACAGTGGGATGTAACTGCACAGTGAAACAAGCATAGTGGGGTCAATCTGCTCTCCACAGTGTCAGTGATACACAGAGGGGCAAGCCTGCTGTCCCCTTCGGTCAGTGTTACAGACACAGTAGTGTCAATCTGTTCTCCACATGGATCAGTGATACACAGTATTTTCAGATTGCTGTACCCCGAGGGTCATGGAAACAGGCACAGTGAGATCAATCTGCTCTCCACATTGTCAGTGATACACAGAGGGGCCAGTCTGCTGTCCATTTCGGTCAGTGATACAGACACAGCGGGACCAGTCTGCTCTCCCCGGTGTCTGGATACAGAGGCAATGGAATCGGTCTGCACTCCCCGGGCACAGTGTTGCAGGCAGAGTGGTGTTAGTCTGCTTTCCCCGGGGTCAGTGTTAACGACACGGTGGGGACAGTATGCTCTCCCCATGCTCTATGATACAGACACAGTAGGATTAGACTGAAAAGTTCTGGGGTTAGTGACACAGGCACACTGGTGTCAGACTGTTCTCCGGCGATGTCAGTGATAAAGACAGAATGGGGTCAGTCCACTTTCCCAGGGGTCAATGAGGCAGACACAGTGGGATTAATCTGCTGGATCCCGGGGTCAGCGACACAGTCACTTTGGGGTCTATCTGCTCTCCCCTTTGATCAGTGATGCAGACACAATGGAGTCAGTCTGCTCTCCACCGGGTTCCATGATAGATACTCACTGGGGTCAGTTCGCTCTCCCTGAGGTCAGTGATACAGAAACATTGGGGTCAATCTGCTACCCCCGGGAATATGTGTTGCAAACGTTGAAGCCTCAGTCTGCTCTCACCGGGGTTAGTGTTACAGATACAGACAGGTCAGTCTGCTCTCCCGCGGGGTCAGTGGTACAGACACAGTGGGATCAGCCTGCTCTCCACGCGGTCTGTGATACAGACTCAGTGGGGTTGTCTGCTCTCCCCCGGGGTCAGTGAGACAGCCAAAGTGGTCTCAGTCTGCTGTCCCCTTCGGTCACTGGTACAGATGCAGGGGTGATAAGGGGAAAAGATTACATAAAATATTATGATATATTAGCCTATGTTGTGGAAATTGGAAAAGAGAAAGCCGGAACGACGTTTTCTGAGTGTAGTCTGGAAAACCAGGTGGTCATATGTCCTCATCCTCAATCTAAAACAGCAGAGTCAAAATGTGGATGTAATGCCACTGTGAATTGCATCATGGAAACCAGAAAAGCATTGTCAGGGCTAACCCATGTGGTCGATATGGGAAAGGGGAGATATGTCTTAACCATTACGGTGAAGGAATACCAGTATAGACATAACAGCACTTGTCCAGTGAGCAACAGTACGTTCTATTTCAACCCACAAATACCAACCAGAATAGGAATGATGGAGTTGGTAGACATACATAAACGAAAGACAGAAATTATAAGCGTGATAGAAAGTATTAAAGAGGACTTGATAACTTACCTCCAGGAATACGAATATACTATTCAGCCATTGCCCACATGCTGGAGTAAAGAGAGAAAGCAGCTCGAATCCATAGCTGTAGTGTACGACAATCTGGAACAACAGTCGAAGAAGCTACAAGATGAGGTTGATGAGATAAACGATTCTACTTGGTGGGAGGACTTATGGAACTGGGGGTCAAATGTGCAGACTCACTCCTGGTTTAACATTATCTTCCATGTCCTCACAGTGGTTTTAGGTATCATGGTGATATATGCGCCGTGCTTAATTTGAAAACATAAGGGAGTGCTGCACTATCGCAGGGTCGTACTGAGGGAGTGCTGCACTGTCGCAGGGTCAATTCTGAGGGAGCGCTGCACTGTCGTAGGGTCAGTACTGAGGGAATGCTCCACTGTCGGAGGGTCAGTACTGAGGGAGTGCTGCACTTCAGAGGGTCAATACTGAGTCACTACCGAGGGAGCGCTGCATTGTCAGAGGGTCAGTACTGAGTGAGTGCCACATTATCGCTGGGTCAGTATTGAGGGAATGCAGCAGCATCGAAGGGTCAGTACTGACTGAGTGCTGCACTGTCGAAGGGTCAGTACTGAGGGAGTGCTGCACTGTCGGAGGGTCAGTACTGAGGCTGTACTGCACTGTGGGAAGGTCGGTAGTGAGGGAGTGTCACATTGTCGGAGGATTAGTTCTGAGGGAATGCTGCAGTATCGGGGGGGGGGGGAGTGTCAGTACTGAGGGAGCGCTGCACTGTCGGATGGCCAGTCCTGAGGGAATGCTGCAATGTAGAATGGTCAGTACTGAAGGGTGTGCCTCACTGCCAGAGGATCAGTACTGTGTAAGTGCCACATTATCGGAGGTGCGGGTTTTCACGATGAGACATTAATATGAGGCCCCCTCTGCCCTCTTGTGTGGATGTAAAAGATCCCAAGGCACGATTCCAAGAAGAGCGGGGAGTGGGCTATTTTCCCTGGTGTTCCTGGGCCCAATATTTAACTCTAAGCAACATCAGTTCGAAATAAAAGCAGAAAGTACTGGAAATACTCAGCAGGTTTGGCAGTATCTGTGGAGAGAGAAATAGAGTTAATGTTTTAGGTCAGTGACAGAACTGTCAGTGGGATCTTGCTGTGCACTCAATGCCTGTCACGTTTCCTACAACACAACAGTGACCTCAGTTCCGATGGCCCTCATTGCTGTGAACAACTTTGGGATTACCATAGCTGGAAGCAGGATCAGTATCATTGGGAATTCTGTCTTTCTGATTGGCAGGTCAGAATTTGGGAATTCTGTCTTTCTGATTGGCAGGTCGGAGTTTGGGTATTCTATTTCTGTTTGACAGGTCAGAATTGGAAATTGTGTCTTTCTGTTTGACAGGTCAGAATTGGAAATTGTGTCTTTCTGATTGGCAGGTCAGAGTTTGGGAATTCTCTCTTTCTGATTGGCAGCTCAGAGTTTGGGATTTCTGTTTTTTCTGATTGTCAGGTTGAAGTTTAGGAATTCAGTTGTTATGATTGTCAGGTCGAAGTTTGAGAATTCTGTTTTTCTGATTGGCAGGTTAGATTTTAGTCAGTTTGTGGGCCACTGGCAACAGGAATCTGTTGTCAGGAATCTGTTCCAAAGTAAACCCAGAGCTGAACCTGGTGAAATATGCCGCTGCCTGTTTCTTCACGCAGGCAGATGACTGGGATGACATGGCTTGACAATATCTGTGGAAAGATCTGCGGAATGACTCAGAGTTTGAGAAGATCTGGAACGAGGACAAAGACAAATCTCAAAGCCTGGGTGGGTCTCTGAGAGGACATGATCACGGTGACAGCTAACACCATTAACGGGAGCCTGGTGCAAGAACTTGAACAATGATCTGGAAAGCTACGGAGCTGTCAACACATACAACGCTGAGTTTAAACACAAGAGCTTCCACAATCTCCTAACCATCATCCTGAAGACTTTGAGAAAAGATTCCAGAGTGTCATAGAGCCATTCGCAGCATAGAAGGAGGAAATTCAGCCCATTGAGTCCATGCTGGCTCCCCATGGAACTATCCAGTCAGTCCCACTCCCCTGCTCATTCCCCGTAGACCTGCAAGTTTATTTCGTTAAGTGTTCATCCAATTTCCTTTTGAAATCATTTGGCTCCACTTCCATCACCCTCAAGGGCAGTGAGTTCCAGTCATTTCTGCACGCTGTGTAAAAAAATATTCCTCCCCCTCCTCCTTGCATCTTTCATCCTAAGCCTTCAATCTGCGTCCTCTAGTCCTTGTCCCAGCAGTTAATGGGAAGAGATTTTACTTGTCTAACTTATCAAATCCTGACATAATCTTGTAAACCTCTATCAAATTTCCCCTCAATCTCATTTGCTCTGAGGAGAACAATCCCAGCTTTTCCAATCTAACCTTGTAACTAAAATCCCTCGACCCTGGAACCATTCTGGTAAATCTCCTCGGCACCCTCTAAAGGGCCCTCACATTCTCCCTGAAGTGTTGTGAAGGAATATAGGTATAATAGGCTTGATTAAGTAGAATTTGGAAATAGTTGGTAGATTATATCTTTAGAGTTAAATATGTAATAAATGGTTAGTTTTCAGCGCTCACTGAGGTCCCCTTTAAGATGGTAGAGTTAAACATTTCAAGGTCTTTGTCAGAATAGAATCGCCATTACCAGGGACATGGGCGATAAACACACAGATTGAAATATCGTGTGTGACCTCAGTAAGAGGTAGCAATAAACCTTAATTAGAGTATAGGGTCGTTGTTCAGACAGTGCGGCTCCTGGGGTTGCTTTGGAGTGCCTTGGAAAGGGTAATTAACAACAAATGGGAACAAAAGACATCAGGTAAACACCATTATAAACACTTTCACCAGATAAAAGCCCACAAACTGCAAATTCGAGTAAAACAAATATATGGATTTTCAAAGGAACGACAAAAAAGTCACATGCAAAATTCAAAAGTCATATGACATCTTAGACATAGTATAGAGATACAAGGTACGAAAGAAAACACTGAGTGGTGTTGAATCCTCGACACCACTTCTCATCCCATGCCTTAATCGGGGATTTAAGGTACACGTTTACTTTAAATTTTGATGGATCTCCTGGATATTCTAAGATAATTTTGCTGTAGAATTAGTAAGACTAAACTTTTGGATTCTATGTTAGAAATAAGAATGTGTGTTGCATCTCTCAGTAATATTTGATATTGTGATATACTTATACACTTAAGAAGTTTATTGCAGGTTAAATATTTTAATAAATATATAAAAGTTAATAAATTGTCTCATGTAGTATTCTGTATACAATTGTAAGATCCACCTCTCTGTGTCTCTTTAAGTGGAGAGATACGTATTGAAGAGAGTTTCCCAGACCCTTATAATATGTGGACTATTTATGATTAAGCCACAAAAATATTAGAAAAAGGTTATCTGAAAGATGGTAAAATTCTCTGTTGGTTTTCTTTCTTTGTGGGAAAGCTGGTGCAATTCTTTGGACTCAAATAAGTGTTTGAGAGTTTGTCTGGTTTCAGCTTGCTTAAAGGAGATTCGTGGGGATGTGCTGCTGATTTGGTTTAGTCCCTGCAAGGGGTTAAAGTCATAAACCAGAGCTTTATCATGGTTCAGCACAATTTCCCTGTTTTTATACTCAATGCCTACATTTATGAAGCCCAAGATCCCAAATGCTTTGCTGACGACTCTCTCAAAGTGTATTGGGGGATGAGCAACTATCATTTTGATTGATGGAACAAAGAGGTGGGAGTTGGGAATTCTGCCTCCATTTCCCACAAGGAGACGGTGTCCAAGGGCGGCAGCAAGCACTTTCTTTGTTGTAACCACGTTTATTTTGTCGCACTCTGAATCGTCTTGCTTGATGAGATGCTGTCGGGGTAGGTGGTGTCGGCCTGTACATGTGCTGCTGTCTCAACTGCAGTATTGTGGCCAGTTCTGGAAACTACACTTTATGAAAGACATGAAGGCTTTAGAAAGGGTGAAAGAGGAGATTGACCAGAATGGGAGCAGGGATGTGTGACTTCAGTGAATGTGGAAAGAATGGAGAAATTGCGATTATTCACCATGGAGCAGGGAATGTTAAAAGGGAGATTGACCAGAAAATGAGCAGGGATGAGGGCCTCAGTTCATGTGGAGAGACTGGAAAAGCTGGGATTGTTATCCTTAGAGCATGAAGGGTGAGATTGAATAGAATGGTCCCAGGGATGAGGGACCTCAGAGCCCATGAAGTTTCATGGTATCAGGTAAAACATGGGCAAGAAAACCTCCTACTGATTAACACATACCACCCTTGACCCCCTCACTCAGCTGATGAATCAGTACTCCTCTAAGTTGAACAGCACTTGGAGGAGGCATTAAGTGTGGCAAGGGCACAGAATATACTCTGCTTGGGGGACTTCACTGTCCATCATCAAGAGTGGCTCGTTAGCACCACTACTGACTGTAGTGGCTGTGTACCAAAGAACATAGCTGCTCTACAGAGTCTGTGGCAGGTGGTGAGCGAACCAACAAGAGGGAAAAACATACTTGACCTCGTCCTCACCAATCTGCCTATTGCAGATACATGTGTCCATGGCAGCATTGGAATGGGCTGTGGCAGCAATGTGTGCCATCAGCAAGATGCACTGGAGTAGCACACAAAGGCTCCCCTGACAGCACCTTCCAAACCCACGACGTCTGCCACCTAGAAGGACAAGGACAGCAGATAGATGGGAACATGACCACCTGCAAGTTTCTTTCCAAGCCACAGACCATCCTGACTTGGACAATGTTGCTGTTCCTTCACTATCAATGATTTAAAATCCTGGAACACCCTTTCTAACAGCACTGCAGTGTACCTGACCCAGATGGACTGTAATGGTTCAATCTCACAACCAGCCTCTGAAGGGCAATTAGGGATGGGCAATAAATGCTGGCCTATCCAGCGATGTCTACATCCTTTGAACAAATAAAGAACAAAAAAGTTTTTCAGGTTCAATGTAAAACTAACTGCAGCTTTCTTTTCACTTTGTATTATTTATCAAGACCAATATAACAATGAACTGCTATATAATTCGCCAATACCTTATGAAGCCAAAGATAACAATCAACAATAATTTTATACATCATCGTTTAGTAGCACAGAACGTGGGTATTGCTGAAAATAGAGACATGTTATCGCAGTATTTCATCTTGCACTTAAATCAATAAATTAACTGTTTAATTAGAAGAACTAAACACTATGAAGATAAAAGCAACATTTAAAATGGAACAAATTGAGTCCTTGCAAATTTACAGTCCAATGTTGCTTCAAGTCATCACAGGATGTTGCTCGTAGTTCTCACAGGATGTTTGTTGCTTGAAGTCTTCATGGAATGTTGCTTTCCTTCTCGAGCGAATTGCAATAATTAATGACTTGCAAACTCTTTCAATGGAACCAAGCTGACTTTAGAGTTTTTGAGGGGTAAAATATTGTCACAGTCCAACTTCCCTTCCTTCAGTTTAAATGACCAGAGATCTCTATCTTGGCTTGAGTTTTTAGAATTTTGAAAGATAATAACTAGACTAAATCCCCATTCCTTCAGTTTAAATGGTTGAGAGCTCTTTTTCCAGGTGCTGACGCCACAGCGGTGTCTTCTGTCAATCTGTCTGTTAGAAAAAACTGTCTTCAACTCATAAGCCAGTTCAAAACTGAATTGTAACAAATGTATTGCATCAGGTTCACTCCCAGTGTCTCTTTCTATGGTAATGAGAATGCACCCTTTAATTGCAGTCTCCAAATGGCTGTTTCTAAGGCAATGAAAATGCACCTTCCTCTAACTCCTAAGGTTTGCCGGCTCTTAAAGCAATACGGATCACTTGAAAGCCTCAAAGGCAAACTGCATATTCTGAAAAACTACAGGACCATGACACCTCCACCCCCAGTGGAATGAAACGCCATTCCCGAAATGTGTTTCATTACAATGACGAAAAAAAATACAAATTGAAAAAATGCTAGTATCTTTTTTCCACGCATTTACAGATTTACACATTTCTGGAAAAAAAAAGTTTAAACTACAGCAACAATTTCCACCAGAATATTTTGGCTTTAAATGTTCAAGAGGTTGTTCCAATTAACAAGCATCATCTTGCAACTGTTTCGTGTTTTCATTCCAATTCTGCCTATTGTCCATCACCTCAGCCAGGTGAGCTGCACAGCTAGGAGCACCGACCACTAATGGTTTCGCTATTCTCTGAGAAGTTGCTCGAGTGCCCCTTAACCTATATGGCATCAATTGACACTGAAAATCCCTGTCCGGTGTAACAGAAGCTGATTTTTTCTTACTCTGGGGTGTCAAAGGAATTTGATAGTATCCTTCCAACATAGCTGTCTCTTTAAGGCACATTGTGTTGCCCACTCTGTCCATACAGTCCTTTAAATCAGAATTTGGGTCGGAGTCTGCCTTCTTTACCACAGTGACGTTTCTAGAGTCTATGCAAGTTTGAGCCTTCCCACCAGGTTTAGTCATCAAGACCATGTAGGAATTCCAGCTGCCCTGACTAGGTTCATCTCAGCTGCCCTTCAGCATGCATTGTACCTCTGCTTCCACGTGGGCCTGTCTATCTGGACCCAAGCTCCAAGGATGTCAGTTTAAAGGAATGGCTCCCCATATACCCACATCATGTGTGGCTAAGGTTGTACATCCTGGCTTATCCCTACAAACTTTTTGAAACGTTGTGAAAACCCTGGTTAGGACCTCGCACTGTTTTGCCTCTAACTGTAAAAGCCTATCGTTTAATTTTCCCTAGCCATTCTGCATTCGCTAATCGAATAGTTGGAGGTTCAATCTGAGAATTTCCTCGGCTTACTTCTGCCTCACCCTCACTATCCTTTTCCTTCTCCACAGACCTGATCACCTGACACACCTGTACTGGCTTATCCTCCTCCCTGCGGTAATATAGTTTGAGCATATTAACTTGACACAACCGATTCTTCACCCAGTGATCAGGGGTTTCAATCAAGTAATCTACGTTACCCACTCTTTTGATCACTCTACATGGGCCACTAAACAGTGTTTTCACTGATTCGCCCTGTCTCGGTAACAACACTAATACCTCATCCCCTGGTTTTATGGTATTTAGAGGATCCCCCACTATTTGACTGGTGTAGCATGACCTACAAAATTGTCTCACATCCTTTGTAAGACCTGCCATTGATAATGTTGCTTATGTGTGATTTGGTCATCCGAATTCCCCTACATCCTGAAAAAGGAATATCGTGTGCTAACCTTAATAATCCTTATCAATATTTAGGTGGTACCACAATCTGTTCAACAACTGTCCAGTTTTCACTGGCAGGTCTATGAGGCAGTCTCCATTTCCTCCTCAAAACCTCGTTTGCTATATAATAGCTTTCCAGAACTCCTTTAACCTCATCTTCTGACAGAGCCATCTGTACTATTTGATAGATCTCTGGATCAGCTTGCTGTGCTGCAATGATAGATGATCTGTTAAACACCTCATTTGGATTGTCTAAATCCCCAAATAAGGTTGACGATGCCTGATTATCAATATGTGGTGCCCTATTTACCTCCGACAATGGATCCTGTTTAGCCATTGCTTGAGTAAGTAACAATGCAGGAAATATTCCAGGCAGTTGTTCCTGTAATTGGTCCTTTTCCTTAATTTCACATGATTCCTCTGTAACCAAAGGAAAAACTGATATTTTTGAACCGGCAAAGTTCCTTGCCTAGTAGTAGATAAATTCCGTTAAAGGTTAAACTGTGGACAACACCTACAGTTACTATCTCAGATATGAAGTCACTGTCTCAGCGTACCTTATACAAAGGTACGGTAATACACATCCTCCAATTCCATGAACTAAAACTGTAGCGTTCGAGTCACTCTCTGGTGGAAACCTCATGTCTTTCCCCAGCAAGAGGGCTTGGGTCGCTCCTGAGTCCCTGAGTATAATGATAGGTTTTCCTGCCTCACTACCTGCCTTTGGCAGGAGGCGGTGGCGTCGTGCTATTCTCACTGGAGATGGTGAGAGGGAGACAGTAACTGTAGTGAGACAGGGACACCAGCAGATGGAGATGGTGAGAGGGGAACAGTAACTGTAGTGAGACAGGGACACCAGCAGATGGAGATGGTGAGAGGGAGACAGTAACTGTAGTGAGACAGGGACATCTGCAGATGGAGATGGTGAGAGGGGAACAGTAACTGCGGCGAGACAGGGACACCAGCAGATGGAGATGGTGAGAGGGGAACAGTAACTGTAGTGAGACAGGGACATCTGCAGATGGAGATGGTGAGAGGGGAACAGTAACTGCGGCGAGACAGGGACACCAGCAGATGGAGATGGTGAGAGGGAGACAGTAACTGTAGTGAGACAGGGACATCTGCAGATGGAGATGGTGAGAGGGGAACAGTAACTGCGGCGAGACAGGGACACCAGCAGATGGAGATGGTGAGAGGGAGACAGTAACTGTAGTGAGACAGGGACATCTGCAGATGGAGATGGTGAGAGGGAGACAGTAACTGCGGCGAGACAGGGACACCAGCAGATGGAGATGGTGAGAGGGAGACAGTAACTGTAGTGAGACAGGGACACCAGCAGATGGAGATGGTGAGAGGGAGACAGTAACTGTAGTGAGACAGGGACACCAGCAGATGGAGATGGTGAGAGGGAGACAGTAACTGTAGTGAGACAGGGACACCAGCAGATGGAGATCGTGAGAGGGAGACAGTAACTGTAGTGAGACAGGGACATCTGCAGATGGAGATGGTGAGAGGGGAACAGTAACTGTAGTGAGACAGGGACATCTGCAGATGGAGATGGTGAGAGGGGAACAGTAACTGCGGCGAGACAGGGACACCAGCAGATGCAAATGAGACAAAACGGTAGGTGGTGGTGTCGCGGTATTATCACTGGACTAGTAATCCAAAAGCCAAAAGTATTTCCCTGGCGACTGAGGTTCGAATCGCACCACAGCAGAAGTGGAATTTGAATGTAATTAATAAATCTGGAATTAAGCGCTAGTCTAATGATGGCCGTGTAACCATTGTTTTGCTTTTGTAAAAACACATCAGGTTCACTAATGTCCTTTAGGGAAGGAAATCTCCTGTGCTTACCTGATCTGGCCTACATGTAACTCCAGACCCACAGCAATGTGCTTACATGCCCTCTGAAATGGCCCATCAAGCCACTTAGTTGTAACAAACCGCTGCAAAGCAATAAAAAGGAATGAAACTGGACGGACAACCCGGAAACGACAATGGCGTATCCAGCCCTGTCGACCCTGCAAAGCCCTCCTTACTAACATCTGGGGGATTGTGCCAAAGTTTGGAGAGCTGTCCCACAGACGAGTCAAGCAACAGCCTGACAAAGTCATACTCCCGGAATCAGACCTCACAGACAATGTCCAAGATACTGCAATCACTGTCCCTGGGTATGTCCTGTCCCACCGGCAGGACCAATGCAAGCAGTGGTGACGGGACAGTGGCCTACAGTACGGAGGAAGTTGCCCTGGGAGTCCTCAACATCAACACCGGACCACATGAAGTCTCATGGCATCAGGTCAAACATGGGCAAGGTAACCTCCTACTGATTACCACCTACCGCCCTCCCTCAGCTGATGACTCTGTACTCCTCCATGTTGAACACCACTTGGAGGAAGCACTGAGGGTGGCAAGGGCACAAAATGTACTCTGGGTGGGGGACTTCTACCTCCATCACCAAGAGTGGCTCGGTCGCACCACTACTGACCGAGCTGGCCGAGTCCTAAAGGACATAGCTGCTAGACTGGGTCTGCGACAGGTGGTGGGGGAATGAACACCAGGGAAGAACATACTTGACATCGTCCTCACCAACCTGCCTGCCGCGGATGCTTCTGTCCAAGACAGTATTGGTAGGCGTGACCACCGCACAGTCCTTGTGGAGACGAAGTCCGACCTTCACATTGAGGATACCGTCCATCGTGTTGTGTGGCACCATCACCGTGCTAAATCGGATTGATTTTGAACAGATCGAGCAACGTAAAACTGGGCATCCATGAAGCGCTGTGGGCCATCATCAGCAGCAGAATTGTACTGAACCATAATCTATAACCACATGGCCCGGCATATCCCCCACTCTACCATTTACCATCAAGCCAGGAGACCAACCCTGGTTCAATAAAGATTGCAGGAGGGTTGCCAGAAACAGCACCAGGCACACCTCAAAATGGGGTGTCAACCTGGTGAAGCTACTACCCGGGGCTACTTGCATGCCAAACTGCATAACAGCTTGCAATAGACAAAGCTAAGCGATCCCATAACCAACGGATCAGATCTAAGCTCTGCAGTCCTGCCACATCCTGTCCTGAATGGTGGTGGACAATTAAACAACTAACTGGAGGAGGTGGATCCACAAATATCCCAACTTCAATGATGGGTGAGCCCAGCACATCAGTGCAAAAAGTAAGGCAGAAGCATTTGCAACGATATTCAGCCGGAAGTGCCGAGTTGATGATCTATCTCGGCCTCCTCCTGAAGTCCCCAGCATTACAGATGCCGGACTTCAGCCAATTCAATTCACTCTGCGTGATATCAAGAAACGACTGAAGGCACTGGATACTGCAAAGGCTATGGGTCCTGACAATATTCCGGCAATTGTACTGAAGACCTGTGCTCCAGAACTTGCCACACCCCTAGCCAAGCTGTTCCAGTACAGCTGCAACCCTGGCATCTACCCTGCAATGTGGAAAATTGCCCGGGTATTTCCTGTACACAAACAGCAAGACAAGTCCAACCCGGCCAATTGCCACCCCATCAGTCTAATCTCAATCATCAGTAAAGTGATGGAAGGTGTCATCAACAGTGCAGTCAAGCAGCACTTGCTTAGCAATAACCTGCTCAGTGATGCTGTTTAGGTTCTGCCAGGGCCACTCAGCTCCTGATCTCATTACAGCCTTGGTTCAAAATTGCACAAAAGAGCTGAACTCAAGAGGTGAGGTGAGAGTGACTGGCCTTGACATCAAGGCAGCATTTGACCGAGTATGGTATCAAGGAGCCCTAGCAGAATTGGAGCCAATGGGAATCAGGGGGGGGACGCTCTGTTGGTTGGAGTCATACCTAACCCAAAGGAAGCTGGCTGTGGGTGTTGGAGGTCAATCATCTGAGCTCCAGGACATCACTGCATGAGTTCCTCAGGGTAGTGTCCTAGGCCCAACCATCTTCAGCTGCTTCATCACAGATCCTCATTTCATTTTGGAGAAAGTTCATTTTCTTTACATACTGACTGAATAAATAAACAGAACAGAATCAGTAATTCACTAATGGTGATTTGTTCATTAAATCTGTGCTTTAAATTCCCTGTGAATGATAAATTCAATAAAGACCGAGACTGATTTGATGAATACATTGCTATTTTAATGTAATTGAATGTATAAAGTAGATGTATTGAACATATTTTATAACCAATGAACTGTTCTCTATCATCAATGACGACAGAGATTAATGTTTCAATGTATTAATTGAGTTGTGTTACTGGGATCTCTCCATTACATTTCCTCTAACACGCTGCTGCAGTCTCTCCCTGTGAATCTCAGTCTCTCCTCTCACTGTATTGAATCCTCTGTCTCCTCATCCAGTGCGTCAGTTTACCCACTTTGCCAAACCATCTGCTTCTGTCTCCGCTCCAGCTCTAACATGTACTTTTCCTTTTGGCTTAAAGCTGTCATTTCGTTCTTTATACTTTCACGAGTGGAAACAGTTTCTCTCTATCTACTCTGTCTGGACCCCTCATGATTTTGAATACCTCATCAAATCACCTCTCCGCCTTCTGTTCTCCGCGGAAAACATTCTCATTTCTCCAATCTATCTTCAGAACTGAAATTCTTCATCCCTGGAACCATTCTAGGGAATATTTATGTTCCCACTTAAATGTGGTGCCCAGAACTCGACACAATACTCCAACTGAAGCCGAACTAGTGCCTGATATAATTTCAACATACCCAATGGAAGATGCTGCTATGGATACACAATTGGGTCCCTGTTATGGCGGTCTTTTTGTGGTGTAGGTCGTAAATTCCTTGTTCCATTACTACTCATCCTCCTTCCCCTTTTTCCAGTACATTGATGAATGTATCAGTGATGTTTTCCGCTCCCGTTCTGAACTGGAAAACTTCAAACATCATCAACTTTGCTTCCAATTTCCACCTTTCTCTACCCTTCACATGGTCCGTCTCTGACACATGCCTTCCCTTCCTCGACTTCTCTCTCTCCAGCACTGGTGATCGCTTGCCCACTAATAATCAATATAAGCCCATCGGCTCCCACAGCTACCTCGACTACACTTCTTCACAGTGCCTCCTGTACGGACTCCATTCCATTATCCCAGTTTTGCCATTTCTGATGCATCCGTTTTTAGATTAGAGATACAGCACTGAAACAGGCCCTTCGGCCCACCGAGTCTGTGCCGAACATCGACCACCCATTTATACTAATCCGACACTAATCCCATATTCCTACCAAACATCCCCACCTGTCCCTATATTTCCCTACCACCAACCTAAACTAGTGACAATTTATAATGGCCAATTTACCTATCAACCTGCAAGTCTTCTGGCTTGTGGGAGAAAACCGGAGCACCGGAGAAAACCCACGCAGACACAGGGAGAACTTGCAAACTCCACACAGGCAGTACCCGGAATCGAACCCGTGTCCCTGGAGCTGTGAGGCTGCGGGACTAACCACTGCGCCACTGTGCCGCTCTCCAGCTTCCAACAACAGTGCTTCTGATAAGTCTTCTGATATCCTCAACCGAGGATTCACCGCCAATGTCGTTGATAGGGCCACGACCGTGTCCGACCCATTTCCCGCACTTCTTCCCTCACGCCTTCCAGAACAGCAACAGGGTTCCCCTTGTCCTCATTTTCCACCCCACCAGCCTCCTCATTCAAAGGATCATCCTCTGCCATTTGCACCACCTCCAGTGCGATGTCACCGCCAAACTCATCTTCCCCTCTCCTCCCCGATCAAAATTCTGAACGGATCGTTCCCTCAGGGACACCCAGCTCCTCTCCTCCATCACCCCCACGAACTGATCGACTTCCCCCGACACCTTCCCATGCAATCACAGCAGGTGTAATAGCTACCCTTTTACATCCTCTCTCCTCACCACCCAGGGCTTCAAGCACTCCTTACAGGTGAAGCAGCGATTTCTTGTAATTGTTTCAATTTAGTATACTATATTCACAGCTCGCAGTGTGGTCACCTCTACACTGGGGAGAGAAACCCCAGATTGCGTGATCATTTTGTAGAATATTTCCACTCTGGCTGCAGCAAGACCCCGAGCTTCTGGTTACTTGCTATTGCAATTGACCATCCTGCTCCCAGGTCAACATTTCAATCCTGGGCCTTCTGCAGTTTCCAGTGAACCGCAACACAAGCACCTCAACCTCTGATTAGGCACTCTACAGCTTTCTGAACTCAACATTGAGTTCAACAATTTCAGAACATGAATGTTTATTTTATTTTATTTTACATTGTTGTTAACTGTGTGGCTGTTTTAAACGTGTCTTTTCACCATTTTGCGTTTGGACAGAGTCGTTCATTATTCTGCCATTTGCATTTTTTCCGGACTTATGCTTTTGTATTTCAACACAACTGTCAGCACTCCCTTGGCCTTTGTTCCATGCCACCTTTGTTAGTTAATTTCTCCTGCCGTCACAAAGTCTCTCTTTTGTTCTTCTTCCCGTTCCCCTTTTTCACTTGTTCAATAACTACTATATTTCTAACTTTTGCCTGTTATAATGGAATGTCACAGACCTGAAACGTTAACTCTGTTCCTCTCTCCACAGATGCTGAGTTTTTCAAGCACTTTCTGTTTTATTTCAGCATAAACTCCTTCCTCTTGTACTCCATGCCCCTATTGATAAAGCCAAGAATACCGTATGCTTTATTGACTGCTCTCTGAACCTGTTCTACCACCTACAGTGATTATGTACATATATCCCCAGGTCCCTCTGTTCCTGCACCCACTTTAGAGTTATACCCTTTGCATTATACTGTTTTTCCATGTTCTTGCTACCAAAATGAATCACTTCACATTCCTTCGTATTGAACTTCATCTGCCACCTGTCCACCCATTCCACCGACTTCTCTATGACTTTTTGAAATTCTACACTATCCACCTCAAAGTTCACAATGCTTCCAAGTTTTGTTTCATCCGCAAACTGTGAAATTGTGCCCTGTACACCAAGATCTAAATCATTAATATATATCAGGGACATCAAACTGTCCCAAAGCTGATCCCTGGGCAACTCCACTACAACACTTCCCCTAACCCGAAAATGATCCAGTAACCACTACACTCTGTTCCCTGTCAACCAGCCAATTTTGAATACATGCTGCCACCAATGTTGTTCCTTTGTTTAAGAAGGGTAGCAAGGATAATCCAGGAAATTATAGGCCGGTGAGAATTATGTCAGTGGTAGGGAAATTCTTAGCGAGGATTCTTCGGAACAGGATTTACTCCCATTTGGAAACAAGCAAACTTATTAGCGAGAGGCAACATGGTTTTGTGAAGGGGAGGTCGTGTCTCACTAACTTTATTGAGTTTTTTGAGGAATTGATGAAGATGATTGATGAAGGAAGGGCAGTGGATGTCGTCTATATGGACTTCATTAAAGCCTTTGACAAGGTCCCTCATGGAAGACTGGTACAAAAGGTGAAGTCACACGGGATCAGAGATGAGCTGGCAAGATGGATACAGTTCTGGCTCGGTCATAGAAGACAGAGGGTAGCAGTGGAAGGGTACTTTTCTGAATGGAGGGCTGTGACTCGTGGTGTTCCGCAGGGATCAGTGCTGGGACCTTTGCTGTTTGTATTATATATAAATGATTTGGAGGAAAATGTAGTTGGTCTGATTAGTAAGTTTGCAGATGACACAAAGGTTGGTGGAGTTGCGGATAGTGATGAGGATTGTCATAGGATACAGCAGGATATAGATTGGTTGGAGACTTGGGCGGAGAAATGGCAGATGGCGTTTAATCAGGACAAATGTGAGGTAATGCATTTTGGAAAGTCTAATGCAGGTGGGAAGTATACAGTAAATGGCAGAACACATAGGAGTATTGACAGGCAGAGAGATCTGGGCGTACAGGTCCACAGATCACTGAAAGTGGTAACGCAGGTGGATAAGGTAGTCAAGAAGGCATACGGCATGCTTGCCTTTAGCGGTCGGGGCATAGAGTATAAAAATTGACAAGTCATGCTGCAGCTGTGCAGAACTTTAGTTAGGCCACACTTAGAATATAGCGTGCAATTCTGGTCGACACACTACCAGAAAGACGTGGAGGCATTGGAGAGGGTACAGAGGAGGCTTATCAGGATGTTGCCTGGTCTGGAGGGCATTAGCTATGAGGAGGGTTTGGATAAACTCGGCTTGTTTTCACTGGAACGACGGAGGTGGAGGGGCGACATGATAGAGTTTTACAAAGTTCTGAGTGGCATGGACAGAGTGGTTAGTCAGAAGCTTTTTCCCAGGTTGGAAGAGTCGGTTACTAGGGGACATAGTTTTAAGGTGCGAGGTGCAAAGTTTAGAGGGGATGTGCGAGGCAAGTTCTTTACATAGAGTTTGGTGAGTGCCTGGAACCTGCTGCTGGGGGAGGTGGTGGAAGCAGGTACGATAGCAACGTTTAAGAGGCATCTTGACAAATACATAAATAGGAAGGGAATAGAGCGATACGGTCCCCGGAAGTGCAGAAGGTTTTAGTTTAGGCAGGCATCAAGATCGGCGCAGGCTTGGAGGGCCGAATGGCCTGTTCCTGTGCTGTACTGTTCTTTGTTCTTTGTGCTTTGTTTGAGATGCACTTCCTGGCACCGGAAATGTTCACCAGGGTAGAGGTAGCGCAGGACAGCAGTCCCGTCTGCCTCCCGATTGTGGTCAATTAAAGTACAAGAAGCTCGTTGTCAGTTTGTTCGAGGGGCGGGTTTGAATTTTGAAGAGGATGCATGGGTTACACACACTGTCCATTGCTGAATAGCCAAATGGAGGTTGGTACAGAGTGAAGAGCTATCTATGTACAATTTTATCAAATTTACTTTCATTGCTTTTTAAGCAACTTCAACTTATAATATATACCACCAAATATATATCGGTAATATCATATATTCTCTGTTACATCATTTACTATTCCTTATTTACTATTTACTTTCCTTAGAAATTTTACATCCACTATCTTACTGTGAGCAAGGCCATGGGAGGTGCCTCAGTATTATCTATTTCTGTATTGCATTAATTTTATTTTTCTTGACAGTAAAATCATCTTTATTACTTATCCTCCTCTTTTACTTTCTCTTTATGTCATGATGTATTATCCTTGGCTGCGAGAGTAACTGGATGTGCCACCTGTTCTCAGGACTTTGCCAACATTGCTTTGAAATGTGCTGCTGGAATGCATGGTCGGCACTGCAGTTGATTTCTGACCTTACTTGTGTGTCTTCAGGGAAATATATAGGGAGATATTATCATCTCACAGTCACCTGCTTCCTACTTGAAAACCGGGTGTACAGCAGTTGAAAATCCAGGGGAGGGGTGTGGGGGGGGGGGGGGGGGGCGGGAACCTTGGCCATCTCAAAGATGCCCAATGCCCATCTGATGCAGTTTTCAGAAACTCCTATAAATGGGCGAGGCACCCACCTGACTGAAACAGGCATAAAATTAAGGCTGCTTAAATAAGCAGAACAGGATCCTATGCCGGTTGCAGATCCTTGATTACAAACTTCTGTTAACAATGTGCACACTCTAACTGCATAACCAGTAGTCCAATTTCACACAAAGGACAGTGGAAATTTAAAACTCTCTCCCCCAAAAGACTGTGGATTGTGGGTCAATTTAATCTTGCATGACTGAGATTGTTAGAATGTTGTTAGGTATAAGTATCAATAGATATGGAGAAAAAGGCTTGTAAATAGAGCTGAGGTTAAGATCAGCCATGATCTAAAAGATTTAAAAGACAGTTGATAGGTAAATTGGACATTGTAAATTGCCCCTAGTGCAGGTAGGTGGTAGGAGAATTGAGGGAAGGTGGGGATGTGGTAGGGAATATGGGATTAATGTAGGATTAGTATAAATTGGGAGGTTGATGGTTGGCACAGACCCGGTGGGCCAAAGGGCCTGTTTCAGTGCTGTATCTCTATATGACTCTATGGCCGGAAGTTTTGATTTGATATAGAGATGCAGCACCGGTGGCCCCGGGGCCGTTGCGCCCGAAGCGGATCAGGCCACCGATCCCGCTCTGCGTCACCTGGCCGCCGGCAGAACACGCTGATCACCTAATCAAAGGGCCCGCGGCGTAACTCCGAAAAGAAATGGCGCGCGCGGGCGGGAACTTCAGCATCATGGGGGGCAGGGCCACATACACAGAAGGCTGACTGTCAGCCCTACATAAAGGATTACTGATTTTAAACAGAGCAGTGAGTTCCCCATTTGATGTAAAGGAAGATCCAACTGCCTTAAGGTCTGGAGATTTTAAAGGCTCCCTACCTTGCAACACAGAAAGACCAGGAGACAACAATATTGCTCTTAGTGGTGATTGAGGGCAGAAGCAATCGCGTTGCCCCCCGATTCTCTGACGATTCACTGCAAGTCCTCCTGCAGGCCGTTGAGGAGAGGAGAGACATTCTGTTCAGCTCAGATGGGAGAAGGAGACCCTCCGACGTGACCAAGAGGGCTTGGCTGGTGGTTGCAGAGGAGGTCAGCAGCCGAGGCATTGTGAGGCATACATGGATGCAGTGCCGCAAGCGCCTCAATGACCTACTTCGCTCTGCCCGGGTAAGGGGCAGTCCTCATTCATCTAATCGGTTATGTGCCAAGGGAGTTTTTTAGTGTACCATGATGCAATGTGGAAGCCCTGTATGATCAATGCCTGGCTGCTGCTTTGAAATGGGACACGTCATGGGCAAGTCTGAGATGAATGCTGATGCTGTGGTGTTAAAGTTGTGCCCAGCACTGTCACAGCAGTGAAATGCAATTCCAGCCCTTTGGGTGACAGCGTAATATGCCATTGACTATGTATAAAATAAGTATCTTTGTTTATTCAGGAAAAGAGGGCACACAATGTCCGGGAGAGGTCATGTACTGGTGGCGGTGTAGCCACCCAGGCATTCCTCACCAGAATGGAGGAGGATGCTTTCATTATAGCCGGGGAGGAAGGAGGATGCGACGTGGCAGATGGCGAGGCCATGAGAGTGAGTGTTCCAGAATGTGGAGTAACTCTTCATTATTGGGATGGTGCTGGTGAGGCTGCGCTACTGTGCCAATGATTTGGTGAATGTCAAATGCCCTGAATATTGCCCTCAATTGTAACATCACCCAGATGTAACCTGCTGGAGGCACAGACTTGTGCTTAACTCTGGATTGATGATGAAACTGATCACTATGCTTTTCCCAACAGGCAAATCCCAACATGTACCAGGAGGTGTTACTGTTGCCCGACCATCCACCTCTAAGGTGGAGGAGGGCATCTCAGAGGGTGCACCGTCACATCATCGCGACGCCCCAAGTACCTCAGCAGGTACTGACACTTCGGTTGGGATCACTGTGTCTGGGGAATCAATGTCACATACTGGTGTGAGCACAGCACAGTTGCCGGGCCAGACACCAGAGGCAGAATCGGCCGATGCATCACACACGTGCCTCTGAGATTATCCTTTCGTCGGGCGATGTTGCAGGTGCAGAATGTGGTCCATGAAAATCTGGCGGAGTTGCCTGAAACATTGTGCGCTGTGACTCATACTCTGCAGACATCCATCCAGAGTATGAGTTCAGCAAACTCACAGGCATTTGAACATCTGGCTTCCTACATTGATAGACTGGCGGCTGCAGTGGAGGGACCAGTTTTCATATAATTCGGGACCTCAGAGTGAGTGTGGCCTCCGTGGACCAGAGTATCAGAGAGCATAATCTGACGTGACTGTGCCAGGTTGAGGACACTCAGCTCTCTGATGCCACCATTGAGGACCACCAGAGCCTCATGAGGGCACAGGGGCAGCAGATCGCAAATGGGAGCTCCTCTCACGGCACTTCTGATGCATCCGGCAGCTCCTTGCTCCTTCCGCCAGGGACATGTGAACCACTAAATCTGGGGGTGATAGAGAGTGCTCATGATATTTGTCATGAGAATCCTGAGATGCCAGGGTCCACACGGCCACGAGCCTGCAGAGAACGTCCGCCCAAGTCATCAAAAGCAGCGCAGCAACAAGATCAGCCACCTGCCTCTGGTAAGTCTGTTGGTGAGGGATCAGGTACATGAATGAGCACGTGTAAATGGATTAAGAGAACACTTTAATATCACGACTGATGCACTGGGTGACTTGAAGTACATTTATTTGATTTGTAAAACAATAGTGTTTGATTAAATTTGAGATTTTACCAATGGACATGTCATTCCTGAAGTCAGATATTACATAGTTAGTCAACTCAAGTTGTCTCAAATGTGAGGCCACAATCTTGGGTCGCGTCCCTCATGATGTGGTGGATTGGTTATTCGCTTTGTCTCACCCCGTAAACGTTCGAGATTTTGCACTGTCAGATCCTCACAATGATTAATGCCATAAAGCACATTGAAATGTGTGAAGATTTATATCATTTCAACTGAAACGCGTTCCTTTAGAGATTCCCTTGTTCCTCTAGCAGTTAGAGCCTAGTTACATTCAGTTTCCTCTCCACGATCATCATTAGACTGATGCCCATCTTCCACATCAGAAACATCGTCATCATCTGAGGACACATCGTGCTGACATTGATCATCCTCCAGAGCATCTCCATCTTCAATCACCAGGTTATGCAAGGCACAGCAGACGACAATGATTCTGAGGGGTAGGCGGTGGCGGAGTGATATTATCACTGGACTAGTAACCCAGAGTCCCAAGGTATTTTTCTGGGGACATGGGTTTGAATCCCACCACAGCAGAAGGTGGAATTTGAATTTAATTAATAAATCTGGAATTAAAAGCTAGTCCAATGATGGCCATGAAACCATTGTCGATTGTTGTAAAAACCCATCTGGTTCACTAATGTCCTTCAGGGAAGGAAATCTGCTGTCCTTACCTGGTCTGGCCTACATGTGACTCCAGACCCAGAGCAATGGGGTTCACTCTTACATGCCCTCTGAAATGGCCTAGCAAGCCTCTCAGTTGTAACTAACCGCTACAAAGTCAATAAAAAGGAATGAAACCGGACGGACCACCCGGCATCGACCTAGGCACCGGAAACGACAACGGCAAACCCAGCCCTGTCGACCCTGCAAAGTCCTCCTTACTAACATCTGGGGGCTTGTGCCAAAGTTGAGAGAGCTGTTCCACAGACTAGTCAAGCAGCAGCCTGACATAGTCATACTCACGGAATCATTCCTTACAGACAATGTCCCAGACACTGCCATCACCATCCCTGGGAATGTCCTGGCCCAGCAGCAGGACAGACCCAGCAGAGGTGGTGGCACAGTGGTATACAGTAGGGAGGGAGTTGCTCTGGGAGTCCTTTACGTCTACTTCGGACCCCATGAAGTATCATGGCATCAGGTCAAACATGGGCAAGGTAACCTCCTACTGATTACCACCTACTGCCCTCCCTCAGCTGATGACTCAGTACTCCTCCATGTAGAACACCACTTGGAGGGAGCACTGAGGGTGGCAAGCGCACAAAATGTACTCTGGGTTGGGGACTTCAACGTCCATCACCAAGAGTGGACTGGTAGCACCACTACTGACCGAGCTGGCCGAGCCCAAAAGGACATAGCTGCTAGACTGGGTCTGCGTCAGGTGGTGGGGGAACCAAGACGAGGGACGAACATACTTGACCTCGTCCTCACCAATCTGCCTGCTGCAGATGCTTCTGTCAAAGACAGTATTGGTAGGCGTGACAACCACACAGTCCTTGTGGAGACGAAGTCCCACCTTCACTTTGAGGATACCATCCATCGTGTTGTGTGGCACTCCCACCGTGCTAAATCGGATAGATTTCGAACAGATCTAGCAATGCAAAACTGGGCACCCATGAGGCGCTGTGGGCCATCATCAGCAGCAGAATTGTACTGAACCATAATCTATATCCACATGGCCCGGCATATCCCCCACTCTACCATTACCATCAAGCCAGGAGACCAACCCTGGTTCAATGAAGATTGCAGGAGGGTTGCCAGAAACAGCACCAGGCCTACCTCAAAATGAGGTGTCAACCTGGTGAAGCTACAACACAGGACTACTTGCATGCCAAATTGCATAATAGCATGCAATAGACAACGTTAAGCGATCCCATAACCAATGGATCAGATCTAAGCTCTGCAGTCCTGCCACATCTAGTCGTGAATGGTGGTGGACAATTAAACTACTAACTGGAAGAGGTGGCTCCACAAATACCCCAACTTCAATGATGGGTGAGCCCAGCACATCAGTGCAAAAAGTAAGGCAGAAGCATTTGCAACGATCTTCAGCCTGAAGGGCCGAGTTGATGATCCATCTCAGCCTCCTCCTGAAGTCCCCAGCATCACAGATGCCAGACTTCCGCCAATTCGATTCACTCTGCATGATATCAAGAAACAACTGAAGGCACTGGATACTGCAAAGGCGATGGGTCCTGATAATATTCCGGCAAATGTACTGAAGACCTGAGCTCCAGAACTTGCCGCAACCCGAGCCAAGCTGTTCCAGTATAGCAGCAACCCTGGCATCTACCCTGCAATTTGGAAAATTGCCCAGGTATGTCCTGCACACAAAAAGCAGGACAAGTCCAACCCGGCCAATTACCGCCCCATCAGTCTAATCTCAATCATCAGTAAAGTGATGGAAGGAGTCATCGACAGTGCCATCAAGCAGCACTTGCTTAGCAATAACCTGCTCAGTGATGCTCAGTTTCGGTTCCGCCAGGGTCACTCAGCTCCTGATCTCATTACAGCCTTAGTTCAAAATTGCACAAAAGAGCTGAACTCAAGAGGTGAAGTCAGAGTGACTGCCCTTGCCATCAAGGCAGCATTTGACCGAGTATGGTATCAAGGAGCCCCAGCAAAATTGTAGCCAATGGGAATCAGGGGGGTAAACGCTGTGTTGGTTGGAGTCATACCTAGCCCAAAGGAAGCTGGCTGTGGTTGTTGGAGGTCAATCATCTGAGCTCCAGGACATCACTGCAGGAGTTCCTCAGGGTAGTGTCCTAGGCCCAACCATCTTCAGCTGCTTCATCAATGACCTTCCTTCAATCATAAGGTCAGAAGTGGGGATGTTCGCTGATGATTGCACAATGTACAGCACCATTCGAAACTCCTCAGATACTGAAGCAGTTAGTGTAGAAATGCAGAAAGACCTGGACTATATCCTGGCTTGGGCTGATAAGTGGCAAGTAACATTTGCGCCACACAAGTGCCAGGCAATGACCACCTCCAACAAGAGAGAATCTAACCATTTCCCATTGACATTCAATGGCATTATCATCGCTGAATCCCCCACTATCAACATCCCAGGGGCTACCATTGACCAGAAACTGAATTGGAGTAGTCATATAAATACCGTGGCTACAAGAGCAGGTCAGAGGCTAGGAATCCTGCGGCGACTAACTCACCTCCTGACTCCCCAAAGCCTGTCCACAATTTACAAGGCACAAGGCAGGAGTGCGATGGAATACTCTCCACTTGCCTGGATGGGTGCAGCTCCAACAACACTCAAGAATCTCGACACCATCCAGAACAAAGCAGCCCGCTTGTTTGGCACCCCATCCACAAACATTCACTCCCTCCACCACCGACGCGCAGTGGCAGCAGTGTGTACCATCTACAAGATGCACTGCAGCAACGCACCAAGGCTCCTGACACAGCACCTTCCAAACCCGCGACCTCTTTTACCTCGAAGGACAAAAGCAGCAGATGCATGGGAACATCACCACCTGCAAGTTCCCATCCAAGTCACACTCCATCCTGACTTGGAACTATATCATCATTCTTTCACTGTCACTGGGGCAAAATCCTGCAACTCCCTTTCTAACAGTACTGGGGGTGTACCTACCTCACATGGACTACAGCAGTTCAGCAAGGCAACTCACCACCACCTTCTCAAGGGAAATTATGGATAGGCAATAAATGCTGGCATAGCCAGTGACGCCAAAATCCCGTGAATGAATAAAAAATAAACTTACAGGATACGGAGTTATTCTCCCCTTTGACAAAAAAAATGATTATAACTCTCAGGTATTTTATTCTTAACCTCTACATTCCTCTTAGTTTTTGTATTTGGTTTCACATTCACAGCTGTGGTTAAAGCTATAGACTGGTCTGCCAGACGCTCAGTCAGTCTTTTTCTCTGCACGAACTTTGCGTACCCCAACAAGTCCTCTGGGTTCACCTCGCAATTTCCAGCACTCTGAATGAAGATGACCCGTTTTGCTGCAATGATGAAACTTGAGCTTGCAAACCGCACTTCTATCCTCAGCATCTTCCTTTCTAACATGAGTAGGCAGTTCAAAATGAATTGTAACCAATGTATCGCATCGGGTTCACTCCCAATTTCTATATCTATGGGCGGCACAGTGGTGCAGTGGTTAGCACCGCAGCCTCACAGCTCCAATGACACGGGTTCAGTTCTGGGTACTGCCTGTGCGGAGTTTGCAAGTTCTCCCTGTGTCTGCGTGGGTTTTCGCCGGGTGCTCATTTCCTCCCACCCCCAAAGACTTGCCGGTTGATAGGTGAATTGGCCGTTGTAAATTGCCCCTAGTGTAAGTAGGTGGTAGGAGAATGGTGGGGATGTGGTAGAGAATATGGGTTAATGTAGGATTTGTATAAATGGGTGATTGTTGGTCAGCACAGACTAGGTGGGCCGAAGGGACTGCTTCAGTGCTGTATCTCTAAAAAAATAAGTAAACGAGAATGCACCCTTTGAATCGCCGTCTCCAAATGGCTGTTTCTGAAGCAATAAAAATGAACTTCCTATAACTCCTCGGGCTTGCCGGCTCTTAATGCAATAATGATCCCTTGCAAGCTTTAAAGGCAAACAGCATATTCCGCAAAAAGACTACAGGGCCATGACACTATAAACAATCAGTCTGCAACATGAATGCAAACAGGCACACACTGTTTAGTTTAGTTTAGAGATACAGCACTGAAACAGGCCCTTCGGCCCACCGAGTCTGTGCCGACCATCAACCACCCATTTATACTAATCCAACACTAATTCCATATTCCTACCACAGCCCCACCTGTCCCTATATTTCCCTACCACCTACCTACCTATACTGGGGGCAATTTACAACGGCCAATTAACCTATCAACCTGCAAGTCTTTGGCATGTGGGAGGAAACCGGAGCACCTGGAGAAAAGCCATGCTGACACAGGGAGAGCTTGAAAACTCCACACAGGCAGTACCCAGAATTGAACCCGGGTCGCTGGAGCTGTGAGGCTGCGGTGCTACCCACTGCGCCACTGTGCTGCCCATTCCTGAAGGTCCAGCTTTCCATAACCAGAACACCATGGAAAATGGTCAGTAACAGAAAACATCTTTATATACAATAATAGAAACTTTATACCACAGTAAATACCTCCGGACAAGTGGAGTACAACAGTAGGCCAATCCAGCACCAAATACGTTTGCACAACCAAAACATCTCGACACAACAGGAAACACAATAATGCAAATGCTTTGCTTCTCCATCTCAGGTCATTTCTCTGTGCCTCTCTCTCTCTTTGACCCTTCCTCCCCATCTCCCTCCCTCCGTCCCTGTCTCTGTCTCTCAATCTCTCTCTCCCCGCTGTCTCTCCCTCTGCTTCTCTCTTTCAGTCGCTTTCTCTCCCTCTGTCTCTCGCCCTTCCCCTCAGTTTCGATCTCACTCCATCTGCCTCGCCCTAACGTTCGCTCTGTCTTGCCCTACGCGAGGTAGTTCAATCTGAAGCCAGGGTGTTAAATTTGAACAAAGGAAATTATGAAGGTATGAGGGGCTGAGGTGGATTGGGAAAATACATTAAAAGGTATAACAGTACATCGGAAATACATCGCCTTTAAATAAATATTGCATAGTTTAGAGCAATCCTTCAAGGCACAAAAACCCAAAAGTAAAGGCAGTCAAAAGCGGATAACAAAGGAAGTTAAGGATTGTATAAGATTAAAGAAAAGGCCTTTAAAGTTGCCAGAAATAGTAGTAAACCTGAGGATTGGGAGAATTTTAGAATACAGCAAAGTAGAACGAAGAAACTGATAAAGAAAGGGTTAATAGAATATGAATGTAAACACGCAAAAAAAACATAATAAAGGACTTTAAAAACGTCGACAGGTATGTAAAAAGGGAATGTTTGGCGATGACAAATGTGGCTCCATTGCAGGCAGAATCAGGTGAATTTATAATGGGGTATAGAGAAATGGCAGAGAAGCTAAATGATTACTTTGTGTCTGTCGTCACTGAGGACGATACAAGAAATCTCCCAGAAATTGAGATCCAAGCGATTAGGAGGAATGAGGAATAGATGGGAATAAGTTTTAGTAAGAAGGTTGCATTGGAGGAATTAATGGGGCTGAAGGTTAATAAATCCCCAGGACCTGATATTCTACATCCCCATGTATTGAAAGAGTAACTATGGAGATAGTGGTGATTATCTTCCAAAATTCTACAGACTCTGGAGCGGTTCCTGCAGTTTCGAAGGTTGCAAATGTCACCCCACTATTTAAACAGGGAGGGAGAGAGAAAACAGGGAATTACAGTCCTGTCAGCCTTACATCAGTCGTTGGGAAAATGCTGGAATCTATTCTAAAGGATTTGTTAAATGGACACTTGGTTAATAATGATCTGATTGGGCATAGTCAACATGGATTTATGAATGGGAAATCAAGTTTGACGAATCTGATGGACTTTTTAGTACCCAAAGACTATCGCCAAAAGTTTAGAACCTTTAGGAAGAAGTGAATCAAACCTATCTGGAGGTTGAAAGAAGCAAGCAGCTGGATTTTGACCAGTGCCTGAGGGCTCTTAAAGTACAGCTCAGCGATGAGAATCTCAGAGAAGTAATTCTGTTAGAGGCATTTACAAACTCTCTCCAACACTTAATAAAGTCCCATGTGGAGGAGCAACGGGTTCATAGAGCCCGGTAAGCGGCCCTTTTAGCTAATGAGTTCCCTTTAATTTATAATTCGGTTACCCAGGGGAGAACCTATCCTAGTCACCCCCACAAAACTGAAAAGGATGACGGGTGAGAAGGTGAGAGGAGCTCAGGCAGTCCTGGGAGAGAAAGAAAAACTGCAATGAGAAAGGGACACCAGCAGATGGAGACGGTGAGGGGAGCAGTAACTGCAGTGAGACAAGGACAACAGCAGAGAGAGATGGTGTGAGGAGTAATAAATGTACTGAATTGGACAGGAGCGTATGTTCACAAGGGGAGTTAGACAGGAGGAGGGTGTTCACAGAGGGAATTTGACAATAGGGGGTCTCACAGTATGAATTAGACTAGAGGGATGTATTCACAGGGGAAATTAGACAGGGGGTTGTGTTCAGAGGGGGAATTAGACACAAGGGGAGTTCATAGTGGGAATTAGGTAGGAGGGTCAGAGAGCAGAATATCATAGGGTATTTTGAATGCACGGCAATGGGTGCCTTCAACCCTTCCCCTCCCTCCGAGGGCACAGTGGCGCAGTGGTTAGCACCGCAGCCTCACAGCTTCAGGGACCCGGGTTCAATTCTGGGTACTGCCTGTGTGGAGTTTGCAAGTTCCCGCTGTGTTTGCATGGGTTTCCTCTGGGTGCTCCGGTTTCCTCCCACATGCCAAAGATTTGCAGGTTGATAGATAAATTGGCCATTATAAATTGCCCCTAGTATAGGTAGGTGATCGGGAAACAGAGGGACAGATGGGGATGTGATAGGAATATGGAATTAGAGTAGGATTAGCATAAATGGGTGGTTGATGGTCGGCACAGACTCGGTGGGCCGAAGGGCCTGTTTCACTGCTGTATCTCTAAATAAAAAATAAATAAAAAAGGACAGCGATAGGGTTCCCCTTGTCCTCATTTTCCAGCCTCCACATCCGCCATTTTGCACCTCCAGCGTTTTGCCAACACAAAACGCATCTTTCCCTCTCCTCCCTGTCATCATTACAAATGGATCGTTCCCTCTGCAACACCCTGGTCCACTCCTCCATTAACCCCGATACCTTGTCCCCTTTCTGGACACCTTCCCGTCCAATTACATGAGGTGCAATACCTGCCCTTTTACCACCTCCCTCTTCACCATCCAAGGTGCCAAATACCCCTTCCAGGTGAAGCAGCGATTGACTGGTACTTCTTCCAATTCAGTATATTGCATTCATTGCCACAGAGCGGTTTACTCTACAGTGGGGAGATTAAACGAAGATTGGGGAACTGCTTTGCTGAACACTCCACTCAGTCTGCAAGCATGATCCCAAACTTCTGGTTCAATGTCATTTTAATTTTCCACCTTTTTCTCAAGCCCACATTTCTGTGCTGGGCCTGCTGCAGTGTTCCAGTGAACATCAACACAAGATCGAGGAACAGTACCTCATTTCCCGATTAGGCATTCTACATCCTTCTGTACTCAATATTGAGTTCAATAATTTCAGACAACGAGCCCCATTATTTTGTATTTACTTTCTAATTTATTTCTGTATTTTATTTTATTTTTAAACATGTTCTAGTCTCAAACATATTTTTCATGTTTTTGCTCTCGTACAGACCTATTCATTTTTCTGCGATTAACACTCTAACTGGACTCATGCCTTGTCTTTTGCTCCAACGAGTTACTCTCCAGTTGTTTTCTGCTCCATGACAACCGTCACCTAGCCTCTCTCCTCTTCCCCCATCACAGACCTTCCTTCTTGATCTACTTCCCCGTCTCCCCTCTCACTTGCTCTAGCTTTTTCCAGTTCTGAGGTAGGATCGCAAACCTGAAATGTTAACTCAGTTTCACTCTCTGCAGATGCTGCCAGACCTGCTGAGTATTTCAAACACTTTCTGGTCTCATTTCACTGAACACAAGGCGACGTTCACATGGGGAATTAGATCGCAGGGGGTGTTCACGGGGGAATTAGACAGGAGGGTGGTTTTCACAGTGGGGACTTATATCGGAGGGGGATGTGCAAAGTGGAAATTATAGAGGAGGGGGTTTTTAGAGGTGGAATTAGACAGGAGGGGGCGTTGAACAGCGTGGGAAATTATACATGAGGGCGTGGTGTCCTTTGGGCAATTCGACAGCAGTACGGTTTTCACGGTTGTGGGGAATTAGACAGCAGGGCTGGATGTTCACCAGGGCTGAATTAGACAGGAAGGGGTTAGAAAGAAAGGTTTTCTTCAAAGACGTTCTGAAGATTGCAGGCACTGCAGGAAAGGTGTGAGGGCATTGGCGTGGGTATGGAAAAGATTCATGAGAATGGTTCCAGGGATGAGGAACTTCAGTTATGAAGATAGATTGGAGAAGTTCCGATAGGCTTAATGAGAGAGGAAGTAGAAGAGGGCCTGAAATCCTTAAAAATGGACAAATTATCAGGGCCGCATGGAATGTATCCCAGACTATTAACAGAAGTCAGTGAGGAAATAGCAGCTGTTCTGAGGGTCATCCTCACAGGTGACGTACCAGAGGATTGGAGGTCTGCAAAGGTTTTACCATTGTTTAGAAAGGGTGCGAGGGAGAGCCCAAATAATTATAGGCCTGTCAGTCAGAACTTGATAGTGGACAAATAATTAGAGACAATTATGAAAGAAAGAATAACTGTTGCATAGAAAGGCACAGATTACTCAGGGATAGTGAGTGTGGATTTGCTAAGGGAAGGTCGTGTCTTTCTGATTTTATTGAATTTTTTGAGTAAGTAACAAGTAGGATTGATGAGGGTAGTTCAGTAGATGTTGTCCACATGGATTTTGTAAGGCATTTGACAAGGTCCCACGTGGCAATTTGTCGGAAAGTTTATAGATTATGGGACTCCGGGGAATGTGGCGAGTTGGATCCAAAATTGACAGGAAACAACGAGCAATGCTCGACGTATGTTTTTGCTAATGGAAAGCGGTTTCCAGTGGTGTTCCACAGAGCTCAGTGTTGGGTCCCTTGCTGTTTGTGGTATATATTAATGATTTGAGACTTAAATGTGGGAGGTAAGATTGGGAAAGTTGCAGCTGACACAAAAATTGGCCGTGTAGTTGTTAGTGAAGAGGATAGCTGTGGACCCCAGAATTATATCAATGGTCTGGTTGAATGGGAAGAAAAGTGGCAAATGGTATTCAATCCAGAGAAGCGTGAGGTAATGTATTTGGGGAGCGCGAACAAAGTGAGGGAATACACGGGAGTATATTGAGAAGGGTAGAGTAAGTGAGAGACCTTGGAATGCTGGAACTATATAAAATACGGGTTTGACCACAGTTGAAGGATTGTGTACAGTTCTGGTCACCATATTGCAAGAAGTACATAATTGCTCTGAAGAGAGCAAAGAGGAGATTTACAAGAATGTTGCCAGGGCTCGGAGGTTGCAGCAATGAGGAAAGATTGGTTAGGCTAGGTTTCTTATCCGTAAAACAGAGGAGGCAAAGGAGTGACTTAATAGATATGTACAAAATTATGAGGGGACTAGATAGAGTAGACAGGCAGGGTCTGTTTTCCCCAGCGGAGAGGTCACTTACCAGGGGACACAGATTTAAGGTGATTGGTAGAAGGATTAGAGGGGACATGAGGAAAAGCTTTTTACATCCAGAGGGTTGTGGGTGTCTGGAATTAACTGCCAGAAATGGTGGTGGTCGAAGAAACCTTCGATTCTTTTAAAAATTACCTGGACATGCACCTGAAGTGCTGTAACCGGCAAAGCTATGGACCAGGTGCTGGAAAGTGGGATTAGATTGGGCAGCTAGTTTTTTCGGCCGGCACAGACACGATGGGCTGAATGGCCTCCTTCTGTGCCATAATTTTTCTCTGGTTCCATGGTTCTAATGGAACCAAGCGATGTCAGTCGCAGTGAAAGAGGCCAAATTCAGAGGTATGAAAAGGTTTGCTGCAGGTTTGGCGGAGAGGCTAGTGATGGGGAGGTGTGAGGATGCAGAGGTATTTTAACTCAATCGTAAGAACTTTAACTATAAGGTGTTAGAGAAATGGGAGCCAAAGCGGCTGAGTGAAGGTGAGGGTGATGGGTGAGCGGGACATGGTAAAGAGTGGACATCAGCAGCATAGTTTTGGACTGGTTGACCTTGACATGTGGCCGGTTAGAATTGTGGAAATGGAGTCAGAAGGAGGCACAGTTCTAATTTTACTGGAGACATTACCTAATGTAGAAGAAACAGGTAAATGTACGAACATATGGACATACGAATTAGGAGCAGAAGTAGGCCATTCGGTCCCTCGAGTCTCCTCTACAATTCAATAAGGACATGGGCGATCTGTTATGTCTTGAATTCCACAAGCCCATCTACCCGCGATAAGCTTCGATTCCCTTGCCTAACAAGAATCTATCTCCCTCCGCCTTAAAATTATTAATTGACCCCGCCTCCACGACATGCTAACGCAAAAAATTCCAACGTCGCACAGCCCTTTGACAGAAAAAAAAATCTCCTCATCTCGGTCCAAAAAGGGCGAACCTCGAATTTTAAAACAGTGCCCCCTAATTCTGGACTCGCCCACAAGAGGAGACATCCTTTCCACATCCACCTTGTCAAGACCATTGAGGATCTTATGTACGACAATCAAGTCTCCCCTCACTCTTCAAAACTCCAGTGAACACAAGCCCAGTCTGCCCAAACTTTCCTCATAAGATAACCAGCTCATTCCAGTATCAATCTAATAAACCTCCTCTGAACCGCCTCCAAAGCATTCAATGCTGCTGATGTAATGTGTTTGTTCAGGTGAATGTAACTAATAGCAATGATCAGGGGTATAACCGTGTCAGTAGAGACCTATCCCCTGTATAAATCCGCACCCATCGGAATGGATCAGCTCAGAGTGTCTGCTGGAGCTTTGCTTTCCCGGAGAACAGAAGTCTCTGCTTCTCACAAAAATGGGATATCCATTATTGCCTCAGGTCCTATCCATTTATTATCCAGTAGTTGCTGCAATTGGAGTTCCTGGTAAGCCTGTATATCAGTTGTGAATGGTATAAATCATTGTAAACTGTGCTTCTGTACTTGGTATTATTTCTCACTATGCGATTTACACAGCTTCCTGTTCCAGCAGTTGATTGATGGCACCTCCTAACTTGCAGCTCTTTCAGTCTTGTGGGAGCTACATTATTTCTGTCATGACCTTCGTTTATCCAAATCCGGTATTGTTACTGGATTATTCTGTGTAATGAATGCATTCGAATCAGATGTCTCGGCTCAGAGCAGGAATCAGACTATCAGGAGCTTTGAATAGTTTCATGTTGTGGGTCTAACCTGTCCTGCAATATTTTAATGAATGTGTATTCAGTGACTGATAATGAGATAGCTCATGGATTCTGTATTACAAGGGGACAGAGAAATGTCCTCCCTCCCTAATGACATGGTTCAGTTTAACGAGGATTTCAAACTATTTATTCGTTACCACTGATATAAAATATTATTTTATATTGTGTGTATCCGACGCTGCTTCAGAGGTCTCACCACTAAACTGGGTTTGCTGCTGGCTCTTTCACATCTCCTTCTCTGCTTCACTGTGGAGCCTTCACTGTCACTGGACTACATTGTAAAATAGAAAGTATTGATGTGATGGTTTATTGGTTTACATTCTATCAGTTGGAAGCAAGAGTATTTCCACTTAACTGTAGGTTATCAGCTGCAGCACAGATGTCGGTGTTTTATTAATTAAACAATCCCACATTCTAACGGTGTACTTTATAATTCCAGGAGAAGGAATTTCAATGACTGTGAGGTTTGTCAGTAAGAAGCTTTCGATCCTGTTTATTCCATGTATTGTAGATGACGTGTAGGTGCACAGGTGGAGACTTGGGTAATCTGTAAATAGATCAAAATATTCACAGAGGCTTTATCATTGAACAAACCGACTCTCAGAATAGAATCATTCAACACAAGAACAGATCCGCCATTCAATACGTTGCTGGCTGATCTTCTGATTCAATTCCCATTTCCTGCCTGCTTACCATATCCCTTGATTCGCTGAGAGAACAAAGATCTGTTAATCCTATTGAATTTGGGGCTGGTGTAGAGAATACAGGTGTGGGATTTTAAGATTAAATAGGATGTGAGAAAGAAACAGTTTGCAGAGGGGGTGTGATCCAGAGTGCTGGAGATGGCGACTGAGAGAAGAAAGGAGAGAAGGAGAAGGGAGAATGAAACAGAAAGAGATAAACAGAAGGACAGAGAGAGAAAGAGAGACAGAGAGAGAGAGAGACAGAGAGAGAGAAGTAGTGGTGTGAATAATTCACGAGGATAAACTTCTGGAAAGTCCAGAACAATTAGTGAGAGAAAGTGTGAGTTGAAGTTGTTATTAGGATGTTGTCAGATTGGGGGAGTTCTATTGTTGATATCGCTGCCTTTGTGTTTATCCCTCTCAGACCCTAATTTCATTTTGGAGAAAGTTCATTTTCTTTACATACTGACTGAATAAGTAAACAGAACAGAATCAGTTATTCATTAATGGTGATTTGTTCATTAAATCTGTGCTTTAAAATCCCTGTGAACGATAAATTCAATAAAGACCGAGACTGATTTGATGAATACATTGCTATTTAAATTTAATTGAATGTATAAAGTAGATGTATTGAACATATTTTATAACCAATGAACTGTTCTCTATCATCAATGACTACAGAGATTAATGTTTCAATGCATTAATTGAGTTGTGTCACTGGGATCTCTCCATTACATTTCCTCTAACACGCTGCTGCAGTCTCTCCCTGTGAATCTCAGCCTCTCCTCTCACTGTATTGAATCCTCTGTCTCCTCATTCAGTGCGTCAGTTTACCCACTTTGCCAAACCATCTGCTTCTGTCTCCGCTCCAGCTCTAACATGTACTTTTCCTTTTGGCTAAAGTTGTCATTTCGTTCTCCATACTTTCACGAGTGGGAACAGTTTCTCTTTATGTACTCTGTCTGGACCCCTCATGATTTTGAATACCTCATCAAATCACCTCTCCGCCTTCTGTTCTCCGCGGAAAACGCTCTCATTTCTCCAATCTATCTTCAGAACTGAAATTCCTCATCCCTGGAACCATTCTAGGGAATCTTTTCTGTACTCTCTCCAATGCCTTAACATCTTTCCTTAAATGTGGTGCCCAGAACTCGACACAATACTCCAACTGAGGCCGAAATAGTGCCTTATACAATTTCAACATAACCAAATGAAAGATGCTGCTATGTATATACAAATGGGTCCCTGTTATGGTGGTCTTTTTGTGGTGTATGTCGAAAATTCCTTGTTCCATTACTACTCATCCTCCTTCCCCCAACCCTTTTTCCAGTACATTGATGAATGTATCAGTGATGTTTTCTGCTCCCGTTCCGAACTGGAAAACTTCAAACATCATCAACTTTGCTTCCAATTTCCACCTTTCTCTACCCTTCACATGGTCCATCTCCAACACATGCCTTCCCTTCCTCGCCTTCTCTCTCTCCAGCACTGGTGATCGCTTGTCCACTAATATTCAATATAAGCCCATCGGCTCCCACAACTACTTCGACTACACTTCTTCACAGTGCCTCCTGTACGGACTCCATTCCATTATCCCAGTTTTGCCATTTCTGATGCATCCGTTTTGATGATGAAGCTTCCAACAACAGTGCTTCTGATAAGTCTTCCGTTTTCCTGAACCGAGGATTCACCGCTCACTGTCGTTGATAGCGGCCACGACCGTGTCCGACCCATTTCCCGCACTTCTTACCTCACGCCTTCCAGAACAGCAACAGGGTTCCCCTTGCCCTCATTTTCCACCCCACCAGCCTCCACATTCAAAGGATCATCCTCTGCCATTTGCACCACCTCCAGTGCGATGTCACCGCCAAACTCATCTTCCCCTCTCCTCCCCTATCAAAATTCTGAACGGATCGTTCCCTCAGGGACACCCAGCTCCTCTCCTCCATCAGCACCACGAACCCATCGACTTCCAACGACACCTTCCCATGCAATCACAGCAGGTGTAATAGCTACCCTTTTACATCCTCTCTCCTCATCACCCAGGGCTTCAAGCACTCCTTACAGGTGAAGCAGCGATTTCTTGTAATTGTTTCAATTTAGTATACTATATTCACAGCTCGCAGTGTGGTCACCTCTACACTGGGGAGAGAAACCCCAGATTGCGTGATCATTTTGTAGAATATTTCCACTCTGGCTGCAGCAAGACCCCGAGCTTCTGGTTACTTGCTATTGCAATTGACCATCCTGCTCCCAGGTCAACATTTCAATCCTGGGCCTTCTGCAGTTTCCAGTGAACCTCAACACAAGCACCTCATCCTCTGATTAGGCACTCTACAGCTTTCGGAACTCAACATTGAGTTCAACAATTTCAGAACATGAATGTTTATTTTATTTTGTTTTACTTTATTTTTAACTGTGCGGCTGTTTTAAACGCGTCTTGCTTTTGGACAGAGTTCTTCATTATTCTGCCATTTGCACTTTTTATGGACTTATGCTTTTGTATTTTAACACAACGGTTAGCACTCCCTTGGCCTTTGTTCCATGCCATCTTTGTAATTTAATTTCTCCTGCCATCACATAGTTTCTCTTTTGTTCTTCTTCCCATTCCCTTTTTCACTTGTTCAATAACTACTATATTTCTAACTTTTGCCTGTTATAATGGAATGCCACAGACCTGAAACGTTAACTCTGTTCCTCTCTCCACAGATGCTGAGTTTTTCAAGCACTTTCTGTTTTATTTCAGCATAAACCCCTTCCTCTTGTACTCCATGCCCCCATTTATAAAGCCAAGAATACCGTATGCTTTATTGACTGCTCTCTGAACCTGTTCTACCACCTACAGTGATTATATACATATATCCCCAGGTCCCTCTGTTCCTGCACCCACTTTAGAGTTATACCCTTTCCATCATACTGTTTTTCCATGTACTTGCTACCAAAATAAATCACTTCACATTCCTTCGTATTGAACTTCATCTGCCACCTGTCCACCCATTCCACCGACTTCTCTATGACTTTTTGAAATTCTCCACTATCCACCTCAAAGTTCACAATGCTTCCAAGTTTTGTATTATCCGCAAACTGTGAAATTGTGCCCTGTACACCAAGATCTAAATCATTAATATATAGCAGGGACATCAAACGGTCCCAAAGCTGATCCCTGGGCAACTCCACTACAACACTTCCCCTAACCCAAAGAAGATCCAGTAACCACGACACTCTGTTTCCTGTCAACCAGCTAATTTTGAATACATGTTTCCACCTTCTCTTTTATTGCATGAGCTGTAACTTTGCTCAAAAGTCTGCTTTTTTGGCATTGTATCAAATGCCTTTTGGAACTCCATGTACACCACATCAACAGCATTTCCCTCATCAACCCTCTCAGTTCCCCCTTCAAATAACTGTAGCAACTTATTTAAACAGGGTTTTTCATAAATATATATCATGTTGGCTTTCTTTAATTAACCTTCATTTGTTTATGTGACCATTAATTTTGCCCAAAATCATTCTTTCTAGAAGTTTCCCCAACACCCGAGTTAAACTGACTGGCCTCTAGCTGCAGGCGTATCTTTAAATACTTTTCTGATCCAGGGTGTAATATTTTCAATTCTCCAGTCCTCTACTACCAACCCTGAGTGCAAGGAGGACTGAAAATTATGATCAATGCCTTCACAATTTCCACTCTCATTTCCGTCAGTATCCTTGGATGCATCTCATCCGGCCTGCTGCGTTATCAACTTTATGTATTGACAACCTTTCTAATACCTCTTCCTTCTCAATTGCAGATCATTCTAGTGTCTTAATTACCCCCACTTTCACTGTGATTTGGGTAGCATTTCTTTTCCTTTGAAAAGGCAGTACAACGTATTCATTTAATACCTCAGCTTTTCCCCATGCCGCCATGTGTACACACCCATTTTGGTCCCGAATCAACTTTAATCACCTTTTACCACCCTTTTGCTATTTATATTCCTATAGAAGAATTTAGGATTCCCTTTTATGTTAGCTGCCAGACTCTTTTCATACTCTCTCTTCGCTTCTCTGAAATGCTTTTTCACTTCTACTCTGCACTTGATATAATCAGCCATGTTCTCCATTGTACTATATACCTGAAGTCCGTCATAAGCTCACTTCTTTATTCTTCATCTTCATTCTTATCTCCTTTGTCATTTTGGGGGTTTTGGATTTGTTTGCCGGATCTTTCCCCTTCGAGGGAATATAGCTTTACCGTGCCTGAAGTGTCTCATCTTTGATAGGTTGAATTAATGACCTCATAGTTAGGGCGCCCCTAGATAACAGCGATCATAGTATGATTGAATTTTACACTCAGTTTAAGGGTGAGAAGAGTGGGTCCAAGACCAGTATTTTAAATTTAAAATGGACAATTATAAGGGCATGAAAAGAGAGCTAGATAAAGTGAACTGGCAAATCAGGTTAAAGGATAGGCCAATAGAGATGCAGTGGCAGACATTTAAGGGGATATTTCATAATACACACAGAATAGATATATTTCAACGAGAAGGAAAAATTCCAAAGGTGGGACCCACCATCCGTGGTTAACTAAAACAGTTAAAGTTAGCATCAAACTGAAAGAAAAAAGCCTATAATTGCGCAACGATGGGAGGCAGGTTAGAAGATTGGTCAGAATATAATAAACATCAAAGAATGCCGAAAAGATTGATAAGGAGTGTAAAATTACAATACGAGAGCAAACTAGCTAGAAGTAAAAAAGCCAGATAGTAAGAGTTTCTGTCGATATTTAAAGAAAAGAGGTAACAAAGTAAGCGTTGGTTTGGTAAAATGTGAGTCTGGAGAATGAATAATGGATAATAAGGAGATGGCAGATGAACTGAACTATTATTAAAAGCAGGGAATTTAGAAAAATATCAAGGTAATCAGGCAAAATCAACATGGTTTAGTGTAAGGAAAATCATGTTTAACCAATTTAATGCAGTTCTTTGACAGAGTTACATGTGTTATGGATAAAGGGGAACCGGTCAATATATTGTATTTGGATTCACAGAAGGCATTTGATAAGTTGCCACATCAAAGGCTATTGCAGAAAATAAAAGTTCATGGTGTTGGGGTATCATATTGGCATGGACAGAAGATTGCTTAGCTGACAGAAAACAGAGAGTAGGCATAAATGGGTCATACTCTGGTTGGAAAGATTTAACGAGTGGTGTGTCACAGGGATCAGTGCTGGGGCCTCAACGTTTTACAATTTATATAAATGACTTAGATGAAGGGCCCGAAGGTATGGTTGCTAAATTTGCTGATGACACAAAGATAGGTAGGAAAGTAACTTGTGAAGCAGACATAAGGAGTTTACAAAGGGATATAGATTGGTTAAGTGAGTGGGCAACCACTTATACATGGAGTATAAAGTGGGACAATGGGAAATTGTCCACTTTGGCAGGAAGAGTAAAAAATAAGCATACATTTTTTCTTTTATATCATGTCTTTCACAAAGGTTTCAAGCTGCTTCACAAAAGGAACTATGGACAATAAACAGGGCGGCACGGTGGCGCAGTGGTTAGCACCGCAGCCTCACAGCTCCAGCGACCCGGGTTCAATTCTGGTTACTGCCTGTGTGGAGTTTGCAAGTTCTCCCTGTGACCACGTGGGTTTCCCCTGGGTGCTCCAGTCTCCTCCCACAGCCAAATACTTGCAGATTGATCGGTAAATTGGCCATGAGAAATTGCCCCTGGAGCAGATGAATTGGGAAAGTGGATAAACTGAAGCAATGGATGAGGAGACTGAGGATTCAATACAGTGAGAGGAGATGCTGAGATTCACAGGGTAAGACTGCAGCAGAGTGTTAGAATTAGAATTAGAATTAGAATTAGAATATTACAGCGCAGTACAGGCCCTTCGGCCCTCGATGTTGCGCCGATCATCTGACCTACACTATTCCATTTACATCCATATGTCTATCCAATGACCACTTAAATGCCCTTAAAGTTGGCGAGTCTACTACTGTTGCAGGCAGGGCGTTCCACGCCCCTACTACTCTCTGAGTAAAGAAACTACCTCTGACATCTGTCCTATATCTTTCACCCCTCAACTTAAAGCTATGTCCCCTCGTGTTTGCCATCCTCATCCGAGGAAAAAGACTCTCACTATCCACCCTATCTAACCCTCTGATTATCTTGTATGTCTCTATTAAGTCACCTCTCCTCCTCCTTCTCTCTAACGAAAACAACCCCAAGTCCCTCAGCCTTTCCTCGTAAGACCTTCCTTCCATACCAGGCAACATCCTAGTAAATCTCCTCTGCACCCTTTCCAAAGCTTCGACATCCTTCCTATAATGCGGTGACCAGAACTGCACGCAATACTCCAGGTGCGGCCTCACCAGAGTTTTGTACAGCTGCATCATGACCCCGTGGCTCTGAAACTCGATCCCCCTACTAATAAAGGCTAACACACCATATGCCTTCTTAACAGCCCTATTAACCTGGGTAGCAACTTTCAGGGATTTATGTACCTGGATACCAAGATCTCTCTGCTCATCTACACTACCAAGAATCTTCCCATTAGCCCAGTACTCTGCATTGCTGTTACTCCTTCCAAAGTGAATCACCTCACACTTCTCCGCATTCTCCGATCCCAGGAAATCTAATCTATAGATCCCAGTAACACAACTTAATTAATACATTCAAACAAAAATATCTGTGGTTATTGGTACTGGAGAACTGTTCATTTGGTAAACAATATAGTCAATGTATTTAGTGTTTACAGGCAATTAAATATAAATTTAAATACATTACGATGACAGCCTCACTTGTTATTGAATTCAGCAGTCACAGAGATTTTAAAGTGCAGTATTTAAATAATGCATTACCATCAGTGAAGAACTGATTTTATTATGTTTATTTAGTCAGTAATTAAGCAATAATAAAAGCAAAATACTGCGGATACTGGAAATCTGAAATAAAAACAAGAAATGCTGGAATCACTCAGCAGGTCTGGCAGCATCTGTGGAAAGAGAAGCAGAGTTAACGTTTCGGGTCAGTGACCCTTCTTCATTAGTAACTAAGCAATGCTTCGTTATGCTCCATCCATCAATATTGGTGACCACGCTCTGGAAGTGGTTCAAGAGTTCACCTACCTAGGCTCAACTATCACCAGTAACCTGTCTCTCGATGCAGAAATCAACAAGCGCATGGGAAATACCGAATGTTTCAAGCCTGTATCCTCAGTACCTTGCTCAACAGCAGCGAGGCCTGGACAACGTATGTCAGCCAAGAGCAACGTCTCAATTCATTCCATCTTCGTTGCCTCCGGAGAATCTTTGGCATCAGGTGGCAGGACTGTATCTCCAACTCAGAAGTCCTTGAGGCGGCCAACATCCCCAGCATATACATCCTACTGAGCCAGCGGCGCTTGACATGGCTTAGCCATGTGAGCCACATAGAAGATGGCAGAATCCCCAAGGAGGCATTCTACAGCGAGCTCGTCACTGGTATCAGACCCGCCGGCCGTCCGTCTCTCCGTTTTAAAGATGTCTGCAAAAGCAACATGAAGTCCTGTGACATTGATCACAAGTCGTGGGAGTCAGTTGCCAGTGATCTCCAGAGCTGGCGGGCAACCATAAAGGCGGGGCTAAAGAGCGGCGAGTCGAAGAGACTTAGCAGTTGGCAGGAAAAAAGACAGAAGTGCATTGGGAGAGCCAACTGTGTAACAGCCCCAACAACAGCGGAAGAGGAGTGGACTGGTAAAGCAGCAAAACCTGGTGAATTAGAGAGGGGCAGTGGGAGAGGAGTTTAATATTCATTCATGGGATGTGGGCGTCGCTGGCCAGGCCAGCATTTATTGCCCATCCCTAATTGCCCTTCAGAAGATGGTGGTGAGCTTCCTTCTTGAACCACTGCAGTCCATTTGGGGTAGGTATACCCACAGTGCTGTTAGGAAGGGTGTTCCAGGATTTTGACCCAGTGGCAGTGAAGGAACGGCGATATAGTTCCAAGTCAGGATGGTGCATGACTTGGAGGGAAACTTGCAGGTGGTGGTGTTCCCATGTATTTGCTGCCCTTTTCCTTCTAGTTGGTAGAGGTCGTGGGTTTGGAAGGTGCTGTCTAAGGAGCCTTGGTGCATTGCTGCAGTGCATCTTGTAGATGGTACACACTGCTGTCACTGTGTGTCGGTGATGGAGGGAGTGAATGTTTGTAGATGGGGTGGCAATCAAGCGGGCTGCTTTGTCTTGGATGGTGCCGAGCTTCTTGAGTGTTGTTGGAGCTGCACCCATCCAGGAAAGTGGAGAGTATTCCATCATACTCCTGACTTGTGCCTTGTAGATTGTGGACAGGCTTTGGGGAGACAGGAGGTGAGTTACTCACCTCAGGATTCCTAGCCTCTGACCTGCTCTTGTAGCCACAGTATTATTATGGCTACTCCAGTTCAGTTTGTGGTCAATGGTAACCCCTAGCATGTTGATAGTGGGGAATTCAGCGATGGTAATGCTGTTGAATTTCAAGGGGACATGGTTAGATTCTCTCTTTTTGGAGATAATCATTGCCTGGCACTTGTGTGGTGCGAATGTTACTTGCCACTTATCAGCCCAAGCCTGGATATTGTCCCGGTCTTGCTGCAATTCAACACGGACTGCTTCAGTATCTGAGGAGTCACGAATGGTGCTGATTTAAAAAGAACCAAAAGCTGGTCAATAAGAGAGGAGCAGCGGGAGAAGAGTAGATTAAAAAAAAGCACCAAAACATCACAGAATAACAGAATTGTTACAGCGCAGAAGGTGGCCATTCGGCCCATCATGTTTGCACTGGCTCTCTGAAAGAGACATTCCCTCAGGTCCATTCCCCTTCCTTCTTCCCATAACCCTGCACATTCTTCCTTTTCACATAACTATCTAATTCCCTTTTGAATGCTTCAATTGAAGCTGCCTCCACCAGGTTCCCAGGCAGCACATTCCAGACCTTAACCACTTGCTGCGTGAAGAAGTTTTTCCTCATGTCACTTTTGCTTCTGTTGCCAAATACTTTAAATCTGTGCCCTCTAATTCTTGATCCTTTCACGTGTGGGACAGTTTCTCTCTATCGACTCTGTCCAGACACCTCATGATTTTGAATACCTCTATCAAATCACCTCTTAGCCTTCTGTTCCTCAAATAAAATTGTCCTAACTTAGAATTAGAATTAGAACATTAAAGCGCTGTACAGGCCCTTCGGCCCTCGATGTTGCGCCGACCTGTGAAACCATCTGACCTACACTATTGCATTTTCATCCATATGTCTATCCAACGACCACTTAAATGCCCTTAAAGTTGGCGAGTCTACTACTGCTGCAGGCAGGGCGTTCCACACCCCTACTACTCTCTGAGTAAAGAAACTACCTCTGACATCTGTCCTATATCTATCACCCCTCAACTTAAAGCTATGTCCCCTCGTGTTTGCCATCACCATCCGAGGAAAAAGGCTCTCACTATCCACCCTATCTAACCCTCTGATTATCTTATATGTCTCTATTAAGTCACCTCTCCTCCTCCTTCTCTCCAACGAAAACAACCTCAAGTCCCTCAGCCTTTCCTCGTAAGACCTTCCTTCCATACCAGGCAACATCCTAGTAAATCTCCTCTGCACCCTTTCCATAGCTTCCACATCCTTCCTATAATGCGGTGACCAGAATTGCACGCAATACTCCAGGTGCAGTCTCACCAGAGTTTTGTACAGCTGCAGCATGACCCCGTGGCTCCGAAACTCGATCCCCCGACTAATAAAAGCTAACACACCATATGCCTTCTTAACAGCCCTATTAACCTGGGTGGCAACAGTCAGAGATTTATGCACCTGGACACCAAGATCTCTCTGTTCATCTACACTACCAAGAATCTTCCCATTAGCCCAGTACTCTGCATTCCTGTTACTCCTTCTAAAGTGAATCACCTCGCACTCTTCCGCATTAAACTCCATTTGCCATCTCTCAGCCCAGCTCTGCAGCCTATCTATGTCTGTCTGAACCCTACAACATCCTTTGGCACTATCCACAACTCCACCGACCTTAGTGTCATCCGCAAATTTACTAACCCACCCTTCTACACCCTCTTCCAGGTCATTTATAAAAATGACAAACAGCAGTGGCCCCAAAACAGAACCTTGCGGTACACCACTGGTAACTAAACTCCAGGATGAACATTTGCCATCAACCACCACCCTCTGTCTTCTTTCAGCTAGCCAATTTCTGATCCAAAGCTCTAAATCACCTTCAACCCCATACTTCCGTATTTTCGGCAATATCCTACCGTGGGGAACCTTATCAAACGCCTTACTGAAATCCATATACACCACATCCACGGCTTTACCCTCATCCACCTGTTTGGTCACCTTCTCGAAAAACTCAATAAGGTTTGTGAGGCACGACCTACCCTTCACAAAACCGTGCTGACTATCGCTAATGAACTTATTCTTTTCAAGATGATTATAAATCCTGTCTCTTATAACCTTTTCCAACATTTTACCCACAACCGAAATAAGGCTCACAGGTCTATAATTACCAGGGCTGTCTCTACTCCCCTTCTTGAACAAGGAGACAACATTTGCTATCCTCCAGTCTTCCGGCACTATTCCTGTCGACAATAACGACATAAAGATAAAGGACAAAGGTTCTGCAATCTCCTCCCTAGCTTCCCAGAGAATCCTAGGATAAATCCCATCTGGCCCAGGGGACTTATCTATTTTCACACTTTCCAAAATTGATAACACCTCCTCCTTGTGAACCTCAATCCCATCTAGCCTAGTAGTCTGAATCTCAGTATTCTCCTCGACAACATTTTCTTTCTTTACTGTAAATACTGACGCAAAATATTCATTTAACACTTCCCCTATCTCCTCTGATTCCACACACAACTTCCCACTACCATCCTTGATTGGATCTAATCTAACTCTCGTCATTCTTATCCGATCTATATTCGTAACTGAAATTCTTCACCTCTGGAACCATTCTCACGAATCTCTTTTCTACTCTCTCCAATACCCTCATGTCTTTCCGAAAGTGTGGCACACTGAAATGGACCCAATACTCCACCTGAGGAGGAACTAGTGTATTGTACAAGTTCAACATAACTTCCATGCTCTTGTACTCTGTGCCCCTTATTAATAAAGTCTAGAATACTATATGCGTTATTAACTGCTCTCTCAGCCGATCCTGACACCTTCAATGACTTATGCACAATTACACCCAGGTCCCTCTGCTCCTGCACCCCTTTAGAATTGTGCCCTTTATTTTATATTGTCTCTCTATGTTCTCCCTACCAAAATGAATTACGTTACATTTCTTGGCATTGAACTTCATCTGCCACCTGTCTGCCCATTCCACCAACTTGTCTATGTCCTTTTGAAATTCTACACTATTCTCCTCACAATTCACAATGCTTCCAAGTTTCGTATCATCTGCAAACGTTGCAATTGTGCCCTGTACACCAAGGTGTAGTTTATTAATATGTATCAGGAAAAGCAAGAGTCCCATCACGGATCTTTGTTTCCTTCCTATCAAGACAATTCCGTATCCATGTTGCGACCATCCCTTTTATTTCATGAGCTACAAGTTTTCTCACCAGTTTGTTGTGTAGCACTGTATCAAGCGCCGTTTGAATGTCCATGTACACCACATCAACAGCATTGCCTTCATCAACCCTCTCTGTTGCCTCCTCACAAAATTCCAGCAAGTTGGTTCAGCATGATTTTCCATAGGAACTCCATGCTGTTTTTCCATAATCAACCCACATTTGTCCATTTGACTATTGATTTTGTCCCGAATTATTTTTTCTCGATGTTTTCCGACCACTGAAGTTAAAATGACTGTCCTATAGTTGCTGGGTTTTTCTCTAGTCCCTTTTGTGAACAAGGGTGTAACCTTTACAACTCTCCAGTCCTCTGGGGACAGCCCTGATTCTAAGGACGATTGCCTGAGTTGCATCTTCTTCCTTGGGAAAGACAGATGCAAAGCATTCATTTAATACCTCAGCTATGCCCTCTGCCTCTATGTGTAAATCCCCTTTCTAGCCTCTAATCAGCCCCACCCCTCCTCTTACCACACTTTTACTACTTACATGCCGAAAGAAAACTTCGGAATTTCATAGAATCGTAGAATGTTTAAGACAGAGAAAGAGACCACTTGACCCATCGTGTCTGTGCCGGCTGAAAAACTATGCACCTATTCGAATCCCACCTTCCAGCATTTGCTCCGTAGCCCTGCAGATTGCGGAACTCGAGGTGCATATGCAGACTCACTTTGAAAGAATTGAAGGTCTCTACTTCAACTACCCTTTCAGGCAGTGAGTTCCAGACTATCACCACCCTCTGGGTGAAAATGTTTTTCCTCATATCCCCTCTAATTCTTCTATAAATCATTTCTAATCTATGCCCCCTCGTCACTGACCTCTCTGCTAAGGTGAAAAGACCCTTCACCTCCATTCTATCCAGGCCCCTCATATTTTTGTCCAGTTCAATCAGATCTCCACTCAGCCGTCTCTGTTCCACGGAGAACAATCCCAGCCTATCCAATCTTTCATCTCAACTGCATTTGTCACTCCTGGCAACATGCTCGTAAATCTCCTCTGTACCTTCTATTGTGCAATTACATCCTTTCTGCAATGAGTGACCATAACTGCACACAGTACTCAATTTGTGGCCTGACCAATGAGTTAAACAGCGCCAGCATAACCTCCCAGCTCTTGTCTTCTATACCTCGGTTAATAAAGGAAAGGATTCCATATGCCTCCTTAACCACCTTATCGACCTGTTCTGTTGTCTTCAGGGATTTGTGGGCATTCAGTCCAAGATCCCTCACTTGCTCTACACTTCTCAGTATTTTCCCATTAATCAAATACTCCTTTGCCTTTCTTGACCTCCCCAAATGCATCACCTCACACTTCTGCAGATTGAACTCCATTTGCCACTTTTCTGCCCATTTGAACAGACCATCAATATCTTCCTGCAGCCAACAGCTATCCTCCTCGCTCTCTACCACACGGCCAATCTTTCTGTCGTCCGCAAATTTCTTGATCATGCCCCCTACATTTATGACCAACTCGTTAATATACACCACAAAAAGCAAGCGACCCAGTACTGAGCCCTGTGGAACGCCACTGGAAGCAGCTCTCCAGTCACTGAAATAGCCGTCAACAATTACCCTTTGTTTCCTGTCACTGAGCCAATGTGCTGCATTTCTATGGATTCACGGGATTTTATTTTTTAACCAGTCTGCCATATAGTATCTTGTCAAAAGCCTTGCTAAAATTCATATAGCCCACATCAACTGAACTACCCTCATCTGTCTTCCCTGTTAATCCTTCAAAAAATTCGATCACGTTGGTTAGACGAGATCATCCCTGAACAAATCCATGCTGACTGTCCTTGATTAACCCATGTCTTTCTAACTGACAGTTTATCCTGTCTCTCAGAGGAGATTCAAATAATTTTTCTACTCTTGAGGTTAGACTGACCGGCCTGTAATTATTTGGCTTTGGTGCTTTGGATACCTGGAGAGGAGCAGTGAGAGAGGAGTGGATTTAAAAAGCACCAAAGACTGGAGACCTGGAGAGAGGGAGAGTGGAATTGCAGATTTAAAAAGCACCAAATCCTCATGAACGGATGAAGCTAGCTGTTTGACACTGCTGCTATGCAGCAACAACACGCGTAGTGTTCTCAACCAACAGGATGATTCCGTCAAGCCAAAAAAACGCCCTGCCTATCACACAATTGAATAATGTGCAATATGGATGTCAATGCCAGTATGATGCGAGGTAAACAGGCCTGACATCCCAAAGACTGGTGGATCATATCAAAGAACACATCTCTTCCGCTGTTCGCAAAGGGCAAAGTACAGGCTGTACCCAACCCACTGCAATTCTGCAATTGGACAACATTTGCTAAATAATCCTCAGTGTGCCAAGAATTATGCTGACAATCAATTTAAGATTGTCAGTGGAGTTCGCAGTGTGGTGCTTTTGTGTGGACTGGAAGCTACATATATTAACACACAGGACCCTGTTCAAAACACATTACAATTGTTTCAGTGAAACAAATAAGTGGCAGCCATTCGCTGGTTCATTCCTTAGGGCAATGCCTCCGACAGTCAGAGACAACCTGCCTGATTTCAATTTCAAAAAAGGTTGGGAGTTAACTATCAGTCAGAACAAGCTAATTCATTCTCCATGGCAACGCCTCTACCAGTTTGAGTGCACTTTCTCACAAATCAGCATTCTCTTTTCATACGGTATAAATTAGTAGCTTTCCCTTGCATCTGTATTCATGTGATTTGTCCAAATGAGTGCAAGATAAAGGCTTCAAAAATGCGTCTATTTTCAGGAAAACTCAAATGATAGAGTCGTTATAATGGGGACATTGAATTATCTGAATATAGACTGGGATGCTTGTCCTGCAAAGGTTACAGAGGAACTGTTCATAGACAGTGTTTAGGAAAAAGAATTCTGCAGCATTATGTTTCTGAAAGGAAGCTCTGCTCGACCTGGTTCATGGGAATGAGGTGGGACAAGTTGATCAAGTGACAGTCGGAGCATATTTAGAGGACAGTGATCATCGTATCATAAGGTTTAGGTTGGCTCTGGGAAACGACAAAGAGCAATCCAGAGTCTTCATCTTTGGCCTCCTTGTCTCTAGCGACAACGGGTAAGCGCCTGGAGGTGGTCAGTGGTTTGTGAAGCAGCGACTGGAGTGGCTATAAAGGCCAATTCTGGAGTGACAGACTCTTCCACAGGTGCTGCAGATAAAATTCGTTGTTGGGACTGTTACACAGTTGGCTCTCCCCTGGCGGTTCTGTCTTTTGCCCTGCCAACAGCTAAGTCTCTTCGACTCAGCAATCTTTAGCCCCGCCTTTATGGCTGCCCGCCAGCTCTGGCGATCACTGGCAACTGACTCCCAAGAATTGTGATCAATGTCAGAGGACTTCATGTCGCATTTGCAGATGTCTTTAAAGCGGAGACATGGACGGCCGCTGGGTCAGATACCAGTGACGAGCTCGCTGTACAATGTGTCCTTGGGGATCTTGCCATCTTCCATGCGGCTTACATGGCCAACCCATCTCAAGTGCCACTGGCTCAGTATGGTGTATATACTGGGGATGTTAGCCACCTCGAGGACTTCTGCGTTGGAGATATGGTCCTGCCACCTGATGCTAAGGATACTCCGGAGGCAGCGAAGATGGAATGAATTGAGATGTCGCTCTAGGCTGACATACATTGTCCAGGCCTCGCTGCCATAGAGCAAGGTACTGAGGACATTGGCTTGAAACACTTGGAAATTTATGATCCCTGTCAGTGTGCTATTTTCCCACACTCTCTTGGCCAGTTTCGACATAGAAGCAGATGTCTTTTCCATCTGCTTGTTGATTTCTGCATCGAGAGACAGGTTACTGGTGATAGTTGAGCCGAGGTAGGTGAACTCTTGAACCACCTCCAGAGTGTGGTCGCCGATATTGATGGATGGAGCATTTCTGATGTCCTGGTCCACGATGTTTATTTTCTTGAGGCTGATGGTTAGGCCAAATTCGTTGCAGGCAGCTGCAATCCTGTCGATGAGTCTCTGCAGACACTCTTCAGTGTGAGATGTTAAAGCAGCACCGCCAGCAAAGAGGAGTTCCCTGATGACGACCTTCCATACTTTGGTCTTCGCTCTCAGACGGGCAAGGTTGAACAACCTGCCATCTGATCTTGTGTGGAGGAAAATTCCTTCTTCTGAAGACTTGAACGCATGTGAGAGCAGCAGGGCAAAGAAGATCCCAAACAGTGTGGGTGCGAGAGCACAGCCCTGTTTCACGCCACTCAGGATAGGAAAGGGGTCTGATGTGGTGCCGCTATGCTGAATTGTGCCTTTCATATTGTCATGGAATGAGGTGATGATACTTAGTAGCTTTGGTGGACATCCGATCTTTGTTAGTAGTTTGAAGAGACCACGTCTGCTGATGAGGTCAAAGGCTTTGGTGAGATCTATAAAAGCAACGTTGAGGGGCATTTGTTGTTCATAGCATTTCTCCTGTAGCTGACGATGGGAGAACAGCATGTCAATGGTGGATCTCTCTGCTCGAAAGACACACTGTGCCTCAGGGTAGACACGCTCAGCCAGCTTTTGGAGCCTGTTGAAAACGACTCGACCAAAGACTTTCCCCACTATGCTGAGCAGGGAAATTCAATGGTCGTTGTTGCAGTCACCACGGTCACCCTGTTCTTATAGAAGGTGATGATATTGGCATCGCGCATGTCCTGTGGTACTGCTCCCTCATCCCAGCACAGGCAAAGCAGTTCATGGAGTTCTGAGAGTCTAGCAGGCTTGGGACTCTTGATTATTTCAGGGGTAATGCTGTCCTTCCCAGTAGCTTTTCCACTGGCTAGATAATCAATGGCATCACTGAGTTTCGATTTCTTTGGGTGTTTGTCCAGTTCATCCATGACTGGCAGAGACTGGGCTACATTGAGGGCGGTCTCAGTGGCAACATTGTCCCTGGAGTACAGTTCTAGGTAGTGCTCCACCCAGCGGTCCATTTGCTTGCGTTGGTCAGTGATCGTGTCCCCTGATTTAGATTTGAGGGGCGATCTTCCTGATGGTTGGCCCAAAAGTTCAATTAATGCCATCATACATTCCTGTGATGTTTCCAGTCTCGGGGACCACCTGAATACGACTGTATAGATGTTGTCAGTAGTCATTTGTGCAGCGCCTGGCTGTTCTTTGTGCAGTACTTCTGGCTGCTTTAAGTGCGACGGATGTTAACTCACTGGGGGCTTTCTTGTAGTTCAACAGTGCAACGTGTTTAGCGGCTATGACAGTTTCCAGCTCTTCAAAGTGAGATTGAAACCAGTCTGCATTCTGCTTCTCACGTTTGCCATAGGTGGTCATTGCTGAGTTGTAGATGGTGTCTCTGATGTGGGCCCACTTGGTCTCTGTATCACCTGTAGGAATGTATTGAAGGGCTTTTTCAAGTGAATTTAGAAACTTATGCAACAGGTGTTGATAAGAAATTCTGTTAGTTTTGATGCGCGGGCTGCTCTGCTGCTTGGAGTGATGCAGCTTCTTTGTTTTGACTGTAACCTTGCTGCACACCAGGGAGTGCTCAGTGTCGCAGTCCGCAGTGTGGAAGCTGCGTGTGATTTGGACACTGTTTGAAGAGACTCGCCTTGTGATGATGAGGTCCAGCTGGTGCCAATGACGTGAGCTTGCATGCCACCGTGAAACCTGGTGACAGGGTTTAGTATGAAATAACGAGTTGGTGATGCAGAGATTGTGATAGGTACACAACTCCAGCAGCCTCTGTTCATTCTCATGCATCCTTCCAATGCCATATGCAATCTGCCTCGTATAATCGAGAGTCAAAAAAGCTAATTGGGGAAAGACAATCTAAATGAGGTAAGAATGGATCTGGGTGGAATAAGTTTGAATCAACATTTGGCAGGAAAAAACAATAGCTGAACAATGGCGTACTTTCAAATGAACATACGAACATATGAATTAGGAGCAGGGGTAGACCACTTCCTCGTTCAAGCCTGCTCTGCCATTCAATAAGTTCATGGCTGAACTGATTACTAAACATTTCCATCTACACCTGATAACCTTCCACACCCTTACTTATCAGGAATCTATCTACCTCTGCCTTAAAAATATTCAATGACTCTGCTCACAACATTTTGAGCAAGAGAATTCCAAAGACTCACAACGCTCTGAGAGGAAAAATATCTCATCTCTGTCTTAGATGCGAAACCCCTTATTTTTAAACTGTGACCCCTAGTTCTAGATATGCCACAAGGGGAAACATCCTTTCAACATCAACCCTGTCAAGGCCCCTCAGGATCTTATATGTTTCAATCCGATCGCATCTTACTCTTATACATTCCAGTGGATACAAGCCTAGCCTGACCAACCTTTCCTCATAAGTCAGCCCGCCCATTCCAGGTATTAGTCTAAAAAACCTTCTCTGTACTGCTTCCAACGAATTTACATCCTTCCTTAAATCAGGAGACCAGCGCTGCACACAGGACTCCAGATGTGTTCTCATCAATGCCCTGTGTAGCTGAAGCATAACCTCCCTACTTTTTCGTTCAATTCCCCTCACAATAAACGATAACATTCTATTAGCTTTCCTAATTACTGCATACTAACCTCTGCGATTCATGCACTAGGATACCCAGATTCCTCTGCATCTCAGAGATCTGAAATCTCTCACCATTTCGATATTTTATTTTTTATTTAGAGATACCGCACTGAAACAGGCCATTCAGCCCACCGAGTCTGTGCCCACCATCAACCACCCATTTATACTAATCCTGCATTAATCCCAGATTCCTACCATATTCCCACCTTCCCTCAATTCCCCTACCACCTACTTATACCAGGGGCAATATTTACTGGCCGATTTACCGATCAATCTGCAAGTATTTGGCTGTGGGAGGAGACTGGAGCACCCAGGGGAAACCCATGTGGTCACAGGGAGAACTTGCAAACTCCACACAGGCAGTAACCAGAATTGAACCCGGGTCGCTGGAGCTGTGAGGCTGTGGTGCTAACCACTGCGCCACCGTGCCGCCCTGTTTATTGTCCATAGTTCCTTTTATGAAGCAGCTTGAAACCTTTGTGAAAGACATGATATAAAAGAAAAAATGTATGCTTATTTTTTATTATTTCTGCCAAAGTGGACAATTTCCCATTGTCCCACTTTATACTCCATGTATAAGTGGTTGCCCACTCACTTAACCAATCTATATCCCTTTGCAAACTCCTTATGTCTGCTTCACAAGTTACTTTCCTACCTATCTTTGTGTCATCAGCAAATTTAGCAACCATACCTTCGGGCCCTTCATCTAAGTCATTTATATAAATTGTAAAACGTTGAGGCCCCAGCACTGATCCCTGTGACACACCACTCGTTAAATCTTTCCAACCAGAGTATGATCCATTTATGCCTACTCTCTGTTTTCTGTCAGCTAAGCAATCTTCTGTCCATGCCAATATCATACCCCCACACCATGAACTTTTATTTTCTGCAATAGCCTTTGATGTGGCAACTTATCAAATGCCTTCTGTGAATCCAAATACAATATATCCACCGGTTCCCCTTTATCCATAACACATGTAACTCTGTCAAAGAACTCCATTAAATTGGTTAAACATGATTTTCCTTACACTAAACCATGTTGATATTGCTTAATTACCTTGATTTTTTTCTAAATTCCCTGCTTTTAATAATAGTTCAGTTCATCTGCCATCTCCTTATTATCCATTATTCATTCTCCAGACTCACATTTTACCAAACCAACGCTTACTTTGTTACCTCTTTTCTTTAAATATCGACAGAAACTCTTACTATCTGGCTTTTTTACTTCCAGCTAGTTTGCTCTCGTATTGTAATTTTACACTCCTTATCAATCTTTTCGGCATTCTTTGATGTTTATTATATTCTGACCAATCTTCTAACCTGCCTCCCATCGTTGCGCAATTATAGGCTTTTTTCTTTCAGTTTGATGCTAACTTTAACTGTTTTAGTTAACCACGGATGGTGGGTCCCACCTTTGGAATTTTTCCTTCTCGTTGAAATATATCTATTCTGTGTGTATTATGAAATATCCCCTTAAATGTCTGCCACTGCATCTCTATTGGCCTATCCTTTAACCTGATTTGCCAGTTCACTTTATCTAGCTCTCTTTTCATGCCCTTATAATTGTCCATTTTAAATTTAAAATACTGGTCTTGGACCCACTCTTCTCACCCTTAAACTGAGTGTAAAATTCAATCATACTATGATCGCTGTTATCTAGGGGCGCCCTAACTATGAGGTCATTAATTCAACCTATCAAAGATGAGACACTTCAGGCACGGTAAAGCTATATTCCCTCGAAGGGGAAAGATCCGGCAAACAAATCCAAAACCCCCAAAATGACAAAGGAGATAAGAATGAAGATGAAGAATAAAGAAGTGAGCTTATGACGGACTTCAGGTATATAGTACAATGGAGAACATGGCTGATTATATCAAGTGCAGAGTAGAAGTGAAAAAGCATTTCAGAGAAGCGAAGAGAGAGTATGAAAAGAGTCTGGCAGCTAACATAAAAGGGAATCCTAAATTCTTCTATAGGAATATAAATAGCAAAAGGGTGGTAAAAGGTGATTAAAGTTGATTCGGGACCAAAATGGGTGTGTACACATGGCGGCATGGGGAAAAGCTGAGGTATTAAATGAATACGTTGTACTGCCTTTTCAAAGGAAAAGAAATGCTACCCAAATCACAGTGAAAGTGGGGGTAATTAAGACACTAGAATTATCTGCAATTGAGAAGGAAGAGGTATTAGAAAGGTTGTCAATACATAAAGTTGATAACGCAGCAGGCCGGATGAGATGCATCCAAGGATACTGATGGAAATGAGAGTGGAAATGGTGAAGGCATTGATCATAAATTTTCAGTCCTCCTTGCACTCAGGGTTGGTAGTAGAGGACTGGAGAATTGAAAATATTACACCCTTGTTCAGAAAAGTATTTAAAGATACGCCTGCAGCTAGAGGCCAGTCAGTTTAACTCGGGTGTTGGGGAAACTTCTAGAAAGAATGATTTTGGGCAAAATTAATGGTCACATAAACAAATGAAGGTTAATTAAAGAAAGCCAACATGTATATATTTACGAAAAACCCTGTTTAAATAAGTTGCTACAGTTATTTGAAGGGGGAACTGAGAGGGTTGATGAGGGAAATGCTATTGATATGGTGTACATGGAGTTCCAAAAGGCATTTGATACAATGCCAAAAAAGCAGACTTTTGAGCAAAGTTACAGCTCATGCAATAAAAGAGAAGGTGGCAACATGTATTCAAAATTAGCTGGTTGACAGGAAACAGAGTGTCGTGGTTACTGGATCTTCTTTGGGTTAGGGGAAGTGTTGTAGTGGAGTTGCCCAGGGATCAGCTTTGGGACCGTTTGATGTCCCTGCTATATATTAATGATTTAGATCTTGGTGTACAGGGCACAATTTCACAGTTTGCGGATAATACAAAACTTGGAAGCATTGTGAACTTTGAGGTGGATAGTGGAGAATTTCAAAAAGTCATAGAGAAGTCGGTGGAATGGGTGGACAGGTGGCAGATGAAGTTCAATACGAAGGAATGTGAAGTGATTCATTTTGGTAGCAAGAACATGGAAAAACAGTATAATGCAAAGGGTATAACTCTAAAGTGGGTGCAGGAACAGAGGGACCAGGGGATATATGTATATAATCACTGTAGGTGGTAGAACAGGTTCAGAGAGCAGTCAATAAAGCATACGGTATTCTTGGCTTTATAAATGGGGGCATGGAGTACAAGAGGAAGGGGTTTATGCTGAAATAAAACAGAAAGCGCTTGGAAAACTCAGCAGGCTGGCAGCATCTGTGGAGAGAGGAACAGAGTTAACGTTTCAGGTCTGTGACATTCCATTATAACAGGCAAAAGTTAGAAATATAGTAGTTATTGAACAAGTGAAAAAGGGAATGGGAAGAAGAACAAAAGAGAAACTATGTGATGGCAGGAGAAATTAAATTACAAAGATGGCATGGAACAAAGGCCAAGGGAGTGCTAACCGTTGTGTTAAAATACAAAAGCATAAGTCCATAAAAAGTGCAAATGGCAGAATAATGAAGAACTCTGTCCAAAAGCAAGACGCGTTTAAAACAGCCGCACAGTTAAAAATAAAGTAAAACAAAATAAAATAAATATTCATGTTCTGAAATTGTTGAACTCAATGTTGAGTTCAGAAAGCTGCAGAGTGCCTAATCAGAGGATGAGGTGCTTGTGTTGAGGTTCACTGGAAACTGCAGAAGGCCCAGGATTGAAATGTTGACCTGGGAGCAGGATGGTCAATTGCAATGGCAAGTAACCAGAAGCTCGGGGTCTTGCTTGCAGACAGAGTGGAAATATTCTACAAAATGATCACGCAATCTAGGTTTTCTCTCCCCAGTGTAGAGGTGACCACACTGCGAGCTGTGAATATAGTATACTAAATTGAAACAATTACAAGAAATCGGTGCTTCACCTGTAAGGAGTGTTTGAAGCCCTGGGTGATGAGGAGAGAGGATGCAAAAGGGTAGCTATTACACCTGCTGTGATTGCATGGGAAGGTGTCGTTGGAAGTCACTGGGTTCGTGGTGCTGATGGAGGAGAGGAGCTGGGTGTCCCTGAGGGAACAATCCGTTCAGAATTTTGATAGGGGAGGAGAGGGGAGATGAGTTTGGCGGTGACATCGCACTGGAGGTGGTGCAAATGGCAGAGGATGATCCTTTGAATGTGGAGGCTGGTGGGGTGGAAAATGAGGGCAAGGGGAACCCTGTTGCTGTTCTGGAAGGCGTGAGGTAAGAAGTGCGGGAAATGGGTCGGACACGGTCGTGGCCGCTATCAACGACAGTCAGCGGTGAATCCTCGGTTCAGGAAAATGGAAGACTTATCAGAAGCACTGTTGTTGGAAGCTTCATCATCAAAACGGATGCATCAGAAATGGCAAAACTGGGATAATGGAATGGAGTCCGTACAGGAGGCACTGTGAAGAAGTGTAGTCGAAGTAGTTGTGGGAGCCGATGTGCTTATATTGAATATTAGTGGACAAGCGACCACCAGTGCTGGAGAGAGAGAAGGCGAGGAAGGGAAGGGATGTGTTGGAGACGGACCATGTGAAGGGTAGAGAAAGGTGGAAATTGGAAGCAAAGTTGATGATGTTTGAAGTTTTCCAGTTCGGAACGGGAGCAGAAAACATCACTGATACATTCATCAATGTACTGGAAAAAGGGTTGGGGGAAGGAGGATGAGTAGTAATGGAACAAGGAATTTTCGACATACACCACAAAAAGACCACCATAACAGGGACCCATTTGTATATACATAGCAGCATCTTTCATTTGGTTATGTTGAAATTGTATAAGGCACTATTTCGGCCTCAGTTGGAGTATTGTGTCGAGTTCTGGGCACCACATTTAAGGAAAGATGTTAAGGCATTGGAGAGAGTACAGAAAAGATTCCCTAGAATGGTTCCAGGGATGAGGAATTTCAGTTCTGAAGATAGATTGGAGAAATGAGAGCGTTTTCCGCGGAGAACAGAAGGCGGAGAGGTGATTTGATGAGGTATTCAAAATCATGAGGGGTCCAGACAGAGTAGATAGAGAGAAACTGTTCCCACTCGTGAAAGTATGGAGAACGAAATGACAACTTTAAGCCAAAAGGAAAAGTACATATTAGAGCTGGAGCGGAGACAGAAGCAGATGGTTTGGTAAAGTGGATAAACTGATGCACTGGATGAGGAGACAGAGGATTCAATACAGTGAGAGGAGAGGATGAGATTCACAGGGAGAGACTGCAGCAGCGTGTTAGAGGAAATGTAATGGAGAGATCCCAGTAACACAACTCAATTAATGCATTGAAACATTAATCTCTGTAGTCATTGATGATAGAGAACAGTTCATTGGTTATAAAATATGTTCAATACATCTACTTCATACATTCAATTAAATTTAAATAGCAATGTATTCATGAAATCAGCCTTGGTCTTTATTGAATTTATCATTCACAGTGATCGTGAAGCACAGATTTAATGAACAAATCACCATTAGTGAATTACTGATTCTGTTCTGTTTATTTATTCAGTCAGTATGTAAAGAAAATGAACTTTCTCCAAAATGAAATGAGGATCTGAGAGGGATAAACACAAAGGCAGCGATATCAACAATAGAACTCCCCCAATCTGACAACATCCTAATAACAACTTCAACTCACACTTTCTCTCACTAATTGTTCTGGACTTTCCAGAAGTTTATCCTTGTGAATTATTCACACCGCTACTTCTCTCTCTGTCTCTCTCTCTCTGTCTCTCCTTCTCTCTCTGTCCTTCTGTTTATCTCTTTCTGTTCCATTCTCCCTTCTCCTTCTCTCCTTTCTTCTCTCAGTCGCCATCTCCAGCACTCTGGATCATACCCCCTCTGCAAACTGTTCCTCAATGCTCCTTTCTCGCATCCTATTCAATCTTAAGATCCCACACCTGTAGTCTCTTCACCAGCCCCAAATTCAATAGGATTAACAGGTCTTTGTTCTCTCAGCGAATCAAGGGATATGGTAAGCAGGCAGGAAATGGGAATTGAATCAGAAGATCAGCCAGCAACGTATTGAATGGCGGATCTGTTCTTGTGTTGAATGATTCTATTCTGAGAGTCGGTTTGTTCAATGATAAAGCCTCTGTGAATATATTTGATCTATTTACAGATTACCCAAGTCTCCACCTGTGCACCTACACTTCATCTACAATACATAGAATAAACAGGATCGAAAGCTTCTTCCGGACAAACCTCACAGTCGTTGAAATTCCTTCTCCTGGAATTATAAAGTACACCGTTAGAATGTGGGATTGTTTAATTAATAAAACACCAACATCTGTGCTGCAACTGATAACCTACAGTTAAGTGGAAATACTCCTGATTCCAACTGATAGAATGTAAACCAATAAAACATCACATCAATACTTTCTATTTTACAATGTAGTCCAGTGACAGTGAAGGTCCACAGTGAAGCAGAGAAAGAGATGTGAAAGAGCCAGCAGCAAACTCAGTTTAGTGGCGAGACCTCTGAAGCAGCGTCGGACACACACAATATGAAATAATATTTTATATCAGTGATAACGAATAAATAGTTTGAAATCCTCGTTAAACTGAACCAATTCATTTGGGAGGGAGGACGTTTCTCTGTCCCCTTGTAATACAGAATCCATGAGCTATCTCATTATCAGTCACTGAGTACACATTCATTAAAATATTGCAGGACAGGTTAGACCCACAACATGAAACTGTTCAAAGCTCCTGATAGTCTGATTCCTGCTCTGAGCCGAGACATCTGATTCGAATGCATTCATTACACAAACTAATCCAGTAACAATACCGGATTTGGATAAACGAAGGTCATGACAGAAATAATGTAGCTTCTACAAGACTGAAAGAGCTGCAAGTTAGGAGGTGCCATCAATCAACTGCTAGAACAGGAAGCTGTGTAAATCGCATTGTGAGAAATAATACCAAGTACAGAAGCACAGTTTACACTGATTTATACCATTCATAACTGATATACAGGCTTAGCAGGAACTCCAATTGCAGCAACTACTGGATAATAAATGGATAGGACCTGAGGCAATAATGGATATCCCATTTTTGTGAGAAGCAGAGACTTCTGTTCTCCGGGAAAGCAAAGCTCCAGCAGACACTCTGAGCTGATCCATTCCGATGGGTGCGGATTTTTCCAGGGGATAGGTCTCTACTGACACGGTTATACTCCTGATCATTGCTATTAGTTACATTCACCTGAACAAACACATTACATCAGCAGCATTGAATGCTTTGGAGGCGGTTCAGAGGAGGTTTATTAGATTGATACTGGAATGAGCTGGTTATCTTATGAGGAAAGTTTGGGCAGACTGGGCTTGTGTTCACTGGAGTTTTGAAGAGTGAGGGGAGACTTGATTGTCGTACATAAGATCCTCAATGGTCTTGACAAGGTGGATGTGGAAAGGATGTCTCCTCTTGTGGGCGAGTCCAGAATTAGGGGGCACTGTTTTAAAATTCGAGGTTCGCCCTTTTTGGACCGAGATGAGGAGATTTTTTTTTCTGTCAAAGGGCTGTGCGACGTTGGAATTTTTTGCGTTAGCATGTCTTTGAGGCGGGGTCAATTAATAATTTTAAGGCGGAGGGAGATAGATTCTTGTTAGGCAAGGGAATCGAAGCTTATCGCGGGTAGATGGGCTTGTGGAATTCAAGACATAACAGATCGCCCATGTCCTTATTGAATTGTAGAGGAGATTCGAGGGACCGAATGGCCTACTTCTGCCCCTAATTCGTATGTCCATATGTTCGTACATTTACCTGTTTCTTCTACATTAGGTAATGTCTCCAGTAAAATTAGAACTGTGCCTCCTTCTGACTCCATTTCCACAATTCTAACCGGCCACACGTCAAGGTCGACCAGTCCAAAACTATGCTGCTGATGTCCACTCTTTACCATGTCCCGCTCACCCATCACCCTCACCTTCACTCAGCTGCTTTGGCTCCCATTTCTCTAACACCTTATAGTTAAAGTTCTTACGATACCTCTGCATCCTCACACCTCCCCATCACTAGCCTCTCCGCCAAACCTGCAGCAAACCTTTTCATACCTCTGAATTTGGCCTCTTTCACTGCGACTGACATCGCTTGGTTCCATTAGAACCATGGAACCAGAGAAAAATTATGGCACAGAAGGAGGCCATTCAGCCCATCGTGTCTGTGCCGGCCGAAAAAACTAGCTGCCCAATCTAATCCCACTTTCCAGCACCTGGTCCATAGCTTTGCCCGTTACAGCACTTCAGGTGCATGTCCAGGTAATTTTTAAAAGAATCGAAGGTTTCTTCGTCCACCACCATTTCTGGCAGTTAATTCCAGACACCCACAACCCTCTGGATGTAAAAAGCTTTTCCTGATGTCCCCTCTAATCCTTCTACCAATCACCTTAAATCTGTGTCCCCTGGTAAGTGACCTCTCCGCTGGGGAAAACAGACCCTGCCTGTCTACTCTATCTAGTCCCCTCATAATTTTGTGCATATCTATTAAGTCACTCCTTTGCCTCCTCTGTTTTATGAATAAGAAACCTAGCCTAACCAATCTTTCCTCATTGCTGCAACCTCCGAGCCCTGGCAACATTCTTGTAAATCTCCTCTTTGCTCTCTTCAGAGCAATTATGTACTTCTTGCAATATGGTGACCAGAACTGTACACAATCCTTCAACTGTGGTCAAACCCGTATTTTATATAGTTCCAGCATTCCAAGGTCTCTCACTTACTCTACCCTTCTCAATATACTCCCGTGTATTCCCTCACTTTGTTCGCGCTCCCCAAATACATTACCTCACGCTTCTCTGGATTGAATACCATTTGCCACTTTTCTTCCCATTCAACCAGACCATTGATATAATTCTGGGGTCCACAGCTATCCTCTTCACTAACAACTACACGGCCAATTTTTGTGTCAGCTGCAACTTTCCCAATCTTACCTCCCACATTTAAGTCTCAAATCATTAATATATACCACAAACAGCAAGGGACCCAACACTGAGCTCTGTGGAACACCACTGGAAACCGCTTTCCATTAGCAAAAACATACGTCGAGCATTGCTCGTTGTTTCCTGTCAATTTTGGATCCAACTCGCCACATTCCCCGGAGTCCCATAATCTATAAACTTTCCGACAAACTGCCACGTGGGACCTTGTCAAATGCCTTACAAAATCCATGTGGACAACATCTACTGAACTACCCTCATCAATCCTACTTGTTACTTACTCAAAAAATTCAATAAAATCAGAAAGACACGACCTTCCCTTAGCAAATCCACACTCACTATCCCTGAGTAATCTGTGCCTTTCTATGCAACAGTTATTCTTTCTTTCATAATTGTCTCTAATTATTTGTCCACTATCAAGTTCTGACTGACAGGCCTATAATTATTTGGGCTATCCCTCGCACCCTTTCTAAACAATGGTAAAACCTTTGCAGACCTCCAATCCTCTGGTACGTCACCTGTGAGGATGACCCTCAGAACAGCTGCTATTTCCTCACTGACTTCTGTTAATAGTCTGGGATACATTCCATGCGGCCCTGATAATTTGTCCATTTTTAAGGATTTCAGGCCCTCTTCTACTTCCTCTCTCATTAAGCCTATCGGAACTTCTCCAATCTATCTTCATAACTGAAGTTCCTCATCCCTGGAACCATTCTCATGAATCTTTTCCATACCCACGCCAATGCCCTCACACCTTTCCTGCAGTGCCTGCAATCTTCAGAACGTCTTTGAAGAAAACCTTTCTTTCTAACCCCTTCCTGTCTAATTCAGCCCTGGTGAACATCCAGCCCTGCTGTCTAATTCCCCACAACCGTGAAAACCGTACTGCTGTCGAATTGCCCAAAGGACACCACGCCCTCATGTATAATTTCCCACGCTGTTCAACGCCCCCTCCTGTCTAATTCCACCTCTAAATACCCCCTCCTCTATAATTTCCACTTTGCACATCCCCCTCCGATATAAGTCCCCACTGTGAAAACCACCCTCCTGTCTAATTCCCTCTGTGAACACCCCTCCTGTCTAATTCCCCCATGAACACCCCCTCCTATCTAATTCCCCATGTGAACGTCGCCTTGTGTTCAGTGAAATGAGACCAGAAAGTGTTTGAAATACTCAGCAGGTCTGGCAGCATCTGCAGAGAGTGAAACTGAGTTAACATTTCAGGTTTGCGATCCTACCTCAGAACTGGAAAAAGCTAGAGCAAGTGAGAGGGGAGACGGGGAAGTAGATCAAGAAGGAAGGTCTGTGATGGGGGAAGAGGAGAGAGGCTAGGTGACAGTTGTCATGGAGCAGAAAACAACTGGAGAGTAACTCGTTGGAGCAAAAGACAAAGCATGAGTCCAGTTAGAGTGTTAATCGCAGAAAAATGAATAGGTCTGTACGAGAGCAAAAACATGAAAAATATGTTTGAGACTAGAACATGTTTAAAAATAAAATAAAATACAGAAATAAATTAGAAAGTAAATACAAAATAATGGGGCTCATTGTTTGAAATTATTGAACTCAATATTGAGTACAGAAGGATGTAGAATGCCTAATCGGGAAATGAGGTACTGCTCCTCGATCTTGTGTTGATGTTCACTGGAACACTGCAGCAGGCCCAGCACAGAAATGTGGGCTTGAGAAAAAGGTGGAAAATTAAAATGACATTGAACCAGAAGTTTGGGATCATGCTTGCAGACTGAGTGGAGTGTTCTGCAAAGCAGTTCCCCAATCTTCGTTTAATCTCCCCACTGTGGAGGAAACCGCTCTGTGGCAATGAATGCAATATACTGAATTGGAAGAAGTACCAGTCAATCGCTGCTTCACCTGGAAGGGGTATTTGGCACCTTGGATGGTGAAGAGGGAGGTGGTAAAAGGGCAGGTATTGCACCTCATGTAATTGGACGGGAAGGTGTCCGGGAAGGGGACAAGGTATCGGGGTTAATGGAGGAGTGGACCAGGGTGTTGCAGAGGGAACGATCCATTTGTAATGATGACAGGGAGGAGAGGGAAAGATGCGTTTGGTGTTGGCAAAACGCTGGAGGTGCAAAATGGCGGATGTGGAGGCTGGAAAATGAGGACAAGGGGAACCCTATCGCTGTCCTTTTTTATTTATTTTTTATTTAGAGATACAGCAGTGAAACAGGCCCTTCGGCCCACCGAGTCTGTGCCGACCATCAACCACCCATTTATGCTAATCCTACTCTAATTCCATATTTCTATCACATCCCCATCTGTCCCTCTGTTTCCCGACCACCTACCTATACTAGGGGCAATTTATAATGGCCAATTTATCTATCAACCTGCAAATCTTTGGCATGTGGGAGGAAACCGGAGCACCCAGAGGAAACCCATGCAAACACAGCGGGCACTTGCAAACTCCACACAGGCAGTACCCAGAATTGAACCCGGGTCCCTGAAGCTGTGAGGCTGCGGTGCTAACCACTGCGCCACTGTGCCCTCGGAGGGAGGGGAAGGGTTGAAGGCACCCATTGCCGTGCATTCAAAATACCCTATGATATTCTGCTCTCTGACCCTCCTACCTAATTCCCACTATGAACTCCCCTTGTGTCTAATTCCCCCTCTGAACACAACCCCCTGTCTAATTTCCCCTGTGAATACATCCCTCTAGTTTTAATTCATACTGTGAGACCCCCTATTGTCAAATTCCCTCTGTGAACACCCTCCTCCTGTCTAACTCCCCTTGTGAACATACCCTCCTGTCCAATTCAGTACATTTACTACTCCTCACACCATCTCTCTCTGCTGTTGTCCTTGTCTCACTGCAGTTACTGCTCCCCTCACCGTCTCCATCTGCTGGTGTCCCTTTCTCATTGCAGTTTTTCTTTCTCTCCCAGGACTGCCTGAGCTCCTCTCACCTTCTCACCCGTCATCCTTTTCAGTTTTGTGGGGGTGACTAGGATAGGTTCTCCCCTGGGTAACCGAATTATAAATTAAAGGGAACTCATTAGCTAAAAGGGCCGCTTACCGGGCTCTATGAACCCGTTGCTCCTCCACATGGGACTTTATTAAGTGTTGGAGAGAGTTTGTAAATGCCTCTAACAGAATTACTTCTCTGAGATTCTCATCGCTGAGCTGTACTTTAAGAGCCCTCAGGCACTGGTCAAAATCCAGCTGCTTGCTTCTTTCAACCTCCAGATAGGTTTGATTCACTTCTTCCTAAAGGTTCTAAACTTTTGGCGATAGTCTTTGGGTACCAAAAAGTCCATCAGATTCGTCAAACTTGATTTCCCATTCATAAATCCATGTTGACTATGCCCAATCAGATCATTATTAACCAAGTGTCCATTTAACAAATCCTTTAGAATAGATTCCATCATTTTCCCAACGACTGATGTAAGGCTGACAGGACTGTAATTCCATGTTTTCTCTCTCCCTCCCTGTTTAAATAGTGGGGTGACATTTGCAACCTTCGAAACTGCAGGAACCGCTCCAGAGTCTGTAGAATTTTGGAAGATAATCACCACTATCTCCATAGTTACTCTTTCAATACATGGGGATGTAGAATATCAGGTCCTGGGGATTTATTAACCTTCAGCCCCATTAATTCCTCCAATGCAACCGTCTTACTAATACTTATTCCCATCTATTCCTCATTCCTCCTAATCGCTTGGATCTCAATTTCTGGGAGATTTCTTGTATCGTCCTCAGTGACGACAGACACAAAGTAATCATTTAGCTTCTCTGCCATTTCTCTATACCCCATTATAAATTCACCTGATTCTGCCTGCAATGGAGCCACATTTGTCATCGCCAAACATTCCCTTTTTACATACCTGTAGACGTTTTTAAAGTCCTTTATTATGTTTTTTTTGCCAGTTTACATTCATATTCTATTAACCCTTTCTTTATCAGTTTCTTCGTTCTCCTTTGCTGTATTCTAAAATTCTCCCAATCCTCAGGTTTACTACTATTTCTGGCAACTTTAAAGGCCTTTTCTTTAATCTTATACAATCCTTAACTTCCTTTGTTATCCGCTTTTGACTGCCTTTACTTTTGGGTTTTTGTGCCTTGAAGGATTGCTCTAAACTATGCAATATTTATTTAAAGGCGATGTATTTCCGATGTACTGTTATACCTTTTAATGTATTTTCCCAATCCACCTCAGCCCCTCATACCTTCATAATTTCCTTTGTTCAAATTTAACACCCTGGCTTCAGATTGAACTACCTCGCGTAGGGCAAGACAGAGCGAACGTTAGGGCGAGGTAGATGGAGTGAGATCGAAACTGAGGGGAAGGGCGAGAGACAGAGGGAGAGAAAGCGACTGAAAGAGAGAAGCAGAGGGACAGACAGCGGGGAGAGAGAGATTGAGAGACAGAGACAGGGATGGAGGGAGGGAGATGGGGAGGAAGGGTCAAAGAGAGAGAGAGGCACAGAGAAATGGCCTGAGATGGAGAAGCAAAGCATTTGCATTATTGTGTTTCCTGTTGTGTCGAGATGTTTTGGTTGTGCAAACGTATTTGGTGCTGGATTGGCCTACTGTTGTACTCCACTTGTCCGGAGGTATTTCCTGTGGTATAAAGTTTCTATTATTGTATATAAAGATGTTTTCTGTTACTGACCATTTTCCATGGTGTTCTGTTTATGGAAAGCTGGACCTTCAGGAATGGGCAGCACAGTGGCGCAGTGGGTAGCACCGCAGCCTCACAGCTCCAGCGACCCGGGTTCAATTCTGGGTACTGCCTGTGTGGAGTTTTCAAGCTCTCCCTGTGTCAGCATGGCTTTTCTCCGGGTGCTCCGGTTTCCTCCCACATGCCAAAGACTTGCAGGTTGATAGGTTAATTGGCCGTTGTAAATTGCCCCCAGTATAGGTAGGTAGGTGGTAGGGAAATATAGGGACAGGTGGGGCTGTGGTAGGAATATGGAATTAGCGTTGGATTAGTATAAATGGGTGGTTGATGGTCGGCACAGACTCGGTGGGCCGAAGGGCCTGTTTCAGTGCTGTATCTCTAAACTAAACTAAACAGTGTGTGCCTGTTTGCATTCATGTTGCAGACTGATTGTTTATAGTGTCATGGCCCTGTAGTCTTTTTGCGGAATATGCTGTTTGCCTTTAAGGCTTGCAAGGGATCATTATTGCATTAAGAGCCGGCAAGCCCGAGGAGTTATAGGAAGTTCATTTTTGTTGCTTTAGAAACAGCCATTTGGAGACGGCGATTCAAAGGGTGCATTCTCGTTTACTTATTTTTTTAGAGATACAGCACTGAAGCAGTCCCTTCGGCCCACCTAGTCTGCGCTGACCAACAATCACCCATTTATACGAATCCTACATTAACCCATATTCTCTACCACATCCCCACCATTCTCCTACCACCTACTTACACTAGGGGCAATTTACAACGGCCAATTTACCTATCAACCGGCAAGTCTTTGGGGGTGGGAGGAAATGAGCACCCGGTGAAAACCCACGCAGACACAGGGAGAACTTGCAAACTCCGCACAGGCAGTACCCAGAACTGAACCCGTGTCGTTGGAGCTGTGAGGCTGCGGTGCTAACCACTGCACCACTGTGCCGCCCATAGATATAGACAATGGGAGTGAACCCGATGCGATACATTGGTTACAATTCATTTTGAACTGCCTACTCATGTTAGAAAGGAAGATGCTGAGGATAGAAGTGCGGTTTGCAAGCTCAAGTTTCATCATTGCAGCAAAACGGGTCATCTTCGTTCAGAGTGCTGGAAATTGCGAGGTGAACCCAGAGGACTTGTTGGGGTACGCAAAGTTCGTGCAGAGAAAAAGACTGACTGAGCGTCTGGCAGACCAGTCTATAGCTTTAACCACAGCTGTGAATGTGAAACCAAATACTAAAACTAAGAGGAATGTAGAGGTTAAGAATAAAATACCTGAGAGTTATAATCATTTTTTTTGTCAAAGGGGAGAATAACTCCGTATCCTTTAAGTTTATTTTTTATTCATTCACGGGATTTTGGCGTCACTGGCTATGCCAGCATTTATTGCCTATCCATAATTTCCCTTGAGAAGGTGGTGGTGAGTTGCCTTGCTGAACTGCTGTAGTCCATGTGAGGTAGCTACACCCACAGTACTGTTAGAAAGGGAGTTGCAGGATTTTGCCCCAGTGACAGTGAAAGAATGATGATATAGTTCCAAGTCAGGATGGAGTGTGACTTGGAGGGGAACTTGCAGGTGGTGATGTTCCCATGCATCTGCAGCTTTTGTCCTTCGAGGTAAAAGAGGTCGCGGGTTTGGAAGGTGCTGTCTAAGGAGCCTTGGTGCGTTGCTGCAGTGCATCTTGTAGATGGTACACACTGCTGCCACTGCGCGTCGGTGGTGGAGGGAGTAAATGTTTGTGGATGGGGTGCCAAACAAGCAGGCTGCTTTGTTCTGGATGGTGTCGAGATTCTTGAGTGTTGTTGGAGCTGCACCCATCCAGGCAAGTGGTGAGTATTCCATCACACTCCTGCCTTGTGCCTTGTAAATTGTGGACAGGCTTTGGGGAGTCAGGAGGTGAGTTAGTCGCCGCAGGATTCCTAGCCTCTGACCTGCTCTTGTAGCCACGGTATTTATATGACTACTCCAATTCAGTTTCTGGTCAATGGTAGCCCCTGGGATGTTGATAGTGGGGGATTCAGCGATGATAATGCCATTGAATGTCAATGGGAAATAGTTAGATTCTCTCTTGTTGGAGGTGGTCATTGCCTGGCACTTGTGTGGCGCAAATGTTACTTGCCACTTATCAGCCCAAGCCAGGATATAGTCCAGGTCTTTCTGCATTTCTACACTAACTGCTTCAGTATCTGAGGAGTTTCGAATGGTGCTGTACATTGTGCAATCATCAGCGAACATCCCCACTTCTGACCTTATGATTGAAGGAAGGTCATTGATGAAGCAGCTGAAGATGGTTGGGCCTAGGACACTACCCTGAGGAACTCCTGCAGTGATGTCCTGGATCTCAGTTGATTGACCTCCAACAACCACAGCCAGCTTCCTTTGGGCAAGGTATGACTCCAACCAACACAGCGTTTACCCCCCTGATTCCCATTGGCTACAATTTTGCTGGGGCTCCTTGATACCATACTCGGTCAAATGCTGCCTTGATGTCAAGGGCAGTCACTCTCACCTCACCTCTTGAGTTCAGCTCTTTTGTGCAATTTTGAACTAAGGCTGTAATGAGATCAGGAGCTGAGTGGCCCTGGCGGAACCGAAACTGAGCATCACTGAGCAGGTTATTGCTAAGCAAGTGCTGCTTGATGGCACTGTCGATGACTCCTTCCATCACTTTACTGATGATTGAGATTAGACTGATGGGGCGGTAATTGGCCGGGTTGGACTTGTCCTGCTTTTTGTGTGCAGGACATACCTGGGCAATTTTCCAAATTGCAGGGTAGATGCCAGGGTTGCTGCTATACTGGAACAGCTTGGCTAGGGGTGTGGCAAGTTCTGGAGCACAGGTCTTCAGTACAATTGCCGGAATATTGTCAGGACCCATAGCCTTTGCAGTATCCAGTGCCTTCAGTCGTTTCTTGATATCACGCAGAGTGAATTGAATTGGCTGAAGTCCGGCATCTGTAATGCTGGGGACTTCAGGAGGAGGCCGAGATAGATCATCAACTCGGCACTTCCGGCTGAATATCGTTGCACATGCTTCTGCCTTCCTTTTTGCACTGATGTGCTGGGCTCACCCATCATTGAAGTTGGGATATTTGTGGATCCACCTCCTCCAGTTAGTAGTTTAATTGTCCACCACCATTCACGACTAGATGTGGCAGGACTGCAGAGCTTAGATCTGATCCGTTGGTTATGGGATCGCTTAACTTTGTCTATTGCATGCTATTATGCAATTTGGCATGCAAGTAGTCCTGTGTTGTAGCTTCACCAGGTTGACACCTCATTTTGAGGTAGGCCTGGTGCTGTTTCTGGCAACCCTCCTGCAATCTTCATTGAACCAGGGTTGGTCTCCTGGCTTGATGGTAATGGTAGACTGGGGGATATGCCGGGCCATGTGGATATAGATTATGGTTCAGTACAATTCTGCTGCTGATGATGGCCCACAGCGCCTCATGGGTGCCCAGTTTTGCATTGCTAGATCTGTTCGAAATCTATCCGATTTAGCACGGTGGGAGTGACACACAACACGATGGATGGTATCCTCAAAGTGAAGGTGGGACTTCGTCTCCACAAGGACTGTGCGGTTGTCACGCCTACCAATACTGTCTTTGACAGAAGCATCTGCAGCAGGCAGATTGGTGAGGACGAGGTCAAGTATGTTCGTCCCTCGTCTTGGTTCCCCCACCACCTGACGCAGACCCAGTCTAGCAGCTATGTCCTTTTGGGCTCGGCCAGCTCGGTCAGTAGTGGTGCTACCAGTCCACTCTTGGTGATGGACGTTGAAGTCCCCAACCCAGAGTACATTTTGTGCGCTTGCCACCCTCAGTGCTCCCTCCAAGTGGTGTTCTACATGGAGGAGTACTGTATCATCAGCTGAGGGAGGGCAGTAGGTGGTAATCAGTAGGAGGTTACCTTGCCCATGTTTGACCTGATGCCATGATACTTCATGGGGTCCGAAGTAGACGTAAAGGACTCCCAGAGCAACTCCCTCCCTACTGTATACCACTGTGCCACCACCTCTGCTGGGTCTGTCCTGCTGCTGGGCCAGGACATACCCAGGGATGGTGATGGCAGTGTCTGGGACATTGTCTGTAAGGTATCATTCCATGAGTACGACTATGTCAGGCTGCTCTCCCAACTTTGGCACAAGCCCCCAGATGTTAGTAAGGAGAGCTTTGCAGGGTCGACAGGGCTGGGTTTGCCGTTGTCGTTTCCGGTGCCTAGGTCGATGCCGGGTGGTCCGTCCGGTTTCATTCCTTTTTATTGACTTTGTAGCGGTTAGTTACAACTGAGAGGCTTGCTAGGCCATTTCAGAGGGCATGTAAGAGTGAACCCCATTGCTCTGGGTCTGGAGTCACATGTAGGCCAGACCAGGTAAGGACAGCAGATTTCCTTCTCTGAAGGACATTAGTGAACCAGATGGGTTTTTACAAGAATCGACAATGGTTTCATGGCCATCATTAGACTAGCTTTTAATTCCAGATTTATTAATTAAATTCAAATTCCACCTTCTGCTGTGGTGGGATTCAAACCCATGTCCCCAGAAAAATACCTTGGGTCTCTGGGTTACTAGTCCAGTGATAATATCACTCCGCCACCGCCTACCCCTAAGAATCATTGTCGTCTGCTGTGCCTTGCATAACCTGGCGATTGAACATGGAGATGCTCTGGAGGATGATCAATGTCAGCACGATGTGTCCTCAGATGATGACGATGTTTCTGATGTGGAAGATGGGCATCAGTCTAATGATGATCGTGGAGAGGAAGCTGAATGTGACTAGGCTCTAACTGCTAGAGGAACAAGGGAATCTCTAAAGGAACGCGTTTCAGTTGAAATGATATAAATCTTCACACATTTCAATGTGCTTTATGGCATTAATCATTGTGAGGATCTGACAGTGCAAAATCTCGAACGTTTAGGGGGTGATACAAAGCGAATAACCAATCCACCACATCATGAGGGACGCGACCCAAGATTGTGGCCTCACATTTGAGACAACTTGAGTTGACTAACTATGTAATATCTGACTTCAGGAATGACATGACCATTGGTAAAATCTCAAATTTAATCAAACACTATTGTTTTACAAATCAAATAAATGTACTTCAAGTCACCCAGTGCACCAGTCGGGATATTAAAGTATTCTCTTAATCCATTTACACGTGCTCATTCGAGTACCTGATCCCTCACCAACAGACTTACCAGAGGCAGGTGGCTGATCTTGTTGCTGCGCTGCTTTTGATGACTTGGGCGGACGTTCTCTGCAGGCTCGTGGCCGTGTGGACCCTGGCATCTCAGGATTCTCATGACAAATATCATGAGCACTCTCTATCACCCCCAGATTTAGTGGTTCACATGTCCCTGGCGGAAGGAGCAAGGAGCTGCCGGATGCATCAGAAGTGCCGTGAGAGGAGCTCCCATTTGCGATCTGCTGCCCCTGTGCCCTCATGAGGCTCTGGTGGTCCTCAATGGTGGCATCAGAGAGCTGAGTGTCCTCAACCTGGCACAGTCACGTCAGATTATGCTCTCTGATACTCTGGTCCAGGGAGGCCACACTCACTCTGAGGTCCTGAATTATATGAAAACTGGTCCCTCCACTGCAGCCGCCAGTCTATCAATGGAGGAAGCCAGATGTTCAAATGCCTGTGAGTTTGCTGAACTCATACTCTGGATGGATGTCTGCAGAATATGAGTCATAGCGCACAATGTTTCAGGCAACTCCGCCAGATTTTCATGGACCACATTCTGCACCTGCAACATCGCCCGACGAAAGGATAATCTCAGAGGCACGTGTGTGATGCATCGGCCGATTCTGCCTCTGGTGTCTGGCCCGGCAACTGTGCTGTGCTCACACCAGTATGTGACATTGATTCCCCAGACACAGTGGTCACAACCAAAGTGTCAGTACCTGCTGAGGTACTTGGGGCGTCGCGATGATGTGACGGTGCACCCTCTGAGATGCCCTCCTCCACCTTAGAGGTGGATGGTCGGGCAACAGTAACACCTCCAGGTACAAGCTGGGATTTGCCTGTTGGGAAAAGCATAGTGATCAGTTTCATCATCAATCCAGAGTTAAGCACAAGTCTGTGCCTCCAGCAGGTTACATCTGGGTGATGTTACAATTGAGGGCAACATTCAGGGCATTTGACATTCACCAAATCATTGGCTCAGTAGCGCAGCCTCACCACCACCATCCCAATAATGAAGAGTTACTCCACATTCTGGAACACTCACTCTCATGGCCTCGCCATCTGCCACGTCGCATCCTCCTTCCTCCCCGGCTATAATGAAAGCATCCTCCTCCATTCTGGTGAGGAATGCCTGGGTGGCTACACCGCCACCAGTACATGACCTCTCCCGGACATTGTGTGCCCTCTTTTCCTGAATAAACAAAGATACTTATTTTATACATAGTCAATGGCATATTACGCTGTCACCCAAAGGGCTGGAATTGCATTTCACTGCTGTGACAGTGCTGGGCACAACTTTAACACCACAGCATCAGCATTCATCTCGGACTTGCCCATGACGTGTCCCATTTCAAAGCAGCAGCCAGGCATTGATCATACAGGGCTTCCACATTGCATCATGGTACACTAAAAAACTCCCTTGGCACATAACCGATTAGATGAATGAGGAGTGCCCCTTACCCAGGCAGAGCGAAGTAGGTCATTGAGGCGCTTGCGGCACTGCATCCATGTATGCCTCACAATGCCTCGGCTGCTGACCTCCTCTGCAACCACCAGCCAAGCCCTCTTGGTCACGTCGGAGGGTCTCCTTCTCCCATCTGAGCTGAACAGAATGTCTCTCCTCTCCTCAACGGCCTGGAGGAGGACTTGCAGTGAATCGTCAGAGAATCGGGGGGCAACGCGATTGCTTCTGCCCTCAATCACCACTAAGAGCAATATTGTTGTCTCCTGGTCTTTCTGTGTTGCAAGGTAGGGAGCCTTTAAAATCTCCAGACCTTAAGGCAGTTGGATCTTCCTTTACATCAAATGGGGAACTCACTGCTCTGTTTAAAATCAGTAATCCTTTATGTAGGGCTAACAGTCAGCCTTCTGTGTATGTGGCCCAGCCCCCCATGATGCTGAAGTTCCCGCCCGCGCGCGCCATTTCTTTTCGGAGTTACGCCGCGGGCCCGTTCATTAGGTGATCAGCGTGTTCTGCCGGCGGCCAGGTGACGCAGAGCGGGATCGGTGGCCTGATCCGCTTCGGGCGCAACGGCCCCCGGGGCCACCGGTGCTGCATCTCTAAATCAAATCAAAAATTCCGGCCATAGAGTCATATAGAGATACAGCACTGAAACAGGCCCTTTGGCCCACCGGGTCTGTGCCAACCATCAACCTCCCAATTTATACTAATCCTACATTAATCCCATATTCCCTACCACATCCCCACCTTCCCTCAATTCTCCTACCACCTACCTGCACTCGGGGCAATTTACAATGTCCAATTTACCTATCAACTGTCTTTTAAATCTTTTAGATCATGGCTGATCTTAACCTCAGCTCTATTTACAAGCCTTTTTCTCCATATCTATTGATACTTATACCTAACAACATTCTAACAATCTCAGTCATGCAAGTTTAAATTGACTAACAATCCACAGTCTTTTGGGGGAGAGAGTTCTAAATTTCCACTGTCCTTTGTGTGAAATTGGACTACTGGTTATGCAGTTAGAGTGTGCACATTGTTAACAGAAGTTTGTAATCAAGGATCTGCAACCGGCATAGGATCCTGTTCTGCTTATTTAAGCAGCCTTAATTTTATGCCTGTTTCAGTCAGGTGGGTGCCTCGCCCATTTATAGGACTTTCTGAAAACTGCATCAGATGGGCATTGGGCATCTTTGAGATGGCCAAGGTTCCCCCCCCCCCCCCCCCCCCCACACCCCTCCCCTGGATTTTCAACTGCTGTACACCCGGTTTTCAAGGAGGAAGCAGGTGACTGTGAGATGATAATATCTCCCTATATATTTCCCTGAAGACAGACAAGTAAGGTCAGAAATCAACTGCAGTGCCTACCATGCATTCCAGCAGCACATTTCAAAGCAATGTTGGCAAAGTCCTGAGAACAGGTGGCACATCCAGTTACTCTCACAGCCAAGGATAATACATCATGACATAAAGAGAAAGTAAAAGAGGAGGATAAGTAATAAAGATGATTTTACTGTCAAGAAAAATAAAATTAATGCAATACAGAAATAGATAATACTGAGGCACCTCCCATGGCCTTGCTCACAGTAAGATAGTGGATGTAAAATTTCTAAGGAAAGGAATAGTAAATGATGTAACAGAGAATATATGATATTACCGATATATATTTGGTGGTATATATTATAAATTGAAGTTGCTTAAAAAGCAATGAAAGTAAATTTGATAAAATTGTACATAGATAGCTCTTCACTCTGTACCAACCTCCATTTGGCTTGTCAGCAATGGACAGTGTGTGTAACCCATGCATCTTCTTCAAAATTCAAACCCGCCCCTCGAACAAACTGACAACGAGCTTCTTGTACTTTAATTGACCACAATCGGGAGGCAGACGGGACTGCTGTCCTGCGCTACCTCTACCCTGGTGAACATTTCCGGTGCCAGGAAGTGCATCTCAAACAAAGCACAAAGAACAAAGAACAGTACAGCACAGGAACAGGCCATTCGGCCCTCCAAGCCTGCGCCGATCTTGATGCCTGCCTAAACTAAAACCTTCTGCACTTCCGGGGACCGTATCGCTCTATTCCCTTCCTATTTATGTATTTGTCAAGATGCCTCTTAAACGTTGCTATCGTACCTGCTTCCACCACCTCCCCCAGCAGCAGGTTCCAGGCACTCACCAAACTCTATGTAAAGAACTTGCCTCGCACATCCCCTCTAAACTTTGCACCTCGCACCTTAAAACTATGTCCCCTAGTAACCGACTCTTCCAACCTGGGAAAAAGCTTCTGACTAACCACTCTGTCCATGCCACTCAGAACTTTGTAAAACTCTATCATGTCGCCCCTCCACCTCCGTCGTTCCAGTGAAAACAAGCCGAGTTTATCCAACCCCTCCTCATAGCTAATGCCCTCCAGACCAGGCAACATCCTGATAAGCCTCCTCTGTACCCTCTCCAATGCCTCCACGTCTTTCTGGTAGTGTGTCGACCAGAATTGCACGCTATATTCTAAGTGTGGCCTAACTAAAGTTCTGCACAGCTGCAGCATGACTTGCCAATTTTTATACTCTATGCCCCGACCGCTAAAGGCAAGCATGCCGTATGCCTTCTTGACTACCTTATCCACCTGCGTTACCACTTTCAGTGAACTGTGGACCTGTACGCCCAGATCTCTCTGCCTGTCAATACTCCTATGTGTTCTGCCATTTACTGTATACTTCCCACCTGCATTAGACTTTCCAAAATGCATTACCTCACATTTGTCCTGATTAAACGCCATCTGCCATTTCTCCGCCCAAGTCTCCAACCAATCTATATCCTGCTGTATCCTTTGACAATCCTCATCACTATCCACAACTCCACCAACCTTTTTGTCATCTGCAAACTTACTAATCAGACCAACTACATTTTCCTCCAAATCATTTATATATACTACAAACAGCAAAGGTCCCAGCACTGATCCCTGCGGAACACCACGAGTCACAGCCCTCCATTCAGAAAGTACCCTTCCACTGCTACCCTCTGTCTTCTATGACCGAGCCAGAACTGTATCCATCTTGCCAGCTCATCTCTGATCCCGTGTGACTTCACCTTTTGTACCAGTCTTCCATGAGGGACCTTGTCAAAGGCTTTAATGAAGTCCATATAGACGACATCCACTGCCCTTCCTTCATCAATCATCTTCATCAATTCCTCAAAAAACTCAATCAAGTTAGTGAGACACGACCTCCCCTTCACAAAACCATGTTGCCTCTCGCTAATAAGTTTGCTTGTTTCCAAATGGGAGTAAATCCTGTTCCGAAGAATCCTCGCTAAGAATTTCCCTACCACTGACATAATTCTCACCGGCCTATAATTTCCTGGATTATCCTTGCTACCCTTCTTAAACAAAGGAACAACATTGGTGGCAGCATGTATTCAAAATTGGCTGGTTGACAGGGAACAGAGTGTAGTGGTTACTGCATCATTTTCGGGTTAGGGGAAGTGTTGTAGTGGAGTTGCCCAGGGATCAGCTTTGGGACAGTTTGATGTCCCTGATATATATTAATGATTTAGATCTTGGTGTACAGGGCACAATTTCACAGTTTGCGGATGATACAAAACTTGGAAGCATTGTGAACTTTGAGGTGGATAGTGTAGAATTTGAAAAAGTCATAGAGAAGTCGGTGGAATGGGTGGACAGGTGGCAGATAAAGTTCAATACGAAGGAATGTGAAGTGATTCATTTTGGTAGCAAGAACATGGAAAAACAGTATAATGTAAAGGGTATAACTCTAAAGTGGGTGCAGGAACAGAGGGACCTGGGGATATATGTACATAATCACTGTAGGTGGTAGAACAGGTTCAGAGAGCAGTCAATAAAGCATACGGTATTCTTGGCTTTATAAATGGGGGCATGGAGTACAAGAGGAAGGGGTTTATGCTGAAATAAAACAGAAAGTGCTTGAAAAACTCAGCATCTGTGGAGAGAGGAACAGAGTTAACGTTTCAGGTCTGTGACATTCCATTATAACAGGCAAAAGTTAGAAATATAGTAGTTATTGAACAAGTGAAAAAGGGGAACGGGAAGAAGAACAAAAGAGAAACTTTGTGACGGCAGGAGAAATTAACTAACAAAGGTGGCATGGAACAAAGGCCAAGGGAGTGCTAACCGTTGTGTTGAAATACAAAAGCATAAGTCCGGAAAAAATGCAAATGGCAGAATAATGAACGACTCTGTCCAAACGCAAAATGGTGAAAAGACACGTTTAAAACAGCCACACAGTTAACAACAATGTAAAATAAAAAAAAATAAACATTCATGTTCTGAAATTGTTGAACTCAATGTTGAGTTCAGAAAGCTGTAGAGTGCCTAATCAGAGGATGAGGTGCTTGTGTTGAGGTTCACTGGAAACTGCAGAAGGCCCAGGATTGAAATGTTGACCTGGGAGCAGGATGGTCAATTGCAATAGCAAGTAACCAGAAGCTCGGGGTCTTGCTGCAGCCAGAGTGGAAATATTCTACAAAATGATCACGCAATCTGGGGTTTCTCTCCCCAATGTAGAGGTGACCACACTGCGAGCTGTGAATATAGTATACTAAATTGAAACAATTACAAGAAATCGCTGCTTCACCTGTAAGGAGTGCTTGAAGCCCTGGGTGGTGAGGAGAGAGGATGTAAAAGGGTAGCTATTACACCTGCTGTGATTGCATGGGAAGGTGTCGGGGGAAGTCGATCAGTTCGTGGGGGTGATGGAGGAGAGGAGCTGGGTGTCCCTGAGGGAACGATCCGTTCAGAATTTTGATCGGGGAGGAGAGGGGAAGATGAGATTGGCGGTGACATCGCACTGGAGGTGGTGCAAATGGCAGAGGATGATCCTTTGAATGTGGAGGCTGGTGGGGTGGGAAATGAGGACAAGGGGAACCCTGTTGCTGTTCTGGAAGGCGTGAGGTAAGAAGTGCGGGAAATGGGTCGGACACGGTCGTGGCCCTATCAACGACATTGGCGGTGAATCCTCGGTTGAGGATATCAGAAGACTTATCAGAAGCACTGTTATTGGAAGCTGGAGGGCGGCACAGTGGCGCAGTGGTTAGCCCCGCAGCCTCACAGCTCCAGGGACACGGGTTCGATTCTGGGTACTGCCTGTGTGGAGTTTGCAAGTTCTCCCTGTGTCTGCGTGGGTTTTCTCCGGTGCTCCGGTTTCCTCCCACAAGCCAGAAGACTTGCAGGTTGATAGGTAAATTGGCCATTATAAATTGTCACTAGTTTAGGTAGGTGGTAGGGAAATATAGGGACCGGTGGGGATGTTTGGTAGGAATATGGGATTAGTGTCGGATTAGTATAAATGGGTGGTCGATGTTCGGCACAGACTCGGTGGGCCGAAGGGCCTGTTTCAGTGCTGTATCTCTAATCTAAAAACGGATGCATCAGAAATGGCAAAACTGGGATAATGGAATGGAGTCCGTACAGGAGGCACTGTGAAGAAGTGTAGTCGAGGTAGCTGTGGGAGCCGATGGGCTTATATTGATTATTAGTGGGCAAGCGATCACCAGTGCTGGAGAGAGAGAAGTCGAGGAAGGGAAGGCATGTGTCAGAGACGGACCATGTGAAGGGTAGAGAAAGGTGGAAATTGGAAGCAAAGTTGATGATGTTTGAAGTTTTCCAGTTCAGAACGGGAGCGGAAAACATCACTGATACATTCATCAATGTACTGGAAAAAGGGGAAGGAGGATGAGTAGTAATGGAACAAGGAATTTACGACCTACACCACAAAAAGACCGCCATAACAGGGACCCAATTGTGTATCCATAGCAGCATCTTCCATTGGGTATGTTGAAATTATATCAGGCACTAGTTCGGCTTCAGTTGGAGTATTGTGTCGAGTTCTGGGCACCACATTTAAGTGGGAACATAAATATTCCCTAGAATGGTTCCAGGGATGAAGAATTTCAGTTCTGAAGATAGATTGGAGAAATGAGAATGTTTTCCGCGGAGAACAGAAGGCGGAGAGGTGATTTGATGAGGTATTCAAAATCATGAGGGGTCCAGACAGAGTAGATAGAGAGAAACTGTTCCCACTCGTGAAAGTATAAAGAACGAAATGACAGCTTTAAGCCAAAAGGAAAAGTACATGTTAGAGCTGGAGGGGAGAAAGAAGCAGATGGTTTGGCAAAGTGGATAAACTGATGCACTGGATGAGGAGACAGAGGATTCAATACAGTGAGAGGAGAGGATGAGATTCACAGGGAGAGACTGCAGCAGCGTGTTAGAGGAAATGTAATGGAGAGATCCCAGTAACACAACTCAATTAATGCATTGAAACATTAATCTCTGTAGTCATTGATGATAGAGAACAGTTCATTGGTTATAAAATATGTTCAATACATCTACTTTATACATTCAATTAAATTTAAATAGCAATGTATTCATGAAATCAGTCTCGGTCTTTATTGAATTTATCATTCACAGGGATTTTAAAGCACAGATTTAATGAACAAATCACCATTAGTGAATAACTGATTCTGTTCTGTTTATTTATTCAGTCAGTATGTAAAGAAAATGAACTTTCTCCAAAATGAAATGAGGATCTGTGATGAAGCAGCTGAAGATGGTTGGGCCTAGGACACTACCCTGAGGAACTCATGCAGTGATGTCCTGGAACTCAGATGATTGACCTCCAACACCCACAGCCAGCTTCCTTTGGGTTAGGTATGACTCCAACCAACAGAGCGTTCCCCCCCCCTGATTCCCATATACTCCAATTCTGCTAGGGCTCCTTGATACCATACTCGGTCAAATGCTGCCTTGATGTCAAGGGCAGTCACTCTCACCTCACCTCTTGAGTTCAGCTCTTTTGTGCAATTTTGAACCAAGGCTGTAATGAGATCAGGAGCTGAGTGGCCCTGGCAGAACCTAAACAGCATCACTGAGCTGGTTATTGCTAAGCAAGTGCTGCTTGACGGCACTGTTGATGACACCTTCCATCACTTTACTGATGATTGAGATTAGACTGATGGGGTGGCAATTGGCCGGGTTGGACTTGTCTTGCTGTTTGTGTACAGGAAATACCCGGGCAATTTTCCACATTGCAGGGTAGATGCCAGGGTTGCAGCTGTACTGGAACAGCTTGGCTAGGGGTGTGGCAAGTTCTGGAGCACAGGTCTTCAGTACAATTGCCGGAATATTGTCAGGACCCATAGCCTTTGCAGTATCCAGTGCCTTCAGTCGTTTCTTGATATCACGCAGAGTGAATTGAATTGGCTGAAGTCCGGCATCTGTAATGCTGGGGACTTCAGGAGGAGGCCGAGATAGATCATCAACTCGGCACTTCCGGCTGAATATCGTTGCACATGCTTCTGCCTTACTTTTTGCACTGATGTGCTGGGCTCACCCATCATTGAAGTTGGGATATTTGTGGATCCACCTCCTCCAGTTAGTAGTTTAATTGTCCACCACCATTCAGGACAGGATGTGGCAGGACTGCAGAGCTTAGATCTGATCCGTTGGTTATGGGATTGCTTAGCTTTGTGTATTGCAAGCTGTTATGCAGTTTGGCATGCAAGTAGTCCCGGGTAGTAGCTTCACCATGTTGACACCCCATTTTGAGGTGTGCCTGGTGCTGTTTCTGGCAACCCTCCTGCAATCTTCATTGAACCAGGGTTGGTCTCCTGGCTTGATGGTAAATGGTAGAGTGGGGGATATGCCGGGCCATGTGGTTATAGATTATGGTTCAGTACAATTCTGCTGCTGATGATGGCCCACAGCGCTTCATGGATGCCCAGTTTTACGTTGCTCGATCTGTTCAAAATCAATCCGATTTAGCACGGTGATGGTGCCACACAACACGATGGACGGTATCCTCAATGTGAAGGTCGGACTTCGTCTCCACAAGGACTGTGCGGTGGTCACGCCTACCAATACTGTCTTGGACAGAAGCATCCGCGGCAGGCAGGTTGGTGAGGACGAGGTCAAGTATGTTCTTCCCTGGTGTTCATTCCCCCACCACCTGTCGCAGACCCAGTCTAGCAGCTATGTCCTTTAGGACTCGGCCAGCTCGGTCAGTAGTGGTGCGACCGAGCCACTCTTGGTGATGGAGGTAGAAGTCCCCAACCCAGAGTACATTTTGTGCCCTTGCCACCCTGAATGCTTCCTCCAAGTGGTGTTCAACATGGAGGAGTACAGAGTCATCAGCTGAGGGAGGGCGGTAGGTGGTAATCAGTAGGAGGTTACCTTGCCCATGTTTGACCTGATGCCCTGAGACTTCATGTGGTCCGGTGTTGATGTTGAGGACTCCCAGGGCAACTTCCTCCGTACTGTAGGCCACTGTCCCGTCACCACTGCTTGCATTGGTCCTGCCGGTGGGACAGGACATACCCAGGGACAGTGATTGCAGTATCTTGGACATTGTCTGTAAGGTCTGATTCCGGGAGTATGACTTTGTCAGGCTGTTGCTTGACTCGTCTGTGGGACAGCTCTCCAAACTTTGGCACAATCCCCCAGATGTTAGTAAGGAGGGCTTTGCAGGGTCGACAGGGCTGGATACGCCATTGTCGTTTCCGGGTTGTCCGTCCGGTTTCATTCCTTTTTATTGCTTTGCAGCGGTTTGTTACAACTAAGTGGCTTGATGGGCCATTTCAGAGGGCATGTAAGCACATTGGTGTGGGTCTGGAGTTACATGTAGGCCAGATCAGGTAAGCACAGGAGATTTCCTTCCCTAAAGGACATTAGTGAACCTGATGTGTTTTTACAAAAGCAAAACAATGGTTACGCGGCCATCATTAGACTAGCGCTTAATTCCAGATTTATTAATTACATTCAAATTCCACTTCTGCTGTGGTGCGATTCGAACCTCAGTCGCCAGGGAAATACTTTTGGCTTTTGGATTACTGGTCCAGTGATAACACCGCGACACCACCACCTACCGTTTTGTCTCATTTGCATCTGCTGGTGTCCCTGTCTCGCCGCAGTTACTGTTCCCCTCTCACCATCTCCATCTGCAGATGTCCCTGTCTCACTACAGTTACTGTCTCCCTCTCACCATCTCCATCTGCTGGTGTCCCTGTCTCACTACAGTTACTGTCTCCCTCTCACCATCTCCATCTGCAGATGTCCCTGTCTCACTACAGTTACTGTTCCCCTCTCACCATCTCCATCTGCTGGTGTCCCTGTCTCACTACAGTTACTGTCTCCCTCTCACCATCTCCATCTGCTGGTGTCCCTGTCTCACTACAGTTACTGTCTCCCTCTCACCATCGCCATCTGCTGGTGTCCCTGTCTCACTACAGTTACTGTTCCCCTCTCACCATCTCCATCTGCAGATGTCCCTGTCTCACTACAGTTACTGTCTCCCTCTCACCATCTCCATCTGCTGTTGTCCCTGTCTCACTACAGTTACTGTTCCCCTCTCACCATCTCCATCTGCTGGTGTCCCTGTCTCACTACAGTTACTGTCTCCCTCTCACCATCTCCATCTGCAGATGTCCCTGTCTCACTACAGTTACTGTCTCCCTCTCACCATCTCCATCTGCAGATGTCCCTGTCTCACTACAGTTACTGTCTCCCTCTCACCATCTCCATCTGCTGGTGTCCCTGTCTCACTACAGTTACTGTCTCCCTCTCACCATCTCCATCTGCTGGTGTTCCTGTCTCACTACAGTTACTGTTCCCCTCTCACCATCTCCATCTGCTGGTGTCCCTGTCTCACTACAGTTACTGTCTCCCTCTCACCATCTCCATCTGCAGATGTCCCTGTCTCACTACAGTTACTGTCTCCCTCTCACCATCTCCATCTGCTGGTGTCCCTGTCTCACTACAGTTACTGTTCCCCTCTCACCATCTCCATCTGCTGGTGTCCCTGTCTCACTACAGTTAATGTTCCCCTCTCACCATCTCCATCTGCTGGTGTCCCTGTCTCACTACAGTTACTGTCTCCCTCTCGCCATCTCCATCTGCTGGTGTTCCTGTCTCACTACAGTTACTGTTCCCCTCTCACCATCTCCATCTGCTGGTGTCCCTGTCTCGCCGCAGTTACTGTCTCCCTCTCACCATCTCCATCTGCAGATGTCCCTGTCTCACTACAGTTACTGTTCCCCTCTCACCATCTCCATCTGCTGGTGTCCCTGTCTCACTACAGTTACTGTTCCCCTCTCACCATCTCCATCTGCAGATGTCCCTGTCTCACTACAGTTACTGTCTCCCTCTCACCATCTCCATCTGCTGGTGTCCCTGTCTCACTACAGTTACTGTCTCCCCTCTCACCATCTCCATCTGCTGGTGTCCCTGTCTCGCCGCAGTTACTGTCTCCCTCTCACCATCTCCATCTGCAGATGTCCCTGTCTCACTACAGTTACTGTCTCCCCTCTCACCATCTCCATCTGCTGGTGTCCCTGTCTCACTACAGTTACTGTCCCCCTCTCACTATCTCCATCTGCAGATGTCCCTGTCTCACTACAGTTACTGTCTCCCTCTCACCATCTCCATCTGCAGATGTCCCTGTCTCACTACAGTTACTGTCTCCCCTCTCACCATCGCCATCTGCTGGTGTCCCTGTCTCACTACAGTTACTGTCTCCCTCTCACCATCTCCATCTGCTGGTGTCCCTGTCTCACTACAGTTACTGTCTCCCTCTCACCATCTCCATCTGCTGGTGTCCCTGTCTCACTACAGTTACTGTTCCCCTCTCACCATCTCCATCTGCAGATGTCCCTGTCTCACTACAGTTACTGTTCCCCTCTCACCATCTCCATCTGCAGATGTCCCTGTCTCACTACAGTTACTGTTCCCCTCTCACCATCTCCATCTGCAGATGTCCCTGTCTCACTACAGTTACTGTCTCCCTCTCACCATCTCCATCTGCAGATGTCCCTGTCTCACTACAGTTACTGTCTCCCTCTCACCATCTCCATCTGCTGGTGTCCCTGTCTCACTACAGTTACTGTTCCCCTCTCACCATCTCCATCTGCAGATGTCCCTGTCTCACTACAGTTACTGTCTCCCTCTCACCATCTCCATCTGCAGATGTCCCTGTCTCACTACAGTTACTGTCTCCCTCTCACCATCTCCATCTGCAGATGTCCCTGTCTCACTACAGTTATGTCTCCCTCTCACCATCTCCATCTGCTGGTGTCCCTGTCTCACTACAGTTACTGTTCCCCTCTCACCATCTCCATCTGCTGGTGTCCCTGTCTCACTACAGTTACTGTCTCCCTCTCACGATCTCCAGTGAGAATAGCACGACGCCACCGCCTCCTGCCAAAGGCAGGTAGTGAGGCAGGAAAACCTATCATTATACTCAGGGACTCAGGAGCGACCCAAGCCCTCTTGCTGGGGAAAGACATGAGGTTTCCACCAGAGAGTGACTCGAACGCTACAGTTTTAGTTCATGGAATTGGAGGATGTGTATTACCGTACCTTTGTATAAGGTACGCCGAGACAGTGACTTCATATCTGAGATAGTAACTGTAGGTGTTGTCCACAGTTTAACATTTAACGGAATTTATCTACTACTAGGCAATGAATTTTGCCGGTTCAAAAATATCAGTTTCTCCTTTGGTTACAGAGGAATCATGTGAAATTAAGGAAAAGGACCAATTACAGGAACAACTGCCTGGAATATTTCCTGCATTGTTACTTACTCAAGCAATGGCTAAACAGGATCCATTGTCGGAGGTAAATAGGGCACCACATATTGATAATCAGGCATCGTCAACCTTATTTGGGAATTTAGACAATCCAAATGAGGTGTTTAACAGATCATCTATCATTGCAGCACAGCAAGCTGATCCAGAGATCTATCAAATAGTACAGATGGCTCTGTCAGAAGATGAGGTTAAATGAGTTCTGGAAAGCTATTATATAGCAAACGAGGTTTTGAGGAGGAAATGGAGACTGCCTCATAGACCTGCCAGTGAAAACTGGACAGTTGTTGAACAGATTGTGGTACCACTTAAATATTGATAAGGATTATTAAGGTTAGCACACGATATTCCTTTTTCAGGATGTAGGGGAATTCGGATGACCAAATCACACATAAGCAACATTATCAATGGCAGGTCTTACAAAGGATGTGAGACAATTTTGTAGGTCATGCTACACCTGTCAAATAGTGGGGAATCCTCTAAATACCATAAAACCAGGGGATGAGGTATTAGTGTTGTTACCGAGACAGGGAGAATCAGTGAAAACACTGTTTAGTGGCCCATGTAGAGTGATCAAAAGAGTGGGTAACGTAGATTACTTGATTGAAACCCCTGATCGCCGGGTGAAGAATCGGTTGTGTCAAGTTAATATGCTCAAACTATATTACCGCAGGTGATCAGGTCTGTGGAGAAGGAAAAGGATAGTGAGGGTGAGGCAGAAGTAAGCCGAGGAAATTCTCAGATTGAACCTCCAACTATTCGATTAGCGAATGCAGAATGGCTAGGGAAAATTAAACGATAGGCTTTTACAGTTAGAGGCAAAACAGTGTGAGGTCCTAACCAGGGTTTTCACAACGTTTCAAAAAGTTTGTAGGGATAAGCCAGGATGTACAACCTTAGCCACACATGATGTGGGTATATGGGGAGCCATTCCTTTAAACTGACATCCTTGGAGCTTCGGTCCAGATAGACAGGCCCACGTGGAAGCAGAGGTACAATGCATGCTGAAGGGCAGCTGAGATGAACCTAGTCAGGGCAGCTGGCATTCCTACATGGTCTTGATGACTAAACCTGGTGGGACGGCTCAAACTTGCATAGACTCTAGAAACGTCACTGTGGTAAAGAAGGCAGACTCCGACCCAAATTCTGATTTAAAGGACTGTATGGACAGATGGGCAACACAATGTGCCTTAAAGAGACAGCTATGTTGGAAGGATACTATCAAATTCCTTTGACACCCCAGGGTAAGAAAAAATCAGCTTCTGTTACACCGGACAGGGATTTTCAGTGTCAATTGATGCCATATAGGTTAAGGGGCACTCGAGCAACTTCTCAGAGAATAGCGAAACCATTAGTGGTCGGTGCTCCTAGCTGTGCAGCTCACCTGGCTGAGGTGATGGACAATAGGCAGAATTGGAATGAAAACACGAAACAGTTGCAAGATGATGCTTGTTAATTGGAACAACCTCTTGAACATTTAAAGCCAAAATATTCTGGTGGAAATTGTTGCTGTAGTTTAAACTTTTTTTTTCCAGAAATGTGTAAATCTGTAAATGCATGGAAAAAAGATACTAGCATTTTTTCAATTTGTATTTTTTTTAGTCATTGTAATGAAACACATTTCGGGAATGGCGTTTCATTCCACTGGGGGTGGAGGTGTCATGGTCCTGTAGTTTTTCAGAATATGCAGTTTGCCTTTGAGGCTTTCAAGTGATCCGTATTGCTTTAAGAGCCGGCAAACCTTAGGAGTTAGAGGAAGGTGCATTTTCATTGCCTTAGAAACAGCCATTTGGAGACTGCAATTAAAGGGTGCATTCTCGTTACCATAGAAAGAGACACTGGGAGTGAACCTGATGCAATACATTTGTTACAATTCAGTTTTGAACTGGCTTATGAGTTGAAGACAGTTTTTTCTAACAGACAGATTGACAGCAGACACCGCTGTGGCGTCAGCACCTGGAAAAAGAGCTCTCAACCATTTAAACTGAAGGAATGGGGATTTAGTCTAGTTATTATCTTTCAAAATTCTAAAAACTCAAGCCAAGATAGAGATCTCTGGTCATTTAAACTGAAGGAAGGGAAGTTGGACTGTGACAATATTTTACCCCTCAAAAACTCTAAAGTCAGCTTGGTTCCATTGAAAGAGTTTGCAAGTCATTAATTATTGCAATTCGCTCGAGAAGGAAAGCAACATTCCATGAAGACTTCAAGCAACAAACATCCTGTGAGAACTACGAGCAACATCCTGTGATGACTTGAAGCAACATTGGACTGTAAATTTGCAAGGACTCAATTTGTTCCATTTTAAATGTTGCTTTTATCTTCATAGTGTTTAGTTCTTCTAATTAAACAGTTAATTTATTGATTTAAGTGCAAGATGAAATACTGCGATAACATGTCTCTATTTTCAGCAATACCCACGTTCTGTGCTACTAAACGATGATGAATAAAGTTATTGTTGATTGTTATCTTTGGCTTCTTAAGGTATTGGCGAATTATATAGCAGTTCATTGTTATATTGGTCTTGATAAATAATACAAAGTGAAAAGAAAGCTGCAGTTAGTTTTACATTGAACCTGAAAAACTTTTTTGTTCTTTATTTGTTCAAAGGATGTAGACATCGCTGGATAGGCCAGCATTTATTGCCCATCCCTAATTGCCCTTCAGAGGCTGGTTGTGAGATTGAACCATTACAGTCCATCTGGGTCAGGTACACTGCAGTGCTGTTAGAAAGGGTGTTCCAGGATTTTAAATCATTGATAGTGAAGGAACAGCAACATTGTCCAAGTCAGGATGGTCTGTGGCTTGGAAAGAAACTTGCAGGTGGTCATGTTCCCATCTATCTGCTGTCCTTGTCCTTCTAGGTGGCAGACGTCGTGGGTTTGGAAGGTGCTGTCAGGGGAGCCTTTGTGTGCTACTCCAGTGCATCTTGCTGATGGCACACATTGCTGCCACAGCCCATTCCAATGCTGCCATGGACACATGTATCTGCAATAGGCAGATTGGTGAGGACGAGGTCAAGTATGTTTTTCCCTCTTGTTGGTTCGCTCACCACCTGCCACAGACTCTGTAGAGCAGCTATGTTCTTTGGTACACAGCCACTACAGTCAGTAGTGGTGCTAACGAGCCACTCTTGATGATGGACAGTGAAGTCCCCCAAGCAGAGTATATTCTGTGCCCTTGCCACACTTAATGCCTCCTCCAAGTGCTGTTCAACTTAGAGGAGTACTGATTCATCAGCTGAGTGAGGGGGTCAAGGGTGGTATGTGTTAATCAGTAGGAGGGTTTCTTGCCCATGTTTTACCTGATACCATGAAACTTCATGGGCTCTGAGGTCCCTCATCCCTGGGACCATTCTATTCAATCTCACCCTTCATGCTCTAAGGATAACAATCCCAGCTTTTCCAGTCTCTCCACATGAACTGAGGCCCTCATCCCTGCTCATTTTCTGGTCAATCTCCCTTTTAACATTCCCTGCTCCATGGTGAATAATCGCAATTTCTCCATTCTTTCCACATTCACTGAAGTCACACATCCCTGCTCCCATTCTGGTCAATCTCCTCTTTCACCCTTTCTAAAGCCTTCATGTCTTTCATAAAGTGTAGTTTCCAGAACTGGCCACAATACTGCAGTTGAGACAGCAGCACATGTACAGGCCGACACCACCTACCCCGACAGCATCTCATCAAGCAAGACGATTCAGAGTGCGACAAAATAAACGTGGTTACAACAAAGAAAGTGCTTGCTGCCGCCCTTGGACACCGTCTCCTTGTGGGAAATGGAGGCAGAATTCCCAACTCCCACCTCTTTGTTCCATCAATCAAAATGATAGTTGCTCATCCCCCAATACACTTTGAGAGAGTCGTCAGCAAAGCATTTGGGATCTTGGGCTTCATAAATGTAGGCATTGAGTATAAAAACAGGGAAATTGTGCTGAACCATGATAAAGCTCTGGTTTATGACTTTAACCCCTTGCAGGGACTAAACCAAATCAGCAGCACATCCCCACGAATCTCCTTTAAGCAAGCTGAAACCAGACAAACTCTCAAACACTTATTTGAGTCCAAAGAATTGCACCAGCTTTCCCACAAAGAAAGAAAACCAACAGAGAATTTTACCATCTTTCAGGTAACCTTTTTCTAATATTTTTGTGGCTTAATCATAAATAGTCCACATATTATAAGGGTCTGGGAAACTCTCTTCAATACGTATCTCTCCACTTAAAGAGACACAGAGAGGTGGATCTTACAATTGTATACAGAATACTACATGAGACAATTTATTAACTTTTATATATTTATTAAAATATTTAACCTGCAATAAACTTCTTAAGTGTATAAGTATATCACAATATCAAATATTACTGAGAGATGCAGCACACATTCTTATTTCTAACATAGAATCCAAAAGTTTAGTCTTACTAATTCTACAGCAAAATTATCTTAGAATATCCAGGAGATCCATCAAAATTTAAAGTAAACGTGTACCTTAAATCCCCGATTAAGGCATGGGATGAGAAGTGGTGTCGAGGATTCAACACCACTCAGTGTTTTCTTTCGTACCTTGTATCTCTATACTATGTCTAAGATGTCATATGACTTTTGAATTTTGCATGTGACTTTTTTGTCGTTCCTTTGAAAATCCATATATTTGTTTTACTCGAATTTGCAGTTTGTGGGCTTTTATCTGGTGAAAGTGTTTATAATGGTGTTTACCTGATGTCTTTTGTTCCCATTTGTTGTTAATTACCCTTTCCAAGGCACTCCAAAGCAACCCCAGGAGCCGCACTGTCTGAACAACGACCCTATACTCTAATTAAGGTTTATTGCTACCTCTTACTGAGGTCACACACGATATTTCAATCTGTGTGTTTATCGCCCATGTCCCTGGTAATGGCGATTCTATTCTGACAAAGACCTTGAAATGTTTAACTCTACCATCTTAAAGGGGACCTCAGTGAGCGCTGAAAACTAACCATTTATTACATATTTAACTCTAAAGGTATAATCTACCAACTATTTCCAAATTCTACTTAATCAAGCCTATTATACCTATATTCCTTCACAACACTTCAGGGAGAATGTGAGGGCCCTTTAGAGGGTGCCGAGGAGATTTACCAGAATGGTTCCAGGGTCGAGGGATTTTAGTTACAAGGTTAGATTGGAAAAGCTGGGATTGTTCTCCTCAGAGCAAATGAGATTGAGGGGAAATTTGATAGAGGTTTACAAGATTATGTCAGGATTTGATAAGTTAGACAAGTAAAATCTCTTCCCATTAACTGCTGGGACAAGGACTAGGGGACGCAGATTGAAGGCTTAGGATGAAAGATGCAAGGAGGAGGGGGAGGAATATTTTTTTACACAGCGTGCAGAAATGACTGGAACTCACTGCCCTTGAGGGTGATGGAAGTGGAGCCAAATGATTTCAAAAGGAAATTGGATGAACGCTTAAAGAAATAAACTTGCAGGTCTACGGGGAATGAGCAGGGGAGTGGGACTGACTGGATAGTTCCATGGGGAGCCAGCATGGACTCAATGGGCTGAATTTCCTCCTTCTATGCTGCGAATGGCTCTATGACACTCTGGAATCTTTTCTCAAACTCTTCAGGATGATGGTTAGGAGATTGTGGAAGCTCTTGTGTTTAAACTCAGCGTTGTATGTGTTGACAGCTCCGTAGCTTTCCAGATCATTGTTCAAGTTCTTGCACCAGGCTCCCGTTAATGGTGTTAGCTGTCACCGTGATCATGTCCTCTCAGAGACCCACCCAGGCTTTGAGATTTGTCTTTGTCCTCGTTCCAGATCTTCTCAAACTCTGAGTCATTCCGCAGATCTTTCCACAGATATTGTCAAGCCATGTCATCCCAGTCATCTGCCTGCGTGAAGAAACAGGCAGCGGCATATTTCACCAGGTTCAGCTCTGGGTTTACTTTGGAACAGATTCCTGACAACAGATTCCTGTTGCCAGTGGCCCACAAACTGACTAAAATCTAACCTGCCAATCAGAAAAACAGAATTTTCAAACTTCGACCTGACAATCATAACAACTGAATTCCTAAACTTCGACCTGACAATCAGAAAAAACAGAAATCCCAAACTCTGAGCTGCCAATCAGAAAGAGAGAATTCCCAAACTCTGACCTGCCAATCAGAAAGACAGAATTCCCAATGATAATGATCCTGCTTCCAGCTATGGTAATCCCAAAGTTGTTCACAGCAATGAGGGCCATCGAAACTGAGGTCACTGTTGTGTTGTAGGAAACGTGACAGGCATTGAGTGCACAGCAAGATCCCACTGACAGTTCTGTCACTGACCTAAAACATTAACTCTATTTCTCTCTCCACAGATACTGCCAAACCTGCTGAGTATTTCCAGTACTTTCTGCTTTTATTCCGAACTGATGTTGCTTAGAGTTAAATATTGGGCCCAGGAACACCAGGGAAAATAGCCCACTCCCCGCTCTTCTTGGAATCGTGCCTTGGGATCTTTTACATCCACACAAAAGGGCAGAGGGGGCCTCATATTAATGTCTCATCGTGAAAACCCGCACCTCCGATAATGTGGCACTTACACTGTACTGATCCTCTGGCAGTGAGGCACACCCTTCAGTACTGACCATTCTACATTGCAGCATTCCCTCAGGACTGGCCATCCGACAGTGCAGCGCTCCCTCAGTACTGACACTCCCCCCCCCCCCCGATACTGCAGCATTCCCTCAGAACTAATCCTCCGACAATGTGACACTCCCTCACTACCGACCTTCTCACAGTGCAGTACAGCCTCAGTACTGACCATCCAACAGTGCAGCACTCCCTCAGTACTGACCCTTCGACAGTGCAGCACTCAGTCAGTACTGACCCTTCGATGCTGCTGCATTCCCTCAATACTGACCCAGCGATAATGTGGCACTCACTCAGTGCTGACCCTCTGACAATGCAGCGCTCCCTCGGTAGTGACTCAGTATTGACCCTCTGAAGTGCAGCACTCCCTCAGTACTGACCCTCCGACAGTGGAGCATTCCCTCAGTACTGACCCTACGACAGTGCAGCGCTCCCTCAGAATTGACCCTGCGACAGTGCAGCACTCCCTCAGTACGACCCTGCGATAGTGCAGCACTCCCTTATGTTTTCAAATTAAGCACGGCGCATATATCAGCATGATACCTAAAACCACTGTGAGGACATGGAAGATAATGTTAAACCAGGAGTGAGTCTACACATTTGACCCCCAGTTCCATAAGTCCTCCCACCAAGTAGAATCGTTTATCTCATCAACCTCATCTTGTAGCTTCTTCGACTGTTGTTCCAGATTGTCGTACACTACAGCTATGGATTCGAGCTGCTTTCTCTCTTTACTCCAGCATGTGGGCAATGGCTGAATAGTATATTCGTATTCCTGGAGGTAAGTTATCAAGTCCTCTTTAATACTTTCTATCACGCTTATAATTTCTGTCTTTCGTTTATGTATGTCAACCAACTCCATCATTCCTATTCTGGTTGGTATTTGTGGGTTGAAATAGAACGTACTGTTGCTCACTGGACAAGTGCTGTTATGTCTATACTGGTATTCCTTCTGCGTAGTGGTTAAGACATATCTCCCCTTTCCCATATCGACCACATGGGTTAGCCCTGACAATGCTTTTCTAGTTTCCATGATGCAATTCACAGTGGCATTACATCCACATTTTGACTCTGCTGTTTTAGATTGAGGATGAGGACATATGACCACCTGGTTTTCCAGACTACACTCAGAAAACGTCGTTCCGGCTTTCTCTTTTCCAATTTCCACAACATAGGCTAATATATCATAATATTTTATGTAATCTTTTCCCCTTATCACCCCTGCATCTGTACCAGTGGCCGAAGGGGACAGCAGACTGAGACCACTTTGGCTGTCTCACTGACCCCGGGGGAGAGCAGACAACCCCACTGAGTCTGTATCACAGACCGCGTGGAGAGCAGGCTGATCCCACTGTGTCTGTACCACTGACCCCGCGGGAGAGCAGACTGACCTGTCTGTATCTGTAACACTAACCCCGGTGAGAGCAGACTGAGGCTTCAACGTTTGCAACACATATTCCCGGGGGTAGCAGATTGACCCCAATGTTTCTGTATCACTGACCTCAGGGAGAGCGAACTGACCCCAGTGAGTATCTATCATGGAACCCGGTGGAGAGCAGACTGACTCCATTGTGTCTGCATCACTGATCAAAGGGGAGAGCAGACAGACCCCAAAGTGACTGTGTCGCTGACCCCGGGATCCAGCAGATTAATCCCACTGTGTCTGCATCATTGACCCCTGGGAAAGTGGACTGACCCCATTCTGTCTTTATCACTGACATCGCCGGAGAACAGTCTGACACCAGTGTGCCTGTGTCACTAACCCCAGAACTTTTCAGTCTAATCCTACTGTGTCTGTATCATAGAGCATGGGGAGAGCATACTGTCCCCACCGTGTCGTTAACACTGACCCCGGGGAAAGCAGACTAACACCACTCTGCCTGCAACACTGTGCCCGGGGAGTGCAGACCGATTCCATTGCCTCTGTATCCAGACACCGGGGAGAGCAGACTGGTCCCGCTGTGTCTGTATCACTGACCGAAATGGACAGCAGACTGGCCCCTCTGTGTATCACTGACAATGTGGAGAGCAGATTGATCCCACTGTGCCTGTTTCCATGACCCTCGGGGTACAGCAATCTGAAAATACTGTGTATCACTGATCCATGTGGAGAACAGATTGACACCACTGTGTCTGTAACACTGACCGAAGGGGACAGCAGGCTTGCCCCTCTGTGTATCACTGACACTGTGGAGAGCAGATTGACCCCACTATGCTTGTTTCACTGTGCAGTTACATCCCACTGTGTCTGTAACAGTAACCAGGGGAGAGCAGACTGACCCCACTTTGTTTGTATCACTGACCCGGGGAGAACAGACTGATCCCACTGATGTCTGTATCACTATGCCCGGGGAGAGCAGACCGATCCCACTGTGTCTCTATCAATGAGCCCGTGGGAGAGCAGACTGACCCCAAAGTGTCTGTGTCATTGACCCGGGACGAGAACAGACTGGCCCCTTAATGTCTGCATCACAGACGCCGGGGAGACTAGACTGACCCCACTTGTCTGTATCACTGACCGGAGGGGAAAGCAGACTGTCCCCATTGTGTCTGCATCACTGACCCATGATCCAGCAGATTGATCCCACTGTGTCTGCATCACTGACCCTGGGAAAGCGGACTGTCCCCACTGTGTCTGCATCACTGACCCCTGGGAAAGCAAACTGACCCCATTCTGTCTTTATCACTGACATCGCCGGAGAACAGACTGACCCCAATGTGTCTGTGTTACTAAGCCCTGAGGAGTGCAGTCTGAATCCATTGTGTCTGTATTATCGAGCATGGGGAGAGCAGACTGTCCCCACCGTGTTGTTATCACTGACCCGCGGGAGAGCAGACTGACACCATTGTGTCTGTATCACTGACCCCGGGGAGAGCAGTCTGATTCCATTGCCTCTGTATCCAGACACCGGGGGAGAGCAGACTGACCCCACTGTCTCTCTATCACTGACCGAAAGGGACAGCAGACTGGCCCCTCTGTGTATCACTGACAATGTGGAGAGCAGGTTGGCCCCACTGTGTCTGTGTCCCTGATCCTAGGGGTACGGCAATCTGAAAATACTGTGTATCACTGACCCCTGTGGAGAACAGACTGACCCAACTGTGTCTGTATCATTAACCTCGCGGAGCGCATATTGATCCCACTGTATCTGTATCAGTAACCCTATGGGAGAGCAGTCTGACCCCAATGTGTCTGCATCACTGACGTGGGGAGAGCAGACTGACAACAAAGTGTCTGTGTCACTGACTCCGGGGAGACAAGTCCGACCCCACTGTGTCTGTATCACTGACCCGAGGGGAAAGCAGACTGACAACAAAGTGTCTGTGTCACTGACCCCGGGGAGACAAGTCCGACCCCACTGTGTCTGTATCACTGACCCGAGGGGAAAGCAGACTGTCCCCACTGTGTCTGCATCACTGACCCCTAGGAAAGCGGACTGACCCTACTTTGTCTTCATCAGTGACCCAGCAGGAGTGCAGTCTGACCCCACTGTGTCTGTATCATCGAGCACGGGGAGAGCAGACTGACACCATTGTGTCTGTATCACTGACCGAAGGGGACAGCAGACTGGCCGCTCTGTGCATTACTGACACTGTGGAGAGAAGATTGTGCCTGTTTCCCTGACTCCAGGGGTTTGGTAATCTGAAAATACTGTGTATCACTGACCTCGTGGAGTGCAGATTGATCCCACTGTGTCTGTATCACTGTGCAGTTTCATCCCACTGTGTCTGTATCACTGACCCCAGGAAGAGCAGACTGACCCCACTTTGCCTTCATCACTGCCCCGGGGAGAGCAGACAGACACCAATGTGTCTATATCAGTGACACGGGATGAACAAACTGACAGCATTGTGTCTGTATCACCGACCCCGGGGAAAGCAGCCTGATTCCATTGCTTCTGCACCACTGACTCGGTGGGAGAGCAGACTGACCCCACTGTGTCTTTATCACTGACTCAAGGGGACAACAGACTGGCCCCTCTGTGTATTACTGACACCGTGTAGAGCAGATTGACTCCAATGTGCCTGTTTCCCTGACTCCAGGGGTGTGGCAATCTGAAAATGCTGTGCATCACTGACCGCTAAGGAGAACAGACTGACCCCACTATGTCTGTATCACTGACCCCGGGGAGAGCAGACTGACCCCAATGTGTCTATATCACTGAGCCAGGGAGAGCAGACTGACCCCACTATGTCTATATCACTGATCCGCGGAGAGCAGACGGAACCCATTGTGCCTTTATCAGTGACCCCGTGGGTGAGCAGACTGACCCCAAAGTGTCTTTGTCACTGACCCTGAAGGAGAACAGGCTGACTCCATACTGTCTGTATCACAAACCCTGGGGAGAGCAGACTGACCCCACTGTGTCTCTTTCACTGACACGGGGAGAGCAGAATGACCACACTGTGTTTGTATCACTGACTCCGGTAGAGAGCAGACTGATCCCACTGTTTCTGTGTCACTCACCCCGGGAGAGATCAGACTGACCCCACTGTGTCTGACTTTCACTCCCTCTCTGACTTTCTCTGTCTCTTTCTCTGCTTTCTCTCGCTTTCTTTGGCATTTTCTGACTTTCCCCTTCCGTCAATTTCATCGCCCACCAATTTCTCCCCCTCAAGTTTCAAAATGACTTTGGGGCCCCTGTCAATTTGAGTGCAGTGTAGATTTACTGGATTGTTTACCAGGCTCCAAGGGTTCAATTACAGGGCAATGGGGAACAAATAGGTATGTATTCCCTGGAACTTTGTAGGATGAGGGATGATTTGGTCAAATTTGGTGAGATATTAAGCGGAACTGATGGGGTATATTGGGGTCAAAAATACTATTTCGACAGGTCAGGGAGTCTGGCACCAGTGAGCACGGTATAAAAAATAGAGGCAGACCTTTCAGGAGTGAATTTAGGCAACACTTCTACACACATAAGGTGGTATTAGTCCTTTGATGATAAACAAATTGTTCATTTTTAAATCTAAGGCTGACCTCATCGAATTCCTTTTGGAAATTGAAATATTGTTCTGCCGCTCTCTGTCTCTGAGTCACTCTGTTTCTCTATGTGTTTTAGTGCGTGTGTTTCTGTGAGTATGTTCTGTGTGAACGTGTGTCTGTGTGCATGTGTTTCTGTGTGCATGTGTGTGTTCCATTTGTTTGTGTGTGTGTTTCTGTGTATATGTGTGTGTTTCTGTGTCTGCTTCTGTGAGTGTGCCTCTATGAGTGTGTGTGGCTATGCCTTTTTCTCTGTCACTTTTCCGAAACTTTGTAAAACCCATATACATCTGTTTGGCTGCGTTTGGTGACACCACAACTGCAGACAGTGCATTTTCTTATGCAGGCTGGTAAGAAACCCATATCCGCAGCTGGCTCCAATGTTCCCGTGAAAGTTCAGTTGTTGTGAGTGCCCAGTTTTTTTTTGTCATGAACAGTCACTTGAAATTGTTCAAGAATCTTTGCAGACACATACACTGCATCACAGAACAAGACCTGCATGGTTCCTTCCAGATTGCTGCAAAGAATTTTGCAGTAAAGCTGAGCGACACTCTCCTTCCCTGTCTCTTTCTCTTTCTCGCTGGTTCTTTCTCCCCATTGCCATACTTCCCTCTCTCTGTTATCCTCTCTCCATCTCTGTCCCTGTTCTTTCTCACTGTTACTCTCTCCATCTGGATGGAGGAGGCGAAAGAGAGGTATATATAGAGGCAGCTTTCTTCTCTTCTTCTTCTTTGGCCTTTTTGTCTCGAGAGACAGTGGGTAAGTGCCTAGAGGTGGTCGGTCGTTTGTGAAGCAACGCCTGGAGTGGCTATAAAGGCCAATTCTACAGTGACAGACTCTTCCGTGGGCTCTGCAGATAAAATTAGTTGTCGGGGCTGTTACACAGTTGGCTCTCTCCTTGCACTTCTCTCTTTTTTCCTGCCAACAGCTAAGCCTCTTCAACTCACCAGTCTTTAGCCCCGCCTTTATGGCTGTCAGCCAGCTCTGGTGATCACTGGAAACTGATTCCCACGACTTGTGATCAACGTCACAAGACTTCATGTTGTGTTTGCAGATGTCTTTAAAGCAGAGACATGGACAGCCATTGGGTCTGTTACCAGTGACGAGTTCGCTGTACAATGTGTCCTTGGAGATCCTGCCATCTTCCAGACGGCTCACATGGCCAGGCCATTTCAAGCGCCGCGGGCTCACTAGGGTGTATATGCTGGGGATGTTGTCCACCTCGCGGACTTCTGTATTGGAGATACGGTCCTGCCACCTGATGCCAAGGATTTTCCAGAGTAAGGAAAGATGAAATGAATTGAGACGTCGCTCTTGGCTGACATACGTTGTCCAGGCCTCGCTGCCATAGAGCAAGGTACTGAGGACACAGGCCTGATACACTCGGACTTTTGTGTTCCGTGTCAGTGCGCCATTTTCCCACACTCTCTTGGCCACTCTGGACATAGCAGTGTACGCCTTTCCCATGTGCTTGTTGATTTCTGCATCTAGAGACAGGTTACTGGTGATAGTGGAGCCTAGGTAGGTGAACTCTTGAACCACTTCCAGAGCATGGTCGCCGATATTGATGGATTGAGGATTTCTGACGTCCTGTCCCATGATGTTTGTTTTCTTGAGGCTGATGGTTAGGCCAAATTCATTGCAGGCAGACGCAAACCTGTTGATGAGTCTATGCAAACACTCTTCAGTGTGAGATGTTAAAGCAGCATCGTCAGCAAAGAGGAGGTTCCTGATGAGGACCTTCCGTACTTTCACCTTCGTTCTAAGATGGGCAAGGTTGAACAACCTGCCACCTGATCTTGTGTGGAGGAAAATTCCTTCTTCTGATGACTTGAGTGCGTGAGAGAGCAGCAGGGAGAAGAAGATATCAAACAGTGTAGATGCGAGAACACAGCCGTGTTTCACTCTACTCAGGATAGGAAAGGGATCTGATGAGGAGCCGCTATGCTGAATTGTGCCTTTGATATTGTCATGGAATGAGGTGATGATACTTAGTAGCTTTGGTGGACATCCGATCTTTTCTAGTAGTCTGAAGAGACCACATCTGCTGACGAGGTCAAAGGCTTTGGTGAGATCTATGAAAGCAAAGTAGAGGGGCATCTGTTGTTTGTGGCATTTCTCCTATAGCTGGTGAAGGGAGAACAGCATGTCAATGGTGGATCTCTCTGCTCGATAGCCTCACTGTGCCTCAGGGTAGACATGCTCAGCCAGCTTCTGAAGTCTGTTTAAAACGACTCGAGGGAAGACTTTCCCCACTGTGCTGAGCAGGGAGATTCCACGGTAGTTGTTGCCGTCACCAAGGTCACCCTTGTCCATATAGAGGGTGATGATATTGGCATCTTGCATGTCCTGTTGTACTGTTCCCTCATCCCAGCACAGGCAAAGCAGTTCATGGACTGCTGAGAGTATAGCAGGCTTAGCACTCTTGATTATTTCAGAGGTAATGCCGTCCTTCCCATGGGATTTTCCACTGGCTACAGAATCAATGGCATCACTGAGTTCCGATTTTGTTGGCTGTTCGTCCAGCTCATCCATGACTGGCAGAGACTGGTCTGCAGTGAAGGCGGTTTCAGTGACAAAATTTTCCCTGGAGTACAGTTCTCGGTAGTGCTCCACCCAGTGGTCCATTTGCTTGCGTTGGTCAGTGATTGTGTCCCCAAATTTAGACTTGAGAGGGGCTATCTTCCTGATAGTTGGCCCAAACGCTTTCTTAATATCATTATACATTCCTCTGATGTTTCCGGCGTCGGAGGTCGGCTGAATACGACTGCATTGGTGTTGCCAGCAGTCATTTGCAAAGCGCCTGGCTGTTCTTTTTGCAGTGCTTCTGCCTACTTTAAGTGCTACAGATTTTAACTCACTGGGGCCTTTCTTGTAGTTCAACAGTGCAATGTGCCTAGCGGCTATGACAGGTTCCAAAGATTGAAACCAGTCCACATTCTGCTTCTCACGTTTGCCATAGGTGGTCATTACTGAGCCGTAGATGGCATCTCTGATGTGGGCCCACTTGGTTTCTGCATTCCCTGTAGGAGTGTTTTGAAGGGCTTTTTCAAGTGAAATTAGAAACGTGTGAAACAGCTGCAGATAAGAAATTCTGCTGTGTTGATTTGCGGGCATGGGGGCCCTTCTGCTTGGAGTGATGTAACTTCTTTGGTTTGAGTCTAACTTTGCTGCACACCAGGGAGTGGTGACAAGACAAAGGCGAGAGCACAAGAAAAGAGACTTATTTGGGCACGGTATGATACCGGGGTCTTTGGGCCTGGGCCACTCTGTGGAAGCTGCCTGTGATTTGAACACTGTTCATAGAGGCTCGCCTTTTGATGATGAGGTCCAGCTGTTGCCAACGACGTGACCTTGGGTGCCTCCATGAAATCTGGTGTAAACCGTAGCGTGGAGTCAACTCCCCTTTGGCCCCTTTATTCCCATCACCCACTTGATCCTGGCCATCACGTGGGACTAAGTCCTCTTAATTCAGACTCAGGCTGGGTGTTTGGGATATCGGGTTGCAGGAGAGCCACCCTCCAACTAATCCACCGGCTACAGTTAATGGCTTAGTACAAAGAGGAGAAAAATCAGTCCTTTCTTTAAATATCAATTTACTTTATTCACGTTGTTGTACAATGTAAAAATAAGGCTTATACACTTGGTTAGACAAAAGCATGCAAATCAAACTGGGTTATACAGATAATAACAAAGTTAGCTAGAATTGCTAAGCACACCCACTAGGTTCCTCTGACCTTTCCCTGACCTAGTCACAGAAAACAAAGGATAATTCCCGAAAAAGGGGAGAGCTGACGCTGGCCAGGCGTTCCATTCTCTCTCTCTTTTACGTCGTAGCCGCGTTGCAGACGCAGGGTCTTCGGATGGTTGGTCTCCAGAGTTTATCGCTGGCTCTGTTCCCGAGAAGTTCTATACTTATTCTCCTTCTTATCTCTCCAAAACGGAGCTGTCTCTTTCCGGTTGGTTTAAGCTTGCTCACCTCGTTCATATCTTCTCCTAATTGGCCCAGGCCCAAAGACCCCGGTATCACACCGTGCCCAAATAAGTCTCTTTTCTTGTGCTCTCGCCTTTGTCTTGTCACATAAATTAATTAGTTCAAACTGGTTTTTACCAGCACAGGCCAGTGTCTAAGCTCCAGGTTACGATAGTTCACAAACAATCCAGCAGTTTGTAACAGACTCTGTATTTCTCGCAGTCCCTGGCTAAAACTGGTGACAGGGTTTAGTGTGAAAGAACGAGTTAATGATGCAGCGGTTGTGAGTGGGACGCAACTCCAGCAGTCTCTGTCCATTCTCATTCATCCTTCCAATGCCATAACGCCCAAGGCAGAAGGGCCATGTGTCATGGTTAGCTCCAACCCTGGCATTAAAGTCCCCCAGCAGGAACAAATGTTCGATATTGGGAATGCTACTAATGATATTATGGCGTTCCTCATAGAACTGTTATTTTACTTCAACTGGGGAGCAGCGTGTTGGAGCATAGATGCTGAGCAGGCGTACTGGACCAGAGGCGTGAGCAGTCAGAAGGACAGTATGCATTCTGTGTCATGTGAGGGAGGCTCTATCATGCTGAGCAATGAGTTTCTGATGGTGTAGCCCACTCCATGTTGTCTTGGTTCTTCAGGATCCTGACCCTGCCAGTAGAAGGTGTAGTCTTGCTCTCTTAGAGATCCGTCCGCAGGGAGGCGTGTCTCCTGAAGTGCTGCAATGTCCAGATTGAGTCTACTGAGCTCGTTGTTAATGATGGCGGTCTTCCGAGAATCATTGATTTGTGTAAGGTCTTCCAACAAGCCGGGACACATAGTTCTGACGTTCCAGCTTGCAAAATGAAGAGTTGCCACCTTCTTTCCGTTTTTCGTTGTGCTGTGCGGTGTATTGTTACAGTCCACTTGTCGGGCAGCTTTACTCTGCATCGAACGCCACAGTCTACCTGCCCCGGGGTGTTTGATAGAACAGAGAAGTTGGAGATTTACTCTATAGCTGACTACGGGCTGCACTCCGCTTGGCAGTATTTGATGGGACACTGTAGATGGAGATCTACTCTATATCGCTGGAATTTAGAGGGTTAAGGGATGGCTTGATCAAAGTTCACAAGATAATAATGGAACTAAGGGACGATGAAGAGAAACCCTTCTCACTGGCTGGGAGAGTCTTCGACCAGGGGCAAAGTCTAAAAATCGAACATTATTCTAAAACACTTTCAAGAGTGAAATTAAGAAATATTTCTGCACACACAGCATGGTAGCAGCTTGGAACTGTCTTCCACACGTGACCATTCCCTATCCCTGTAATCTCCTCCAGCTCCACAGTCCTCCAATATCTGTGATCCTCTAATTCTGTCCTTTTGAGCAGCCCCAATTTTAATCGTCCCACCATTCGTGGCCGTGCCTTCTAGTTGCCAAGGCCCAAACTCTGGAATTCCTTTCGTACTCCTCTCCATCTCACTACTTGTTTTCCTCTTTGACGACGCTCCCTCAGACCAACCTATTTGACCAAGTTTTTGGTCGTCTCGTCTAATATCTCCTCAAGTGACTCAGCGTCAAATTTGCATTTTCTTTATTTATTTGTTGGATGTGTGCATTACTGGCTGGGCCAGCATTTATTACCCATCCCTAATCACTCTTGAGAAAGTGATGGTGAATCTCCTCCTTAAACCACTGCAGTTTATGTAGTGTCATTACACCCGCAGAGCTGTTAGAAGACAGTTCCAGGATTTTGACCCAGTGACAGTGAAAGAGCAGTGATCTCACTGCTAGTCTGGATTGAGTGTGACTTGAAGGGAAGCTTGCAGGTGGTCCTGTTCCCATGTGTTTTTTTCACTTTCTATCCTCCTCATTCTCACACTATTCTCCCCAGTCTCTTTGTCTATCTCTCCCTGTCTCTCGCCCTCTCTCTCTCTCTTTCTCCAACTCTGTCCAAGACATTATCTGTGTCTCTCTCACACTATCTCTCACTCTCCCTCTTTTAATCACTCTCTCCTTCCCTCTCTCCTTGGACAACCATGCTTTCAGTCATTTTGTGGTTAATGTCGAACCTGTAACTCTTACCCTTGCTGGGAAAGTCAATGTAGTTTGAAGATATCAAACATAGATCCAATACTCACCCTAAAACACTCACACGAAAGCCTCAATAATGAATTGGACAGAACGTGGGGATTATTACTAAGGTGCTGTCAAGCACTCCTTACACCCTGTCTCCCTTCTTCCCTGCTTGTAAAGTGTATCAGTTTTTTTAGCAATATTTTTTCAACAGCATTATATGTAAAGTAAATGAAACCTGGGGCTCAACATCAACAGCCATTTTTGTCAGAAAGTTCCAAACAAATATCACACCTGGTGTGTTGAAGCGTTTCTTCATTTCACGCTTAAAAGGTTTTCAGGCTATGTTTAAATTTTTAGACTATGCCCCAAAGTTCCTGACTGCGCAGCCAGTGCGAATAGTTACTCTCTGCACACATTATCATTTTCCCTTATGATATTGAAAACATTGATCAAATCACCCCTTAACCTTCTAAATTCCAGGGATACAGAGTAAATCTCCACCGACAATGTCCCAGTAAACACTCCCAAGCCAAGCACAATGGGAACACAGAAGGGGAAACCTGGGGTGAGATACAGGGTAAAGACAGGGCCTATTGTATTATGAACATAGAAATGGTCTTGTGTAGTACAAACTGAGACCGGGTGAAACAAAGCAGAACCAGAGACATGGCCGAGTGTAACAAACCGAGACGTTGTCTAGTGCAGTAATAATGGAGGCAGGGTCTCGCGCGTTCCGAGCAGAGGCAGGATCTAGTGCAGTAATATCTGAAATAGATTGTTGGTCTTAAACAGATAAAGACAAGGTCGCTAATCGTGGGGCTGTTTGATTGTGGGATGAAGGGATGGAGTGTAATGTATCCAGTTAGCTGGTAACACAAATTGAGGTGAGACAGTAAGCTGTGAGGAGGACACAGAGAGGGGGTGGAGTACGGAATATGGACTTCTTCAGTGAGTGGGCAAGAAAGTGGCTGATGGAATATACTGTGGAGAAAAGTCAGGTATTCACATTGGCTGAAAGAAAAAGTCATGGACATTGAAATGATTGTGTTTTATCCACCACATTATTTACATCAGAGTCAAAGCTGCTGAAGTAATGTGTTTGTTCAGGTGAGTGTAACTAATAGCAATGATCAGGGGTATAACCGTGTCAGTGGAGACTTATTCCCCTGTATAAATCAGGACCCATTGGAATGGATCAGCTCAGAGTGCCTGCTGGAGCTGTGGATTCCAGGCTAACAGAAGTCTCTGCCTCTCACAGAAATGGGATATCCAGCAATCCTTCAGATTGCATTCATTTATTATCCTGTACCTGCTGCAATTGGAGTTCCTGGTAAGACTGTATATCAGTTGATAATGGCGTAACTCGATGTTAACTGTGCTGCTGTACACGGTATTATTTCTCACTGTGTGTTTCACCCAGCCACCTGTTCTTTACCAGCAATTTACTAATGGAATCTCCTGATTGTCTACTCTTTCAGTCTTGCAGGAGCTGCATTATATTTAATGGTATTGGTTTTAGTAACCCTGGAATACTTACTGGATTATTGTGTTTATTTAATATATTTGAATCAGATGTCTCGGTTAAGATCAAGAAAAAGAGCTTCAGGAGATTTTCACATTTTCGTGATGTGCAACTAACCGGTCCTACAATATTTTGATGATTTTTTTCGCTGTTTGATACCGAGACCACCCACAATATCAATGCTACAAGGAGGCAGCAAAATATTCTCCCAACCCAATAACATGGTTCAGTTTAACTGCGATTTCAATGTATTTATTGGTTATCACTGTTATAAAATATATTGTGTATGTCTGACGCTGCTTCAGAGGTCTGGCTACTGAACTGAGTTTACTGCTGCCTCTTTCACATCTCCTTCTCTGCTTCACCGTGGAGTCTTCACTGTCACTAAACTACATTGTAAAACAGAAAGTATTGATGTGATGTTTTATTGGTTTACACTGTATCAGTTGAATCAAGAGTCTTTTCATTTATCTGCAGATTATCAGCTGCACCGCTGGTGTTGGTGTTTTATTAATTTAATTACCCCACATTCTAACGGTGTACTTTATAATTCCAGGAGAATGAATTTCAATGATTCTGAGGTTTGTCTGGAAGAAGCTTTTGATTCTGTTTATTCCATGTATTGTAGATGAAGTGAAGAGTGTAGGTGAACAGGTGGAGACTTGTGTGCTCTATAGACACATTAAATTATTCAAAGATGTTTCACCATTGAACAAACTGACTCTTAAAATAGAATCATTGAACATGGGGCTGGTGAAGAGAACACAGGCACAGAATGTGATGAACAAATCGCGTGTGAAAAGTGGTATTAAGTAACAGTTTTCAGGATATGAGGAGTCCAGAGAGCTCGGGAGGGCAACTTAGAGAAGGAGCAGGAAGAATGAAACAGAGGGGAAAAGATAACCTGAAGGAAAGTGAAAGAGGAAGAAGCAGAGTGAATAAATCACTCGCATAAAGTGCTGGAATATTCAAAGTAATTATTGAGAAAAACTGAGAGTTGAAGCTGTCAGTTGTCAGATTGTGTTCATTTTACTGTTGGAATTGGTCCCTCAGTATTTATTTCTGTCAGGTCTTCATTTTGTTTTGTAGAAAGTTCCTATTCCTTACTTATTGACTTAATGAACATAATAAAATCAGTTCTTCGCTGATGGTTATTCATTATTTAAATACTGTACTTCAAAATTTCTGTGACGATTGAATTCAATAAAGAGCGAGGCTGATATCAGAAATATGCTTAAATTGATATTTAATTGACTGTGCAAACTAAATGTATTGACTATATTGGATAACCAATGACACGTTCTCCAGCACCAATATTAGTTTTTTAATAAATTAATTGAGTTTTGTTGCTGGGATCTATAAATTAGTTCTGCACGAACGCTTTGCTGCAGTCTCTCCCCCTGAAGCTCAGCCTCTCCTCTCACTTTATTGAATCCTCTGCCCATTGCTTCAATTTATCCACTTTCCCAAACCGTCTGCTCCTGTCTCCCCTCCAGCTCGAACATGACCTTTTCCTTCTCGCCCTCCCAATCTCACTCACTTGCTTCACTTCCAACTTCCTCTTCCAAATAAATCCCAACCCTCAAACTCACCGCAGCAGCTCTCAGACTTTTCCCACTTTGTACCAGCCTCTGTCTGTTCTCTGAACCCACAGAAACGAACCAGCTGTTCTCAAACCTTCCCGAACGACAATCTGGAGATAAATCCCCATTTAACACATTGGATTCCATCTCTGTAAAACACCTTCTCATTTCCCCACCGGTACTGCATCCTCAGTCAGTACTTTCAGTCGTTCCAGTGCTGACTTTATTCGCTTTCTAGATCAATTTCCCAATTCACCAATAATAATTGTATTTTAAACATTTCACTATGACAAAGCACTGCCCAGGTCAATGAATCAGTTTTCACTGCTCGATGCAGCAACAAAGCTGGGAATTTCAGCCCAGATACTGTCAAACTGCTGCTTTGTCTCCAGGTCTGATCAGTAATTTCCCTCTGTTCCAGTTAACTTGGTGGCGATTGTGATCCTGTCCCGGGGAAAGTGCGGTCTCTCCAAATGTATCACTGTCTACCTGGTGGGAATGGCAGTGCCTGATCTCCTGGTCGTTATGTCTAGTCCCATACTGTTGTGGATTGGTTTAATGTATTTCCCAGATTCATTCCTGAACACTACTCCCAAGTGTTGTCTCATGGCCGTTCTGCTTTCTGCATCCACATTTATTTCTGTCTGGCTCACAGTCTCTTTCACCTTTGATCGATTTGTGGCCATTTGTTGTAAGAAGCTAAAAACAAAATATTGCACCAAGAAAGCGGCAGCTGTGGATGCAGGAACAGTGAGTGTGCTGGGCTGTGTACAGTCTCTCCCAATTTACTTTGCATATAAACCAAGGTACATTATTGATAATGTTCCAATGCTTTGTGTTCATAAACCGAGCTTCTTCACTTCCCTCATATGGGCCGCATTTAAATGTCTTCACCGCATTTTAACCCCTTGTGTGCCGGCCTTGCTGATTTTGCTGCTCAATATTCTGACGATCAGACATATTTTATTCTCCAGTAAAGTACGCAGGGGATTCCGGAGTCACAGAAATGGAGAGAATTACAAGGACCCAGTGATGGAGAATCGGAGAAAATCAATTGTTTTACTCTTCAGTATATCTGGCAGTTTTATACTGTTATGGCTGCCCTGGGTTGTGTATGTCATTTATCAGCGAATTGCAGATATTTGGGATAATTTCTCTGACACTGAGCCTCTCGATACCATAAATTACACATCAATGATGCTGCAGGTTCTCAGTTCCTGCACCAACATGTGTATTTACGTTGTCACCCAGACTAAATTCAGAGAGGAGCTGAAGAAGGCGCTGAAATATCCTCTCAATCTCATTGTTAAATTAGTGAAATCATAGACAGAGATAAACACTGGAACTAAATCCCATTTCATATTCCATTCACTACACTCCCCCACAGGACAGAAAGCACATTTTATATTCGCAGCACAGAGCCCTGAAAATATTTTAAATCTGATTCTGAGATTATATTTTATTGATAATCTGACCGATTGAGATGGGATTTCCTCTGCAGATGATTCATGAATTGTTTTGAAAAATGCCTCACTCGAATGCACAGCTGAATTTAACTAAACCACCCCTTGGACCCACAGCAAATTGGGCAAAGTTGCAAATCGCAGTGATTGAGAGATTGTGAGGGGCAGAAACTGCAGTGAATCAGGGACACCAGCAGATGGCGCGAGTGAGAGGGGCAGCAAGTGCAGTGAGACAGGGATACCAGCAGATGGATATGGTGAGTGGGACAGTAACTGCAGTGAGTCAGAGACACCAGCAGATGGATATGGTGAGTGGGACAGTAACTGCAGTGAGTCAGAGACACCAGCAGATGGATATGGTGAGTGGGACAGTAACTGCAGTGAGTCAGAGACACCAGCAGATGGATATGGTGAGTGGGACAGTAACTGCAGTGAGTCAGAGACACCAGCAGATGGATATGGTGAGTGGGACAGTAACTGCAGTGAGTCAGAGACACCAGCAGATGGATATGGTGAGTGGGACAGTAACTGCAGTGAGTCAGAGACACCAGCAGATGGATATGGTGAGTGGGACAGTAACTGCAGTGAGTCAGAGACACCAGCAGATGGAGACGTTGCGAGGGGTGGAAATTGCAGTGAGACGGTGGCACCAATAGATGGAGATGGTGAGCGGGGCAGAAACGTCAGTGAGACTGGAGCACCAATAGATGGAGATGGTGAGAGGGGCAGTGCCTGCAGTAAGACAGGGACACCAGCAGATGGAGATGGTGAGAGGGGGGCGGGGGGTGCAGTAATGGATGTTGCAGGTTCCGGGATCTGGATGTTTCAGTAAGAACAGAGAAGATGGTAAAAGAGGGGGGGTGGTGGCATTGTTAATCAAGGAGAGTATTACGGCAGCAGAAAGGACGTTTGAGGACTCGTCTACTGAGGTAGTATGGGCCGAGGTTAGAAACAGGACAGGTGAGGTCACACTGTTGGGAGTTTTCTATAGACCTCCGAATAGTTCCAGAGATGTAGAGGAAAGGATAGCGAAGATGATTCTTGACAGGAGCGAGAACAACAGGGTAGTGGTTATGGGGGACTTTAACTTTCCAAATATTGACTGGAAATACTATAGTTCGAGTACTTTAGATGGGTCAGTTTTTGTCCAGTGTGTGCAGGAGGGTTTTCTGACACAGTATGTAGACAGGCCAACCAGGGGCGATGCCACATTGGATTTGGTACTGGGTAATGAACCTGGACAGGTGTTAGATTTAGATGTAGGTGAGCACTTTGGTGATAGTGATCACAATTCGGTTAGGTTTACCTTAGCGATGGGCAGGGACAGGTATATACCGCAGGGCAAGAATTATAACTGGGGGAAAGGAAATTATGATGCGATTAGGCAAGATTTAGGATGCGTAGGATGGGGAAGGAAACTGCAGGTGATGGGCACAATCGAAATGTGGAGCTTATTCAAGGAGCAGCTACTGTGTGTCCTTGATAAGTATGTACCTGTCAGGCAGGGAGGAAGTTGTCGAGTGAGGGAGCCGTGGTTTACTAAAGAAGTTGAAGCGCTTGTCAAGAGGAAGAAGAAGGCTTATGTTAGGATGAGACGTGAAGGCTCAGTTAGGGCGCTTGAGAGTTACAAGCTAGCCAGGAAGGATTTAAAGGGAGAGCTAAGAAGAGCAAGGAGAGGACACGAGAAGTCATTGGCGGATAGGATCAAGGAAAACCCTAAGGCTTTCTATAGGTATATCAGGAATAAAAGAATGACTAGAGTTAGATTAGGGCCAATCAAGGATAGTAGTGGGAAGTTGTGTGTGGAATCGGAGGAGATAGGGGAAGTGTTAAATGAATATATTTCGTCAGTATTTACAGTATAGAAAGAAGATGTTGTTGAGGAGAATACTGAGATTCAGGCTACTAGGCTAGATGGGATTGAGGTTCACAAGGAGTAGGTGTTAGCAATTTTGGAAAGTGTGAAAATAGATAAGTCCCCTGGGCCAGATGGGATTTATCCTAGGATTCTCTGGGAAGCCAGGGAGGAGATTGCAGAGCCTTTGTCCTTGATTTTTATGTCGTCATTGTCGACAGGAATAGTGCCGGAAGACTGGAGGATAGCAAATGTTGTCCCCTTGTTCAAGAATGGGAGTAGAGACAGCCCTGGTAATTATAGACCTGTGAGCCTTACTTCGGTTGTGGGTAAAATGTTGGAATAGGTTATAAGAGACAGGATTTATAATCATCTTGAAAAGAATAACTTCATTAGAGATAGTCAGCACGGTTTTGTGAAGGGTAGGTCGTGCCTCACAAACCTTATTGAGTTTTTTGAGAAGGTGACCAAACAGGTGGATGAGGGTAAAGCCGTGGATGTGGTGTATATGGATTTCAGTAAGGCGTTTGATAAGGTTCCCCATGGTAGGATATTGCAGAAAATACGGAAGTATGGGGTTGAAGGTGATTTAGTGCTTTGGTGGTTGATGGCAAATGTTCATCCTGGAGTATAGTTTCTAGTGGTGTACCGCAAGGATCTATTTTGGGGCCACTGCTGTTTGTCATTTTTATAAATGACCTGGAAGAGGGTGTAGAAGGGTGGGTTAGTAAATTTGCGGATGACACTAAGGTCGGTGGAGTTGTGGATAGTGCCGAAGGATGTTGTAGGGTACAGAGGGACATAGATAGGCTGCAGAGCTGGGCTGAGAGATGGCAAATGGAGTTTAATGCGGAAAAGTGCGAGGTGATTCACTTTGGAAGGAGTAACAGGAATGCAGAGAACTGGGCTAATGGGAAGATTCTTGGTAGTGTAGATGAACAGAGAGATCTTGGTGTCCAGGTGCATAAATCCCTGAAGGTTGCTACCCAGGTTAATAGTGCTGTTAAGAAGGCATATGGTGTGGTAGCTTTTATTAGTAGGGGGATCGAGTTTCGGAGCCACGAGGTCATGCTGCAGCTGTACAAAACTCTGGTGAGACTGCACCTGGAGTATTGCGTGCAGTTCTGGTCACCGCATTATAGGAAGGATGTGGAAGCTATGGAAAGGTTGCAGAGAAGATTTTTGCCTGGTATGGAGAGAAGGTCTTATGAGGAAAGGCTGAGGGACTTGAGGCTCTTTTCGTTGGAGAGAAGGAGGAGGAGAGGTGAATTAATAGAGACATATAAGATAATCAGAGGGTTAGATAGGGTGGATAGTGAGAGTCTTTTTCCTCGGATGGTGATGGCAAACACGAGGGGACATAGCTTTAAGTTGAGGGGTGATAGATATAGGGCAGATGTCAGAGGTAGTTTCTTTACTCAGAGAGTAGTAGGGGCGTGGAACGCCCTGCCTGCAACAGTAGTAGACTCGCCAACTTTAAGGGCATTTAAGTGGTCATTGGATAGACATATGGATGAAAATGGAATAGTGTAGGTCAGATGGTTTCACAGGTCGGCGCAACATCGAGGGCCGAAGGGCCTGTACTGCGCTGTAATGTTCTAATTCTAATACTAGTTGTGAGCATTGTAGCTGGAAGCAGACATTTACAGAGATATTAATATCTTAAGTGAATGGGCAAAGCTGTGGTGGATGGACTTCAATGTTAGGGGAAAAAAAGAACAGAACAGAGTACTATATAGATGCGGAAAAACTGGAAACACTGGAGATGCAACGAGACTTGGTGAGAGGGAGCAGTACCTGCAGTGAGACAGGGACACCAGCAGATGGAGGTGGTGAGGGTGCAGTAACTGCATTGAGACAAGGACACCAGTCGATGGAAATGGTGCAAGGGAACAGTAACTGCAGTGAGACAGGGACACCAGCAAATGGAGATAGTGAGAGAGAGAGAACAGTAACTGCAGTGAGACAGGGACACGAGCAGATGGAGATGGTGAGAGGGGGACAGTAACTGCAGTGAGACAGGAACACCAGCAGATGGCGATGCTGCGCTATTGCTGATGGGCCATTCTGTGTTGCTGACGGTTTGAAAGTTTCCACAAGTTTGTGCAATTTATTTTTTGTAAACTTGAGATGCTGAACTAAAAAAAACCAATTTGCGTTAAATGGATATTTTGCAACGATCTAAACACTTGTAACATTAACCTGCTTCCTGTTTGGATAATTATTTTGAGTGATTAACGGAAGTGCATATATTAACAACTGCATCAAATAAAACTCAATCACTTACAAATAAAAACTCTCCAAATAAGTTCTGTTGAGTTCTTCATCACTAACGTTATGGCATCTTTCTCTTTCACATCTCGTTTATGCTGGTATCATCTCTACTATAACTAAGAGTAATTGAAGTTTTGATCCAGTTGTTTATTGTTTATTGAAAGTTAATATTTAATCTGCTTTCAGTAACCTGTCAGTCAGTGAATTGTCTGTAAATTATGAATTTTACTCTTTCTTCCCAATCCCCTGTAAATTCTATAATGGGTGAATAAGAGTGGTCCAAGTGCCAATGCTTGGGGAATATCAATGACATCCTTCTGTCAAAGTGAGAACACCAGCTGGAAGTCCATTCTGCTTCTTGTCCCCTAACTCCACTTGCTTTGAGATTAGTCATGAGTCTGCTGTGTGGTGCCTTATCGAAGGCCGTTGGAATGCAAATGTATATTACATATAACATATTATATTTGTATCTATTATTTCTGACACTTATTCAATTAATTCTGTCATGTTGGCCAAGGATATATACCCTTTTGGAATGCCTGCTGGCTTCTCTTCATTATGTCATGTGTTTGTTTTAGATGTTTATCTATTTCATCTTTGAATGAGGGTTCCATTATTTTTCCTACCATTGATGTTATGTGAACTGGAATATAGTTCCTTGAACTTGTTCGATCTTTTTTTAAATACCAGGCTCACAGTAGCTGTTCATCATTCCTCTGGTAGTATTCCCGATTCTGATGATTATTAATGAACAGATAATCGTGCCTCTACTATCTCTCCTCTATCTTTTCAGTCTGTGGATGCAATTCATCCGAAGCAGAAAGTTTACCTTCTTTTTGATAACTTGACCAAATATCTCCCACTGAACATCTTGAAAGATTTTTATGTCAAATTTATTCACTCTTATTTCAGAATTTACTTCCATCCCTCAGAGATCTCTATCCCTCCTCCCTCAAGCTCAGAATCCTTATCCACGGGTTCATTAAGCCCCGATGGTCCCATGACACACGAGACTTACTTCCTTCTGAGCTCAAAGTTCTGCTCCAGAATTCCATCTACATTTCTGTCCATGTCAGTCTGCCCCTCTCTGATCCAAATTCCAGTACACTCGAGCTGTCCTTAAAGTCATAGTGGATGGGATGATGCCTGACAGACACTACGAGGCCATTTGAAGCCAGTTTCCCTTCACCATCTCCTGCTGATACATTCCCAGGGCCCCATTTGTATTTGATTTCTTTCATTCACTCGCTATTCCTGTTGGAACACCTATTTTCCTCTGCAACTCTCATCTGGGAATGGAAATCCTCCCAGGATCCTAATCTTGACCTGGAGGCAATGACCCTGTTGTACAGTGGATGTCCCGAGTATAAACATTGGAATATTCCACACTCAAATGCTGTCGCTAAGGAAGCCTGTTTGGATCCTAGAGATGAGACTTTGTGCAGGATAAATGGACCATTCTTTGTTCCAATTCGACTCAGCTTCTTCCCTTTACATATTGTTTTTCTGATACTTTGATGACTGTGATGGTGCCATTTCCTTCTGCTGCCTTGAACTGGAATCTTCTGTCAACTTTTCTTCTAATTTCTAACCATCCGCCGTCTACAAATTGTCCATCTCTGACACTCCCCTTCTCTTCCTCGACTTCTCCACCTCCATTGCAGGAAATTGGCTTCCCAGTAATATCCGCTATTATCCCACTGACTCCCACAACTACCTTGACTATATTTCCTCCGAAAGAAATTAATGGAAAGACTCTGTTCCATTTTCCCAGTTTCTCCACCTCCATTACATCTTTTCTGATGATGCTTCCTTCCACACCAGTGCTTACGGAATATATTCATTATTCCTCAACCAGATATTCCCCTGCACTGTGGTGAACAGGGCCCTCGACTGTGTCCATCCCGTTTCCCACGTTACTGCCACCACCCCTTCCCCTCCGTGCCAGGACCACAATAATGATCGATTCGTCCTCGCCTTCCATCCTACCGGCCTTCGTATTCCAAGCTCCATCCGCCAGATTTCTGCCACATTCGGCTATGTCCATGTACAACCGTATATTCTGCTCCCCTCCCGTCCCCCTGCTCCTTATGAAACCCTGGTCAACTCCTCAATTCCCCCAATAACTGTTTCCTTTCCTGGAGCACCTTTCCATGCGAGCGCAGGAGATGCAACACCTGGACTTTCAGCTCCTCGTTTCCCATTATCCAAGGACAAGCACTCCTTCCATGTGAAACAGGGATTTGCTCCCACTTCTTACACGCTAGTAATTGTATTCACTGCACGCAATGGAGTTCCCTGGACATTGGGGAGAGGAGCGAATGGAGATTGTGTGATCACTTTGCTGGACTCCTCCGGTCTGTCAGCAAACGTGACCTTGAGATTTCCCTGGGGATCACCTCTTGGTGCACAGCTGGCAGACTGGGCCATCCCCCTGGGGTTCACTCACCATTCTCTGTCACTTCTCCAGTCGAATGGAACCTTCTGCTTGTTGCCAGATTTTCCATACTTCCCTCCCACTCTGTTATTCTGTAACCATTTACACCTCCTCTGGACCCAGCCTCTTGCTCTTTAATTATCTCATTCGCCTTGCACCATCATCCTTTTGCCCTCCATTCGATCACGGACATTCCCCTTTGCTATTTCCACCCTCTACCCCACTTTTCACTGGCTTTAACCATTGCTTTAAAGCTGTTATTCTGCAATACATTCAAATTCCGATGAAAAGCTTTCAGCCTGAACCGTTAACTCTCTTTTCTGTCTCTACAAATGCTGCCTGACCTGCTGAGTGTTTTCAACATTCTCCTAATTTTATCAGATTTAAAACCATTCCATTATTTTATTTTTAATCCAGTAATTAGTCCTGGGTATTACAGAGGTGAGTGACATAGGTGGGGTGCGAGTTGCCAGAGTTTTAGCTCCACAGACTGTCTGTATTTACGTTGACTAGTTCCCATCCTGAAGTCTGAAGTCAGGGTGATTTTAATTGCCTTGGCTTGGCTTTCGGTCGGACAGTGGGGGGGGGGGGGGACTCTGGAGCAGGACCCAGGCCCAGGATTGTCCAAACAATGAGCCCGAGGTACAGGGAGCTCCCTGATATTGGGGAGTATCCGATCACCAACTCCGGAGGTGGGGAGGGTGGAGACATTACTGATCACTGGACTGTCGATCCACAAACCCTGGAGCCGTCTCCTATCGGGCAGTGCAGTCCCAGTCTTGAGAGGTGAAGTCAGGGAGAGAGAGTGGCTGGTCCTTAAATCCAGGGCAACGTCTCCCATGATGGAGATTGGACTGACACCTGGGACAGGGAAGGGTATGGAGGAGGGAGAGTGATTCCCAACAGCGGGAGTGGTCTCCCATGCTGGAGTGTGGTCTGACAACTGGGACGGAGAAGGGTCTGGGGCAGGGAGAGTGATTCCCAAAACTGGGGAGGGGTCTCCCATGCTGGAGTGTGATCTGATAACGGGGACAGAGAAGGGTCTGGGGGAGGGAGAGTGATTCCCAAAACTTGGGAGGGGTTTCCCATGCTAGAGTGTGATCTGATAATGGAGACAGAGAAGGGTCTGGAGGAGGGAGAGTGATTCCCAAACACAGGGAGGGGTCTCCTATACTGGAGTGTGGACTGACAACTGAGACATTGCAGGGTCTGGGCGGGGGGGGGGGGGGATGGTGGAAGAGTTATTCCGAACAGCGGGAGGGGTCTCCCATACTGGAGTGTGGTCTGGCAACTGGGACATTGAAGGGTCTGGGCGGGGTGGGAAGAGATTTTCCGAACAGCGGGAGGGGTCTCCCATACTGGAGTGTGGTCCAAGTCCGGAAAGGTGGATGGGGCATGCGGAGTGTCTGATTCCAGACTTGATGTGTGGGTCCTAACACCCGGGATGTCCGAACCAAGGGTGGTGTTGCAGTCCCGTGTGGGTGGTGTAATCCCTTCGGGACTTCTGATCCCAGAATATCCAATCCTGGGAGGGGTTTGTGAGTACCCAGTCCTGCTTAGTGTGTGTGATAAATTTCTGGGAGGGGTCTGATCCCAGGGTTTGAATGCCAGGGAGGCGGGATGTCAGACCAGGGCAGGTGGTCTGATCCTGAGGAGAATACAATCTCAGGGAATATCCAATCTTGGTGGAGGGGAAGTGTCTGATCCTGGGGAGAATCCAATCTCAGTGGATATCCAATCTTGGTGGAGGGGAAGTGTCTGATCCTGGGGAGAATCCAATCTCAGGGGATATCCAATCTTGGTGGAGGGGAAGTGTCTGATCCTGGGGAGAATCCAATCTCAGTGGATATCCAATCTTGGTGGAGTGGAAGTGTCTGATCCTGGGGAGAATCCAATCTCAGTGGAAATCCAATCTTGATGGAGTGGAAGTGTCAGATCCTGGGGAGAATCCAATCTCAGTGGATATCCAATCTTGGTGGAGGGGAAGTGTCTGATCCTGGGGAGAATCCAATCTCAGTGGATATCCAATCTTGGTGGAGGGGAAGTGTCTGATCCTGGGGAGAATCCAATCTCAGTGGATATCCAATCTTGGTGGAGGGGAAGTGTCTGATCCTGGGGAGAATCCAATCTCAGTGGATATCCAATCTTGGTGGAGGGGAAGTGTCTGATCCTGGGGAGAATCCAATCTCAGTGGATATCCAATCTTGGTGGAGGGGAAGTGTCTGATCCTGGGGAGAATCCAATCTCAGTGGATATCCAATCTTGGTGGAGGGGAAGTGTCTGATCCTGGGGAGAATCCAATCTCAGTGGATATCCAATCTTGGTGTAGGGGAAGTGTCTGATCCTGGGGAGAATCCAATCTCAGGGGATATCCAATCTTGGTGGAGGGGAAGTGTCTGATTCTGGGGAGAATCCAATCTCAGGGGATATCCAATCTTGGTGGAGGGGAAGTGTCTGATCCTGGGGAGAATCCAATCTCAGTGGATATCCAATCTTGGTGGAGTGGAAGTGTCTGATCCTGGGGAGAATCCAATCTCAGTGGAAATCCAATCTTGTTGGAGTGGAAGTGTCTGATCCTGGGGAGAATCCAATCTCAGTGGATATCCAATCTTGGTGGAGTGGAAGTGTCTGATCCTGGGGAGAATCCAATCTCAGTGGATATCCAATCTTGGTGGAGGGGAAGTGTCTGATCCTGGGGAGAATCCAATCTCAGTGGATATCCAATCTTGTTGGAGGGGAAGTGTCTGATCCTGGGTAGAATCCAATCTCAGTGGATATCCAATCTTGGTGGAGTGGAAGTGTCTGATCCTGGGGAGAATCCAATCTCAGTGGATAGCCAATCTTGGTGGAGGGGAAGTGTCTGATCCTGGGGAGAATCCAATCTCAGTGGATATCCAATCTTGGTGGAGGGGAAGTGTCTGATCCTGGGGAGAATACAATCTCAGTGGATATCCAATCTTGGTGGAGGGGAAGTGTCTGATCCTGGGGAGAATACAATCTCAGTGGATATCCAATCTTGGTGGAGGGGAAGTGTCTGATCCTGGGGAGAATCCAATCTCAGTGGATATCCAATCTTGGTGGAATGGAAGTGTCTGATCCTGGGGAGAATCCAATCTCAGTGGATATCCAATCTTGGTGGAGGGGAAGTGTCTGATCCTGGGGAGAATCCAATCTCAGTGGATATCCAATCTTGTTGGAGGGGAAGTGTCTGATCCTGGGGAGAATCCAATCTCAGTGGATATCCAATCTTGGTGGAGGGGAAGTGTCTGATCCTGGGGAGAATCCAATCTCAGTGGATATCCAATCTTGGTGGAGGGGAAGTGTCCGATCCTGGGGAGAATCCAATCTCAGTGGATATCCAATCTTGGTGGAGGGGAAGTGTCTGATCCTGGGGAGAATCCAATCTCAGTGGATATCCAATCTGGGTGGAGTGGAAGTGTCTGATCCTGGGGAGAATCCAATCTCAGTGGAAATCCAATCTTGGTGGAGTGGAAGTGTCAGATCCTGGGGAGAATCCAATCTCAGTGGATATCCAATCTTGGTGGAGGGGAAGTGTCTGATCCTGGGGAGAATCCAATCTCAGTGGATATCCAATCTTGGTGGAGTGGAAGTGTCTGATCCTGGGGAGAATCCAATCTCAGTGGATATCCAATCTTGGTGGAGGAGAAGTGTCTGATCCTGGGGAGAATCCAATCTCAGTGGATATCCAATCTTGGTGGAGGGGAAGTGTCTGATCCTGGGGAGAATCCAATCTCAGTGGATATCCAATCTTGGTGGAGTGGAAGTGTCTGATCCTGGGGAGAATCCAATCTCAGTGGAAATCCAATCTTGTTGGAGTGGAAGTGTCTGATCCTGGGGAGAATCCAATCTCAGTGGATATCCAATCTTGGTGGAGTGGAAGTGTCTGATCCTGGGGAGAATCCAATCTCAGTGGATATCCAATCTTGGTGGAGGGGAAGTGTCTGATCCTGGAGTGGGTGTCAGTTCTGACTCTGCTAATACTGAGTGTTTTTGTTTGCGGTGTGTTGTTATTATGGGGATAACCAGGGGCCAGAGTTACATGTCTAACACAGATTAGATCAGAAAATTCCAGTTTCATTTAAATATTTGCATTTCAAACGTGCCCCCTGTGAGCAGTTGCCTGCCTCCCCCTGTTTCGGCTCGGTTAAACCCAGAACTTGGTGGCTTGGAGGTCAGTTGTGATTTGCTTATTAACTTCTCCCTCTGACTGGCCTCCAACAAACCTGTTTTTGGGACGAAAGCCCTTCCCTTACTCTTTGGCTCGGACACGCAGAATGTTTGATTAGTAATTCGAGTCCCTTTTCCCTTCTCTCTCTTACAGTTAATTTACTGGCGACTGTGATGCTAAACCGTGGAAGTTGCGGCCCATTGGCTACCTGGTGCCCATGGCAAAGGCGGATCCACTGCTCATTATCACTGCCGTGATAATGAACTGGATCAATTCTTATTACTTTCCAATATCTTTCCTGGATATCACCCCTGTGTTTATAGTGACCACTTTCCTGGCTGGTGCTGCCAGAGACTTTTCTGTCTGCTTCACCATCACTTTCACCTTTGATTAATTTGTGGCAATTTGTTGCAAGAAGCTGGAAGGAAAATATTGCACCGAGAAAATTGCGACTGTGGTTTTATCAGCAATCTGCATTCTGCTCAGTTTAGCAAACGTCCGCTTCTATTTTGTACATCAGCCTGCAGATATCCTCAACAATATATCATGCTTCTGTTTTCCAAAGACATGCTATTTTACTGATCCTGGATCAGTGTGAATTGACAGGTTTGAAATGTTTTTAACCCTATTGTACCCAATCGCTTTAATTCTGTTCCTCAACGCTCTGACAGTCAGACACATTTTCGTGACCACTTGAGTCCATAAGAGACTAAGGGATGACAGCAAGGGAGAGAATCACAGTGACCCAGAGATGGAGAGCAGAAGGAAATCCGTCATTTTACTCTTCACCATATCCGATAATTTCATGTTCCTGTGTTTGGTATTTGTTACAGATTTCTTATATTACAACATTGCAGGAAGAGGTCCTTTGTATTGCAGGCTCTCCGAATGTATATTCCAAAAGTCGGATGGATGTTGCTGAACTTAAGTTGCTCCCCAAACACATTTATTTCTGTGGTGACTCAGTCCAAGGTCAGAAAGTGGTTTGAGAGTGTGGTGACATATACATTTACATCAATTAATGTATAAACAAAACGATTCGCGAGCAGCCCAGAGACTTTCCCAGTTCTTCCAGTCCATGAATGTAATATTTACCCCGAACTTCCAAGGGGTGACTGACTGTTGGATGCCCCAAAATACACTGGCAGGGGAGAGGTCACACACGCCCAACAGTAGCAGCAGCAGAAAAGAGGTGACTGACAGCTGGATGACCGGAAATCCACAGATGAGGGTGGGTGGCTCTTGATCACACACAGCAAAGGACAGCGGGGCAGCAGGAAGATTTCACTTTTAGAGAGCCCAACAGAAAGGTGGCAGGATGATTGTCAGAGCGTTCCCTGCAGGACAGGAGGCGGAACAGCAGCCAACACTCTCTCTTCCAACTCCATTGATTCCATTCTCAGTTCCATAGATCTGCTCTGAAAATAAAACTTGTCCTTATAAAAGCTGTTTTATGATTCCTTCTATCTTTCTTCGAAGACAATACTTTAAGGGCTGATATTTGGATTGTGGACTGAGTGGATTGAGCTCAGACTGCAAGGCACCTGTTTCCAAACAAGTCAACAGGGAAATGACAGGGAAATTTATGACTGTCATGTGACATAACTGTTGAAAAAGTTAGTTTCACTTTTGGATTGTGTTCAGTCGCTGCTAGACCTGCCAGAAATATAGCCAATAATGTCTTTCTCTTGAAAATAATTCCTGCATCAAGAGTAATTGCAATTTCCTTATGAACTTAAACAAACTTTGAATGAGTGTGAATTAAATGTGTGGGGGCTGAACCCTTGTTGCTGTGTCTGTCTGGAGAGAGGAAGCCTGTATTTCACTTGCAACAGTTTACTGTTGCCCCTTGTCTCTGAAGAATCTCTGAATTAAGCTGTACTGTTGCCTTTTGTGTTTGAAGAAGTCCTGAATTTGCAGAAATCATGCATTTATGATGGGGAACTTTTGTATTGAGTGTGAGAACTGACAGCTGTTGTTCCAGCCCTCATGGCACACCTTGTGTGATGCCTACTGCGAACGAATTGCCTTGACGTCCTACCCATCACAGACTGTTCATCAACATCGCCTGCAGTTACTTCGAGTGGAATCTGACTCTTTGACTCTGGGACGCTTCACCGACCAGGAAATACCCAACTAGACCGTGAAAACCCAGTTATTTTATTATTTCCAAGAAACAGTTATAATTCGAAAAAGCCTTTTACCCGGTTAACCTGTTTTCTGAGTGCAATTCTGTGTACATGAGGGTTAAGAAGAATAAGGAGTTTAAAATCTTTCAGACATAGATTTATATCATTATTGTTTAAGATTTAGTTTATTAATAAATAGTCAATGTTGCTGTTGAATTAAACCTAGTTTGGTGCACTTCATTCTGGTGCACAAATAGAGTGCTCAATTTGGCAATTTTCCACCAGCTGGTAAACTTTACATGATATGCTACTACCTATGGAGAAGTGGGACTGAGTTAACAGTGCATTACTCACGCCTTGGTCGTAACATATCAATTGGGAACTCTTGTTGGGATCGTTTCCAGCACTAATTACGTGAAGTACAAGGCAAGTAAATATTGAAACAGAAAACAAATAGCCAGCTTTCCCATATAATAGGTTAAAGGCTATACCATCAGAATTCTATTTGCAGTTGCAGCAGTTCGTTTTTTTTTTCTGGGAGAGGAGAATATATCCATCAGTGACTTGAAATCTTTAAGAAACGAGAAAGCTAAAATAGTTGGCAGCACAATTGGGGTTAAAATTGAAATCAGGTACAAAAAAAACAGAGATAATTAATGAAATAGACCAACATCGGAAATTAGAAGAAGAAGAATAGAGTAAGTCAGTGAGTGAAACAGTTAAATTGACTGGAATTCAGTAAGAAATGGAAAAAGAAAAACTTGAGGCTGAAAAATAATTTTCAAAACTTGACTTGGAAAAAGAGGGAAGGGGGAAAGAGAGAACATTTCAGCGAGAAAGTGAAAGAGGAGCAAGGAAATACAGATTAAAAAAAGATGGGATGAAGACAATGGATAATCTTAGTCCCTCCTTGGCAAATCCTTGTTCAACGCTTTCCAATTTTAAGGCAAAGAAAGCAGCACAAACAGGCTTTCTCAGGTTTAAAGAAGAAAAGTTGACATGTATTAAACTTGAACTCTAATTTGGTTGATGTCTACAGATACAAGACGCGCCCGCGCTTGCATGCATACACGATACACGCATGCAAATAGTGACAGAAAAGTGCAGAATAAAAAAGTAGAAATGCTCGAGGAAATATCCGAAGAGTTGTTGTTACTGTTCTTTGAGCTCACTGTCGAGTCCTTTATTGTCGGTAATCTTGCTTTTCATTGGGGCCCATTATTCTTCTTAAACCTTGTTCACTGAAGGAGACTTTTCTCTCTTGGGGTTCTTGTGTCATCATGGATGACAGGTGAAATTGTGAGACTAGCTAAGAGGAAAAAGGAAGCATACATAAGGTCTAGGAGGCTGAAGAAAGATGAAGCTTTGAAAGAATATCGGGAATGTAGGACCAATCTGAAACGAGGAATTAAGAGGGCTAAAAGGGGTCATGAAATATCATTAGCATACAGGGTTAAGGAAAATCCCAAAGCCTTTTATTCATATATAAGGAGCAAGAGGGTAACTAGAGATAGGATTGGCCCACTCAAGGACAACGGAGGAAAGTTATGCGTGGAGTCAGAGAAAATGGGTGAGATTCTAAATGAGTACTTTGCATCGGTATTCACCGAGGAGAGGGACATGACGGATGTTGAGGTTAGGAACAGATGTTTGATTACTCTAGGTCAAGTCGGCATAAGGAGGGAGGAAGTGTTGGGTATTCTAAAAGGCATTAAGGTGGACAAGTCCCCAGGTCCGGATGGGATCTATCCCAGGTTACTGAGGGAAGCGAGAGAGGAAATAGCTGGGGCCTTAACAGATATCTTTGCAGCATCCTTAAACACGGGTGAGGTCCTGAAGGACTGGAGAATTGCTAATGTTGTCCCCTTGTTTAAGAAAGGTAGCTGGGATAATCCAGGTAATTATAGACCGGTGAGCCTGATGTCAGTGGTAGGGAAGCTGCTGGAGAAGATACTGAGGGATAGGATCTATTCCCATTTGGAAGAAAATGGGCTCATCAGTGATAGGCAACATGGTTTTGTGCAGGGAAGGTCATGTCTTACCAACTTAATAGAATTCTTTGAGGAAGTGACAAAGTTGATTGATGAGGGAAGGGCTGTAGATGTCATATACATGGACTTCAGTAAGGCGTTTGATAAGGTTCCCCATGGTAGGCTGATGGAGAAAGTGAAGTCGCATGGGATCCAGGGTGTACTAGCTAGATGGATAAAGAACTGGCTGGGCAACAGGAGACAGAGAGTAGCAGTGGAAGGGAGTTTCTCAAAATGGAGACGTGTGACCAGTGGTGTTGCACAGGGATCCGTGCACGGACCACTGTTGTTTGTGATATACATTAATGATTTGGAGGAAAGTATAGGTTGTCTGATTAAGAAGTTTGCAGACGACACTAAGATTGGTGGAGTAGCAGATAGTGAAGGGGACTATCAGAGAACACAGCAGAATATAGATAGATTGGAGAGTTGGGCAGAGAAATGGCAGATGGAGTTCAATCAGGGCAAATTAGAGGTGATGCATTTTGGAAGATCCAATTCAAGAGTGAACTATACAGTAAATGGAGACGTCCTGGGGACAATTGATGTACATAGAGATTTGGGTGTTCAGGTCCATTGTTCCCTGAAGGTGGCAACGCAGGTCAATAGAGTGGTCAAGAAGGCATACGGCATGCTTTCCTTCATCGGACGGGGTATTGAGTACAAGGGTTGGCAGGTCATGTTGCAGTTGTATAAGACTTTGGTTCGGCCACATTTGGAATACTGCGTGCAGTTCTGGTCGCCACATTACCAAAAGGATGTGGATGCTTTGGAGAGGGTGCAGAGGAGGTTCATCAGGATGTTGCCTGGTATGGAGGGCGCTAGCTATGAAGAGAGGTTGAGTATATTAGGATTATTTTCATTAGAAAGACGGAGGTTGAGGGGGGACCTGATTGAGGTGTACAAAATCATGAGAGGTATCGACAGGGTGGATAGCAAGAAGCTTTTTCCCAGAGTGGGGGATTCAATTACTAGGGGTCACGAGTTCAAAGTGAGAGGAGAAGAGTTTAGGGGGATATGCGTGGAAAGTTCTTTACGCAGAGGGTGGTGGGTGCCTGGAATGCGTTGCCAGCGGAGGTGGTAGATGCGGGCACGATAGCGTCTTTTAAGATGTATCTAGACAGATACATGAATGGGCAGGAAGAAAAGAGATACAGAACCTTAGAAAATAGGCGACATGTTAAGAGAGAGGATCTGGTTCGGCGCAGGCTTGGAGGGCCGAATGGCCTGTTCCTGTGCTGTAATTTTCTTTCTTCTTTGTTCTTTGTTCCAAGGTTTGTGAGAAAGAGATGGGAGCAGACACTCGAGAAATCTTCTCAGTCTATGAGCGAAGAGATCTCTTCCTTTTGCAGGCTCTCAGGAGAAGGAGCCAAATAGAAAGAGCCAACGAAATAATAAGACAGAGGAAGAGAGAGAAAAAAACAGACAGATATGGAAAGAGATAGCTGGAGGCGAAAGAGAAAATAGAGAAATATCCAAAGAGAAAGAGAGAGAGTGGGAGAGAGAGAGAGAGGGGCGGGGGGAGAGAGAGGGAGAGAGGGAGAGAGAGAGAGAGGGAGAGAGAGAGAGTGAGAGAGGGGGGAGAGAGAGAGAGACTCAGAGCGAAAGAGAGACAGAAAGAAGGAAAGCCAGAGAAAGAAAGAGGCACAAAGAAGGGGAAAGAGACACACAAAGAGAGATAGAGGGAGAAAGACAGTGAGGGACATTAAATATTTAGTACTCAGCATCCCACACGGTCTGTGCTCCATCGTTGGACTCTCTCCCCTTCCGTCCATCAGCTCGTCCATGATGGGGGTGGGAGGAGGGGTGGGTCGGTGAAAAAATCCTGGGACGGGGGAGATAGGGGTTAGAATTAGGGGAAAGGGTTAAAACTGGGACAGGGAGAGGGGGATTAAAGCTGGACTCTCTGTCTCACACACCCACCCACCCGGTAATCAGTTGCAATTCACCTGGGCGCACAGACACAGAGACTGAAACACAGAAACGCACCTTCAGACTGTGGCCGAAATGCAAAGTTTTGTAAAGGCTTGTTATCATTCCCGAATAATGTCGGTCTTTTAGGCTGATGGCTGAATTTGACAGTGAAATGTGGCACCTGGGGGATATTTGAATTCAGATTTTCAGGTCTCAGAATGTGGATTTCACTCTTTAGCCTTCTACGGGAGAGGGGATGGGGTCAGCAGTGTTTGTGTATTTTTACAATGAGGCAGAAACAATGTAGAGACACACACACACAGAAATGGAGACATACAGAGAGAGAGAGAGAGAGAGTAACAGCTGGAAGTAACAGGGTAAACATAGAGGGAGACCCACAGGCTCTGGGGGTTCTGCAGTGTTTAGTCACTGCCCAGCTCCCAGCCCCTGTAAAGATGCTCCACAGCCAATCGCAACCCTGCAAACCACATTTCCCACTCTTGACGGTGTCTTGACTTTTGGTAAATTAAATGCTGGGGCAGTGATTAAGTGTCAGCACGTTCAACTCAGTTTTAAAAAAAAAGAGAATTTCACAGTTTCTGGGAACAGAATGGAGCTGATTGCTGCAAATGTCTGTCTGTAAATTACAGCAATGTTGCCCACAATGGCGTTTGGACTGAAAAGTTTGCAGGTCATCAGGAAGCAGCTCCTTGTCATGTCTCTGCTCAGCGCTGGCGATGTTACCTGGATTAACAGGACAATGGGCATGTACTCAGCTCCTAAAACCCTCTGACACATCTCCCATCACCCCTCATTCTCTGTATCGGGGGATGTGTTTGTAAGATGGGGAGCCACTGAAAGATTGTTTTATGTCAGTGAATGAGAGAAAGAGCCCTGGGCTCTTGCTGTGTTTGTTTGATGTTAAACAACGTTTTGCTTTGTTTTAATCATTTTTTATTTCTCTTATTCCCAAGGAGAATCTTTCCAGAAATTGCAGCTTTGATGATGCAGAGGGAGAATCTTTTGGCAAGTGGAATTCTCAGGAAAGAGCTTTAACCAGAGAGGAAAATAATAATGAATACATATGTGTTATTGTCTAATTCATTTTTAGATTCAGGAAAGAAGACCTTGTCTTTTCGTGGCTGATATAAAATCAAAGTTCTGGAAATGCTCATTGTTTCCAGTACGGTTTTTATTTCAGATTTCCAGCATCTGCAGTATTTTGATTTTGTGCTTTGGGGAGCGGGGCCTTTTTACCACAAGGGAGGGGACTGGAGGGGCCACTGAAGTAAATAATTTGGGAAGCGCTGTCCCAGAACTGTCAATGTAATCCCATATATTTCCCTCTGTCCATCTCTTGCTACAACTATTTCTCTACCCCTTCCCTCCTTGTTCATCACTTAGTTTCTTCACATCTTTAAATCCCTGTCTCTGCATCTCTCAACATCCTTTATATCTCATGCCTCTGTCTTTGATCTCACAAACATAGAACATAGAACATTTCCCCTTTCTTTCTCTTTCTGCAACTCTTTGCATCTTTATCAGTCTCTCAGTGCATTTCTCTCTCACTCAGTTCCACATATCATTTCCTGCAAGATTATCTCTGCATTTCCCACACCCCTTCCCGAGACAGCCCTCTCTATTCTGAATCTGCACCTTACTTTGTAAATCTGCTGCTCGACATCTTTCTGTCTCGGCATCTCTCTATTTTTCTGGGATTATTCTCAATATCTACATTGCTGCTGCGTTCTCTCGCTGCACCTCCATCTCTCTATCTGTCCTTTTTTGTATTTCTGCCCTCTGCTCCTAGTTTCTCAAACTGTTTTCTGACTCCCTGCCTCTCTTTCATTCTCCATCTCCCTCTCCATTTGTTTCTCTCTCACTCTCTCGCTCACTCAGTTCTGTCCTGATCCCTGGATCTCTGTTTTCTGTGCCTCTGTTCCTCTCTCTGGGGGTGGATTTGAACTCGCTGCCATGGTATTGTACAGGGTGAGTGTGAACCGGGATCCTGCTTTCCACCTCTTCTGCGTTCTCCTCCCAATGGAGGTAAAATAGCAGAGAGATGCTGAACCTGCTGCCCCCTCCCCGGTTTATACTATTGGCACCAAGTCCAATTCTAGCCCAGCGTTTCTTTGCCTCTCTGTGTATCCGCTCCCCGACTGTCTCTGCTTGTCTTCTTGTGGCCCGGTGGGGGAAGGGAAAGGCCAGCCATGATCTAACATCGGTGGGACAAGTTCAAAGGGCTGAATGACTTTGTCTATCCCTGTTCCAACCAGCGTGTGTGTGTGTGTGTGTGTGTGTGTGTACCTCAGTCTGATTCGCTGATGCTAATGGGGTGATGGGGAGAACAGGTGAAACACCTTTCTACAGGCAGAGATGTGTCTGCGACTGGGATCCTGCTGTGCATAAAAGGCTCACAATGCCAGTTAGCCTCTTCAGATACTTGCTCTCTGCCCGCCCCTGTGTTTGACCAGACAAGAGTTGAAGGTGCCGGGGGCCTGAGAGCCATTTGATAGAATTCCAGTGGCTTATCCGGACTGGAATTAAAATGAATTAGAGACTGTTGGGAGATGGAGCCACACCTTGGAAAGTGCTGGAGATTGGAATACACAGGGGGCTGTTCACTGGGTCGGCAGTTACACAGATGGGGGATGTTCACAAGGGAGATGATACAGATTGGGACTTAATAGAGACGGGCGTCTTTTACTGGGCCGAGAGGGTAACTTAGAAAGGGAGGTGTGTTTACAGTGGAGGCAGGGGAGAATTTGAGGGCGATGTTCACAGAGAGAATTGGGTAATTTTCAAAATGGGAGGGACAATTTTCCATGTTTAAAATGGGAGGGGAGCTCTCCAGGTTTAAAATGGGTTGGGGATTCTCTGTGTTTCAAATGGGAGGTGGGACTATCCCGGTTTAAATTGGGAGGGGGTATTCAGGTTTAAGATGGGAGCTGGGTCTACTGCAGGTTAAAAATAGGAGAGGGGCTTCTCCAGGTTTAAAATGGGAGGGGGATCGACTCCAGATTAAAATGGGAGCAGGGCCTCTCCAGGTTTAAAATTCTGTGGTGGAGGGGTTACTCCAGGTATAAAATGTGATGTGGACCTACGCCAGGTTTAAAATTGGAGGGGAGTCTTCTCCCGGTTTCAAATGTGAGGGGGTCTACTCCAGGTTTAAAATAGGAGGGGGGGGGTTTACTGCTGGCTCAGATATTACCATGAAAAGTTAGTTGTTTTGAGTGCTCATTTTGTTTTTTTGCATGAGCAGTCCCTTTAAATTTTTATGAATTTTTGAAGACGTGTGTTATTTTTCACAGAAAAGGACCTGTGCAGTACCTTCCAGGCTACAGCACACAGCTTTGCAGGAACACTGACCGACACTCTCCATCCCAATCTCTTCCCCTTTCTCACTGGTACTCTCTCCCCATTGCTATCCTTCCCTCTCTCTGTTATTCTGTCTCTATATCTATCCCTGTCTTTCTCACTGTTACTCTCTCTATCTGGATGGAGAGGCAGCTTTACTCTGTATCTAACCCCAGACTGTACCTACCCTGGGAGTGTTTGATAAAACAGAGAAGATGGATATTTACTCTGTCGCTGACTCCAGGCTGTGCTCAGCTTGGCAGCATTTTATGGGACAGTGTAGATGTATCCCTGGAATTTAGAAGGTAAAAAGGTGAATTGATCAAAGTTTACAAGATAATAATGGAACTAAGGGATAGAGAGAGAGAAACTCTTTTCACTGATTGTGGGAGTCTCCAACGAGGTTGACAATCTAAAAATCGAACATTAGTCGAAAAGTCTTTAAAGAGTGAAGTTAAGAAACATTTCTACACACAAAGGGTGGTAGAAATTTAGAATTATCTTCAACAAATGACCCCTCCCTATCTGTGCAATCTCCTCCAGCTCCACAATCCTCCAATATCTGCCATCCTCTACTTCTGGATTCTTGAGCATCCCCAATTCGAATCGTTCCACAATTGGTGGCCGTGCCTTCAAGCTGCCAAGGCCCTAACTCTGCAATTCCATTCCTAAACCTCTCTGTCTCACTAACTCTCTCTCCTCTTTGAAGATGCTCCCTAAATCCAAGCTATTTGACCAGGGTTTTGGTCACCTAGCCTAATATCTCCTTAAGTGGCTCGGGGCCGAATTTTATTTTATTTAATTCATTCGATTGACGTGCGTGTCGCTGGCAGGGCCAGCATTTATTGCCCATCCCTAATTTTCCTTGAGAAGGTGGTGGTGAGCCATGTTCTTGAACCACTGCAGTCCATGTGGGGTAGGTAGACCCACAGTGCTGTTAGGGAAGGAGTTCCAGGATCTTGACCCAGTGCAATATAATTTCAAGTAAGGATGGTGTGTGACTATAGTTGTTGTGAGCGGCCATCTTTTTCAGTGCACAGTCCCTTTAAATTTTTGATATTTTTTAACGCAGTTAGATGTAAAAGTTCTCCTACAATCTGCCTGTCTCTCCCCATCTCTCCCTCCCTTTTGCTGCCCGTCTCTCCCTCTCTCTCTCTCTTTGTCTCCCTGAAGACCAAGATCGCATATGTTTTGCTAATTACTCTCTTAATATGTCCTGCCGCCTTCAAAGATCATTTGAGCCTAATATCACCTGATATGGATCGGTGTATTTTTTCTTTTACTTTATCCCTTGGTTGGATGTTAGCGTTACTGGTAATTCCAGGATTTATTGCCCATCCATAATTGCTGTTTGAGAAAGTGGCAGTGAACCGATTCCGAGAATCACTACAGCCAACGTGGTGTAGGTACACTCATAGTGCTGTTAGAATGGAATTATAGGATTTTGATCCAGTGACAGTTAAGGAGCAGTGATATAATTCCAAGTCAGGATGGTGAGCGACTTTAAGGGAAACTTGCAGGTGGTGGTGTTCCCATGCGTGTTTCCTGTTTGTTCGCTCTCTCTCCTCCTCCCTCTTTCTGGATCTCCCTGTCACTCTCTGTCATTTGAACTGAAGAATAGAACAAATAAGAGTAGGAGTAAGCCATAAGGCCCCTCAAGTCTGCTCCACCGTTATCTCGTGACTCTTTGTTGTCCTGAATGTAAGGCAAGTATATCCTTTCTTAGGTATGGAGACCAAACCAGTACACTTTATTCTAGCAATCTTCTCACCAATTGCATTGAGACTTCCTTACTCTTGTACTCCAATCCCTTGCAATAAAGAGCAAGAAACCATTTGCCTTTCTTTTTTCACCAGTATGTTAACTTTGTGTGATCTGGGTACAAAGACAGCCAAATCCCTCTGAACACCAACATTTAATAGTTTCTCGCCAGAGAAGATCACGTGGCAGATGAAATATGGTGCAGAGAAGTGTAAAGTATGAGGAGAGGCAATAAAAAATAAAGGATACAATTCTGAAGTGGGTTCAGGAACAGAGAGACCTGGGGATATCTGTGCACAAATTGAAGGTGGCAGGGCTATTTTAGAAAGTGGTTAAAAGGCATGTGGGATCCCAGGCATTGTAAATAGAGGCTTAGAGTATAAAAGCAAGGAGGTTATGATGAAGCTTTATAAAACACTGGTTCAACTTTAACTAGTATTGTGTCCAACAGTGGACACCGCACTTTCAGAAGGATGTGAAGGCATTAGAGAGGGTGCAGAAAAAATTCATGAGATCGTTTCCAGCGATGAGGGACGTCAGTTACGTGGATAGATTGGAGAGTTGGGGTTGTTCTCCATAGAAAAGAGAAACTTGAGATTAGATTTGATAGAGGTGTTCAAAATCATGAGGAGTCCGAACAGAGTAGATGCAGGAGTAAGAATGCAGCACATAGGACATTCCATAGCGATGTCTGTTAAGTGTTTAATTGTACAAGTGAATTGACCATTTAATATTTTTAACTTACTTAACCCTTGTGTTCCCACAAATATCAAGCTAGCAAATTCAACAGTGGCCACTTTGACTTCATCTCATCGTGTTTTATCTACATTCTCACAGGATAGCAGGTATAACTGTAGTCATAAAATTCAACTGAAAATGGATCAGTTACACTGCTATTGCAGTCATTTCAGTCCATATTTACAGTACACACCGTACTTTACTTTTGTAATACGTTCATGGAGTATCTATTCATCCCACTGCAGCAAAATTTCACTGGCTCAACATTCTTACCAAATGCTAAAGCATTCTGCAATGCAAGGCTCACAATTTCAACACCAGATACATTTTTTTTTCATTCTCGCTGGTGTGTACTGATTCTCCGAGGGATTGCTGATGTTTATCCTCCACATGGGCAGTCACCCTAATCTCGTTCCTGCCCTGCTCCAAAACCCGGTATCCACTTACATTAAGGCAAGTGATGCAGGAGCGTCTCAGTGGCTGAGGCACAGTGAGTAACCCAGGTTAATCCGACACTCCAGGGACAGTTTAAACAGAGCTTTACGCTGTATCTAACCAGTGTGGTACCTTCTCTGAGAGTGTTCAATGGGAATGGATAGACATGGAGAATATATTCCTTCAAGTGGATAGCCAAGTGTTTTTGATTGGGAGAATATGGAGAGCTGAAGATGAATTGAATGACCTTGGAGTGAATGCCCATGGATCCCTGAAGGTAGCAGGACAGGTCCATAAATTGGTTAAGGAGGTGTATCCCCCAGGACCTGCGTTTACAGTTGTGACTGCTCAGTATTTCCCCCAGGCCCTATGTTTACAGTTGTGACAGTTCAATGTTTCCCCCAGGCCCTGTGATTAAGTTTGGGACAGTTCAGTATTTCCTCCAGGGCATGTGTTTAAAGTTATGACAGTTCAGTATTTCCCCCAGGACCTGTCTTTAAAGTTGTGACAGCTCAGTATTTCCCCCAGGACCTGTGTTTAAAGTTGTGACAGCTCAGTATTTCCCCCAGGACCTGTGTTTAAAGTTGTGACAGCACAGTATTTCCCCCAGGACCTGTCTTTAAAGTTGTGACATTTCAGTGTTTCCCCCAGGCCCCATATTTAAAGTTTTGATAGCTCAGTATTTCCCCCAGGCCCTGTGTTTAAAGTTGTGACAGCACAGTAGAGAAAGAAAATGTTGTCGAGGAGAATGCTGAGATTCAGAGTACTAGGCTGGATGGGATTGAGGTTCACAAGGAGGAGGTGTTAGCAATTTTGGAAAGTGTGAAAATAGATAAGTCCCCTGGGCCAGATGGGATTTATCCTAGGATTCTCTGGGAAGCTAGGGAGGAGATTGCAGAGCCTTTGTCGTTGATCTTTATGTCGTCATTGTCGACAGGAATAGTGCCGGAAGACTGGAGGATAGCAAATGTTGCCCCCTTGTTCAAGAAGGGGAGTAGAGACAGCCCTGGTAATTATAGACCTGTGAGCCTTACTTTGGTTGTGGGTAAAATGTTGGAAAAGGTTATAAGAGACAGGATTTATAATCATCTTGAAAAGAATAAGTTCATTTGCGATAGTCAGCACGGTTTTGTGAAAGGTAGGTCGTGCCTCACAAACCTTATTGAGTTTTTTGAGAAGGTGACCAAACAGGTGGATGAGGGTAAAGCCGTGGATGTGGTGTATATGGATTTCAGTAAGGTGTTTGATAAGGTTCCCCACGGTAGGCGATTGCCGAAAATACGGAAGTATGGGGTTGAAGGTGATTTAGAGCTTTGGATCAGAAATTGGCTTGCTGAAAGAAGACAGAGGGTGGTGGTTGATGGCAAATGTTCATCCTGGAGTTTAGTTACTAGTGGTGTACCGCAAGGATCTGTTTTGGGGCCACTGCTGTTTGTCATTTTTATAAATGACCTGGAAGAGTTTGTGGAAGGGTGGGTTAGTAAATTTGCGGATGACACGAAGGTCAGTGGAGTTGTGGATAGTGCCTAAGGATGTTGTAGGTTACAGAGGGACATAGGTAGGCTGCAGAACTGGGCTGAGAGATGGCAAATGGAGTTTAATGCGGAAAAGTGTGAGGTGATTCACTTTGGAAGGAGTAACAGGAATGCAGATTACCGGGCTAATGGGAAGATTCTTGGTAGTGTAGATGAACAGAGAGATCTTGGTGTCCAGGTGCATAAATCCCTGAAAGTTGCTACCCAGGTTAATAGGGCTGTTAAGAAGGCATATGGTGTGTTAGCTTTTATTAGTAGGGGGATCGAGTTTCGGAGCCACGTTGTCATGCTGCAGCTGTACAAAACTCTGGTGAGACCGCACCTGGAGTATTGCGTGCAGTTCTGGTCACCGCATTATAGGAAGGATGTTGAAGCTTTGGAAAGGGTGCAGAGGAGATTTACTAGGATGTTGCCTGTTATGGAAGGAAGGTCTTACGAGGAAAGGCTGAGGGACTTGGGGTTGTTTTCATTAGAGAGAAGGAGGAGGAGAGGTGACTTAATAGAGACATATAAGATAATCAGAAGGTTAGATAGGGTGGATAGTGAGAGTCTTTTTCCTCGGATGGTGATGGCAAACACGAGGGGACATAGCTTTAAGTTGAGGGGTGATAGATATAGGACTGATGTTAGAGGTAGTTTCTTTACTCAGAGAGTAGTAGGGTCGTGGAACGCCCTGCCTGCAACAGTAGTAGACTCGCCAACATTAAGGGCATTGAAGTGGTCATTGGATAGACATATGGATGAAAATGGAATAGTGTAGGTCAGATGGTTTCACAGGTCGGTGCAACATCGAGGGCCGAAGGGCCTGTACTGCGCTGTAATGTTCTAATTCTATTTATAATTCCCCCAGGCCCTGTGTTTACAGTTGTGACATTTCAGTATTTTCCCCAGGACCTTTCTTTAAAGTTGTGACGGATTAGCGATTCCTCCAGGCCCGGTGTTTACCGTGTGACAGCTCAATATTTCCTCCACGCCCTGTGTTTAAAGTTGTGACAGCTCAGTATTTCCCACAGGAGCTGTCTTTAAAGTTGTGACAGCTCAGTATTTCCCCGAGAACCTGTGTTTAAAGTTGTGACAGCTCAGTATTTGCCACAGGACCTGTGTTTAAAGTTGTCACGGCTCGGTATTTGCCTCAGGACCTGTGTTTAAAGTTGTGACAGCTCAGTATTTCCGCAAGGACCTGTGTTTAAAGTTGTGACAGTTCAGTATTTCCCCCAGGAAATGTCTTTATATTTGTGACAGCTCAGTATTTCCCCGAGAACCTGTGTTTAAAGTTGTGACAGCTCAGTATTTGCCACAGGACCTGTGTTTAAAGTTGTCACGGCTCGGTATTTGCCTCAGGACCTGTGTTTAAAGTTGTGACAGCTCAGTATTTCCGCAAGGACCTGTGTTTAAAGTTGTGACAGCTGAGTATTTCCCCCAGGGCCTGTCTTTAAAGTTGTGACAGCTCAGTATTTCCACCAGGACCTGTGATTACGCATGGGACAGTTCAGTATTTCCTCCAGGGCATGTGTTTAAAGTTATGACATGTCAGTATTACCCCCAGGCCTTTATTTAAAGTTGTGACAGTTCAGTATTTCCACCAGGCCCTGTGTTTACAGTTGTGACAGCTCAGTATTTCCGCAAGGACCTGTGTTTAAAGTTGTGACAGCTGAGTATTTCCCCCAGGACCTGTGTTTAAAGTTGTCACGGCTCGGTATTTGCCTCAGGACCTGTGATTAAAGTTGTGACAGCTCAGTATTTCCCCCAGGGCCTGTCTTTAAAGTTGTGACAGCTCAGTATTTCCACCAGGACCTGTGATTACGCATGGGACAGTTCAGTATTTCCTCCAGGGCATGTGTTTAAAGTTATGACATGTCAGTATTACCCCCAGGCCTTTATTTAAAGTTGTGACAGTTCAGTATTTCCACCAGGCCCTGTGTTTAAAGTTGTGACAGTTCAGTATTTCCACCAGGCCCTGTGTTTACAGTTGTGACAGCTCAGTATTTCCCCCAGGACCTGTGTTTACAGTTGTGACAGTTCAGTATTTCCCCCAGGACCTTTCTTTAAAGTTGTGACAGATTAATATTTCCTCCAGGCTCTGTGTTTACAGTTGTGACAGTTCAGTATTTCACCCAGGCCCTGTGTTTACAGTTGAGACAGTTCAGTATTTCACCCAGGCCCTGTGTTTACAGTTGTGACAGCTCAGTATTTCTTCCAGGCCTTGTGTTTACAATTGTGAAAGCTCAGTAATTCCCCCAGGAATCGTCTTTGTAGTTGTGACAGTTCAGTATTTCACCCAGGCCCTGTGTTTACAGTTGTGACAGCTCAGTATTTCTTCCAGGCCTTGTGTTTACAATTGTGACAGCTCAGTATTTCCCCCATGACCTGTGTTTAAAGTTGTGACAGTTCAGTATTTCCCCCAGGATCTGTGTTTACAATTGTGACAGCTCAGTATTTCCCCCAGGACCGGTGTTTAAAGTTGTGACAGCTCTGTTATTCCCCCAGGATCTGTCATTACGTATGGGACAGCTCAGTATTTCCCCCAGAACCTGTGTTTAAAGATGTGACAGTTCAGTATTTCCCCCAGGCCCTGTGCTTAAAGATGTGATAGCTCAGTATTTCCCCCAGAACCTGTGTTTAATGTTGTGACAGCTGAGTATTTCCCCCAGGACCTTAGAATATTACAGCGCAGTACAGGCCCTTCGGCCCTCGATGTTGCGCCGACCTGTGAAACCATCTGACCTACACTATTCCATTTACATCCATATGTCTATCAAATGACCACTTAAATGCCCTTAAAGTTGGCGAGTCTACTAATGTTGCAGGCAGGGCGTGCCACGCGCCTACTACTCTCTGCGTAAAGAAACTACCTCTCACATCTGTCCTATATCTATCACCCCTCAACTTAAAGCTATGTCCCCTCGTGTTTGCCATCACCATCCGAGGAAAAAGACTCTCACTATCCACCCTATCTAACCCTCTGATTATCTTATATGTCTCTATTAAGTCACCTCTCCTCCTCCTTCTCTCCAATGAAAAGAGCCTCAAGTCCCTCAGCCTTTCCTCGTAAGACCTTCCCTCCATACCAGGCAACATCCTAGTAAATCTCCTCTGCACCCTTTCCATAGCTTCCACATCCTTCCTATAATGCGGTGACCAGAACTGCACGCAATACTCCAGGTGCGGTCTCACCAGAGTTTTGTACAGCTGCAGCATGACCTCGTGGCTCCGAAACTCGATCCCCCTACTAATAAAAGCTAACACACCATATGCCTTCTTAACAGCCCTATTAACCTGGGTAGCAACTTTCAGGGATTTATGCACCTGGACACCAAGATCTCTCTGCTCATCTACACTACCAAGAATCCTCCCATTAGCCCAGTACTCTGCATTCCTGTTACTCCTTCCGAAGTGAATCACCTCACACTTTTCCGCATTAAACTCCATTTGCCATCTCTCAGCCCAGCTCTGCAGCCTATCTATGTCTCTCTGTACCCTACAACATCCTTCGGCACTATCCACAACTCCACAGACCTTCGTGTCATCTGCAAATTTACTAACCCACCCTTCTACACCCTCTTCCAGGTCATTTATAAAAATGACAAACAGCAGTGGCCCCAAAACAGATCCTTGCGGTACACCACTAGTAACTAAACTCCAGGATGAACATTTGCCATCAACCACCACCCTCTGTCTTCTTTCAGCTAGCCAATTTCTGATCCAAAGCTCTAAATCACCTTCAACCCCATACTTCCGTATTTTCTGCAATAGCCTCCCGTGGGGAACCTTATCAAACGCCTTACTTAAATCCATATACACCACATCCACTGCTTTACCCTCATCCACCTGTTTGGTCACCTTCTGGAAAAAGTCAATAAGGTTTGTGAGGCACGACCTACCCTTCACAAAACCGTGCTGAATATCGCTAATGAACTTATTCTTTTCAAGATTCTCCTCCCTAGCTTCCCAGAGAATCCTAGGATAAATCCCATCTGGCACAGGGGACTTATCCATTTTCACACTTTCCAAAATTGATAACACCTCCTCCTTGTGAACCTCAATCCCATCTAGCCTAGTGGCCTGAATCTCAGTATTCTCCTCAACAAAATTTTCTTTCTCTACTGTAAATACTGACGCAAAATATTCATTTAACACTTCCCCTATCTCCTCTGATTCCACACACAACTTCCCACTACTATCCTTGATTGGCCCTAATCTAACTCTAGTCATTCTTTTATTCCTGATATACCTATAGAAAGCCTTAGGGTTTTCCCTGATCCGATCCACCAATGACTTCTCGTGTCCTCTCCTTGCTCTTCTTAGCTCTCCCTTTAGATCCTTCCTGGCTAGCTTGTAACTCTCAAGCGCCCTAACTGAGCCTTCACCTCTCATCCTAACATAAGCCTTCTTCTTCCTCTTGACAAGCTCTTCAACTTCTTTAGTAAACCACGGCTCCCTCGCTCGACATCTTCCTCCCTGCCTCACAGGTACATACTTATCAAGGACACACAGTAGCTGCTCCTTGAATAAGCTCCACATTTCGATTGTTCCCATCCCCTGAAGTTTCCTTCCCCATCCTACGCATCCTAAATCTTGCCTAATCGCATCATAATTTCCTTTCCCCCAGCTATAATTTTTGCCCTGCGGTATATACCTGTCCCTGCCCATCGCTAAGGTAAACCTAACCGAATTGTGATCACTATCACCAAAGTACTCACCTACATCTAAATCTAACACCTGGCCGGGTTCATTACCCAATACCAAATCCAATATGGCATTGCCCCTGTTTGGCCTGTCTACATACTGTGTCAGAAAACCCACCTGCACACACTGGACAAAAACTGACCCATCTAAAGTACTCGAACTATAGTATTTCCAGTCAATATTTGGAAAGTTAAAGTCCCCCATAACAACTACCCTGTTACTCTCGCCCCTGTCGAGAATCATCTTCGCTATCCTTTCCTCTACATCTCTGGAACTATTTGGAGGTCTATAGAAAACTCCCAACAGGGTGACCTCTCCTCTCCTGTTTCTAACCTCGGCCCAGACTACCTCAGTAGACGAGTCCTCAAACGTCCTTTCTGTCGCTGTAATACTTTCCTTGATTAACAATGCCACACCCCCCCCCCCTCTTTTACCATCTTCTCTGTTCTTCGTGAAACATCTAAATCCCGGAATCTGCAACATCCATTCCTGCCCCCGCTCTACCCATGTCTCTGAAATGGCCACTACATCAGGATCCCAGGTACCAACCCATGCTGCAAGCTCATCCACCTTATTCCGGATGCTCCTGGCGTTGAAGTAGACACACTTTAAACCAGGTTCTTGCTTGCCAGTGCCCTCTTGCGTCCTTGTAACCTTATCCCTGACCTCACTACTCTCAACATCCAGTACACTAGCACTACAATTTAGGTTCCCATCCCCCTGTTGAATTAGTTTAAACCCCCCCGAAGAGCACTAGCAAACCTCCCCCCCAGGATATTGGTACCCCTCTGGTTCAGGTGAAGACCATCCTGTTTGTAGAGGTCCCACCTACCCCAGAAAGAGCCCCAATTATCCAGGAAACCAAAACCCTCCCTCCTACACCATCCCTGCTGCCACGAGTTCAACTCCTCTCTCTCCCTATTCCTCTCTTCGCTATCACGTGGCACGGGCAACAACCCAGAGATGACAACTCTGTTTGTTCTCGCTCTAAGCTTCCACCCTAGCTCCCTGAATTTCTGTCTTAAATCCCCATCTCTCTTCCTTCCTATGTCGTTGGTGCCTATGTGGACCACGACTTGGGGGTGCTCCCCCCTCCCCCTTAAGGATCCCAAAAACACGATCCGAGACATCATGTACCCTGGCACCTGGGAGGCAACATACCAACCGTGAGTCTCTCTCGTTCCCACAGAACCTCCTATCTGTTCCCCTAACTATGGAGTCCCCAATGACTAATGCTCTGCTCCTCTTCCCCCTTCCCTTCTGAGCAACAGGGACAGACTGTGCCAGATATCTGTACCCCATTGCTTACCCCTGGTAAGTCGTCCCCCGCAACAGTATCCAAAACGGTATACCTGTTGTTGAGGGAAACGGCCACAGAGGATCCCTGCACTGCCTGCTGGTTCCCTCTCCTTCCCCTGACGGTAACCCATCTACCTACTTCTTTTACTGAGATGTGACTACCTCCCCATAACTCCTCTCAATAACCCCCTCCGCCTCCCGAATGATCCGAAGTTCATCCAGCTCCAGCTCCAGTTCCCTAACGCGGTTCTCGAGGAGCTGGAGTTGGGTGCACTTCCCGCAGATGCAGTCAGCAGGGACACTCTTGGCGACCCTTACCTCCCACATTCTGCAGAAGGAACATACAACTGCCTTAACTTCCATTCCCTCTATTCTAAATTCCCAACAAATCTACTGAAAAACCAAAAAAAATAAAATGTCAGAACTTGTTAGGTTAGAAATCCAACGGACAGAACTTCTTAAATAAAAAGCTTACCTTATCAACACAACAGAGTCCTTTTTTTTTTGGTTAGCGGAGGAGGGTGGGTGGAAGACACTACACGTGTAGTGTCTCGGATACAGCCACCACCCAAATATATAGTTTTTACTTACCCAGCAGTCCCCTGGTCCTCCGAAAACAAAAGGGAATTAACTTTTAAACTTCCACTGAAATTGACTTCCCAGCTGTTAGCTCACTCTCGCACCTCCGCGACAGTCAAGCTGCAGTCACCAAAACTGTGCTAAAATATGTGACAGCTCAGTATTTCCCGCAGAACCTGTGTTTAAAGTTGTGACAGTTCAGTGTTTCCCCCAGGACCTGTGTTTAAATTTGTTACAGCTCAGTATTTCTTCCAGGCCCTGTGTTTACAATTGTGACAGCTCAGTATTTCCCCCAGGACCTGTCTTTGAAGTTGTGACAGCTCAGTATTTCGCCCTGGCACTTTATAGACCATTGTGACAGTTCAGTGTTTCCCCCAGGCCCTGTGATTACGTTTGGGACAGTTCAGTATTTCCTCCAGGCCCTGTGTTTAAAGTTATGACAGCTCAGTCTTTCCCCCAGGACCTTTCTTTAAAGTTGTGACAGATTAGCTTTTCATCCAGGCCCTGTGTTTACAGTTGTGACAGCTCAGTATTTCACCCAGGGCTGTGTTTACAGTTGTGACAGTTCAGTAATTCACCCAGGGCTGTGTTTACAGTTGTGACAGTTCAGTGTTTCACCCAGGACCTGTCTTTAAAGTTGTGACATTTCAGTATTTCCCCAGGACCTGTCTTTAAAGTTGTGACAGATTAGCGTTTCATCCAGGCCCTGTGTTTAAAGTTGTGACAGTTCAGTATTTCCCCCAAGACCTGTGTTTAATGTTGTGACAGCTCAGTATTTCCACCAACACCTGTGTTTAATGTTGTGACCACTCAGAATTTGCCACAGGACGTGTGCTTAAAGATGTGACAGCTCGGTATTTATCCCAGGACCTTTGTTCACAATTGTGACAGCTCAGTATTTCCCCCAGGACCTGAGTTTCAAGTTGCGACAGCTCAGTATTTCACCCAGGACCTGTGTTTAAAGTTGTGACAGCTCAGTATTTCCCCCAAGACCTGTGTTTAAAGTTGTGACAGCTCAGTATTTCCCCCAAAACCTGTGTTTAAAGTTGTGACAGCTCAGTATTTCCCCCAAGACCTGTGTTTAAAGTTGTGACAGCTCAGTATTTCCCCCAAAACCTGTGTTTAAAGTTGTGACAGCTCAGTATTTCCCCCAAAACCTGTGTTTAAAGTTGTGACAGCTCAGTATTTCCCCCAAGACCTTTGTTTAAAGATGTGACAGCTCAGTATTTCTTCCAGGCCCTGTGTTCACAATTGTGACAGCTCAGTATTTCCCCCAGGACCTGTGTTCAAAGTTGTGACAGCTCAGTATTTCTTCCAGGCCCTGTGTTTACAATTGTGACAGCTCAGTATTTCCTCCAGGACCTGTCTTTAAAGTTGTGACAGCTCATTAGTTGCCCCAGTACCTGTGTTTAAAGATGTGACAGTTCATTGTTTCCCCCAAGACCTGTCTTTAATGTTGTGACAGTTCAGTATTCCTTCCAGGCCCTGTGTTTACAATTGTGACAGCTCAGTATTTCCCCAAGACCTGTGTTTAAAGTTGTGACAGTTCAGTATTTCCACCAGGACCTGTGTTTAATGCTGTTACAGTTCAGTGTTACCCCCAAGACCTGTGTTTACAATTGTGACAGTTCAGTATTTCCCCAGAACCTGTGCTTAAAGATGTGACAGCTCAGTATTTCCCCCAGGTCCTGTGTTTAAAGTTGCGACAGCTCAGTATTTCCACCAGGACCTGTGTTTAATGCTGTTACAGTTCAGTGTTTCCCCCAAGACCTGTGTTTACAATTGTGACAGCTCAGTATTTCCCCCATAACCTGTGTTTAAAGTTGTGACAGCTCAGTATTTCCTCCAGGCCCTGTGTTTACAGTTGCGACAGTTCAGAATTTCACCCAGGCCCTGTGTTTACAGTTGTGACAGCTCAGTATTTACCTCAGGACATGTTTTTATATTTGTGACAGCTCGGTATTTCCCCCAGGACCTGTCTTTAAAGTTGTGACAGCTCAGTATTTCCCCCAGGACTTATCTTTAAAGTTGTGACAGCTCAGTATTTCCCCCATGACCTCTCTTTAAAGTTGTGACAGTTCAGTATTTCCTCCAGGCCTTGTGTTTAAATTTGTGACAGTTCTGTATTTCCCTCCAGGCCTTGTGTTTAAATTTGTGACAGTTCAGTATTTCCTCCAGGCCTTGTGTTTAAATTTGTGACAGTTCAGTATTTCCTCCAGGACTTGTGTTTAAATTTGTGACAGTTCAGTATTTCCTCCAGGCCTTGTGTTTAAATTTGTGACAGTTCAGTATTTACTCCAGGCCCTGTGTTTAAATTTGTGACAGTTCAGTATTTCCTCCAGACCCTGTGTTTAAAGATGTGGCAGTTCAGTATTTCCTCCAGGCCTTGTGTTTAAATTTGTGACAGTTCAGTATTTCCTCCAGGCCTTGAGTTTAAATTTGTGACAGTTCAGTATTTCCTCCAGGCCTTGTGTTTAAATTTGTGACAGTTCAGTATTTCCTCCAGGCCTGTGTTTAAATTTGTGACAGTTCAGTATTTCCTCCAGGCCTTGTGTTTAAATTTGTGACAGTTCAGTATTTCCTCCAGGCCTTGTGTTTAAATTTGTGACAGTTCAGTATTTCCTCCAGGCCTTGTGTTTAAATTTGTGACAGTTCAGTATTTCCCCCAGGCCCTGTGTTTAAATTTGTGACAGTTCAGTATTTTCTCCAGGCCTTGTGTTTAAATTTGTGACAGTTCAGTATTCCCTCCAGGCCCTGTGTTTAAATTTGTGACAGTTCAGTATTCCCTCCAGGCCCTGTGTTTAAATTTGTGACAGTTCAGCATTTCATCCAGGCCCTGTGTTTAAAGTTGTGGCAGTTCAGTATTTCCTCCAGGCCTTGTGTTTAAATTTGTGACAGTTCAGTATTTCCTCCAGGCCTTGTGTTTAAATTTGTGACAGTTCAGTATTTCCCCCAGGACTTATCTTTAAAGTTGTGACAGCTCAGTATTTCCCCCATGACCTCTCTTTAAAGTTGTGACAGTTCAGTATTTCCTCCAGGCCTTGTGTTTAAATTTGTGACAGTTCAGTATTTACGCCAGGCCTTGTGTTTAAATTTGTGACAGTTCAGTATTTCCTACAGGCCTTGTGTTTAAATTTGTGACAGTTCAGTATTTCCTCCAGGCCTTGTGTTTAAATTTGTGACAGTTCAGTATTTCCTCCAGGCCTTGTGTTTAAATTTGTGACAGTTCAGTATTTACTCCAGGCCTTGTGTTTAAATTTGTGACAGTTCAGTATTTCCTCCAGGCCTTGTGTTTAAATTTGTGACAGTTCAGTATTTCCTCCAGGCCTTGTGTTTAAATTTGTGACAGTTCAGTATTTCCCTCCAGGCTCTGTGTTTAAATTTGTGACAGTTCAGTATTTCCTCCAGGCCCTGTGTTTAAATTTGTGACAGTTCAGTATTTCCTCCAGACCCTGTGTTTAAATTTGTGACAGTTCAGTATTTCCTCCAGACGTGGTGTTTAAATTTGTGACAGTTCAGTATTTCCCCCAGGACCTGTGTTTAAATTTGTGACAGTTCAGTATTTCCTCCAGGCCTTGTGTTTAAATTTGTGACAGTTCAGTATTTCCTCCAGGCCCTGTGTTTAAATTTGTGACAGTTCAGTATTTCCTCCAGGCCTTTTGTTTAAATTTGTGACAGTTCAGTATTTCCTCCAGGCCTTGTGTTTAAATTTGTGACAGTTCAGTATTTCCTCCAGGCCTTGTGTTTAAATTTGTGACAGTTCAGTATTTACTCCAGGCCTTGTGTTTAAATTTGTGACAGTTCAGTATTTCCTCCAGGCCCTGTGTTTAAATTTGTGACAGTTCAGTATTTCCTCCAGGCCTTGTGTTTAAATTTGTTACATTTCAGTATTTCCTCCAGGCCTTGTGTTTAAATTTGTGACAGTTCAATATTTACTCCAGACCCTGTGTTTAAAGTTGTGGCAGTTCAGTATTTCCTCCAGGCCTTGTGTTTAAATTTGTGACAGTTCAATATTTCCTCCAGACCCTGTGTTTAAATTTGTGACAGTTCAGTATTTCCTCCAGGCCTTGTGTTTAAATTTGTGACAGTTCAGTATTTCCTACAGGCCTTGTGTTTAAATTTGTGACAGTTCAGTATTTCCTCCAGGCCTTGTGTTTAAATTTGTGACAGTTCAGTATTTCCTCCAGGCCTTGTGTTTAAATTTGTGACAGTTCAGTATTTACTCCAGGCCTTGTGTTTAAATTTGTGACAGTTCAGTATTTCCTCCAGGCCTTGTGTTTAAATTTGTGACAGTTCAGTATTTCCTCCAGGCCTTGTGTATAAATTTGTGACAGTTCAGTATTTCCTCCAGGCCTTGTGCTTAAATTTGTGACAGTTCAGTATTTCCTCCAGACGTGGTGTTTAAATTTGTGACAGTTCAGTATTTCCCCCAGGCCTTGTGCTTAAATTTGTGACAGTTCAGTATTTCCTCCAGACGTGGTGTTTAAATTTGTGACAGTTCAGTATTTCCTCCAGGCCTTGTGTTTAAATTTGTGACAGTTCAGTATTTCCTCCAGGCCTTGTGTTTAAATTTGTGACAGTTCAGTATTTCCTCCAGGCCTTGTGTTTAAATTTGTGACAGTTCAGTATTTCCTCCAGGCCTTGTGTTTAAATTTGTGACAGTTCAGTATTTCCTCCAGGCCTTGTGTTTAAATTTGTGACAGTTCAGTATTTCCTCCAGGCCTTGTGTTTAAATTTGTGACAGTTCAGTATTTCCTCCAGGCCTTGTGTTTAAATTTGTGACAGTTCAGTATTTCCTCCAGGCCTTGTGTTTAAATTTGTGACAGTTCAGTATTTCCTCCAGGCCTTGTGTTTAAATTTGTGACAGTTCAGTATTTACTCCAGGCCTTGTGTTTAAATTTGTGACAGTTCAGTATTTCCTCCAGGCCTTGTGTTTAAATTTGTGACAGTTCAGTATTTACTCCAGGCCTTGTGTTTAAATTTGTGACAGTTCAGTATTTCCTCCAGGCCTTGTGTTTAAATTTGTGACAGTTCAGTATTTACTCCAGGCCTTGTGTTTAAATTTGTGACAGTTCAGTATTTCCTCCAGGCCTTGTGTTTAAATTTGTGACAGTTCAGTATTTCCTCCAGGCCCTGTGCTTAAATTTGTGACAGTTCAGTATTTCCTCCAGACGTGGTGTTTAAATTTGTGACAGTTCAGTATTTCCCCCAGGACCTGTGTTTAAATTTGTGACAGTTCAGTATTCCCTCCAGGCCCTGTGTTTAAATTTGTGACAGTTCAGTATTTCCTCCAGGCCTTGTGTTTAAATTTGTGACAGTTCAGTATTTCCTCCAGGCCTTGTGTTTAAATTTGTGACAGTTCAGTATTTAGTCCAGGCCTTGTGTTTAAATTTGTGACAGTTCAGTATTTCCTCCAGGCCTTGTGTTTAAATTTGTGACATTTCAGTATTTCCTCCAGGCCTTGTGTTTAAATTTGTGACAGTTCAGTATTTCCTCCAGGCCTTGTGTTTAAATTTGTGACATTTCAGTATTTCCTCCAGGCCTTGTGTTTAAATTTGTGACAGTTCAGTATTTCCTCCAGGCCTTGTGTTTAAATTTGTGACATTTCAGTATTTCCTCCAGGCCTTGTGTTTAAATTTGTGACAGTTCAGTATTTCCTCCAGGCCTTGTGTTTAAGTTTGTGACATTTCAGTATTTCCTCCAGGCCTTGTGTTTAAATTTGTGACATTTCAGTATTTCCTCCAGGCCTTGTGTTTAAATTTGTGACAGTTCAGTATTTCCTCCAGGCCTTGTGTTTAAATTTGTGACAGTTCAGTATTTCCTCCAGGCCTTGTGTTTAAATTTGTGACAGTTCAATATTTCCTCCAGACCCTGTGTTTAAATTTGTGACAGTTCAGTATTTCCTCCAGGCCTTGTGTTTAAATTTGTGACAGTTCAGTATTTCCTCCAGGCCCTGTGTTTAAAGTTGTGGCAGTTCAGTATTTCCTCCAGGCCTTGTGTTTAAATTTGTGACAGTTCAGTATTTCCTCCAGGCCTTGAGTTTAAATTTGTGACAGTTCAGTATTTCCTCCAGGCCTTGTGTTTAAATTTGTGACAGTTCAGTATTTCCTCCAGACCCTGTGTTTAAATTTGTGACAGTTCAGTATTTCCTCCAGGCCCAAAGTTTAAATTTGTGACAGTTCAATATTTCCTCCAGACACTGTGTTTAAATTTGTGACAGTTCAGTATTTCCTCCAGGCCTTGTGTTTAAATTTGTGACAGTTCAGTATTTCCTCCAGGCCTTGAGTTTAAATTTGTGACAGTTCAGTATTTCCTCCAGGCCTTGTGTTTAAATTTGTGACAGTTCAGTATTTCCTCCAGGCCTTGTGTTTAAATTTGTGACAGTTCAGTATTTCCTCCAGGCCTTGAGTTTAAATTTGTGACAGTTCAGTATTTCCTCCAGGCCTTGTGTTTAAATTTGTGACAGTTCAGTATTTCCTCCAGGCCTTGAGTTTAAATTTGTGACAGTTCAGTATTTCCTCCAGGCCTTGTGTTTAAATTTGTGACAGTTCAGTATTTCCTCCAGACCCTGTGTTTAAAATTGTTACAGTTCAGTATTTCCTCCAGGCCTTGTGTTTAAATTTGTGACAGTTCAGTATTTCCTCCAGGCCCTGTGTTTAAAGTTGTGGCAGTTCAGTATTTCCTCCAGGCCTTGTGTTTAAATTTGTGACAGTTCAGTATTTCCTCCAGGCCTTGAGTTTAAATTTGTGACAGTTCAGTATTTCCTCCAGGCCTTGTGTTTAAATTTGTGACAGTTCAGTATTTCCTCCAGGCATTGTGTTTAAATTTGTAACAGTTCAGTATTTCCTCCAGGCCCTGTGTTTAAATTTGTGACAGTTCAGTATTTCCTCCAGGCCTTGTGTTTAAATTTGTGACAGTTCAGTATTTCCTCCAGGCCTTGTGTTTAAATTTGTGACAGTTCAGTATTTCCTCCAGGCCTTGTGTTTAAATTTGTAACAGTTCAGTATTTCCTCCAGGCCTTGTGTTTAAATTTGTGACAGTTCAGTATTTCCTCCAGGCCTTGTGTTTAAATTTGTGACAGTTCAGTATTTCCTCCAGGCCTTGTGTTTAAATTTGTGACAGTTCAGTATTTCCTCCAGGCCTTGTGTTTAAATTTGTGACAGTTCAGTATTTCCTCCAGGCCTTGTGTTTAAATTTGTGACAGTTCAGTATTTCCTCCAGGCCTTGTGTTTAAATTTGTGACAGTTCAGTATTTCCTCCAGGCCCTGTGTTTAAATTTGTGACAGTTCAGTATTTCCTCCAGGCCTTGTGTTTAAATTTGTGACAGTTCAGTATTTCCTCCAGGCCTTGTGTTTAAATTTGTAACAGTTCAGTATTTCCTCCAGGCCTTGTGTTTAAATTTGTGACAGTTCAGTATTTCCTCCAGGCCTTGTGTTTAAATTTGTGACAGTTCAGTATTTCCTCCAGACACTGTGTTTAAAGTTGTGGCAGTTCAGTATTTCCTCCAGGCCTTGTGTTTAAATTTGTGACAGTTCAGTATTTCCTCCAGGCCTTGAGTTTAAATTTGTGACAGTTCAGTATTTCCTCCAGGCCTTGTGTTTAAATTTGTGACAGTTCAGTATTTCCTCCAGGCCTTGTGTTTAAATTTGTGACAGTTCAGTATTTCCTCCAGGCCTTGTGTTTAAATTTGTGACAGTTCAGTATTTCCTCCAGGCCTTGTGTTTAAATTTGTGACAGTTCAGTATTTCCTCCAGGCCTTGTGTTTAAATTTGTGACAGTTCAGTATTTCCTCCAGGCCTTGTGTTTAAATTTGTGACAGTTCAGTATTTCCTCCAGGCCTTGTGTTTAAATTTGTGACAGTTCAGTATTTCCTCCAGGCCTTGTGTTTAAATTTGTGACAGTTCAGTATTTCCTCCAGGCCTTGATTTAAATTTGTGACAGTTCAGTATTTCCTCCAGGCCTTGTGTTTAAATTTGTGACAGTTCAGTATTTCCTCCAGGCCCTGTGTTTAAATTTGTGACAGTTCAGTATTTCCTCCAGGCCCTATGTTTAAATTTGTGACAGTTCAGTATTTACTCCAGGCCTTGTGTTTAAATTTGTGACAGTTCAGTATTTCCTCCAGGCCCTGTGTTTAAATTTGTGACAGTTCAGTATTTACTCCAGGCCTTGTGTTTAAATTTGTGACAGTTCAGTATTTCCTCCAGGCCCTGTGTTTAAATTTGTGACAGTTCAGTATTTCCTCCAGGCCCTATGTTTAAATTTGTGACAGTTCAGTATTTCCTCCAGGCCTTGTGTTTAAATTTGTGACAGATCAGTATTTCCTCCAGGCCTTGTGTTTAAATTTGTGACAGTTCAGTATTTCCTCCAGGCCTTGTGTTTAAATTTGTGACAGTTCAGTATTTCCTCCAGGCCTTGTGTTTAAATTTGTGACAGTTCAGTATTTCCTCCAGGCCTTGTGTTTAAATTTGTGACAGTTCAGTATTTCCTCCAGGCCCTGTGTTTAAATTTGTGACAGTTCAGTATTTCCTCCAGGCCCTATGTTTAAATTTGTGACAGTTCAGTATTTCCTCCAGGCCTTGTGTTTAAATTTGTGACAGTTCAGTATTTCCTCCAGGCCTTGTGTTTAAATTTGTGACAGTTCAGTATTTCCTCCAGGCCCTGTGTTTAAATTTGTGACAGTTCAGTGTTTCCCTCCAGGCCCTGTGTTTAAGTTTGTGACAGTTCAGTATTTCCTCCAGGCTCTGTGTTTAAATTTGTGACAGTTCAGTATTTCCTCCAGGCCTTGTGTTTAAATTTGTGACAGTTCAGTATTTCCTCCAGGCCCTGTGTTTAAATTTGTGACAGTTCAGTATTTCCTCCAGGCCCTGTGTTTAAATTTGTGACAGTTCAGTATTTCCTCCAGGCTCTGTGTTTAAATTTGTGACAGTTCAGTATGTCCCTCCAGGCCCTGTGTTTAACTTTGTGACAGTTCAGTATTTCCTCCAGGCTCTGTGTTTAAATTTGTGACAGTTCAGTATTTCCTCCAGGCCATGTGTTTAAATTTGTGACTGTTCAGTATTTCCTCCAGGCCTTGTGTTTAAATTTGTGACAGTTCAGTATTTCCTCCAGGCCTTGTGTTTAAATTTGTGACAGTTCAGTATTTCCTCCAGGCCTTGTGTTTAAATTTGTGACAGTTCAGTATTTCCTCCAGGCCCTGTGTTTAAATTTGTGACAGTTCAGTATTTCCTCCAGGCCTTGTGTTTAAATTTGTGACAGTTCAGTATTTACTCCAGCCCCTGTGTTTAAATTTGTGACAGTTCAGTATTTCCTCCAGGCCTTGTGTTTAAATTTGTGACAGTTCAGTATTTCCTCCAGGCCTTGTGTTTAAATTTGTGACAGTTCAGTATTTCCTCCAGGCCTTGTGTTTAAATTTGTGACAGTTCAGTATTTCCTCCAGGCCCTGTGTTTAAATTTGTGACAGTTCAGTATTTCCTCCAGGCCTTGTGTTTAAATTTGTGACAGTTCAGTATTTCCTCCAGACCCTGTGTTTAAATTTGTGACTGTTCAGTATTTCCTCCAGGCCTTGTGTTTAAATTTGTGACAGTTCAGTATTTCCCTCCGGCCCCTGTGTTTAAATTTGTGACTGTTCAGTATTTCCTCCAGGCCTTGTGTTTAAATTTGTGACAGTTCAGTATTTCCTCCAGACCCTGTGTTTAAATTTGTGACAGTTCAGTATTTCCTCCAGGCCTTGTGTTTAAATTTGTGACAGTTCAGTATTTCCTCCAGACCCTGTGTTTAAATTTGTGACTGTTCAGTATTTCCTCCAGGCCTTGTGTTTAAATTTGTGACAGTTCAGTATTTCCCTCCGGCCCCTGTGTTTAAATTTGTGACTGTTCAGTATTTCCTCCAGGCCTTGTGTTTAAATTTGTGACAGTTCAGTATTTCCTCCAGACCCTGTGTTTAAATTTGTGACTGTTCAGTATTTCCTCCAGGCCTTGTGTTTAAATTTGTGACAGTTCAGTATTTCCCTCCGGCCCCTGTGTTTAAATTTGTGACTGTTCAGTATTTCCTCCAGGCCTTGTGTTTAAATTTGTGACTGTTCAGTATTTCCTCCAGGCCTTGTGTTTAAATTTGTGACAGTTCAGTATTTCCTCCAGGACCTGTGTTTAAATTTGTGACAGTTCAGTATTTCCTCCAGGCCTTGTGTTTAAATTTGTGACAGTTCAGTATTTCCTCCAGGACCTGTGTTTAAATTTGTGACAGTTCAGTATTTCCTCCAGACCATGTGTTTAAAGTTGTGACAGTTCAGTATTTCCTCCAGGACCTGTGTTTAAATTTGTGACAGTTCAGTATTTCCTCCAGACCCTGTGTTTAAATTTGTGACAGATCAGTATTTCCCTCCGGCCCCTGTGTTTAAATTTGTGACAGTTCAGTATTTCCTCCAGGCCTTGTGTTTAAATTTGTGACAGTTCAGTATTTCCTCCAGGCCCTGTGTTTAAATTTGTGACAGTTCAGTATTTCCTCCAGGCCCTGTGTTTAAATTTGTGACAGTTCAGTATTTCCTCCAGGCCTTGTGTTTAAATTTGTGACAGTTCAGTATTTCCTCCAGGCCCTGTGTTTAAATTTGTGACAGTTCAGTATTTCCTCCAGGCCCTGTGTTTAAATTTGTGACAGTTCAGTATTTCCTTCAGGCCTTGTGTTTAAATTTGTGACAGTTCAGTATTTCCTCCAGGCCTTGTGTTTAAATTTGTGACAGATCAGTATTTCCTCCAGGCCCTGTGTTTAAATTTGTGACAGTTCAGTATTTCCTCCAGGCCCTGTGTTTAAATTTGTGACAGTTCAGTATTTCCTCCAGGCCCTGTGTTTAAATTTGTGACAGTTCAGTATTTCCTCCAGGCCTTGTGTTTAAATTTGTGACAGTTCAGTATTTCCTCCAGGCCTTGTGTTTAAATTTGTGACAGTTCAGTATTTCCTCCAGGCCTTGTGTTTAAATTTGTGACAGATCAGTATTTCCCTCCAGGCCTTGTGTTTAAATTTGTGACAGTTCAGTATTTCCTCCAGGCCCTGTGTTTAAATTTGTGACAGTTCAGTATTTCCTCCAGGCCCTGTGTTTAAATTTGTGACTGTTCAGTATTTCCTCCAGGCATTGTGTTTAAATTTGTGACAGTTCAGTATTTCCTCCAGGCCTTGTGTTTAAATTTGTGACAGTTCAGTATTTCCTCCAGGCCTTGTGTTTAAATTTGTGACAGTTCAGTATTTCCTCCAGGCCTTGTGTTTAAATTTGTGACAGTTCAGTATTTCCTCCAGGCCTTGTGTTTAAATTTGTGACAGTTCAGTATTTCCTCCAGGCCTTGTGTTTAAATTTGTGACAGTTCAGTATTTCCTCCAGGCCTTGTGTTTAAATTTGTGACAGTTCAGTATTTCCTCCAGACCATGTGTTTAAAGTTGTGACAGTTCAGTATTTCCTCCAGGACCTGTGTTTAAATTTGTGACAGTTCAGTATTTCCTCCAGACCCTGTGTTTAAATTTGTGACAGATCAGTATTTCCCTCCGGCCCCTGTGTTTAAATTTGTGACTGTTCAGTATTTCCTCCAGGCCTTGTGTTTAAATTTGTGACAGATCAGTATTTCCTCCAGGCCTTGTGTTTAAATTTGTGACAGTTCAGTATTTCCTCCAGGCCCTGTGTTTAAATTTGTGACAGTTCAGTATTTCCACCAGGCCTTGTGTTTAAATTTGTGACAGTTCAGTATTTCCTCCAGGCCTTGTGTTTAAATTTGTGACAGTTCAGTATTTCCTCCAGGCCCTGTGTTTAAATTTGTGACAGTTCAGTATTTCCACCAGGCCTTGTGTTTAAATTTGTGACAGTTCAGTATTTCCTCCAGACCCTGTGTTTAAATTTGTGACAGATCAGTATTTCCCTCCAGGCCTTGTGTTTAAATTTGTGACAGTTCAGTATTTCCTCCAGGCCTTGTGTTTAAATTTGTGACAGTTCAGTATTTCCTCCAGACCCTGTGTTTAAATTTGTGACAGTTCAGTATTTCCTCCAGGCCTTGTGTTTAAATTTGTGACAGTTCAGTATTTCCTCCAGACCTTGTGTTTAAATTTGTGACAGTTCAGTATTTCCTCCAGGCCTTGTGTTTAAATTTGTGACAGTTCAGTATTTCCTCCAGACCTTGTGTTTAAATTTGTGACAGTTCAGTATTTCCTCCAGACCCTGTGTTTAAATTTGTGACAGTTCAGTATTTCCTCCAGGCCCTGTGTTTAAATTTGTGACAGTTCAGTATTTCCTCCAGGCCTTGTGTTTAAATTTGTGACAGTTCAGTATTTCCTCCAGGCCCTGTGTTTAAATTTGTGACAGTTCAGTATTTCCTCCAGGCCTTGTGTTTAAATTTGTGACAGTTCAGTATTTCCTCCAGGCCCTGTGTTTAAATTTGTGACAGTTCAGTATTTCCTCCAGGCCCTGTGTTTAAAGTTGTGACAGTTCAGTATTTCCTCCAGGCCTTGTGTTTAAATTTGTGACAGTTCAGTATTTCCTCCAGACCCTGTGTTTAAATTTGTGACAGTTCAGTATTTCCTCCAGGCCTTGTGTTTAAATTTGTGACAGTTCAGTATTTCCTCCAGACCCTGTGTTTAAATTTGTGACAGTTCAGTATTTCCTCCAGGCCTTGTGTTTAAATTTGTGACAGTTCAGTATTTCCTCCAGGCCTTGTGTTTAAATTTGTGACAGTTCAGTATTTCCTCCAGGCCCTGTGTTTAAATTAGTGACAGTTCAGTATTTCCTCCAGGCCTTGTGTTTAAATTTGTGACAGTTCAGTATTTCCTCCAGGCCTTGTGTTTAAATTTGTGACAGTTCAGTCTTTCCTCCAGGCCTTGTGTTTAAATTTGTGACAGTTCAGTATTTCCTCCAGGCCTTGTGTTTAAATTTGTGACAGTTCAGTATTTCCTCCAGGCCCTGTGTTTAAAGTTGTGACAGTTCAGTATTTCCCCCAGGACCTGTGTTTAAAGTTGTGACAGCTCAGTCTTTCCCCCAGGACCTGTGTTTAAAGTTGTGACAGTTCAGTATTTCCCCCAGGACCTGTGTTTAAAGTTGTGACAGCTCAGTCTTTCCCCCAGGACCTGTGTTTAAAGCTGTGACGGCTCAGTATTTCTTCCAGGCCCTGTGTTTACAATTTTGACAGCTCAGTATTTCCCCCAGGACTTGTCTTTAAATTTGTGACAGTTCAGTATTTCCCCCAGGACCTGTGTTTAAAGTTGTGCCAGCTCAGTATTTCCCCCAGGACATGTCTCTAAAGTTGTGACAGCTCAGTATTTCCCCCAGGACCTGTCTTTAAAGTTGTGACAGATTAGCAATTCCTCCAGGCCCTGCATGTACCGTTGTGACATTTCAGAATTTCCCTCAGGCCCTTTGTTAACAGTTATGACAGCTCAGTATTTCACCTAGGACCTGTCTTTAAAGTTGTGACAGCTCAGTATTTCCCCCAGGACCTGTCTTTAAAGTTGTGAGAGCTTAGTAATTCCCCCAGTACCTGTGTTTAAATTTGTGACAGCTCAGTATTTCCTCCAGGACCTGTGTTTAAAGTTGTGAGAGCTTAGTAATTCCCCCAGTACCTGTGTTTAAATTTGTGACAGCTCAGTATTTCCTCCAGGCCTTGTGTTTAAATTTGTGACAGTTCAGTATTCCCTCCAGGCCTTGTGTTTAAATTTGTGACAGTTCAGTATTCCCTCCAGGCCTTGTGTTTAAATTTGTGACAGCTCAGTATTTCCTCCAGGACCTGTCTTTAAAGATGTGACAGCTCAGTATTTCTTCCAGGCCCTGTGTTTACAATTTTGACAGCTCAGTATTTCCCCCAGGACTTGTCTTTAAATTTGTGACAGTTCAGTATTTCCCCCAGGACCTGTGTTTAAAGTTGTGCCAGCTCAGTATTTCCCCCAGGACATGTCTCTAAAGTTGTGACAGCTCAGTATTTCCCCCAGGACCTGTCTTTAAAGTTGTGACAGATTAGCAATTCCTCCAGGCCCTGCATGTACCGTTGTGACATTTCAGAATTTCCCTCAGGCCCTTTGTTAACAGTTATGACAGCTCAGTATTTCACCTAGGACCTGTCTTTAAAGTTGTGACAGCTCAGTATTTCCCCCAGGACCTGTCTTTAAAGTTGTGAGAGCTTAGTAATTCCCCCAGTACCTGTGTTTAAATTTGTGACAGCTCAGTATTTCCTCCAGGACCTGTGTTTAAAGTTGTGAGAGCTTAGTAATTCCCCCAGTACCTGTGTTTAAATTTGTGACAGCTCAGTATTTCCTCCAGGACCTGTGTTTAAAGTTGTGACAGTTCAGTATTTCCCCCAAGACCTGTCTTTAAAGTTGTGACAGCTCAGTATTTCCCCCAGGACATGTCTTTATATTTGTGACAGTTCAGTATTTCCTCCAGGCCTTGTGTTTAAATTTGTGACAGTTCAGTATTTCCTCCAGGCCTTATGTTTAAATTTGTGACAGTTCAGTATTCCCTCCAGGCCTTGTGTTTAAATTTGTGACAGTTCAGTATTTCCTCCAGGCCCAGTGTTTAAATTTGTGACAGTTCAGTATTTCCTCCAGGCCCTGTGTTTAAATTTGTGACAGTTCAGTATGTCCTCCAGACCTTGTGTTTAAATTTGTGACAGTTCAGTATTTCCTCCAGGCCCTGTGTTTAAATTTGTGACAGTTCAGTATTTCCTCCAGGCCTTGTGTTTAAATTTGTGACAGTTCAGTATTTCCTCCAGGCCTTATGTTTAAATTTGTGGCAGTTCAGTATTTCCTCCAGGCCTTGTGTTTAAATTTGTGACAGTTCAGTATTCCCTCCAGGCCTTGTGTTTAAATTTGTGACAGTTCAGTATTTCCTCCAGGCCTTGTGTTTAAATTTGTGACAGTTCAGTATTTCCTCCAGGCCCTGTGTTTAAATTTGTGACAGTTCAGTATTTCCCTCCAGGCCTTGTGTTTAAATTTGTGACAGTTCAGTATTTCCTCCAGGCCTTGTGTTTAAATTTGTGACAGTTCAGTATTCCCTCCAGGCCTTGTGTTTAAATTTGTGACAGTTCAGTATTCCCTCCAGGCCTTGTGTTTAAATTTGTGACAGATCAGTATTTCCTCCAGGCCTTGTGTTTAAATTTGTGACAGTTCAGTATTTCCTCCAGGCCTTGTATTTAAATTTGTGACAGTTCAGTATTTCCTCCAGGCCTTGTGTTTAAATTTGTGACAGATCAGTATTTCCTCCAGGCCTTGTGTTTAAATTTGTGACAGTTCAGTATTTCCTCCAGGCCTTGTGTTTAAATTTGTGACAGTTCAGTATTTCCTCCAGGCCTTGTGTTTAAATTTGTGACAGTTCAGTATTTCCTCCAGGCCTTGTGTTTAAATTTGTGACAGTTCAGTATTTCCTCCAGGCCTTGTGTTTAAATTTGTGACAGTTCAGTATTTCCTCCAGGCCTTGTGTTTAAATTTGTGACAGTTCAGTATTCCCTCCAGGCCTTGTGTTTAAATTTGTGACAGATCAGTATTTCCTCCAGGCCTTGTGTTTAAATTTGTGACAGTTCAGTATTTCCTCCAGGCCTTGTATTTAAATTTGTGACAGTTCAGTATTTCCTCCAGGCCTTGTGTTTAAATTTGTGACAGATCAGTATTTCCTCCAGGCCTTGTGTTTAAATTTGTGACAGTTCAGTATTTCCTCCAGGCCTTGTGTTTAAATTTGTGACAGTTCAGTATTTCCTCCAGGCCTTGTGTTTAAATTTGTGACAGTTCAGTATTTCCTCCAGGCCTTGTGTTTAAATTTGTGACAGTTCAGTATTCCCTCCAGGCCTTGTGTTTAAATTTGTGACAGTTCAGTATTTCCTCCAGGCCTTGTGTTTAAATTTGTGACAGTTCAGTATTTCCTCCAGGCCCTGTGTTTAAATTTGTGACAGTTCAGTATTCCCTCCAGGCCCTGTGTTTAAATTTGTGACAGTTCAGTATTTCCTCCAGGCCCTGTGTTTAAATTTGTGACAGTTCAGTATTTCCCTCCAGGCCTTGTGTTTAAATTTGTGACAGTTCAGTATTTCCTCCAGGACTTGTGTTTAAATTTGTGACAGTTCAGTATTTCCTCCAGGCCCTGTGTTTAAATTTGTGACAGTTCAGTATTTCCTCCAGGCCCTGTGTTTAAATTTGTGACTGTTCAGTATTTCCTCCAGGCACTGTGTTTAAATTTGTGACAGTTCAGTATTTCCTCCAGGCCTTGTGTTTAAATTTGTGACAGTTCAGTATTTCCTCCAGGCCTTGTGTTTAAATTTGTGACAGTTCAGTAATTCCTCCAGGCCTTGTGTTTAAATTTGTGACAGTTCAGTATTCCCTCCAGGCCCTGTGTTTAAATTTGTGACAGTTCAGTATTTCCTCCAGGCTCTGTGTTTAAATTTGTGACAGTTCAGTATTTCCTCCAGGCCTTGTGTTTAAATTTGTAACAGTTCAGTATTCCCTCCAGGCCTTGTGTTTAAAATTGTGACAGTTCAGTATTTCCTCCATGCCTTGCGTTTAAATTTGTGACAGTTCAGTATTTCCTCCAGGCCTTGTGTTTAAATTTGTGACAGTTCAGTATTTCCTCCAGGCCTTGTATTTAAATTTGTAACAGTTCAGTATTTCCTCCAGGCCATGTGTTTAAATTTGTGACTGTTCAGTATTTCCTCCATGCCTTGCGTTTAAAATTGTGACAGTTCTGTATTTCCTCCAGGCCTTGTGTTTAAAATTGTGACAGTTCAGTATTTCCTCCATGCCTTGCGTTTAAATTTGTGACAGTTCAGTATTTCCTCCAGGCCTTGTGTTTAAATTTGTGACAGTTCAGTATTTCCTCCAGGCCTTGTGTTTAAATTTGTGACAGTTCAGTATTTCCTCCAGGCCTTGTGTTTAAATTTGTGACAGTTCAGTATTTCCTCCAGGCCTTGTGTTTAAATTTGTGACAGTTCAGTATTTCCTCCAGGCCTTGTGTTTAAATTTGTGACAGTTCAGTATTTCCTCCAGACCCTGTGTTTAAATTTGTGACAGTTCAGTATTTCCCTCCGGCCCCTGTGTTTAAATTTGTGACAGTTCAGTATTTCCTCCAGGACCTGTGTTTAAATTTGTGACAGTTCAGTATTTCCTCCAGGACCTGTGTTTAAATTTGTGACAGTTCAGTATTTCCTCCAGGCCTTGTGTTTAAATTTGTGACAGTTCAGTATTTCCTCCAGGACCTGTGTTTAAATTTGTGACAGTTCAGTATTTCCTCCAAGCCCTGTGTTTAAATTTGTGACAGTTCAGTATTTCCTCCAGGCCTTGTGTTTAAATTTGTGACAGTTCAGTATTTACTCCAGGCCTTGTGTTTAAATTTGTGACAGTTCAGTATTTCCTCCAGGACCTGTGTTTAAATTTGTGACAGTTCAGTATTTCCTCCAAGCCCTGTGTTTAAATTTGTGACAGTTCTGTATTTCCTCCAAGCCCTGTGTTTAAATTTGTGACAGTTCAGTATTCCCTCCAGGCCTTGTGTTTAAATTTGTGACAGTTCAGTATTTCCTCCAGGCCTTGTGTTTAAATTTGTGACAGTTCAGTATTTCCTCCAGGCCTTGTATTTAAATTTGTAACAGTTCAGTATTTCCTCCAGGCCATGTGTTTAAATTTGTGACTGTTCAGTATTTCCTCCATGCCTTGCGTTTAAAATTGTGACAGTTCTGTATTTCCTCCAGGCCTTGTGTTTAAAATTGTGACAGTTCAGTATTTCCTCCATGCCTTGCGTTTAAATTTGTGACAGTTCAGTATTTCCTCCAGGCCTTGTGTTTAAATTTGTGACAGTTCAGTATTTCCTCCAGGCCTTGTGTTTAAATTTGTGACAGTTCAGTATTTCCTCCAGGCCTTGTGTTTAAATTTGTGACAGTTCAGTATTTCCTCCAGGCCTTGTGTTTAAATTTGTGACAGTTCAGTATTTCCTCCAGGCCTTGTGTTTAAATTTGTGACAGTTCAGTATTTCCTCCAGACCCTGTGTTTAAATTTGTGACAGTTCAGTATTTCCCTCCGGCCCCTGTGTTTAAATTTGTGACAGTTCAGTATTTCCTCCAGGACCTGTGTTTAAATTTGTGACAGTTCAGTATTTCCTCCAGGACCTGTGTTTAAATTTGTGACAGTTCAGTATTTCCTCCAAGCCTTGTGTTTAAATTTGTGACAGTTCAGTATTTCCTCCAGGACCTGTGTTTAAATTTGTGACAGTTCAGTATTTCCTCCAAGCCCTGTGTTTAAATTTGTGACAGTTCAGTATTTCCTCCAGGCCTTGTGTTTAAATTTGTGACAGTTCAGTATTTACTCCAGGCCTTGTGTTTAAATTTGTGACAGTTCAGTATTTCCCCCAGGCCCTGTGTTTAAATTTGTGACATTTCAGTATTTACTCCAGGCCTTGTGTTTAAATTTGTGACAGTTCAGTATTTCCTCCAGGCCTTGTGTTTAAATTTGTGACAGTTCAGTATTTCCTCCAGGCCTTGTGTTTAAATTTGTGACAGTTCAGTATTTCCTCCAGACCATGTGTTTAAAGTTGTGACAGTTCAGTATTTCCTCCAGGACCTGTGTTTAAATTTGTGACAGTTCAGTATTTCCTCCAGACCCTGTGTTTAAATTTGTGACAGTTCAGTATTTCCTCCAGGCCCAGTGTTTAAATTTGTGACAGTTCAGTATTTCCTCCAGGCGTTGTGTTTAAATTTGTGACAGTTCAGTATTTCCTCCAGGCCTTGTGTTTACATTTGTGACAGTTCAGTATTTCCTCCAGGCCTTGAGTTTAAATTTGTGACAGATCAGTATTTCCTCCAGGCCTTGTGTTTAAATTTGTGACAGTTCAGTATTTCCTCCAGGCCCAGTGTTTAAATTTGTGACAGTTCTGTATTTCCTCCAGGCCTTATGTTTAAATTTGTGGCAGTTCAGTATTTCCTCCAGGCCTTGTGTTTAAATTTGTGACAGTTCAGTATTTCCTCCAGGCCTTGTGTTTAAATTTGTGACAGTTCAGTATTTCCTCCAGGCCTTGTGTTTAAATTTGTGACAGTTCAGTATTTCCTCCAGGCCTTGTGTTTAAATTTGTGACAGTTCAGTATTTCCTCCAGGCCTTGTGTTTAAATTTGTGACAGATCAGTATTTCCTCCAGGCCTTGTGTTTAAATTTGTGACAGATCAGTATTTCCTCCAGGCCTTGTGTTTAAATTTGTGACAGTTCAGTATTTCCTCCAGGCCTTGTATTTAAATTTGTGACAGTTCAGTATTTCCTCCAGGCCTTGTGTTTAAATTTGTGACAGTTCAGTATTTCCTCCAGGCGTTGTGTTTAAATTTGTGACAGTTCAGTATTTCCTCCAGGCCTTGTGTTTACATTTGTGACAGTTCAGTATTTCCTCCAGGCCTTGAGTTTAAATTTGTGACAGATCAGTATTTCCTCCAGGCCTTGTGTTTAAATTTGTGACAGTTCAGTATTTCCTCCAGGCCCAGTGTTTAAATTTGTGACAGTTCTGTATTTCCTCCAGGCCTTATGTTTAAATTTGTGGCAGTTCAGTATTTCCTCCAGGCCTTGTGTTTAAATTTGTGACAGTTCAGTATTTCCTCCAGGCCTTGTGTTTAAATTTGTGACAGTTCAGTATTTCCTCCAGGCCTTGTGTTTAAATTTGTGACAGTTCAGTATTTCCTCCAGGCCTTGTGTTTAAATTTGTGACAGTTCAGTATTTCCTCCAGGCCTTGTGTTTAAATTTGTGACAGATCAGTATTTCCTCCAGGCCTTGTGTTTAAATTTGTGGCAGTTCAGTATTTCCTCCAGGCCTTGTGTTTAAATTTGTGGCAGTTCAGTATTTCCTCCAGGCCTTGTGTTTAAATTTGTGACAGTTCAGTATTTCCTCCAGGCCTTGTGTTTAAATTTGTGACAGTTCAGTATTTCCTCCAGGCCTTGTGTTTAAATTTGTGACAGTTCAGTATTTCCTCCAGGCCTTGTGTTTAAATTTGTGACAGTTCAGTATTTCCTCCAGGCCTTGTGTTTAAATTTGTGACAGTTCAGTATTTCCTCCAGGCCTTGTGTTTAAATTTGTGACAGTTCAGTATTTCCTCCAGGCCTTGTGTTTAAATTTGTGACAGTTCAGTATTTCCTCCAGGCCTTGTGTTTAAATTTGTGACAGTTCAGTATTTCCTCCAGGCCTTGTGTTTAAATTTGTGACAGTTCAGTATTTCCTCCAGGCCTTGTGTTTAAATTTGTGACAGTTCAGTATTTCCTCCAGGCCTTGTGTTTAAATTTGTGACAGATCAGTATTTCCTCCAGGCCTTGTGTTTAAATTTGTGACAGTTCAGTATTTCCTCCAGGCCTTGTATTTAAATTTGTGACAGTTCAGTATTTCCTCCAGGCCTTGTGTTTAAATTTGTGACAGATCAGTATTTCCTCCAGGCCTTGTGTTTAAATTTGTGACAGTTCAGTATTTCCTCCAGGCCTTGTGTTTAAATTTGTGACAGTTCAGTATTTCCTCCGGGCCTTGTGTTTAAATTTGTGACAGTTCAGTATTTCCTCCAGGCCTTGTGTTTAAATTTGTAACAGTTCAGTATTCCCTCCAGGCCTTGTGTTTAAAATTGTGACAGTTCAGTATTTCCTCCATGCCTTGCGTTTAAATTTGTGACAGTTCAGTATTTCCTCCAGGCCTTGTGTTTAAATTTGTGACAGTTCAGTATTTCCTCCAGGCCTTGTGTTTAAATTTGTGACAGTTCAGTATTTCCTCCAGGCATTGTATTTAAATTTGTAACAGTTCAGTATTTCCTCCAGGCCATGTGTTTAAATTTGTGACTGTTCAGTATTTCCTCCATGCCTTGTGTTTAAAATTGTGACAGTTCTGTATTTCCTCCAGGCCTTGTGTTTAAAATTGTGACAGTTCAGTATTTCCTCCATGCCTTGCGTTTAAATTTGTGACAGTTCAGTATTTCCTCCAGGCATTGTGTTTAAATTTGTGACAGTTCAGTATTTCCTCCAGGCCTTGTGTTTAAATTTGTGACAGTTCAGTATTTCCTCCAGGCCTTGTGTTTAAATTTGTGACAGTTCAGTATTTCCTCCAGGCCTTGTGTTTAAATTTGTGACAGTTCAGTATTTCCTCCAGGCCTTGTGTTTAAATTTGTGACAGTTCAGTATTTCCTCCAGGCCTTGTGTTTAAATTTGTGACAGTTCAGTATTTCCTCCAGGCCTTGTGTTTAAATTTGTGACAGTTCAGTATTTCCCTCCGGCCCCTGTGTTTAAATTTGTGACAGTTCAGTATTTCCTCCAGGACCTGTGTTTAAATTTGTGACAGTTCAGTATTTCCTCCAGGACCTGTGTTTAAATTTGTGACAGTTCAGTATTTCCTCCAGGCCTTGTGTTTAAATTTGTGACAGTTCAGTATTTCCTCCAGGACCTGTGTTTAAATTTGTGACAGTTCAGTATTTCCTCCAAGCCCTGTGTTTAAATTTGTGACAGTTCAGTATTTCCTCCAGGCCTTGTGTTTAAATTTGTGCCAGTTCAGTATTTACTCCAGGCCCTGTGTTTAAATTTGTGACAGTTCAGTATTTCCTCCAGGCCTTGTGTTTAAATTTGTGCCAGTTCAGTATTTACTCCAGGCCCTGTGTTTAAATTTGTGACAGTTCAGTATTTCCTCCAGGCCTTGTGTTTAAATTTGTGACAGTTCAGTATTTCCTCCAGGCCTTGTGTTTAAATTTGTGACAGTTCAGTATTTCCTCCAGACCCTGTGTTTAAATTTGTGACAGTTCAGTATTTCCTCCAGGCCTTGTGTTTAAATTTGTGACAGTTCAGTATTTCCTCCAGGCCCTGTGTTTAAATTTGTGACAGTTCAGTATTTCCTCCAGGCCTTGTGTTTAAATTTGTGACAGTTCAGTATTTCCTCCAGGCCTTGTGTTTAAATTTGTGACAGTTCAGTATTTCCTCCAGGCCTTGTGTTTAAATTTGTGACAGTTCAGTATTTCCTCCAGGCCTTGTGTTTAAATTTGTGCCAGTTCAGTATTTACTCCAGGCCCTGTGTTTAAATTTGTGACAGTTCAGTATTTCCTCCAGGCCTTGTGTTTAAATTTGTGACAGTTCAGTATTTCCTCCAGGCCTTGTGTTTAAATTTGTGACAGTTCAGTATTTCCTCCAGGCCTTGTGTTTAAATTTGTGACAGTTCAGTATTTCCTCCAGACCCTGTGTTTAAATTTGTGACAGTTCAGTATTTCCTCCAGGCCTTGTGTTTAAATTTGTGACAGTTCAGTATTTCCTCCAGGCCCTGTGTTTAAATTTGTGACAGTTCAGTATTTCCTCCAGTCCTTGTGTTTAAATTTGTGACAGTTCAGTATTTCCTCCAGGCCTTGTGTTTAAATTTGTAACAGTTCAGTATTTCCTCCAGGCCTTGTGTTTAAATTTGTGACAGTTCAGTATTTCCTCCAGACTCTGTGTTTAAATTTGTGACAGTTCAGTATTTCCTCCAGGCCTTGTGTTTAAATTTGTGACAGTTCAGTATTTCCTCCAGTCCCTGTGTTTAAATTTGTGACAGTTCAGTATTTCCTCCAGGCCTTGTGTTTAAATTTGTGACAGTTCAGTATTTCCTCCAGACTCTGTGTTTAAATTTGTGACAGTTCAGTATTTCCTCCAGGCCTTGTGTTTAAATTTGTGACAGTTCAGTATTTCCTCCAGTCCCTGTGTTTAAATTTGTGACAGTTCAGTATTTCCTCCAGTCCCTGTGTTTAAATTTGTGACAGTTCAGTATTTCCTCCAGGCCTTGTGTTTAAATTTGTGACAGTTCAGTATTTCCTCCAGGCCTTGTGCTTAAATTTGTGACAGTTCAGTATTCCCTCCAGGCCCTGTGTTTAAATTTGTGACAGTTCAGTATTTCCTCCAGTCCCTGTGTTTAAATTTGTGACAGTTCAGTATTTCCTCCAGGCCTTGTGTTTAAATTTGTGACAGTTCAGTATTTCCTCCAGGCCTTGTGTTTAAATTTGTGACAGTTCAGTATTTCCTCCAGGCCTTGTGTTTAAATTTGTGACAGTTCAGTATTTCCTCCAGGCCTTGTGTTTAAATTTGTGACAGTTCAGTATTTCCTCCAGGCCTTGTGTTTAAATTTGTGACAGATCAGTATTTCCTGCAGGCCTTGTGTTTAAATTTGTGACAGTTCAGTATTTCCTCCAGGCCTTGTGTTTAAATTTGTGACAGTTCAGTATTTCCTCCAGGCCCTGTGTTTAAATTTGTGACAGTTCAGTATTCCCTCCAGGCCTTGTGTTTAAATTTGTGACAGTTCAGTATTTCCTCCAGGCCTTGTGTTTAAATGTGTGACAGTTCAGTATTTCCTCCAGGCCTTGTATTTAAATTTGTGACAGTTCAGTATTTCCTCCAGGCCCTGTGTTTAAATTTGTGACAGTTCAGTATTCCCTCCAGGCCTTGTGTTTAAATTTGTGACAGTTCAGTATTTCCTCCAGGCCTTGTGTTTAAATTTGTGACAGTTCAGTATTCCCTCCAGGCCTTGTGTTTAAATTTGTGACAGTTCAGTATTTCCTCCAGGCCCTGTGTTTAAATTTGTGACAGTTCAGTATTCCCTCCAGGCCCTGTGTTTAAATTTGTGACAGTTCAGTATTTCCTCCAGGCCCTGTGTTTAAATTTGTGACAGTTCAGTATTTCCTCCAGGCCCTGTGTTTAAATTTGTGACAGTTCAGTATTCCCTCCAGGCCTTGTGTTTAAATTTGTGACAGTTCAGTATTTCCTCCAGGCCCTGTGTTTAAATTTGTGACAGTTCAGTATTCCCTCCAGGCCTTGTGTTTAAATTTGTGACAGTTCAGTATTTCCTCCAGGCCTTGTGTTTAAATTTGTGACAGTTCAGTATTTCCTCCAGGCCCTGTGTTTAAATTTGTGACAGTTCAGTATTTCCTCCAGGCCCTGTGTTTAAATTTGTGACAGTTCAGTATTTCCTCCAGGCCTTGTGTTTAAATTTGTGACAGTTCAGTATTTCCTCCAGGCCTTGTGTTTAAATTTGTCACAGTTCAGTATTTCCTCCAGGCCTTGTGTTTAAATTTGTGACAGTTCAGTATTTCCTCCAGGCCCTGTGTTTAAATTTGTGACAGTTCAGTATTTCCTCCAGGCCTTGTGTTTAAATTTGTGACAGTTCAGTATTTACTTCAGGCCTTGTGTTTAAATTTGTGACAGTTCAGTATTTCCTCCAGGCCCTGTGTTTAAATTTGTGACAGTTCAGTATTCCCTCCAGGCCTTGTGTTTAAATTTGTGACAGTTCAGTATTTCCTCCAGGACATGTGTTTAAATTTGTGACAGTTCAGTATTCCCTCCAGGCCTTGTGTTTAAATTTGTGACAGTTCAGTATTTCCTCCAGGCCCTGTGTTTAAATTTGTGACAGTTCAGTATTCCCTCCAGGCCCTGTGTTTAAATTTGTGACAGTTCAGTATTTCCTCCAGGCCCTGTGTTTAAATTTGTGACAGTTCAGTATTTCCCTCCAGGCCTTGTGTTTAAATTTGTGACAGTTCAGTATTTCCTCCAGGCCTTGTGTTTAAATTTGTGACAGTTCAGGATTTCCTCCAGGCCCTGTGTTTAAATTTGTGACAGTTCAGTATTTCCTCCAGGCCCTGTGTTTAAATTTGTGACAGTTCAGTATTTCCCTCCAGGCCCTGTGTTTAAATTTGTGACAGTTCAGTATTTCCCTCCAGGCCCTGTGTTTAAATTTGTGACAGTTCAGTATTTCCCTCCAGGCCCTGTGTTTAAATTTGTGACAGTTCAGTATTTCCCTCCAGGCCCTGTGTTTAAATTTGTGACAGTTCAGTATTTCCCTCCAGGCCCTGTGTTTAAATTTGTGACAGTTCAGTATTTCCCTCCAGGCCCTGTGTTTAAATTTGTGACAGTTCAGTATTTCCCTCCAGGCCCTGTGTTTAAATTTGTGACAGTTCAGTATTTCCTCCAGGCCTTGTGTTTAAATTTGTGACAGTTCAGTATTTCCTCCAGGCCTTGTGTTTAAATTTGTGACAGTTCAGTAATTCCTCCAGGCCTTGTGTTTAAATTTGTGACAGTTCAGTATTCCCTCCAGGCCCTGTGTTTAAATTTGTGACAGTTCAGTATTTCCTCCAGGCTCTGTGTTTAAATTTGTGACAGTTCAGTATTTCCTCCAGGCCTTGTGTTTAAATTTGTAACAGTTCAGTATTCCCTCCAGGCCTTGTGTTTAAAATTGTGACAGTTCAGTATTTCCTCCATGCCTTGAGTTTAAATTTGTGACAGTTCAGTATTTCCTCCAGGCCTTGTGTTTAAATTTGTGACAGTTCAGTATTTCCTCCAGGCCTTGTGTTTAAATTTGTGACAGTTCAGTATTTCCTCCAGGCCTTGTATTTAAATTTGTAACAGTTCAGTATTTCCTCCAGGCCTTGTGTTTAAAATTGTGACAGTTCAGTATTTCCTCCATGCCTTGCGTTTAAATTTGTGACAGTTCAGTATTTCCTCCAGGCCTTGTGTTTAAATTTGTGACAGTTCAGTATTTCCTCCAGGCCTTGTGTTTAAATTTGTGACAGTTCAGTATTTCCTCCAGGCCTTGTGTTTAAATTTGTGACAGTTCAGTATTTCCTCCAGGCCTTGTGTTTAAATTTGTGACAGTTCAGTATTTCCTCCAGGCCTTGTGTTTAAATTTGTGACAGTTCAGTATTTCCTCCAGGCCTTGTGTTTAAATTTGTGAAAGTTCAGTATTTCCTCCAGACCCTGTGTTTAAATTTGTGACAGATCAGTATTTCCCTCCGGCCCCTGTGTTTAAATTTGTGACAGTTCAGTATTTCCTCCAGGACCTGTGTTTAAATTTGTGACAGTTCAGTATTTCCTCCAGGCCCTGTGTTTAAATTTGTGACAGTTCAGTAATTCCACCAGGCCCTGTGTTTAAATTTGTGACAGTTCAGTATTTCCTCCAGGCCTTGTGTTTAAATTTGTGACAGTTCAGTATTTCCTCCAGGCCCTGTGTTTAAATTTGTGACAGTTCAGTATTTCCTCCAGGCCTTGTGTTTAAATTTGTGACAGTTCAGTATTTCCTCCAGGACCTGTGTTTAAATTTGTGACAGTTCAGTATTTCCTCCAGGCCTTGTGTTTAAATTTGTGACAGTTCAGTATTTACTCCAGGCCTTGTGTTTAAATTTGTGACAGTTCAGTATTTCCTCCAGACCCTGTGTTTAAATTTGTGACAGTTCAGTATTTCCTCCAGGCCATGTGTTTAAATTTGTAACAGTTCAGTATTTCCTCCAGGCCTTGTGTTTAAATTTGTGACAGTTCAGTATTTCCTCCAGACTCTGTGTTTAAATTTGTGACTGTTCAGTATTTCCTCCAGTCCCTGTGTTTAAATTTGTAACAGTTCAGTATTTCCTCCAGGCCTTGTGTTTAAATTTGTGACAGTTCAGTATTTCCTCCAGACTCTGTGTTTAAATTTGTGACTGTTCAGTATTTCCTCCAGTCCCTGTGTTTAAATTTGTGACTGTTCAGTATTTCCTCCAGTCCCTGTGTTTAAATTTGTGACAGTTCAGTATTCCCTCCAGGCCTTGTGTTTAAATTTGTGACTGTTCAGTATTTCCTCCAGGACTTGTGTTTAAATTTGTGACAGTTCAGTATTTCCTCCAGGCCCTGTGTTTAAATTTGTGACAGTTCAGTATTTCCTCCAGGCCTTGTGCTTAAATTTGTGACAGTTCAGTCTTCCCTCCAGGCCCTGTGTTTAAATTTGTGACAGTTCAGTATTTCCTCCAGACCTTGTGTTTAAATTTGTGACAGTTCAGTATTTCCTCCAGGCCCTGTGTTTAAATTTGTGACAGTTCAGTATTTCCTCCAGGCCTTGTGTTTAAATTTGTGACAGTTCAGTATTTCCTCCAGTCCTTGTGTTTAAATTTGTGACAGTTCAGTATTTCCTCCAGGCCTTGTGCTTAAATTTGTGACAGTTCAGTCTTCCCTCCAGGCCCTGTGTTTAAATTTGTGACAGTTCAGTATTTCCTCCAGACCTTGTGTTTAAATTTGTGACTGTTCAGTATTTCCTCCAGGCCCTGTGTGTAAATTTGTGACAGTTCAGTATTTCCTCCAGGCCTTGTGCTTAAATTTGTGACAGTTCAGTATTTACTCCAGGCCTTGTGTTTAAATTTGTGACAGTTCAGTATTTCCTCCAGGCCTTGTGTTTAAATTTGTGACAGTTCAGTATTTCCTCCAGGCCTTGTGCTTAAATTTGTGACAGTTCAGTCTTCCCTCCAGGCCCTGTGTTTAAATTTGTGACAGTTCAGTATTTCCTCCAGACTCTGTGTTTAAATTTGTGACTGTTCAGTATTTCCTCCAGTCCCTGTGTTTAAATTTGTGACTGTTCAGTATTTCCTCCAGTCCCTGTGTTTAAATTTGTGACAGTTCAGTATTCCCTCCAGGCCTTGTGTTTAAATTTGTGACTGTTCAGTATTTCCTCCAGGACTTGTGTTTAAATTTGTGACAGTTCAGTATTTCCTCCAGGCCCTGTGTTTAAATTTGTGACAGTTCAGTATTTCCTCCAGGCCTTGTGCTTAAATTTGTGACAGTTCAGTCTTCCCTCCAGGCCCTGTGTTTAAATTTGTGACAGTTCAGTATTTCCTCCAGACCTTGTGTTTAAATTTGTGACAGTTCAGTATTTCCTCCAGGCCCTGTGTTTAAATTTGTGACAGTTCAGTATTTCCTCCAGGCCTTGTGTTTAAATTTGTGACAGTTCAGTATTTCCTCCAGGCCTTGTGTTTAAATTTGTGACAGTTCAGTATTTCCTCCAGGCCTTGTGCTTAAATTTGTGACAGTTCAGTCTTCCCTCCAGGCCCTGTGTTTAAATTTGTGACAGTTCAGTATTTCCTCCAGACCTTGTGTTTAAATTTGTGACTGTTCAGTATTTCCTCCAGGCCCTGTGTGTAAATTTGTGACAGTTCAGTATTTCCTCCAGGCCTTGTGCTTAAATTTGTGACAGTTCAGTATTTACTCCAGGCCTTGTGTTTAAATTTGTGACAGTTCAGTATTTCCTCCAGGCCTTGTGTTTAAATTTGTGACAGTTCAGTATTTCCTCCAGGCCTTGTGCTTAAATTTGTGACAGTTCAGTCTTCCCTCCAGGCCCTGTGTTTAAATTTGTGACAGTTCAGTATTTCCTCCAGACTCTGTGTTTAAATTTGTGACTGTTCAGTATTTCCTCCAGTCCCTGTGTTTAAATTTGTGACTGTTCAGTATTTCCTCCAGTCCCTGTGTTTAAATTTGTGACAGTTCAGTATTCCCTCCAGGCCTTGTGTTTAAATTTGTGACTGTTCAGTATTTCCTCCAGGACTTGTGTTTAAATTTGTGACAGTTCAGTATTTCCTCCAGGCCCTGTGTTTAAATTTGTGACAGTTCAGTATTTCCTCCAGGCCTTGTGCTTAAATTTGTGACAGTTCAGTCTTCCCTCCAGGCCCTGTGTTTAAATTTGTGACAGTTCAGTATTTCCTCCAGACCTTGTGTTTAAATTTGTGACAGTTCAGTATTTCCTCCAGGCCCTGTGTTTAAATTTGTGACAGTTCAGTATTTCCTCCAGGCCTTGTGTTTAAATTTGTGACAGTTCAGTATTTCCTCCAGGCCTTGTGTTTAAATTTGTGACAGTTCAGTATTTCCTCCAGGCCTTGTGCTTAAATTTGTGACAGTTCAGTCTTCCCTCCAGGCCCTGTGTTTAAATTTGTGACAGTTCAGTATTTCCTCCAGACCTTGTGTTTAAATTTGTGACTGTTCAGTATTTCCTCCAGGCCCTGTGTGTAAATTTGTGACAGTTCAGTATTTCCTCCAGGCCTTGTGCTTAAATTTGTGACAGTTCAGTATTTACTCCAGGCCTTGTGTTTAAATTTGTGACAGTTCAGTATTTCCTCCAGGCCTTGTGTTTAAATTTGTGACAGTTCAGTATTTCCTCCAGGCCTTGTGCTTAAATTTGTGACAGTTCAGTCTTCCCTCCAGGCCCTGTGTTTAAATTTGTGACAGTTCAGTATTTCCTCCAGACCTTGTGTTTAAATTTGTGACTGTTCAGTATTTCCTCCAGGCCCTGTGTGTAAATTTGTGACAGTTCAGTATTTCCTCCAGGCCTTGTGTTTAAATTTGTGACAGTTCAGTATTTACTCCAGGCCCTGTGTTTAAATTTGTGACAGTTCAGTATTTCCTCCAGGCCTTGTGTTTAAATTTGTGACAGTTCAGTATTTCCTCCAGGCCTTGTGCTTAAATTTGTGACAGTTCAGTCTTCCCTCCAGGCCCTGTGTTTAAATTTGTGACAGTTCAGTATTTCCTCCAGACCTTGTGTTTAAATTTGTGACTGTTCAGTATTTCCTCCAGGCCCTGTGTGTAAATTTGTGACAGTTCAGTATTTCCTCCAGGCCTTGTGTTTAAATTTGTGACAGTTCAGTATTTACTCCAGGCCTTGTGTTTAAATTTGTGACAGTTCAGCATTTCCTCCAGGCCTTGTGTTTAAATTTGTGACAGTTCAGTATTTCTTCCAGGCCTTGTGTTTAAATTTGTGACAGTTCAGCATTTCCTCCAGGCCTTGTGTTTAAATTTGTGACAGTTCAGGATTTCCTCCAGACCTTGTGTTTAAATTTGTGACAGTTCAGTATTTCCTCCAGGCCTTGTGTTTAAATTTGTGACAGTTCAGTATTTCCTCCAGGCCTTGTGTTTAAATTTGTGACAGTTCAGGATTTCCTCCAGACCTTGTGTTTAAATTTGTGACAGTTCAGTATTTACTCCAGGCCTTGTGTTTAAATTTGTGACAGTTCAGGATTTCCTCCAGGCCCTGTGTTTAAATTTGTGACAGTTCAGTATTTCCTCCAGGCCTTGTGTTTAAATTTGTGACAGTTCAGTATTTACTCCAGGCCTTGTGTTTAAATTTGTGACAGTTCAGTATTTCCTCCAGGCTCTGTGTTTAAATTTGTGACAGTTCAGTATTTCCTCCAGGACCTGTGTTTAAATTTGTGACAGTTCAGTATTTCCTCCAAGCCCTGTGTTTAAATTTGTGACAGTTCAGTATTTCCTCCAGGCCCTGTGTTTAAATTTGTGACAGTTCAGCATTTCCTCCAGGCCTTGTGTTTAAATTTGTGACAGTTCAGTATTTCCTCCAGGCCTTGTGTTTAAATTTGTGACAGTTCAGTATTTCCTCCAGGCCTTGTGTTTAAATTTGTGACAGTTCAGTATTTCCTCCAGGCCCTGTGTTTAAATTTGTGACAGTTCAGTATTTCCTCCAGACCCTGTGTTTAAATTTGTGACAGTTCAGTATTTCCTCCAGGCCCTGTGTTTAAATTTGTGACAGTTCAGTATTTACTCCAGGCCTTGTGTTTAAATTTGTGACAGTTCAGTATTTCCTCCAGGCCTTGTGTTTAAATTTGTGACAGTTCAGTATTTCATCCAGGCCTTGTGTTTATATTTGTAACAGTTCAGTATTTCCTCCAGGCCTTGTGTTTAAATTTGTGACAGTTCAGTATTTCCTCCCGGCCTTGTGTTTAAATTTGAGACAGTTCAGCATTTTCTCCAGGCCTTGTGTTTAAATTTGTAACAGTTCAGTATTTCCCTCCAGGCCTTGTGTTTAAATTTGTGACAGTTCAGTATTTCCCTCCAGGCCTTGTGTTTAAATTTGTGACAGTTCAGTATTCCCTCCAGGCCTTGTGTTTAAATTTGTGACAGTTCAGTATTTCCTCCAGGCCCTGTGTTTAAATTTGTGACAGTTCAGTATTTCCTCCAGGCCTTGTGTTTAAATTTGTGACAGTTCAGTATTTCCTCCAGGCCTTGTGTTTAAATTTGTGACAGTTCAGTATTTCCTCCAGGCCTTGTGTTTAAATTTGTGACAGTTCAGTATTTCCTCCAGGCCCTGTGTTTAAATTTGTGACAGTTCAGTATTTCCTCCAGGCCTTGTGTTTAAATTTGTGACAGTTCAGTATTCCCTCCAGGCCTTGTGTTTAAATTTGTGACAGTTCAGTATTTCCTCCAGACCCTGTGTTTAAATTTGTGACAGTTCAGTATTTACTCCAGGCCTTGTGTTTAAATTTGTGACAGTTCAGTATTTCCCTCCGGCCCCTGTGTTTAAATTTGTGACAGTTCAGTATTTCCTCCAGGCCTTGTGTTTAAATTTGTGACAGTTCAGTATTTCCTCCAGGCCTTGTGTTTAAATTTGTGACAGTTCAGTATTTCCTCCAGGCCCTGTGTTTAAATTTGTGACAGTTCAGTATTTCCTCCAGGCCCTGTGTTTAAATTTGTGACAGTTCAGTATTTCCCTCCGGCCCCTGTGTTTAAATTTGTGACTGTTCAGTATTTCCTCCAGGCATTGTGTTTAAATTTGTGACAGTTCAGTATTTCCTCCAGGCCTTGTGTTTAAATTTGTGACAGTTCAGTATTTCCCTCCGGCCCCTGTGTTTAAATTTGTGACAGTTCAGTATTTCCTCCAGGCCTTGTGTTTAAATTTGTGACAGTTCAGTATTTCCTCCAGGCCTTGTGTTTAAATTTGTGACAGTTCAGTATTTCCTCCAGGCCCTGTGTTTAAATTTGTGACAGTTCAGTATTTCCTCCAGGCCCTGTGTTTAAATTTGTGACAGTTCAGTATTTCCCTCCGGCCCCTGTGTTTAAATTTGTGACTGTTCAGTATTTCCTCCAGGCATTGTGTTTAAATTTGTGACAGTTCAGTATTTCCTCCAGGCCTTGTGTTTAAATTTGTGACAGTTCAGTATTTCCTCCAGGCCTTGTGTTTAAATTTGTGACAGTTCAGTATTTCCCTCCGGCCCCTGTGTTTAAATTTGTGACAGTTCAGTATTTCCTCCAGGCCTTGTGTTTAAATTTGTGACAGTTCAGTATTTCCCTCCAGGCCTTGTGTTTAAATTTGTGACAGTTCAGTATTTCCTCCAGGCCTTGTGTTTAAATTTGTGACAGTTCAGTATTTCCTCCAGGCCTTGTGTTTAAATTTGTGACAGTTCAGTATTTCCTCCAGGCCTTGTGTTTAAATTTGTGACAGTTCAGTATTTCCCTCCGGCCCCTGTGTTTAAATTTGTGACAGTTCAGTATTTCCTCCAGGCCTTGTGTTTAAATTTGTGACAGTTCAGTATTTCCCTCCAGGCCTTGTGTTTAAATTTGTGACAGTTCAGTATTTCCTCCAGGCCTTGTGTTTAAATTTGTGACAGTTCAGGATTTCCTCCAGGCCCTGTGTTTAAATTTGTGACAGTTCAGTATTTCCTCCAGGCCCTGTGTTTAAATTTGTGACAGTTCAGTATTTCCCTCCAGGCCTTGTGTTTAAATTTGTGACAGTTCAGTATTTCCTCCAGGCCTTGTGTTTAAATTTGTGACAGTTCAGTATTTCCTCCAGGCCTTGTGTTTAAATTTGTGACAGTTCAGTAATTCCTCCAGGCCTTGTGTTTAAATTTGTGACAGTTCAGTATTCCCTCCAGGCCCTGTGTTTAAATTTGTGACAGTTCAGTATTTCCTCCAGGCTCTGTCTTTAAATTTGTGACAGTTCAGTATTTCCTCCAGGCCTTGTGTTTAAATTTGTAACAGTTCAGTATTCCCTCCAGGCCTTGTGTTTAAAATTGTGACAGTTCAGTATTTCCTCCATGCCTTGAGTTTAAATTTGTGACAGTTCAGTATTTCCTCCAGGCCTTGTGTTTAAATTTGTGACAGTTCAGTATTTCCTCCAGGCCTTGTGTTTAAATTTGTGACAGTTCAGTATTTCCTCCAGGCCTTGTATTTAAATTTGTAACAGTTCAGTATTTCCTCCAGGCCTTGTGTTTAAATTTGTGACAGTTCAGTATTTCCTCCAGGCCTTGTGTTTAAATTTGTGACAGTTCAGTATTTCCTCCAGGCCTTGTGTTTAAAATTGTGACAGTTCAGTATTTCCTCCATGCCTTGCGTTTAAATTTGTGACAGTTCAGTATTTCCTCCAGGCCTTGTGTTAAAATTTGTGACAGTTCAGTATTTCCTCCAGGCCTTGTGTTTAAATTTGTGACAGTTCAGTATTTCCTCCAGGCCTTGTGTTTAAATTTGTGACAGTTCAGTATTTCCTCCAGGCCTTGTGTTTAAATTTGTGACAGTTCAGTATTTCCTCCAGGCCTTGTGTTTAAATTTGTGACAGTTCAGTATTTCCTCCAGGCCTTGTGTTTAAATTTGTGACAGTTCAGTATTTCCTCCAGACCCTGTGTTTAAATTTGTGACAGATCAGTATTTCCCTCCGGCCCCTGTGTTTAAATTTGTGACAGTTCAGTATTTCCTCCAGGACCTGTGTTTAAATTTGTGACAGTTCAGTATTTCCTCCAGGCCCTGTGTTTAAATTTGTGACAGTTCAGTATTTCCTCCAGGCCTTGTGTTTAAATTTGTGACAGTTCAGTATTTCCTCCAGGCCCTGTGTTTAAATTTGTGACAGTTCAGTATTTCCTCCAGACCCTGTGTTTAAATTTGTGACAGTTCAGTATTTCCTCCAGGCCATGTGTTTAAATTTGTAACAGTTCAGTATTTCCTCCAGGCCTTGTGTTTAAATTTGTGACAGTTCAGTATTTCCTCCAGGCCTTGTGTTTAAATTTGTGACTGTTCAGTATTTCCTCCAGGCCTTGTGTTTAAATTTGTGACAGTTCAGTATTTCCTCCAGACTCTGTGTTTAAATTTGTGACTGTTCAGTATTTCCTCCAGTCCCTGTGTTTAAATTTGTAACAGTTCAGTATTTCCTCCAGGCCTTGTGTTTAAATTTGTGACAGTTCAGTATTTCCTCCAGACTCTGTGTTTAAATTTGTGACTGTTCAGTATTTCCTCCAGCCCCTTGTGTTTAAATTTGTGACTGTTCAGTATTTCCTCCAGTCCCTGTGTTTAAATTTGTGACAGTTCAGTATTCCCTCCAGGCCTTGTGTTTAAATTTGTGACTGTTCAGTATTTCCTCCAGGACTTGTGTTTAAATTTGTGACAGTTCAGTATTTCCTCCAGGCCCTGTGTTTAAATTTGTGACAGTTCAGTATTTCCTCCAGGCCTTGTGCTTAAATTTGTGACAGTTCAGTCTTCCCTCCAGGCCCTGTGTTTAAATTTGTGACAGTTCAGTATTTCCTCCAGACCTTGTGTTTAAATTTGTGACAGTTCAGTATTTCCTCCAGGCCCTGTGTTTAAATTTGTGACAGTTCAGTATTTCCTCCAGGCCTTGTGTTTAAATTTGTGACAGTTCAGTATTTACTCCAGGCCCTGTGTTTAAATTTGTGACAGTTCAGTATTTCCTCCAGGCCTTGTGTTTAAATTTGTGACAGTTCAGTATTTACTCCAGACCTTGTGTTTAAATTTGTGACAGTTCAGTATTTCCTCCAGACCTTGTGTTTAAATTTGTGACAGTTCAGTATTTCCTCCAGACCCTGTGTTTAAATTTGTGACAGTTCAGTATTTCCTCCAGGCCCTGTGTTTAAATTTGTGACAGTTCAGTATTTACTCCAGGCCTTGTGTTTAAATTTGTGACAGTTCAGTATTTCCTCCAGGCCTTGTGTTTAAATTTGTGACAGTTCAGTATTTCCTCCAGGCCCTGTGTTTAAATTTGTGACAGTTCAGTATTTCCTCCAGGCCCTGTGTTTAAATTTGTGACAGTTCAGTATTTCCTCCAGGCCCTGTGTTTAAATTTGTGACAGTTCAGTATTTCCTCCAGGCCTTGTGTTTAAATTTGTAACAGTTCAGTATTTCCTCCAGGCCTTGTGTTTAAATTTGTGACAGTTCAGCATTTCCTCCAGGCCTTGTGTTTAAATTTGTGACAGTTCAGTATTTCTTCCAGGCCTTGTGTTTAAATTTGTGACAGTTCAGTATTTCCTCCAGGCCTTGTGTTTAAATTTGTGACAGTTCAGGATTTCCTCCAGACCTTGTGTTTAAATTTGTGACAGTTCAGTATTTCCTCCAGGCCTTGTGTTTAAATTTGTGACAGTTCAGTATTTCCTCCAGGCCTTGTGTTTAAATTTGTAACAGTTCAGTATTTACTCCAGGCCTTGTGTTTAAATTTGTGACAGTTCAGGATTTCCTCCAGGCCCTGTGTTTAAATTTGTGACAGTTCAGTATTTCCTCCAGGCCTTGTGTTTAAATTTGTGACAGTTCAGTATTTCCTCCAGGACCTGTGTTTAAATTTGTGACAGTTCAGTATTTCCTCCAAGCCCTGTGTTTAAATTTGTGACAGTTCAGTCTTTCCTCCAGGCCCTGTGTTTAAATTTGTGACAGTTCAGTATTTCCTCCAGACCCTGTGTTTAAATTTGTGACAGTTCAGTATTTCCTCCAGGCCCTGTGTTTAAATTTGTGACAGTTCAGCATTTCCTCCAGGCCTTGTGTTTAAATTTGTGACAGTTCAGTATTTCCTCCAGGCCTTGTGTTTAAATTTGTGACAGTTCAGTATTTCCTCCAGGCCCTGTGTTTAAATTTGTGACAGTTCAGTATTTCCTCCAGGCCCTGTGTTTAAATTTGTGACAGTTCAGTATTTCCTCCAGACCCTGTGTTTAAATTTGTGACAGTTCAGTATTTCCTCCAGGCCCTGTGTTTAAATTTGTGACAGTTCAGTATTTCCTCCAGGCCTTGTGTTTAAATTTGTGACAGTTCAGCATTTCCTCCAGGCCTTGTGTTTAAATTTGTGACAGTTCAGTATTTCCTCCAGGCCTTGTGTTTAAATTTGTAACAGTTCAGTATTTCCTCCAGGCCTTGTGTTTAAATTTGTGACAGTTCAGCATTTCCTCCAGGCCTTGTGTTTAAATTTGTGACAGTTCAGTATTTCTTCCAGGCCTTGTGTTTAAATTTGTGACAGTTCAGTATTTCCTCCAGGCCTTGTGTTTAAATTTGTGACAGTTCAGGATTTCCTCCAGACCTTGTGTTTAAATTTGTGACAGTTCAGTATTTCCTCCAGGCCTTGTGTTTAAATTTGTGACAGTTCAGTATTTCCTCCAGGCCTTGTGTTTAAATTTGTAACAGTTCAGTATTTACTCCAGGCCTTGTGTTTAAATTTGTGACAGTTCAGGATTTCCTCCAGGCCCTGTGTTTAAATTTGTGACAGTTCAGTATTTCCTCCAGGCCTTGTGTTTAAATTTGTGACAGTTCAGTATTTCCTCCAGGACCTGTGTTTAAATTTGTGACAGTTCAGTATTTCCTCCAAGCCCTGTGTTTAAATTTGTGACAGTTCAGTCTTTCCTCCAGGCCCTGTGTTTAAATTTGTGACAGTTCAGTATTTCCTCCAGACCCTGTGTTTAAATTTGTGACAGTTCAGTATTTCCTCCAGGCCCTGTGTTTAAATTTGTGACAGTTCAGCATTTCCTCCAGGCCTTGTGTTTAAATTTGTGACAGTTCAGTATTTCCTCCAGGCCTTGTGTTTAAATTTGTGACAGTTCAGTATTTCCTCCAGGCCCTGTGTTTAAATTTGTGACAGTTCAGTATTTCCTCCAGGCCCTGTGTTTAAATTTGTGACAGTTCAGTATTTCCTCCAGACCCTGTGTTTAAATTTGTGACAGTTCAGTATTTCCTCCAGGCCCTGTGTTTAAATTTGTGACAGTTCAGTATTTCCTCCAGGCCTTGTGTTTAAATTTGTGACAGTTCAGTATTTCCTCCAGGCCTTGTGTTTAAATTTGTGACAGTTCATTATTTCATCCAGGCCTTGTGTTTATATTTGTAACAGTTCAGTATTTCCTCCAGGCCTTGTGTTTAAATTTGTGACAGTTCAGTATTTCCTCCAGGCGCTGTGTTTAAATTTGTGACAGTTCAGTATTTCCTCCAGGCCTTGTGTTTAAATTTGTGACAGTTCAGTATTTCCTCCAGGCCTTGTGTTTAAATTTGTAACAGTTCAGTATTTCCTCCAGGCCTTGTGTTTAAATTTGTGACAGTTCAGTATTTCCTCCAGGCCTTGTGTTTAAATTTGTGACAGTTCAGTATTTCTTCCAGGCCCTGTGTTTAAATTTGTGACAGTTCAGTATTTTCTCCAGGCCTTGTGTTTAAATTTGTGACATTTCAGTATTTCCTCCAGGCCTTGTGTTTAAATTTGTGACAGTTCAGTATTTCTTGCAGGCCCTGTGTTTAAATTTGTGACAGTTCAGTATTTTCTCCAGGCCTTGTGTTTAAATTTGTAACAGTTCAGTATTTCCTCCAGGCCTTGTGTTTAAATTTGTGACAGTTCAGTATTTCTTCCAGGCCCTGTGTTTAAATTTGTGACAGTTCAGTATTTTCTCCAGGCCTTGTGTTTAAATTTGTGACATTTCAGTATTTCCTCCAGGCCTTGTGTTTAAATTTGTGACAGTTCAGTATTTTCTCCAGGCCTTGTGTTTAAATTTGTGACAGTTCAGCATTTTCTCCAGGCCTTGTGTTTAAATTTGTAACAGTTCAGTATTTCCCTCCAGGCCTTGTGTTTAAATTTGTGACAGTTCAGTATTTCCCTCCAGGCCTTGTGTTTAAATTTGTGACAGTTCAGCATTTTCTCCAGGCCTTGTGTTTAAATTTGTAACAGTTCAGTATTTCCCTCCAGGCCTTGTGTTTAAATTTGTGACAGTTCAGTATTTCCCTCCAGGCCTTGTGTTTAAATTTGTGACAGTTCAGTATTTTCTCCAGGCCTTGTGTTTAAATTTGTGACATTTCAGTATTTCCTCCAGGCCTTGTGTTTAAATTTGTGACAGTTCAGTATTTCCTCCAGGCCTTGTGTTTAAATTTGTGACAGTTCAGCATTTTCTCCAGGCCTTGTGTTTAAATTTGTAACAGTTCAGTATTTCCCTCCAGGCCTTGTGTTTAAATTTGTGACAGTTCAGTATTTTCTCCAGGCCTTGTGTTTAAATTTGTGACATTTCAGTATTTCCTCCAGGCCTTGTGTTTAAATTTGTGACAGTTCAGTATTTCCTCCAGGCCTTGTGTTTAAATTTGTGACAGTTCAGCATTTTCTCCAGGCCTTGTGTTTAAATTTGTGACAGTTCAGTATTTCCTCCAGGCCTTGTGTTTAAATTTGTGACAGTTCAGTATTCCCTCCAGGCCTTGTGTTTAAATTTGTGACAGTTCAGTATTTCCTCCAGACCCTGTGTTTAAATTTGTGACAGTTCACTATTCCCTCCAGGCACTGTGTTTAAATTTGTGACAGTTCAGTATTTCCTCCAGGCCCTGTGTTTAAATTTGTGACAGTTCAGTATTTCCTCCAGGCCTTGTGTTTAAATTTGTGACAGTTCAGTATTTCCCTCCGGCCCCTGTGTTTAAGTTTGTGACAGTTCAGTATTTCCTCCAGGCCTTGTGTTTAAATTTGTGACAGTTCAGTATTTCCTCCAGGCCTTGTGTTTACATTTGTGACAGTTCAGTATTTCCTCCAGGCCTTGTGTTTAAATTTGTGACAGTTCAGTATTTCCTCCAGGCCTTGTGTTTAAATTTGTGACAGTTCAGTATTCCCTCCAGGCCCTGTGTTTAAATTTGTGACAGTTCAGTATTCCCTCCAGACCCTGTGTTTAAATTTGTGACAGTTCAGTATTTCCTCCAGGCCTTGTGTTTAAATTTGTGACAGTTCAGTATTTCCTCCAGGCCTTGTGTTTAAATTTGTGACAGTTCAGTATTTCCTCCAGGCCTTGTGTTTAAATTTGTGACAGTTCAGTATTTCCTCCAGGCCCTGTGTTTAAATTTGTGACAGTTCAGTATTCCCTCCAGGCCCTGTGTTTAAATTTGTGACAGTTCAGTATTCCCTCCAGACCCTGTGTTTAAATTTGTGACAGTTCAATATTTCCTCCAGGCCTTGTGTTTAAATTTGTGACAGTTCAGTATTTCCTCCAGGCCTTGTGTTTAAATTTGTGACAGTTCAGTATTTCCTCCAGGCCTTGTGTTTAAATTTGTGACAGTTCAGTATTTCCTCCAGGCCCTGTGTTTAAATTTGTGACAGTTCAGTATTCCCTCCAGGCCCTGTGTTTAAATTTGTGACAGTTCAGAATTCCCTCCAGACCCTGTGTTTAAATTTGTGACAGTTCAGTATTTCCTCCAGGCCTTGTGTTTAAATTTGTGACAGTTCAGTATTCCCTCCAGGCCTTGTGTTTAAATTTGTGACAGTTCAGTATTTCCTCCAGACCCTGTGTTTAAATTTGTGACAGTTCAGTATTTACTCCAGGCCTTGTGTTTAAATTTGTGACAGTTCAGTATTTCCCTCCGGCCCCTGTGTTTAAATTTGTGACAGTTCAGTATTTCCTCCAGGCCTTGTGTTTAAATTTGTGACAGTTCAGTATTTCCTCCAGGCCTTGTGTTTAAATTTGTGACAGTTCAGTATTTCCTCCAGGCCCTGTGTTTAAATTTGTGACAGTTCAGTATTTCCCTCCGGCCCCTGTGTTTAAATTTGTGACAGTTCAGTATTTCCTCCAGGCCTTGTGTTTAAATTTGTGACAGTTCAGTATTTCCTCCAGGCCTTGTGTTTAAATTTGTGACAGTTCAGTATTTCCTCCAGGCCTTGTGTTTAAATTTGTGACAGTTCAGTATTTCCCTCCGGCCCCTGTGTTTAAATTTGTGACAGTTCAGTATTTCCTCCAGGCCTTGTGTTTAAATTTGTGACAGTTCAGTATTTCCTCCAGGCCTTGTGTTTAAATTTGTGACAGTTCAGTATTTCCTCCAGGCCCTGTGTTTAAATTTGTGACAGTTCAGTATTTCCTCCAGGCCTTGTGTTTAAATTTGTGACAGTTCAGTATTTCCCTCCGGCCCCTGTGTTTAAATTTGTGACAGTTCAGTATTTCCTCCAGGCCTTGTGTTTAAATTTGTGACAGTTCAGTATTTCCCTCCGGCCCCTGTGTTTAAATTTGTGACAGTTCAGTATTTCCTCCAGGCCTTGTGTTTAAATTTGTGACAGTTCAGTATTTCCTCCAGGCCTTGTGTTTAAATTTGTGACAGTTCAGTATTTCCTCCAGGCCTTGTGTTTAAATTTGTGACAGTTCAGTATTTCCTCCAGGCCTTGTGTTTAAATTTGTGACAGTTCAGTATTTCCTCCAGGCCCTGTGTTTAAATTTGTGACAGTTCAGTATTTCCTCCAGGCCTTGTGTTTAAATTTGTGACAGTTCAGTATTTCCCTCCGGCCCCTGTGTTTAAATTTGTGACAGTTCAGTATTTCCTCCAGGCCTTGTGTTTAAATTTGTGACAGTTCAGTATTTCCTCCAGGCCTTGTGTTTAAATTTGTGACAGTTCAGTATTTCCTCCAGGCCTTGTGTTTAAATTTGTGACAGTTCAGTATTTCCTCCAGGCCTTGTGTTTAAATTTGTGACAGTTCAGTATTTCCTCCAGGCCTTGTGTTTAAATTTGTGACATTTCAGTATTTCCTCCAGGCCTTGTGTTTAAATTTGTGACAGTTCAGTATTTCCTCCAGGCCCTGTATTTAAATTTGTGACAGTTCAGTATTTACTCCAGGCCCTGTGTTTAAATTTGTGACAGTTCAGTATTTCCTCCAAGCCCTGTGTTTAAATTTGTGGCAGTTCAGTATTTCCTCCAGGCCTTGTGTTTAAATTTGTGACAGTTCAGTATTTCCTCCAGGCCCTGTGTTTAAATTTGTGGCAGTTCAGTATTTCCTCCAGGCCTTGTGTTTAAATTTGTGACAGTTCAGTATTTCCTCCAGGCCTTGTGTTTAAATTTGTGACAGTTCAGTATTCCCTCCAGGCCCTGTGTTTAAATTTGTGACAGTTCAGTATTTCCTCCAGGCCTTGTGTTTAAATTTGTGACAGTTCAGTATTTCCTCCAGGCCTTGTGTTTAAATTTGTGACAGTTCAGTATTTCCTCCAGGCCTTGTGTTTAAATTTGTGACAGTTCAGTATTTCCTCCAGGCCCGGTGTTTAAATTTGTGACAGTTCAGTATTTCCTCCAGGCCCTGTGTTTAAATTTGTGACAGTTCAGTATTTCCTCCAGGCCTTGTGTTTAAATTTGTGACAGTTCAGTATTTCCTCCAGGCCCTGTGTTTGAATATGTGACAGTTCAGTATTTCCTCCAGGCCTTGTGTTTAAATTTGTGACAGTTCAGTATTTACTCCAAGCCCTTGTGTTTAAATTTGTAACAGTTCAGTATTTCCTCCAGGCCTTGTGTTTAAATTTGTGACAGTTCTGTATTTACTCCAGGCCTTGTGTTTAAATTTGTGACAGTTCAGTATTTCCTCCAGGCCTTGTGTTTAAATTTGTGACAGTTCAGTATTTCCTCCAGGCCTTGTGTTTAAATTTGTGACAGTTCAGAATTCCCTCCAGGCCTTGTGTTTAAATTTGTGACAGTTCAGTATTTCCTCCAGGCCTTGTGTTTAAATTTGTGACAGTTCAGTGTTTCCTCCAGTCCCTGTGTTTAAATTTGTGACAGTTCAGTGTTTCCTCCAGTCCCTGTGTTTAAATTTGTGACAGTTCAGTGTTTCCTCCAGGCTCTGTGTTTAAATTTGTGACAGTTCAGTATTTCTTCCAGGCCCTGTGTTTAAATTTGTGACAGTTCAGTATTTCCTCCAGGCCTTGTGTTTAAATTTGTGACAGTTCAGTATTTCCTCCAGGCCTTGTGTTTAAATTTGTGACAGTTCAGTATTTCCTCCAGGCCCTGTGTTTAAATTTGTGACAGTTCAGTATTTCCTCCAGGCCCTGTGTTTAAATTTGTGACAGTTCAGTATTTCCTCCAGGCCCTGTGTTTAAATTTGTGACAGTTCAGTATTTCCTCCAGGCCTTGTGTTTAAATTTGTGACCGTTCAGTATTTCCTCCAGGCCCTGTGTTTAAATTTGTGACATTCAGTATTTCCCTCCGGCCCCTGTGTTTAAGTTTGTGACAGTTCAGTATTTCCTCCAGACCCTGTGTTTAAATTTGTGACAGTTCAGTATTTACTCCAGGCCTTGTGTTTAAATTTGTGACAGTTCAGTATTTCCTCCAGGCCCTGTGTTTAAACTTGTGAGAGTTCAGTATTTCCTCCAGGCCTTGTGTTTAAATTTGTGGCAGTTCAGTATTTCCTCCAGACCCTGTGTTTAAATTTGTGACAGTTCAGTATTTACTCCAGGCCTTGTGTTTAAATTTGTGAGAGTTCAGTATTTCCTCCAGGCCTTGTGTTTAAATTTGTGACAGTTCAGTATTTCCTCCAGGCCCTGTGTTTAAATTTGTGACTGTTCAGTATTTCCCTCCAGGCCTTGTGTTTAAATTTGTGACAGTTCAGTATTCCCTCCAGGCCCTGAGTTTAAATTTGTGACAGTTCAGTATTTCCTCCAGGCCCTGTGTTTAAATTTGTGACAGTTCAGTATTTCCTCCAGGCCTTGTGTTTAAATTTGTGACAGTTCAGTATTTCCCTCCGGCCCCTGTGTTTAAATTTGTGACAGTTCAGTATTTCCTCCAGGCCTTGTGTTTAAATTTGTGACAGTTCAGTATTTCCCTCCGGCCCCTGTGTTTAAATTTGTGACAGTTCAGTATTTCCTCCAGGCCCTGTGTTTAAATTTGTGACAGTTCAGTATTTCCTCCAGGCCTTGTGTTTAAATTTGTGACAGTTCAGTATTTCCTCCAGGCCTTGTGTTTAAATTTGTGACAGTTCAGTATTTCCTCCAGGCCTTGTGTTTAAATTTGTGACAGTTCAGTATTTCCTCCAGGCCTTGTGTTTAAATTTGTGACAGTTCAGTATTTCCTCCAGGCCCTGTGTTTAAATTTGTGACTGTTCAGTATTTCCCTCCAGGCCTTGTGTTTAAATTTGTGACAGTTCAGTATTCCCTCCAGGCCCTGAGTTTAAATTTGTGACAGTTCAGTATTTCCTCCAGGCCCTGTGTTTAAATTTGTGACAGTTCAGTATTTCCTCCAGGCCTTGTGTTTAAATTTGTGACAGTTCAGTATTTCCCTCCGGCCCCTGTGTTTAAATTTGTGACAGTTCAGTATTTCCTCCAGGCCTTGTGTTTAAATTTGTGACAGTTCAGTATTTCCCTCCGGCCCCTGTGTTTAAATTTGTGACAGTTCAGTATTTCCTCCAGGCCCTGTGTTTAAATTTGTGACAGTTCAGTATTTCCTCCAGGCCTTGTGTTTAAATTTGTGACAGTTCAGTATTTCCTCCAGGCCTTGTGTTTAAATTTGTGACAGTTCAGTATTTCCTCCAGGCCCTGTGTTTAAATTTGTGACAGTTCAGTATTTCCTCCAGGCCTTGTGTTTAAATTTGTGACAGTTCAGTATTTCCTCCAGGCCTTGTGTTTAAATTTGTGACAGTTCAGTATTTCCCTCCGGCCCCTGTGTTTAAATTTGTGACAGTTCAGTATTTCCTCCAGGCCTTGTGTTTAAATTTGTGACAGTTCAGTATTTCCTCCAGGCCTTGTGTTTAAATTTGTGACAGTTCAGTATTTCCTCCAGGCCTTGTGTTTAAATTTGTGACAGTTCAGTATTTCCTCCAGGCCTTGTGTTTAAATTTGTGACAGTTCAGTATTTCCCTCCGGCCCCTGTGTTTAAATTTGTGACAGTTCAGTATTTCCTCCAGGCCTTGTGTTTAAATTTGTGACAGTTCAGTATTTCCCTCCGGCCCCTGTGTTTAAATTTGTGACAGTTCAGTATTTCCTCCAGGCCCTGTGTTTAAATTTGTGACAGTTCAGTATTTCCTCCAGGCCTTGTGTTTAAATTTGTGACAGTTCAGTATTTCCTCCAGGCCTTGTGTTTAAATTTGTGACAGTTCAGTATTTCCTCCAGGCCTTGTGTTTAAATTTGTGACAGTTCAGTATTTCCTCCAGGCCTTGTGTTTAAATTTGTGACAGTTCAGTATTTCCTCCAGGCCCTGTGTTTAAATTTGTGACAGTTCAGTATTTCCTCCAGGCCTTGTGTTTAAATTTGTGACAGTTCAGTATTTCCCTCCGGCCCCTGTGTTTAAATTTGTGACAGTTCAGTATTTCCTCCAGGCCTTGTGTTTAAATTTGTGACAGTTCAGTATTTCCTCCAGGCCTTGTGTTTAAATTTGTGACAGTTCAGTATTTCCTCCAGGCCCTGTGTTTAAATTTGTGACAGTTCAGTATTTCCTCCAGGCCTTGTGTTTAAATTTGTGACAGTTCAGTATTTCCTCCAGGCCTTGTGTTTAAATTTGTGACAGTTCAGTATTTCCTCCAGGCCTTGTGTTTAAATTTGTGACAGTTCAGTATTTCCCTCCGGCCCCTGTGTTTAAATTTGTGACAGTTCAGTATTTCCTCCAGGCCTTGTGTTTAAATTTGTGACAGTTCAGTATTTCCTCCAGGCCTTGTGTTTAAATTTGTGACAGTTCAGTATTTCCTCCAGGCCTTGTGTTTAAATTTGTGACAGTTCAGTATTTCCCTCCGGCCCCTGTGTTTAAATTTGTGACAGTTCAGTATTTCCTCCAGGCCTTGTGTTTAAATTTGTGACAGTTCAGTATTTCCTCCAGGCCTTGTGTTTAAATTTGTGACAGTTCAGTATTTCCTCCAGGCCCTGTGTTTAAATTTGTGACAGTTCAGTATTTCCTCCAGGCCTTGTGTTTAAATTTGTGACAGTTCAGTATTTCCTCCAGGCCTTGTGTTTAAATTTGTGACAGTTCAGTATTTCCTCCAGGCCTTGTGTTTAAATTTGTGACAGTTCAGTATTTCCTCCAGGCCTTGTGTTTAAATTTGTGACAGTTCAGTATTTCCTCCAGGCCCTGTGTTTAAATTTGTGACAGTTCAGTATTTCCTCCAGGCCTTGTGTTTAAATTTGTGACAGTTCAGTATTTCCTCCAGGCCCTGTGTTTAAATTTGTGACAGTTCAGTATTTCCTCCAGGCCTTGTGTTTAAATTTGTGACAGTTCAGTATTTCCTCCAGGCCTTGTGTTTAAATTTGTGACAGTTCAGTATTTCCTCCAGGCCTTGTGTTTAAATTTGTGACAGTTCAGTATTTCCTCCAGGCCTTGTGTTTAAATTTGTGACAGTTCAGTATTTCCTCCAGGCCTTGTGTTTAAATTTGTGACAGTTCAGTATTTCCTCCAGGCCTTGTGTTTAAATTTGTGACATTTCAGTATTTCCTCCAGGCCTTGTGTTTAAATTTGTGACAGTTCAGTATTTCCTCCAGGCCTTGTGTTTAAATTTGTGACAGTTCAGTATTTCCTCCAGGCCCTGTATTTAAATTTGTGACAGTTCAGTATTTACTCCAGGCCCTGTGTTTAAATTTGTGACAGTTCAGTATTTCCTCCAGGCCCTGTGTTTAAATTTGTGGCAGTTCAGTATTTCCTCCAGGCCTTGTGTTTAAATTTGTGACAGTTCAGTATTTCCTCCAGGCCCTGTGTTTAAATTTGTGGCAGTTCAGTATTTCCTCCAGGCCTTGTGTTTAAATTTGTGACAGTTCAGTATTTCCTCCAGGCCTTGTGTTTAAATTTGTGACAGTTCAGTATTCCCTCCAGGCCCTGTGTTTAAATTTGTGACAGTTCAGTATTTCCTCCAGGCCTTGTGTTTAAATTTGTGACAGTTCAGTATTTCCTCCAGGCCTTGTGTTTAAATTTGTGACAGTTCAGTATTTCCTCCAGGCCCGGTGTTTAAATTTGTGACAGTTCAGTATTCCCTCCAGGCCCTGTGTTTAAATTTGTGACAGTTCAGTATTTCCTCCAGGCCTTGTGTTTAAATTTGTGACAGTTCAGTATTTCCCTCCAGGCCTTGTGTTTAAATTTGTGACAGTTCAGTATTTCCTCCAGGCCCGGTGTTTAAATTTGTGACAGTTCAGTATTTCCTCCAGGCCCTGTGTTTAAATTTGTGACAGTTCAGTATTTCCTCCAGGCCTTGTGTTTAAATTTGTGACAGTTCAGTATTTCCTCCAGGCCCTGTGTTTGAATATGTGACAGTTCAGTATTTCCTCCAGGCCTTGTGTTTAAATTTGTGACAGTTCAGTATTTACTCCAAGCCCTTGTGTTTAAATTTGTAACAGTTCAGTATTTCCTCCAGGCCTTGTGTTTAAATTTGTGACAGTTCTGTATTTACTCCAGGCCTTGTGTTTAAATTTGTGACAGTTCAGTATTTCCTCCAGGCCTTGTGTTTAAATTTGTGACAGTTCAGTATTTCCTCCAGGCCTTGTGTTTAAATTTGTGACAGTTCAGTATTTCCTCCAGACCCTGTGTTTAAATTTGTGACAGTTCAGTATTTCCTCCAGGACCTGTGTTTAAATTTGTGACAGTTCAGTATTCCCTCCAGGCCTTGTGTTTAAATTTGTGACAGTTCAGTATTTCCTCCAGGCCTTGTGTTTAAATTTGTGACAGTTCAGTGTTTCCTCCAGTCCCTGTGTTTAAATTTGTGACAGTTCAGTGTTTCCTCCAGTCCCTGTGTTTAAATTTGTGACAGTTCAGTGTTTCCTCCAGTCCCTGTGTTTAAATTTGTGACAGTTCAGTATTTCCTCCAGGCCTTGTGTTTAAATTTGTGACAGTTCAGTATTTCCTCCAGGCCTTGTGTTTAAATTTGTGACAGTTCAGTATTTCCTCCAGGCCCTGTGTTTAAATTTGTGACAGTTCAGTATTTCCTCCAGGCCCTGTGTTTAAATTTGTGACAGTTCAGTATTTCCTCCAGGCCCTGTGTTTAAATTTGTGACAGTTCAGTATTTCCTCCAGGCCTTGTGTTTAAATTTGTGACAGTTCAGTATTTCCTCCAGGCCCTGTGTTTAAATTTGTGACAGTTCAGTATTTCCCTCCGGCCCCTGTGTTTAAGTTTGTGACAGTTCAGTATTTCCTCCAGACCCTGTGTTTAAATTTGTGACAGTTCAGTATTTCCTCCAGGCCCTGTGTTTAAATTTGTGAGAGTTCAGTATTTCGTCCAGGCCTTGTGTTTAAATTTGTGGCAGTTCAGTATTTCCTCCAGACCCTGTGTTTAAATTTGTGACAGTTCAGTATTTACTCCAGGCCTTGTGTTTAAATTTGTGAGAGTTCAGTATTTCCTCCAGGCCTTGTGTTTAAATTTGTGACAGTTCAGTATTTCCTCCAGGCCCTGTGTTTAAATTTGTGACTGTTCAGTATTTCCCTCCAGGCCTTGTGTTTAAATTTGTGACAGTTCAGTATTCCCTCCAGGCCCTGAGTTTAAATTTGTGACAGTTCAGTATTCCCTCCAGGCCTTGTGTTTAAATTTGTGAGAGTTCAGTATTTCCTCCAGGCCTTGTGTTTAAATTTGTGACAGTTCAGTATTTCCTCCAGGCCCTGTGTTTAAATTTGTGACTGTTCAGTATTTCCCTCCAGGCCTTGTGTTTAAATTTGTGACAGTTCAGTATTCCCTCCAGGCCCTGAGTTTAAATTTGTGACAGTTCAGTATTTCCTCCAGGCCTTGTGTTTAAATATGTGACAGTTCAGTATTTCCTCCAGGCCTTGTGTTTAAATTTGTGACAGTTCAGTATTTCCTCCAGGCCCTGAGTTTAAATTTGTGACAGTTCAGTATTTCCTCCAGGCCCTGTGTTTAAATTTGTGACTGTTCAGTATTTCCCTCCAGGCCTTGTGTTTAAATTTGTGACAGTTCAGTATTCCCTCCAGGCCCTGAGTTTAAATTTGTGACAGTTCAGTATTTCCTCCAGGCCTTGTGTTTAAATTTGTGACAGTTCAGTATTTACTGCAGGCCTTGTGTTTAAATTTGTGACAGTTCAGTATTTACTCCAAGCCCTTGTGTTTAAATTTGTAACAGTTCAGTATTTCCTCCAGGCCTTGTGTTTAAATTTGTGACAGTTCTGTATTTACTCCAGGCCTTGTGTTTAAATTTGTGACAGTTCAGTATTTCCTCCAGGCCTTGTGTTTAAATTTGTGACAGTTCAGTATTTCCTCCAGGCCTTGTGTTTAAATTTGTGACAGTTCAGTATTTCCTCCAGACCCTGTGTTTAAATTTGTGACAGTTCAGTATTTCCTCCAGGCCTTGTGTTTAAATTTGTGACAGTTCAGTATTTCCTCCAGGCCTTGTGTTTAAATTTGTGACAGTTCAGTGTTTCCTCCAGTCCATGTGTTTAAATTTGTGACAGTTCAGTGTTTCCTCCAGTCCCTGTGTTTAAATTTGTGACAGTTCAGTGTTTCCTCCAGGCCTTGTGTTTAAATTTGTGACAGTTCAGTGTTTCCTCCAGTCCATGTGTTTAAATTTGTGACAGTTCAGTATTTCCTCCAGGCCTTGTGTTTAAATTTGTGACAGTTCAGTGTTTCCTCCAGTCCATGTGTTTAAATTTGTGACAGTTCAGTATTTCCTCCAGGCCTTGTGTTTAAATTTGTGACAGTTCAGTGTTTCCTCCAGTCCATGTGTTTAAATTTGTGACAGTTCAGTATTTCCTCCAGGCCTTGTGTTTAAATTTGTGACAGTTCAGTGTTTCCTCCAGTCCATGTGTTTAAATTTGTGACAGTTCAGTATTTCCCTCCAGGCCTTGTGTTTAAATTTGTGACAGTTCAGTATTTCCTCCAGGCCTTGTGTTTAAATTTGTGACAGTTCAGTATTTCCTCCAGGCCTTGTGTTTAAATTTGTGACAGTTCAGTATTTCCTCCAGTCCATGTGTTTAAATTTGTGACAGTTCAGTGTTTCCTCCAGTCCCTGTGTTTAAATTTGTGACAGTTCAGTGTTTCCTCCAGTCCCTGTGTTTAAATTTGTGACAGTTCAGTATTTCTTCCAGGCCCTGTGTTTAAATTTGTGACAGTTCAGTATTTCCTCCAGGCCTTGTGTTTAAATTTGTGACAGTTCAGTATTTCCTCCAGGCCTTGTGTTTAAATTTGTGACAGTTCAGTATTTCCTCCAGGCCCTGTGTTTAAATTTGTGACAGTTCAGTATTTCCTCCAGGCCCTGTGTTTAAATTTGTGACAGTTCAGTATTTCCTCCAGGCCCTGTGTTTAAATTTGTGACAGTTCAGTATTTCCTCCAGGCCTTGTGTTTAAATTTGTGACAGTTCAGTATTTCCTCCAGGCCCTGTGTTTAAATTTGTGACAGTTCAGTATTTCCCTCCGGCCCCTGTGTTTAAGTTTGTGACAGTTCAGTATTTCCTCCAGACCCTGTGTTTAAATTTGTGACAGTTCAGTATTTACTCCAGGCCTTGTGTTTAAATTTGTGAGAGTTCAGTATTTCCTCCAGGCCCTGTGTTTAAATTTGTGAGAGTTCAGTATTTCCTCCAGGCCCTGTGTTTAAATTTGTGAGAGTTCAGTATTTACTCCAGGCCTTGTGTTTAAATTTGTGGCAGTTCAGTATTTCCTCCAGACCCTGTGTTTAAATTTGTGACAGTTCAGTATTTACTCCAGGCCTTGTGTTTAAATTTGTGAGAGTTCAGTATTTCCTCCAGGCCTTGTGTTTAAATTTGTGACAGTTCAGTATTTCCTCCAGGCCCTGTGTTTAAATTTGTGACAGTTCAGTATTTCCCTCCAGGCCCTGAGTTTAAATTTGTGACAGTTCAGTATTTCCTCCAGGCCTTGTGTTTAAATTTGTGAGAGTTCAGTATTCCCTCCAGGCCTTGTGTTTAAATTTGTGACAGTTCAGTATTCCCTCCAGGCCCTGAGTTTAAATTTGTGACAGTTCAGTATTCCCTCCAGGCCTTGTGTTTAAATTTGTGAGAGTTCAGTATTTCCTCCAGGCCTTGTGTTTAAATTTGTGACAGTTCAGTATTTCCTCCAGGCCCTGTGTTTAAATTTGTGACTGTTCAGTATTTCCCTCCAGGCCTTGTGTTTAAATTTGTGACAGTTCAGTATTCCCTCCAGGCCCTGAGTTTAAATTTGTGACAGTTCAGTATTTCCTCCAGGCCTTGTGTTTAAATATGTGACAGTTCAGTATTTCCTCCAGGCCTTGTGTTTAAATTTGTGACAGTTCAGTCTTTCCTCCAGGCACTGTGTTTAAATTTGTGACAGTTCAGTATTTACTGCAGGCCTTGTGTTTAAATTTGTGACAGTTCAGTATTTCCTCCAGTCCTTGTGTTTAAATTTGTGACAGTTCAGTATTCCCTCCAGGCCTTGTGTTTAAATTTGTGACAGTTCAGTATTTCCTCCAGGCCTTGTGTTTAAATTTGTGACAGTTCAGTATTTCCTCCAGGCCTTGTGTTTAAATTTGTGACAGTTCAGTCTTTCCTCCAGGCACTGTGTTTAAATTTGTGACAGTTCAGTATTTCCTCCAGGCCTTGTGTTTAAATTTGTGACAGTTCAGTATTTCCTCCAGGCCTTGTGTTTAAATTTGTGACAGTTCAGTATTTCCTCCAGGCCCTGTGTTTAAATTTGTGACAGTTCAGTATTTCCTCCAGGCATTGTGTTTAAATTTGTGACAGTTCAGTCTTTCCTCCAGGCACTGTGTTTAAATTTGTGACAGTTCAGTATTTACTGCAGGCCTTGTGTTTAAATTTGTGACAGTTCAGTATTTCCTCCAGGCCTTGTGTTTAAATTTGTGACAGTTCAGTATTTCCTCCAGGCCCTGTGTTTAAATTTGTGACTGTTCAGTATTTCCCTCCAGGCCCTGAGTTTAAATTTGTGACAGTTCAGTATTTCCTCCAGGCCTTGTGTTTAAATTTGTGAGAGTTCAGTATTCCCTCCAGGCCTTGTGTTTAAATTTGTGACAGTTCAGTATTCCCTCCAGGCCCTGAGTTTAAATTTGTGACAGTTCAGTATTCCCTCCAGGCCTTGTGTTTAAATTTGTGAGAGTTCAGTATTTCCTCCAGGCCTTGTGTTTAAATTTGTGACAGTTCAGTATTTCCTCCAGGCCCTGTGTTTAAATTTGTGACTGTTCAGTATTTCCCTCCAGGCCTTGTGTTTAAATTTGTGACAGTTCAGTATTCCCTCCAGGCCCTGAGTTTAAATTTGTGACAGTTCAGTATTTCCTCCAGGCCTTGTGTTTAAATATGTGACAGTTCAGTATTTCCTCCAGGCCTTGTGTTTAAATTTGTGACAGTTCAGTCTTTCCTCCAGGCACTGTGTTTAAATTTGTGACAGTTCAGTATTTACTGCAGGCCTTGTGTTTAAATTTGTGACAGTTCAGTATTTCCTCCAGTCCTTGTGTTTAAATTTGTGACAGTTCAGTATTCCCTCCAGGCCTTGTGTTTAAATTTGTGACAGTTCAGTATTTCCTCCAGGCCTTGTGTTTAAATTTGTGACAGTTCAGTATTTCCTCCAGGCCTTGTGTTTAAATTTGTGACAGTTCAGTATTTCCTCCAGGCCTTGTGTTTAAATTTGTGACAGTTCAGTATTTCCTCCAGGCCTTGTGTTTAAATTTGTGACAGTTCAGTATTCCCTCCAGGCCTTGTGTTTAAATTTGTGACAGTTCAGTATTTACTCCAGGCCCTGTGTTTAAATTTGTGACAGTTCAGTATTTCCTCCAGGCCTTGTGTTTAAATTTGTGACAGTTCAGTATTTCCTCCAGGCCTTGTGTTTAAATTTGTGACAGTTCAGTCTTTCCTCCAGGCACTGTGTTTAAATTTGTGACAGTTCAGTATTTCCTCCAGGCCTTGTGTTTAAATTTGTGACAGTTCAGTATTTCCTCCAGGCCTTGTGTTTAAATTTGTGACAGTTCAGTATTTCCTCCAGTCCTTGTGTTTAAATTTGTGACAGTTCAGTATTCCCTCCAGGCCTTGTGTTTAAATTTGTGACAGTTCAGTATTTCCTCCAGGCCTTGTGTTTAAATTTGTGACAGTTCAGTATTTCCTCCAGGCCTTGTGTTTAAATTTGTGACAGTTCAGTCTTTCCTCCAGGCACTGTGTTTAAATTTGTGACAGTTCAGTATTTCCTCCAGGCCTTGTGTTTAAATTTGTGACAGTTCAGTATTTCCTCCAGGCCTTGTGTTTAAATTTGTGACAGTTCAGTATTTCCTCCAGGCCTTGTGTTTAAATTTGTGACAGTTCAGTCTTTCCTCCAGGCACTGTGTTTAAATTTGTGACAGTTCAGTATTTCCTCCAGACCTTGTGTTTAAATTTGTGACAGTTCAGTATTTCCTCCAGGCCTTGTGTTTAAATTTGTGACAGTTCAGTATTCCCTCCAGGCCCTGTGTTTAAATTTGTGACAGTTCAGTATTCCCTCCAGGCCTTGTGTTTAAATTTGTGACAGTTCAGTATTTCCTCCAGGCCTTGTGTTTAAATTTGTGACAGTTCAGTCTTTCCTCCAGGCACTGTGTTTAAATTTGTGACAGTTCAGTATTTCCTCCAGGCCTTGTGTTTAAATATGTGACAGTTCAGTATTTCCTCCAGGCCTTGTGTTTAAATTTGTGACAGTTCAGTATTTCCTCCAGGCCTTGTGTTTAAATATGTGACAGTTCAGTATTTCCTCCAGGCCTTGTGTTTAAATTTGTGACAGTTCAGTCTTTCCTCCAGGCACTGTGTTTAAATTTGTGACAGTTCAGTATTTACTGCAGGCCTTGTGTTTAAATTTGTGACAGTTCAGTATTCCCTCCAGGCCCTGTGTTTAAATTTGTGACAGTTCAGTATTCCCTCCAGGCCTTGTGTTTAAATTTGTGACCATTCAGTAGTTCCTCCAGGCCCTGTGTTTAAATTTGTGACAGTTCAGTATTCCCTCCAGGCCTTGTGTTTAAATTTGTGACCGTTCAGCAGTTCCTCCAGGCCTTGTGTTTAAATTTGTGACAGTTCAGTATTCCCTCCAGGCCTTGTGTTTAAATTTGTGACAGTTCAGTATTTCTTCCAGGCCCTGTGTTTAAATTTGTGACAGTTCAGTATTTCCTCCAGGCCTTGTGTTTAAATTTGTGACAGTTCAGTATTTCCTCCAGGCCCTGTGTTTAAATTTGTGACAGTTCAGTATTTCCTCCAGGCCCTGTGTTTAAACTTGTGACAGTTCAGTATTTCCTCCAGGCCCTGTGTTTAAATTTGTTACAGTTCAGTATTTCCTCCAGGCCTTGTGTTTAAATTTGTGACAGTTCAGTATTTCCTCCAGGCCTTGTGTTTAAATTTGTGACAGTTCAGTATTTCCTCCAGGCCCTGTGTTTAAATTTGTGACAGTTCAGTATTCCCTCCAGGCCTTGTGTTTAAATTTGTGACCATTCAGTAGTTCCTCCAGGCCCTGTGTTTAAATTTGTGACAGTTCAGTATTCCCTCCAGGCCTTGTGTTTAAATTTGTGACCGTTCAGTAGTTCCTCCAGGCCCTGTGTTTAAATTTGTGACAGTTCAGTATTTCCTCCAGGCCTTGTGTTTAAATTTGTGACCGTTCAGTATTTCCTCCAGGCCTTGTGTTTAAATTTGTGACAGTTCAGTATTTCCTCCAGGCCTTGTGTTTAAATTTGTGACAGTTCAGTATTTCCTCCAGGCCCTGTGTTTAAATTTGTGACAGTTCAGTATTCCCTCCAGGCCTTGTGTTTAAATTTGTGACCATTCAGTAGTTCCTCCAGGCCCTGTGTTTAAATTTGTGACAGTTCAGTATTCCCTCCAGGCCTTGTGTTTAAATTTGTGACCGTTCAGTAGTTCCTCCAGGCCCTGTGTTTAAATTTGTGACAGTTCAGTATTCCCTCCAGGCCTTGTGTTTAAATTTGTGACCGTTCAGTAGTTCCTCCAGGCCCTGTGTTTAAATTTGTGACAGTTCAGTATTTCCTCCAGGCCTTGTGTTTAAATTTGTGACAGTTCAGTATTTCCTCCAGGCCTTGTGTTTAAATTTGTGACAGTTCAGTATTCCCTCCAGGCCTTGTGTTTAAATTTGTGACAGTTCAGTATTTCCTCCAGGCCCTGTGTTTCAATTTGTGACAGTTCAGTATTTCCTCCAGGCCTTGTGTTTAAATTTGTGACAGTTCAGTATTTCCTCCAGGCCCTGTGTTTAAATTTGTGCCAGTTCAGTATTTCCTCCAGGCCTTGTGTTTAAATTTGTGACAGTTCAGTATTTCCTCCAGGCCTTGTATTTAAATTTGTAACAGTTCAGTATTTCCTCCAGGCCTTGTGTTTAAATTTGTGACAGTTCAGTATTTCCTCCAGGCCCTTTGTTTAAATTTGTGGCAGTTCAGTATTTCCTCCAGGCCTTGTGTTTAAATTTGTGACAGTTCAGTATTTCCTCCAGGCCTTGTATTTAAATTTGTAACAGTTCAGTATTTCCTCCAGGCCTTGTGTTTAAATTTGTGACAGTTCAGTATTTCCTCCAGGCCCTGTGTTTAAATTTGTGACAGTTCAGTATTTCCTCCAGGCCTTGTGTTTAAATTTGTGACAGTTCAGTATTTACTCCAGGCCCTGTGTTTCAATTTGTGACAGTTCAGTATTTCCTCCAGGCCTTGTGTTTAAATTTGTGACAGTTCAGTATTTCCTCCAGGCCCTGTGTTTAAATTTGTGACAGTTCAGTATTTCCTCCAGGCCTTGTGTTTACATTTGTGACAGTTCAGTATTTCCTCCAGGCCCTGTGTTTAAATTTGTGACAGTTCAGTATTTCCTCCAGGCCTTGTGTTTAAATTTGTGACAGTTCAGTATTTCCTCCAGGCCTTGTGTTTAAATTTGTGACAGTTCAGTATTTACTCCAGGCCCTGTGTTTCAATTTGTGACAGTTCAGTATTTCCTCCAGGCCTTGTGTTTAAATTTGTGACAGTTCAGTATTTCCTCCAGGCCCTGTGTTTAAATTTGTGACAGTTCAGTATTTCCTCCAGGCCTTGTGTTTAAATTTGTGACAGTTCAGTATTTACTCCAGGCCCTGTGTTTCAATTTGTGACAGTTCAGTATTTCCTCCAGGCCTTGTGTTTAAATTTGTGACAGTTCAGTATTTCCTCCAGGCCCTGTGTTTAAATTTGTGACAGTTCAGTATTTCCTCCAGGCCTTGTGTTTACATTTGTGACAGTTCAGTATTTCCTCCAGGCCCTGTGTTTAAATTTGTGACAGTTCAGTATTTCCTCCAGGCCTTGTGTTTAAATTTGTGACAGTTCAGTATTTCCTCCAGGCCTTGTGTTTAAATTTGTGACAGTTCAGTATTTACTCCAGGCCCTGTGTTTCAATTTGTGACAGTTCAGTATTTCCTCCAGGCCTTGTGTTTAAATTTGTGACAGTTCAGTATTTCCTCCAGGCCCTGTGTTTAAATTTGTGACAGTTCAGTATTTACTCCAGACTCTGTGTTTAAATTTGTGACAGTTCAGTATTTCCTCCAGACCCTGTGTTTAAATTTGTGACAGTTCAGTATTTCCTCCAGGCCCTGTGTTTAAATTTGTGACAGTTCAGTATTTCCTCCAGGCCTTGTGTTTAAATTTGTGACAGTTCAGTATTTCCTCCAGGCCTTGTGTTTAAATTTGTGACAGTTCAGTATTTACTCCAGGCCCTGTGTTTAAATTTGTGACAGTTCAGTATTTCCTCCAGGCCCTGTGTTTAAATTTGTGACAGTTCAGTATTTCCTCCAGGACTTGTGTTTAAATTTGTGACAGTTCAGTATTTCCTCCAGGCATTGTGTTTAAATTTGTGACAGTTCAGTATTCCCTCCAGGCCTTGTGTTTAAATTTGTGACAGTTCAGTATTTACTCCAGGCCTTGTGTTTAAATTTGTGACAGTTCAGTATTTCCTCCAGACACTGTGTTTAAATTTGTGACAGTTCAGTATTTCCTCCAGGACTTGTGTTTAAATTTGTGACAGTTCAGTATTTCCTCCAGGCCTTGTGTTTAAATTTGTGACAGTTCAGTATTTCCTCCAGGCCCTGTGTTTAAATTTGTGACAGTTCAGTATTTCCTCCAGGCCTTGTGTTTAAATTTGTGCCAGTTCAGTATTTCCTCCAGGCCCTGTATTTAAATTTGTGACAGTTCAGTATTTCCTCCAGGCCCTGTGTTTAAATTTGTGACAGTTCAGTATTTACTCCAGGCCCTGTGTTTAAATTTGTGCCAGTTCAGTATTTCCTCCAGGCCCTGTGTTTAAATTTGTGACAGTTCAGTATTTCCTCCGGACCCTGTGTTTAAATTTGTGACAGTTCAGTATTTCCTCCAGGCCTTGTGTTTAAATTTGTGACAGTTCAGTATTTCCTCCAGGCATTGTGTTTAAATTTGTGACAGTTCAGTATTCCCTCCAGGACTTGTGTTTAAATTTGTGACAGTTCAGTATTTCCTCCAGGCATTGTGTTTAAATTTGTGACAGTTCAGTATTCCCTCCAGGCCTTGTGTTTAAATTTGTGACAGTTCAGTATTTACTCCAGGCCTTGTGTTTAAATTTGTGACAGTTCAGTATTTCCTCCAGGCCCTGTGTTTAAATTTGTGACAGTTCAGTATTTCCTCCAGGCCCTGTGTTTCAATTTGTGACAGTTCAGTATTTCCTCCAGGCCCTGTGTTTAAATTTGTGACAGTCCAGTATTTCCTCCAGGCCCTGTGTTTAAATTTGTGACAGTTCAGTATTTCCTCCAGGCCCTGTGTTTAAATTTGTGCCAGTTCAGTATTTCCTCCAGGCCCTGTGTTTAAATTTGTGACAGTTCAGTATTTCCTCCAGGCCCTGTGTTTAAATTTGTGACAGTTCAGTATTTCCTCCAGGCCCTGTGTTTAAATTTGTGACAGTTCAGTATTTCCTCCAGGCCCTGTGTTTAAATTTGTGACAGTTCAGTATTTCCTCCAGGCCCTGTGTTTAAATTTGTGCCAGTTCAGTATTTCCTCCAGGCCCTGTGTTTAAATTTGTGACAGTTCAGTATTTCCTCCAGGCCCTGTGTTTAAATTTGTGACAGTTCAGTATTTCCTCCAGGCCCTGTGTTTCAATTTGTGACAGTTCAGTATTTCCTGCAGGCCTTGTGTTTAAATTTGTGAAAGTTCAGTATTTCCTCCAGGCCTTGTGTTTAAATTTGTGACAGTTCAGTATTTCCTCCAGGCCCTGTGTTTAAATTTGTGACAGTTCAGTATTTCCTCCAGGCCCTGTGTTTAAATTTGTGACAGTTCAGTATTTCCTCCAGGCCTTGTGTTTAAATTTGTGACAGTTCAGTATTTCCTCCAGGCCCTGTGTTTAAATTTGTGACAGTTCAGTATTCCCTCCAGGCCTTGTGTTTAAATTTGTGACAGTTCTGTATTTCCTCCAGGCCTTGTGTTTAAATTTGTGACAGTTCAGTATTTCCTCCAGGCCCTGTGTTTAAATTTGTGACAGTTCAGTATGTCCTCCAGACCTTGTGTTTAAATTTGTGACAGTTCAGTATTTCCTCCAGGCCCTGTGTTTAAATTTGTGACAGTTCAGTATTCCCTCCAGGCCTTGTGTTTCAATTTGTGACAGTTCAGTATTTCCTCCAGGCCTTGTGTTTAAATTTGTGACAGTTCAGTATTTCCTCCAGGCCTTGTGTTTAAATTTGTGACAGTTCAGTATTTCCTCCAGGCCCTGTGTTTAAATTTGTGACAGTTCAGTATTCCCTCCAGGCCTTGTGTTTCAATTTGTGACAGTTCAGTATTTCCTCCAGGCCTTGTGTTTAAATTTGTGACAGTTCAGTATTTCCTCCAGGCCTTGTGTTTAAATTTGTGACAGTTCAGTATTTCCTCCAGGCCCTGTGTTTAAATTTGTGACAGTTCAGTATTTCCTCCAGGCCCTGTGTTTAAATTTGTGACAGTTCAGTATTTCCTCCAGTCCCTGTGTTTAAATTTGTGACAGTTCAGTATTTCCTCCAGGCCCTGTGTTTAAATTTGTGACACTTCAGTATTTGCTCCAGGCCTTGTGTTTAAAGTTGTGGCAGTTCAGTATTCCCTCCAGGCCTTGTGTTTAAATTTGTGACAGTTCAGTATTTCCTCCAGGCCTTGTGTTTAAATTTGTGACAGTTCAGTATTTCCTCCAGGCCTTGTGTTTAAATTTGTGACAGTTCAGTATTTCCTCCAGGCCTTGTGTTTAAATTTGTGACAGTTCAGTATTTCCTCCAGGCCTTGTGTTTAAATTTGTGACAGTTCAGTATTTACTCCAGGCCTTGTGTTTAAATTTGTGACAGTTCAGTATTTCCTCCAGGCCCTGTGTTTAAATTTGTGACAGTTCAGTATTTCCTCCAGGCCTTGTGTTTAAATTTGTGACAGTTCAGTATTTCCTCCAGGCCCTGTGTTTAAATTTGTGACAGTTCAGTATTTCCTCCAGGCCTTGTGTTTAAATTTGTAACAGTTCAGTATTTCCTCCAGGCCTTGTGTTTAAATTTGTGACAGTTCAGTATTTCCTCCAGACACTGTGTTTAAATTTGTGACAGTTCAGTATTTCCCCCAGGCCTTGTGTTTAAATTTGTGACAGTACAGTATTTCCTCCAGGCCCTGTGTTTAAATTTGTAACAGTTCAGTATTTCCCTCCAGGCCCTGTGTTTAAATTTGTGACAGTTCAGTATTTCCTCCAGGCCTTGTGTTTAAATTTGTAACAGTTCAGTATTTCCTCCAGGTCCTGTGTTTAAATTTGTGACAGTTCAGTATTTCCTCCAGACCCTGTGTTTAAATTTGTGACAGTTCAGTATTTCCTCCAGGCCTTGTGTTTAAATTTGTAACAGTTCAGTACTTCCTCCAGGCCTTGTGTTTAAATTTGTGACAGTTCAGTATTTCCTCCAGGCCCTGTGTTTAAATTTGTGACAGTTCAGTATTTCCTCCAGACCTTGTGTTTAAATTTGTGACAGTTCAGTATTTCCTCCAGGCCTTGAAGTTTAAATTTGTGACAGTTCAGTATTTCCTCCAGGCCCTGTGTTTAAATTTGTGACAGTTCAGTAGTTCCTCCAGGCCTTGTGTTTAAATTTGTGACAGTTCAGTATTTCCTCCAAGCCTTGTGTTTAAATTTGTGACCGTTCAGTATTTCCTCCAGGCCTTGTGTTTAATTTTGTGACAGTTCAGGATTTCCTCCAGGCCTTGTGTTTAAATTTGTGACCGTTCAGTATTTCCTCCAGGCCTTGTGTTTAAATTTGTGACAGTTCAGTATTTCCTCCAGGCCTTGTGTTTAAATTTGTGACAGTTCAGTATTTCCTCCAGGCCTTGTGTTTAAATTTGTGACAGTTCAGTATTTCCTCCAGGCCTTGTGTTTAAATTTGTGACAGTTCAGTATTTCCTCCAGGCCTTGTGTTTAAATTTGTGACAGTTCAGTATTTCCTCCAGGACTTGTGTTTAAATTTGTGACAGTTCAGTATTTCCTCCAGGCCTTGTGTTTAAATTTGTGACAGTTCAGTATTTCCTCCAGACCCTGTGTTTAAATTTGTGACAGTTCAGTATTTCCTCCAGGCCTTGTGTTTAAATTTGTGACAGTTCAGTCTTTCCTCCAGACCCTGTGTTTAAATTTGTGACAGTTCAGTATTCCCTCCAGGCCTTGTGTTTAAATTTGTGACAGTTCAGTATTTCCTCCAGGCCTTGTGTTTAAATTTGTAACAGTTCAGTATTCCCTCCAGGCCTTGTGTTTAAATTTGTGACAGTTCAGTATTCCCTCCAGGCCTTGTGTTTAAAGTTGCGACAGTTCAGTATTTCCTCCAGGCCTTGTGTTTAAAGTTGTGACAGTTCAGTATTTCCTCCAGGCCTTGTGTTTAAATTTGTAACAGTTCAGTATTCCCTCCAGGCCTTGTGTTTAAATTTGTGACAGTTCAGTATTCCCTCCAGGCCTTGTGTTTAAATTTGTGACAGTTCAGTATTCCCTCCAGGCCTTGTGTTTAAATTTGTGACAGTTCAGTATTTCCTCCAGGCCTTGTGTTTAAATTTGTGACAGTTCAGTATTTCCTCCAGGCCTTGTGTTTAAATTTGTGACAGTTCAGTATTTCCTCCAGGCCCTGTGTTTAAATTTGTGACAGTTCAGTATTCCCTCCAGGCCTTGTGTTTAAATTTGTGACAGTTCAGTATTTCCTCCAGCACTGTGTTTAAATTTGTGACAGTTCAGTATTCCCTCCAGGCCTTGTGTTTAAATTTGTGACAGTTCAGTATTTCCTCCAAGCCTTGTGTTTAAATTTGTGACAGTTCAGTATTTCCTCCAGGCCTTGTGTTTAAATTTGTGACAGTTCAGTATTTCCTCCAGGCCCTGTGTTTAAATTTGTAACAGTTCAGTATTTCATCCAGGCCTTGTGTTTAAATTTGTGACAGTTCAGTATTTCCTCCAGGCCTTGTGTTTAAATTTGTGACAGTTCAGTATTTCCTCCAGGCCTTGTGTTTAAAGCTGTGACAGTTCAGTATTTCCTCCAGGCCTTGTGTTTAAATTTGTGACAGTTCAGTATTTCCTCCAGGCCTTGTGTTTAAATTTGTGACAGTTCAGTATTTCCTCCAGGCCCTGTGTTTAAATTTGCGACAGTTCAGTATTTCCTCCAGGCCCTGTGTTTAAATTTCTGACAGTTCAGTATTCCCTCCGGGCCCTGTGTTTAAATTTGTGACAGTTCAGTATTTCCTCCAGGCCCTGTGTTTAAATTTGTAACAGTTCAGTATTTCATCCAGGCCTTGTGTTTAAATTTGTGACAGTTCAGTATTTCCTCCGGCCCCTTGTGTTTAAATTTGTGACAGTTCAGTATTCCCTCCAGGCCTTGTGTTTAAATTTGTGACAGTTCAGTATTCCCTCCAGGCCTTGTGTTTAAATTTGTGACAGTTCAGTATTTCCTCCAGACCCTGTGTTTAAATTTGTGACAGTTCAGTATTCCCTCCAGGCCTTGTGTTTAAATTTGTGACAGTTCAGTATTTCCTCCAGACCCTGTGTTTAAATTTGTGACAGTTCAGTATTCCCTCCAGGCTCTGAGTTTAAATTTGTGACAGATCAGTATTTCCTCCAGGCCTTGTGTTTAAATTTGTGACAGTTCAGTATTTCCTCCAGGCCTTGTGTTTAAATTTGTGACAGTTCAGTATTTCCTCCAGACCCTGTGTTTAAATTTGTGACAGTTCAGTATTTCCTCCAGGCCTTGTGTTTAAATTTGTGACAGTTCAGTATTTCCTCCAGGCCTTGTGTTTAAATTTGTGACAGTTCAGTATTTCCTCCAGGCCTTGTGTTTAAATTTGTGACAGTTCAGTATTTCCTCCAGACCCTGTGTTTAAATTTGTGACAGTTCAGTATTTCCTCCAGGCCTTGTGTTTAAATTTGTGACAGTTCAGTATTTCCTCCAGGCCTTGTGTTTAAATTTGTGACAGTTCAGTATTTCCTCCAGGCCTTGTGTTTAAATTTGTGACAGTTCAGTATTTCCTCCAGACCCTGTGTTTAAATTTGTGACAGTTCAGTATTCCCTCCAGGCCTTGTGTTTAAATTTGTGACAGTTCAGAATTTCCTCCAGGCCTTGTGTTTAAATTTGTGACAGTTCAGTATTTCCTCCAGGCCTTGTGTTTAAATTTGTGACAGTTCAGTATTTCCTCCAGACCCTGTGTTTAAATTTGTGACAGTTCAGTATTTCCTCCAGGCCTTGTGTTTAAATTTGTGACAGTTCAGTATTTCTTCCAGGCCTTGTGTTTAAATTTGTGACAGTTCAGTATTTCCTCCAGGCCTTGTGTTTAAATTTGTGACAGTTCAGTATTTCCTCCAGGCCTTGTGTTTAAATTTGTGACAGTTCAGTATTTCCTCCAGGCCTTGTGTTTAAATTTGTGACAGTTCAGTATTTCCTCCAGACCCTGTGTTTAAATTTGTGACAGTTCAGTATTCCCTCCAGGCCTTGTGTTTAAATTTGTGACAGTTCAGTATTTCCTCCAGGCCTTGTGTTTAAATTTGTGACAGTTCAGTATTTCCTCCAGGCCTTGTGTTTAAATTTGTGACAGTTCAGTATTTCCTCCAGGCCTTGTGTTTAAATTTGTGACAGTTCAGTATTTCCTCCAGGCCTTGTGTTTAAATTTGTGACAGTTCAGTATTTCCTCCAGGCCTTGTGTTTAAATTTGTGACAGTTCAGTATTTCCTCCAGACCCTGTGTTTAAATTTGTGACAGTTCAGTATTTCCTCCAGGCCCTGTGTTTAAATTTGTGACAGTTCAGTATTTCTTCCAGGCCCTGTGTTTAAATTTGTGACAGTTCAGTATTTCCTCCAGACCCTGTGTTTAAATTTGTGACAGTTCAGTATTTCCTCCAGGCCCTGTGTTTAAATTTGTGACAGTTCAGTATTTCCTCCAGGCCCTGTGTTTAAATTTGTGACAGTTCAGTATTCCCTCCAGGCCTTGTGTTTAAATTTGTGACAGTTCAGTATTTCCTCCAGGCCTTGTGTTTAAATTTGTGACAGTTCAGTATTTCCTCCAGGCCCTGTGTTTAAATTTGTAACAGTTCAGTATTCCCTCCAGGCCTTGTGTTTAAATTTGTAACAGTTCAGTCTTTCCTCCAGACCCTGTGTTTAAATTTGTGACAGTTCAGTATTTCTTCCAGGCCTTGTGTTTAAATTTGTGACAGTTCAGTATTCCCTCCAGGCCCTGTGTTTAAATTTGTGACAGTTCAGTATTTCCTCCAGGCCTTGTGTTTAAATTTGTAACAGTTCAGTATTTCCTCCAGGCCTTGTGTTTAAATTTGTGACAGTTCAGTATTTCCTCCAGGCCTTGTATTTAAATTTGTGACAGTTCAGTATTTCCTCCAGGCCTTGTGTTTAAATTTGTAACAGTTCAGTATTTCCTCCAGGCCTTGTGTTTAAATTTGTGACAGTTCAGTATTTCCTCCAGGCCTTGTGTTTAAATTTGTGACAGTTCAGTATTTCCTCCAGGCCTTGTGTTTAAATTTGTGACAGTTCAGTATTTCCTCCAGGCCCTGTGTTTAAATTTGTGACAGTTCAGTATTCCCTCCAGGCCTTGTGTTTAAATTTGTGACAGTTCAGTATTTCCTCCAGGCCTTGTGTTTAAATTTGTGACAGTTCAGTATTTCCTCCAGACCCTGTGTTTAAATTTGTGACAGTTCAGTATTTCCTCCAGACCCTGTGTTTAAATTTGTGACAGTTCAGTATTTCCTCCAGGCCTTGTGTTTAAATTTGTGACAGTTCAGTATTTCCTCCAGACCCTGTGTTTAAATTTGTGACAGTTCAGTATTTCCTCCAGGCCTTGTGTTTAAATTTGTGACAGTTCAGTATTTCCTCCAGGCCTTGTGTTTAAATTTGTGACAGTTCAGTATTTCCTCCAGGCCCTGTGTTTAAATTTGTGACAGTTCAGTATTCCCTCCAGGCCTTGTGTTTAAATTTGTGACAGTTCAGTATTCCCTCCAGGCCTTGTGTTTAAATTTGTGACAGTTCAGTATTTCCTCCAGACCCTGTGTTTAAATTTGTGACAGTTCAGTATTTCCTCCAGGCCTTGTGTTTAAATTTGTGACAGTTCAGTATTTCCTCCAGACCCTGTGTTTAAATTTGTGACAGTTCAGTATTTCCTCCAGGCCTTGTGTTTAAATTTGTGACAGTTCAGTATTTCCTCCAGGCCTTGTGTTTAAATTTGTGACAGTTCAGTATTTCCTCCAGGCCTTGTGTTTAAATTTGTGACAGTTCAGTATTTCCTCCAGGCCTTGTGTTTAAATTTGTGACAGTTCAGTATTTCCTCCAGGCCCTGTGTTTAAATTTGTGACAGTTCAGTATTTCCTCCAGGCCTTGTGTTTAAATTTGTGACAGTTCAGTATTTCCTCCAGACCCTGTGTTTAAATTTGTGACAGTTCAGTATTTCCTCCAGGCCTTGTGTTTAAATTTGTGACAGTTCAGTATTTCCTCCAGACCCTGTGTTTAAATTTGTGACAGTTCAGTATTTCCTCCAGGCCTTGTGTTTAAATTTGTGACAGTTCAGTATTTCCTCCAGGCCTTGTGTTTAAATTTGTGACAGTTCAGTATTTCCTCCAGGCCTTGTGTTTAAATTTGTGACAGTTCAGTATTTCCTCCAGGCCTTGTGTTTAAATTTGTGACAGTTCAGTATTTCCTCCAGGCCCTGTGTTTAAATTTGTGACAGTTCAGTATTTCCTCCAGGCCTTGTGTTTAAATTTGTGACAGTTCAGTATTTCCTCCAGGCCTTGTGTTTAAATTTGTAACAGTTCAGTATTTCCTCCAGACCCTGTGTTTAAATTTGTAACAGTTCAGTATTTCCTCCAGGCCCTGTGTTTAAATTTGTGACAGTTCAGTATTTCCTCCAGGCCTTGTGTTTAAATTTGTGACAGTTCAGTATTTCCTCCAGGCCTTGTGTTTAAATTTGTGACAGTTCAGTATTTCCTCCAGGCCCTGTGTTTAAATTTGTGACAGTTCAGTATTTCCTCCAGGCCTTGTGTTTAAATTTGTGACAGTTCAGTATTTCCTCCAGGCCTTGTGTTTAAATTTGTAACAGTTCAGTATTTCCTCCAGGCCTTGTGTTTAAATTTGTGACAGTTCAGTATTTCCTCCAGGCCCTGTGTTTAAATTTGTGACAGTTCAGTATTTCCTCCAGACCCTGTGTTTAAATTTGTAACAGTTCAGTATTTCCTCCAGGCCCTGTGTTTAAATTTGTGACAGTTCAGTATTTCCTCCAGGCCTTGTGTTTAAATTTGTGACAGTTCAGTATTTCCTCCAGGCCTTGTGTTTAAATTTGTGACAGTTCAGTATTTCCTCCAGGCCTTGTGTTTAAATTTGTGACAGTTCAGTATTTCCTCCAGGCCTTGTGTTTAAATTTGTGACAGTTCAGTATTTCCTCCAGGCCCTGTGTTTAAATTTGTGATAGTTCAGTATTTCCTCCAGACCCTGTGTTTAAATTTGTGACAGTTCAATATTCCCTCCAGGCCTTGTGTTTAAATTTGTGACAGTTCAGTATTTCCTTCAGGCCTTGTGTTTAAATTTGTGACAGTTCAGTATTTCCTCCAGGCCTTGTGTTTAAATTTGAGACAGTTCAGTATTTCCTCCAGGCCTTGTGTTTAAATTTGTGACAGTTCAGTATTTCCTCCAGGCCTTGTGTTTAAATTTGTGACAGTTCAGTATTTCCTCCAGGCCTTGTGTTTAAATTTGTGACAGTTCAGTATTTCCTCCAGGCCTTGTGTTTAAATTTGTGACAGTTCAGTATTTCCTCCAGACCCTGTGTTTAAATTTGTGACAGTTCAGTATTTCCTCCAGGCCTTGTGTTTAAATTTGTGACAGTTCAGTATTTCCTCCAGGCCTTGTGTTTAAATTTGTGACAGTTCAGTATTTCCTCCAGGCCCTGTGTTTAAATTTGTGACAGTTCAGTATTTCCTCCAGGCCCTGTGTTTAAATTTGTGCCAGTTCAGTATTTCCTCCAGACCCTGTGTTTAAATTTGTGACAGCTCAGTATGTCCTCCAGGACCTGTGTTTAAAGTTGTGACAACTCAGTATTTCCCACAGGACCTGTGTTTAAAGTTGTGACAGCTCAGTAAATCCCCCAGGACCTGTCTTTAAAGTTGTGACAGCTCAGTATTTCCCCCAGGACCTGTCTTTAAAGTTGTGACAGCTCAGTATTTCCCCCAGGACCTGTCTTTAAAGTTGTGACAGCTCAGTATTTCCCCCAGGACCTGTCTTTAAAGTTGTGACAACTCAGTATTTCCCACAGGACCTGTGTTTAAAGTTGTGACAGCACAGTATTTTCCCCAGGACCTGTCTTTAAAGTTGTGACAGCTCAGTATTTCCCCCAGGACCTGTCTTTAAAGTTGTGACAGCTCAGTATTTCCCCCAGGACCTGTCTTTAAAGTTGTGACAGCTCAGTATTTCCCCCAGGATATGTCTTTAAAGTTGTGACAGCTCAGTATTTCCGTCAGGACCTGTGTTTAAAGTGATGACAGCTCAGTATTTCCCACAGGCCCTGTCTTTAAAGTTGTGAAAGCTCAGTATTTTACCCAGGACCTGTCGTTAAAGTTGTGACAGCTCAGACTTTCCCCAAGGACCTGTCTTTAAAGTTGTGACAGCTCAGTAAATCCCCCAGGACCTGCCTTTAAAGTTGTGACAGCTCAGTATTTCCCCCAGGACCTGTGTTTATCTTTGTGACAGCTCAGTATTTCCCCCAGGACCTGTCTTTAAAGTTGTGACAGCTCAGTATTTACCCCAGTACCTGTCTTCAAAGTTGTGCCAGCTCAGTATTTCCCCCAGGACCTGTCTTTAAAGTTGTGACAGCTCAGTAAATCCCCCAGGACCTGCCTTTAAAGTTGTGACAGCTCAGTATTTCCCCCAGGACCTGTCTTTAAAGTTGTGACAGCTCAGTATTTCCCCCAGGACCTGTGCTTGAAGTAGTGACAGCTCTGTATTTCCCACAGGCCCTGTCTTTAAAGTTGTGACAGCTCAGTATTTCCGTCAGGACCTGTGTTTAAAGTGATGACAGCTCAGTATTTCCCACAGGCCCTGTCTTTAAAGTTGTGACAGCTCAGTATTTCCGTCAGGACCTGTCTTTAAAGTTGTGACAGCTCAGTATTTCCCCCAGGACCTGTGCTTGAAGTAGTGACAGCTCTGTATTTCCCACAGGCCCTGTCTTTAAAGTTGTGACAGCTCAGTATTTCCGTCAGGACCTGTGTTTAAAGTGATGACAGCTCAGTATTTCCCACAGGCCCTGTCTTTAAAGTTGTGACAGCTCAGTATTTCCCCCAGGACCTGTCTTTAAAGTTGTGACATCTCAGTATTTCCCCCAGGATCTGTGTTTAAAGTTGTGAAAGCTCAGTATTTTACCTAGAACCTGTGTTTCAAGTTGTGACAGCTCAGTCTTTCCCCCAGGACCTGCGTTTCAAGTTGTGACATTACAGTATTTCCTGCAGGGCCTGTGTTTACAGTTGTGACAGTACAGTATATCCCCCAGGATCTGTGATCAAAGTTGTGACATCTCGGTATTTCCCCCAGGACCTTTGATCAAAGTTGTGACAACTCGGTATTTCCCCCAGGACCTGTCTTTAAAGTTGTGACAGCTCAGTATTTCCCCCAGGACCTGTCTTTAAAGTTGTGACAGCTAAGTATTTCCCCCAGGACCTTTGTTTCCAGTTGTGACAGCTCAGTATTTCCCCCAGGACCTGTGTTTGAAGTTGTGACAGCTCAGTCTTTCCCCCAGGACCAGTGTTTAAATTTGTGACAGCACAGTATTTCCTCCAGGCCCTGTGTTTAAAGTTGTGACAACTCAGTATTTCCCACATAACCTGTCTTTAAAGTTGTGACAGCTCAGTATTTCCCCCAGGCCCTGTATTTAAAATTGTGACAACTCAGTATTTCCCCCAGGCCATGTGTTTAATGTTGCGACAGCTCGGTATTTCCCCCAGGATCTGTCTTTAAAGTAGTGACAGCTCAGTATTTTCCCCAGGACCTGTCTTTAAAGTTGTGACAGCTCAGTATTTTACCCAGGACCTGTCTTTAAAGTTCTGACAGCTCAGTATTTCCCCCAGGACCTGTCTTTAAAGTTGTGACAGCTCAGTATTTCCCCCAGGACCTGTCTTTAAAGTTGTGACAGCTCAGTATTTCCCCCAGGACCTGTCTTTAAAGTTCTGACAGCTCAGTATTTCCCCCAGGACCTGTCTTTAAAGTTGTGACAGCTCAGTATTTCCCCCAGGATCTGTCTTTAAAGTTGTGACAGCTCAGTATTTCCCCCAGGATCTGTCTTTAAAGTTGTGACAGCTCAGTATTTCCCCCAGGCCCTGTGTTTAAAGTTGTGACAACTCAGTATTTCCCCCAGGACCTGTCTTTAAAGTTGTGACAACTCAGTATTTCCCCCAGGACCTGTCTTTAAAGTTGTGACAACTCAGTATTTCCCCCAGGACCTGTCTTTAAAGTTGTGACAGCTCAGTATTTCCCCCAGGCCCTATCATTAAAGTTGTGACAGCTCAGTATTTCCCCCAGGCCCTGTCTTTAAAGTTGTGACAGCTCAGTATTTCGCCAGGACCTGTCTTTAAAGTTGTGACAGCTCAGTATTTCCCCCAGGACCTGTGATCAAAGTTGTGACATCTCGGTATTTCCCCCAGGATCTGTGATCAAAGTTGTGACATCTCGGTATTTCCCCCAGGACCTTTGATCAAAGTAGTGACAGCTCAGTATTTCCCCCAGGACCTGTCTTTAAAGTTGTGACAGCTCAGTATTTTACCCAGGACCTGCATTTAAAGTTGTGACAGCTCAGTCTTTCCCCCAGGACCTGTGTTTGAAGTTGTGACAGCTCAGTATTTTACCCAGGACCTGTCTTTAAAGTTGTGAAAGCTCAGTATTTTACCCAGGACCTGTCTTTAAAGTTGTGACAGCTCAGACTTTCCCCAAGGACCTGTCTTTAAAGTTGTGACAGCTCAGTATTTCCCCTAGAACCTGTGTTTCAAGTTGTGACAGCTCAGTATTTCCCCCAGGACCTGTGTTTAAAGTTGTGACAGCTCAGTATTTCCCCCAGGACCTGTGTTTAAAGTTGTGATAGCTCAGTATTTCCCCCAGGCCCTGTGTTTAAAGTTGTGACAACTCAGTATTTCCCCCAGACCCTGTCTTTAAAGTTGTGACAACTCAGTATTTCCCCCAGGACCTGTCTTTAAAGTTGTGACAGCTCAGTATTTCCCCCAGGATCTGTCTTTAAAGTTGTGACAGCTCAGTATTTCCCCCAGGCCCTGTGTTTAAAGTTGTGACAGCTCAGTATTTCCCCCAGGACCTGTGTTTAAAGTTGTGACAACTCAGTATTTCCCCCAGGACCTGTCTTTAAAGTTGTGACAACTCAGTATTTCCCCCAGGACCTGTCTTTAAAGTTGTGACAGCTCAGTATTTCCCCCAGGATCTGTCATTAAAGTTGTGACAGCTCAGTATTTCCCCCAGGCCCTGTGTTTAAAGATGTGACAGCTCAGTATTTCCCCCAGGACCTGTGTTTAAAGTTGTGACAACTCAGTATTTCCCCCAGGATCTGTCTTTAAAGTTGTGACAGCTCAGTATTTCCCCCAGGACCTGTCTTTAAAGTTGTGACAACTCAGTATTTCCCCCAGGACCTGTCTTTAAAGTTGTGACAGCTCAGTATTTCCCCCAGGCCCTATCATTAAAGTTGTGACAGCTCAGTATTTCCCCCAGGCCCTGTCTTTAAAGTTGAGACAGCTCAGTATTTCCCCCAGGACCTGTGTTTACAGTTTTGACAGTTCAGTATTTTACCCAGGCCCTGTGTTTAAAGTTGAGACAGCTCAGTATTTCCCCCAGGACCTGTGTTTAAAGTTGTGACAGCTCAGTATTTTACCCAGGACCTGTGTTTAAAGTTGTGACAGCTCAGTATTTCCCCCAGGACCTGTATTTAAAGTTGTGACAGCTCAGTATTTCCCCCAGGACCTGTGTTTAAAGTTGTGACAGTTCAGTATTTCCCGCAGGCCCTGTCTTTAAAGTTGTGTCAGCTCCGTATTATCCCCAGGACCTGTCTTTAAAGTTGTGACAGCTCAGTACTTTCCCCAGGACCTGTCTTTAAAGTTGTGACAGCTCAGTATTTTCCCCACGACCTGTCTTTAAAGTTGTGTCAGCTCAGTATTTCCCCCAGGACCTGTGTTTAAAGTTGTGACAGCTCAATATTTCCTCCAGGACCAGTCTTTAATGTTGTGACAGCTCAGTATTTCCCCCAGGACCTGTGTTTGAAGTTGTGACAGCTCAGTATTTCCCCCAGGACCTGTGTTTAAAGTTGTGACAGCTCAGTATTTCCCCCAGGACCTGTGTTTAAAGTTGTGACAGCTCAGTATTTCCCCCAGGACCTGTCTTTAAAGTTGTGACATCTCAGTATTTCCCTCAGGACCTGTCTTTAAAGTTGTGACAGCTCAGTATTTTCCCCAGTAACTGTCTTTAAAGTTGTTACAGTTCGGTATTTTACCCAGGACTTGTCTTAAAGTTGTGACAGCTCAGTATTTCCCCCAGGAGCTGTTTTTAAAGTTGTGAAAGCTCAGTATTTCCCACAGGACCTGTGTTTAAAGATGTGAGAGCTCAGTATTTCCCCAGGCCCTGTGTTTAAAGTTGAGAAAGCTCAGTATTTTACCCAGGACCTGTCTTTAAGTTGTGACAGCTCAGTATTTCCCCCAGGACCTGTCTTTAAAGTTGTGACAGCTCAGTCTTTCCCCAGGACCAGTGTTTAAGGTTGAGAAAGCTCAGTATTTTACCCAGGACCTGTCTTTAAGTTGTGACAGCTCAGTATTTCCCCCAGGACCTGTGTTTAAAGTTGTGACAGCTCAGTATTTCCCCCAGGACCAGTGTTTAAAGTTGTGAAAGCTCAGTCTTTCCCCCAGGACCTGTGTTTACAGTTGTGACAGCTCAGTATTTCCCACAGGACCTGTCTTTAAAGATGTGACAGCTCAGTATTTCCCCCAGGACCTGTCTTTAAAGTTGTGACAGCTCAGTATTTCCCCCAGGACCTGTCTTTAAAGTTGTGACAGTTTAGTATTTCCTGCAGGCCCTGTGTTCACAGATGTGACAGTTCAGTATTTTACCCAGGACCTGTCTTTAAAGTTGTGACGGTTCAGTATTTCCTGCAGGCCCTGTGTTCACAGATGTGACAGTTCAGTATTTCCCCCAGGACCTGTCTTTAAAGTTGTGACAGCTCAGTATTTCCCCCAGGACCTGTGTTTAAAGTTGTGACAGCTCAGTATTTCCCCCAGGACCTGTGTTTAAAGTTGTGACAGTTCAGTATTTCCCCCAGGACCTGTCTTTAAAGTTGTGACAGTTCAGTATTACCCCCAGGACCTGTGTTTAAAGTTGTGACAGCTCAGTATTTCCCCCAGGATCTGTGTTTAAAGTTGTGACAGCTCAGTATTTCCACCAGCACCTGTCTTTAAAGTTGTGACAGCTCTGTATTTCCCCCAGGACCTGTGTTTAAAGTTGTGACAGCTCAGTATTTCCCCCAGGACCTGTCTTTAAAGTTGTGACAGTTTAGTATTTCCTGCAGGCCCTGTGTTCACAGATGTGACAGCTCAGTACTTCCCCCAGGACCTGTCTTTTAAGTTGTGACAGCTCAGTATTTTCCCCACGACCTGTCTTTAAAGTTGTGACAGCTCAGTATTTTCCCCAGGACCTGTGTTTAAAGTTGTGACAGCTCAATATTTCCTCCAGGACCATTCTTTAAAGTTGTGACAGCTCAGTATTTTCCCCACGACCTGTCTTTAAAGTTGTGACAGCTCAGTATTTTCCCCAGGACCTGTGTTTAAAGTTGTGACAGCTCAATATTTCCTCCAGGACCATTCTTTAAAGTTGTGACAGCTCAGTATTTCCACCAGGACCTGTCTTTAAAGTTGTGACAGCTCAGTATTTCCCAAAGGACCTGTCTTTAAAGTTGTGACAGCTCAGTATTTCCCCCAGGACCTGTCTTTAAAGTTGTGACAGCTCAGTATTTCCCCCTGGACCTGTGTTTAAAGTTGTGACAGCTCAGAATTTCCACCAGGACCTGTCTTTAAAGTAGTGACAGCTCAGTATTTCCCCCAGGACCTGTGTTTAAAGTTGTGACAGCTCAGTATTTCACCCAGGACCTGTGTTTAAAGTTCTGACAGCTCAGTATTTCCACCATTACCTGTCTTTAAAGTTGTGACAGCTCAGTATTTCCCCCAGGACCTGTGTTTAAAGTTGTGACAGCTCAGTATTTCACCCAGGACCTGTGTTTAAAGTTGTGACAGCTCAGTATTTCCACCAGGACCTGTGTTTACAGTTTTGACAGTTCAGTATTTTACAGGCCCTGTGTTTAAAGTTGAGACAGCTCAGTATTTCCCCCAGGACCTGTGTTTAAATTTGTGACAGCTCAGTATTTTACCCAGGACCTGTGTTTGAAGTTGTGACAGCTCAGTATTTCCCCCAGGACCTGTGTTTAAAGTTGTGACAGCTCAGTATTTCCCCCAGGACCTGTGTTTAAAGTAGAGACAGCTCAGTATTTTACCCAGGACCTGTCTTTAAGTTGTGACAGCTCAGTATTTCCCCCAGGACCTGTGTTTAAAGTTGTGACAGCTCAGTATTTCCCCCAGGACCTGTGTTTAAAGTTGTGACAGCTCAGTATTTCCCCCAGGACCTGTGTTTAAAGTTGTGACAGTTCAGTATTTCCCGCAGGCCCTGTCTTTAAAGTTGTGACAGCTCCGTATTATCCCCAGGACCTGTGTTTAAAGTTGTGACAGCTCAGTATTTTCCCCAGGACCTGTCTTTAAAGTTGTGACAGCTCAGTATTTTCCCCACGACCTGTCTTTAAAGTTGTGACAGCTCAGTATTTCCCCCAGGACCTGTGTTTAAAGTTGTGACAGCTCAATATTTCCTCCAGGACCAGTCTTTAATGTTGTGACAGTTCAGTATTTCCCCCAGGACCTGTGTTTAAAGTTGTGACATCTCAGTATTTCCCCCAGGACCTGTGTTTAAAGTTGTGACAGCTCAATATTTCCTCTAGGACCTGTCTTTAATGTTGTGACAGCTCAGTATTTCCCCCAGGACCTGTGTTTACAGTTGTGACAGCTCGGTATTTCCCCCAGGACCTGTCTTTAAAGTTGTGGCATCTCAGTATTTCCCTCAGGACCTGTCTTTAAAGTTGTGACAGCTCAGTATTTTCCCCAGGACATGTCTTTAAAGTTGTGAGAGCTCTGTATTTCCCCCAGTAACTGTCTTTAAAGTTGTTACAGCTCTGTATTTCCCCCAGGACCTGTGTTTAAAGTTGTGACAGCTCAGTATTTCCCCCAGGACCTGTCTTTAAAGTTGTGACAGTTTAGTATTTCCTGCAGGCCCTGTGTTCACAGATGTGACAGCTCAGTACTTCCCCCAGGACCTGTCTTTAAAGTTGTGACAGCTCAGTATTTTCCCCACGACCTGTCTTTAAAGTTGTGACAGCTCAGTATTTTCCCCAGGACCTGTGTTTAAAGTTGTAACAGCTCAATATTTCCTCCAGGACATTCTTTAAAGTTGTGACAGCTCAGTAGTTCCCCCAGGACCTGTGTTTAAAGTTGTGACAGCTCAGTATTTCCACCAGGACCTGTCTTTAAAGTTGTGACAGCTCAGTATTTCCCAAAGGACCTGTCTTTAAAGTTGTGACAGCTCAGTATTTCCCCCAGGACCTGTCTTTAAAGTTGTGACAGCTCTGTATTTCCCCCTGGATCTGTGTTTAAAGTTGTGACAGCTCAGTATTTTCCCCAGGACCTGTCTTTAAAGTTGTGACAGCTCAGTATTTTCCCCACGACCTGTCTTTAAAGTTGTGACAGCTCAGTATTTCCCCCAGGACCTGTTTTTAAAGTTGTGACAGCTCAATATTTCCTCCAGGACCAGTCTTTAATGTTGTGACAGCTCAGTATTTCCCCCAGGACCTGTGTTTAAAGTTGTGACAGCTCAGTATTTCCCCCAGGACCTGTGTTTAAAGTTGTGACAGCTCAATATTTCCTCCAGGACCTGTCTTTAAAGTTGTGACAGCTCAGTATTTCCCCCAGGACCTGTTTTTAAAGTTGTGACAGCTCAATATTTCCTCCAGGACCAGTCTTTAATGTTGTGACAGCTCAGTATTTCCCCCAGGACCTGTGTTTAAAGTTGTGACAGCTCAGTATTTCCCCCAGGACCTGTGTTTAAAGTTGTGACAGCTCAATATTTCCTCCAGGACCTGTCTTTAATGTTGTGACAGCTCAGTATTTCCCCCAGGACCTGTGTTTACAGTTGTGACAGCTCAGTATTTCCCCCAGGACCTGTCTTTAAAGTTGTGACAGCTCAGTATTTCCCCCAGGACCTGTCTTTAAAGTTGTGACATCTCAGTATTTCCCTCAGGACCTGTCTTTAAAGTTGTGACAGCTCAGTATTTTCCCCAGGACATGTCTTTGAAGTTGTGAGAGCTCTGTATTTCCCCCAGTAACTGTCTTTAAAGTTGTTACAGTTCGGTATTTTCCCCAGGACTTGTCTTAAAGTTGTGACAGCTCAGTATTTCCCCCAGGAACTGTTTTTAAAGTTCAGAAAGCTCAGTATTTTACCCAGGACCTGTCTTTAAGTTGTGACAGCTCAGTATCTCCCCCAGGACCTGTCTTTAAAGTTGTGACAGCTCAGTATTTCCCCCAGGACCAGTGTTTAAAGTTGAGAAAGCTCAGTATTTTACCCAAGACCTGTCTTTAAGTTGTGACAGCTCAGTATTTCCCCCAGGACCTGTGTTTAAAGTTGTGACAGCTCAGTATTTCCCCCAGGACCAGTGTTTAAAGTTGTGAGAGCTCAGTCTTTCCCCCAGGACCTGTGTTTAATTTTGTGACAGCTCAGTCTTTCCCCCAGGACCTGTCTTTAAGTTGTGACAGCTCAGTATTTCCCCCAGGACCTGTGTTTACAGTTGTGACAGCTCAGTATTTCCCCCAGGACCTGTCTTTAAAGTTGTGACAGCTCAGTCTTTCCCCCAGGACATGTCTTTAAAGTTGTGACAGTTCAGTATTTCCTGCAGGCCCTGTTTTCACAGATGTGACAGTTCAGTATTGTACCCAGGACCTGTCTTTAAAGTTGTGACAGCTCAGTATTTCCCCCAGGACCTGTCTTTAAAGTTGTGACAGTTCAGTATTTCCTGCAGGCCCTGTGTTCACAGATGTGACAGTTCAGTATTTCCCCCAGGACCTGTCTTTAAAGTTGTGACAGCTCAGTATTTCCCCCAGGACCTGTCTTTAAAGTTGTGACATCTCAGTATTTCCCCCAGGATCTGTGTTTAAAGTTGTGACAGCTCAGTATTTCCCCCAGGACCTGTGTTTAAAGTTGTGACAGCTCAGTATTTCCACCAGGACCTGTCTTTAAAGTTGTGACAGTTCAGTATTTCCTGCAGGCCCTGTGTTCACAGATGTGACAGCTCAGTATTTCCCCCAGGATCTGTGTTTAAAGTTGTGACAGCTCAGTATTTCCACCAGGACCTGTCTTTAAAGTTGTGAAAGTTTAGTATTTCCTGCAGGCCCTGTGTTCACAGATGTGACAGCTCAGTATTTCCCCCAGGACCTGTCTTTAAAGTTGTGACAGCTCAGTATTTCCCCCAGGACCTGTCTTTAAAGTTGTGACAGTTCAGTATTTCCCCCAGGACCTGTTTTTACAGTTTTGACAGTTCAGTATTTTACCCAGGACCTTTTTTTAAAGTTGTGACAGTTCAGTATTTCCCCCAGGACCTGTGTTTAAAGTTGTGACAGCTCAGTATTTCCCCCAGGATCTCTCTTCAAAGTTGTGACAGTTCAGTATTTCCCCCAGGACCTGTGTTTAAAGTTGTGACAGCTCAGTATTTCCCCCAGGACCTGTGCTTAAAGTTGTGACAGCTCAGTATTTCCTCCAGGACCTGTGTTTAAAGTTGTGACAGCTCAGTATTTCCCCCAGGACCTGTTTTTAAAGTTGGGACAGCTCAGTATTTCCACAGGGACCTGTGTTTAAAGTTGTGACAGCTCAGTGTTTCACCCAGGACCTGTCTTTAAAGTTGGGACAGCTCAGTATTTCCACAAGGACCTGTGTTTAAAGTTGAGACCGCTCAGTATTTCCCTCAGGACCTGTTTTTAAAGTTGTGACAGCTCAGTCTTTCACCCAGGATCTCTTTTCTAGGTTGTGACAGTTCAGTATTTCCCCCAGGACCTGTGTTTAAAGTTGTGACAGCTCAATATTTGCTCCAGGACCATTCTTTAAAGTTGTGACTGCTCAGTATTTCCCCCAGGACCTGTGTGTAAAGTTGTGACAGCTCAGTATGTTCCCCGGACCTGTGTTTAAAGTTGTGACAGCTCAGTATTTCCACCAGGACCTGTCTTTAAAGTTGTGACAGTTCAGTATTTCCCCCAGGACCTGTCTTTAAAGTTGTGACAGTTCAGTATTTCCCCCAGGACCTGTCTTTAAAGTTGTGACAGTTCAGTATTTCCCCCAGGACCTGTGTTTAAAGTTGTGACAGCTCAGTATCTCCACCAGGACCTGTCTTTAAAGTTGTGACAGCTCAGTATTTCCCCCAGGATCTCTCTTCCAAGTTGTGACAGCTCAGTCTTTCCCCCAGGACCTGTGCTTACAGTTTTGACAGTTCAGTATTTTACCCAGGACCTTTCTTTAAAGTTGTGACAGTTCAGTATTTCCCCCAGGACCTGTGTTTAAAGTTGTGACAGCTCAGTATTTCCCCCAGGACCTATGTTTAAAGTTGTGACAGTTCAGTATTTCCCCCAGGACCTGTGTTTAAAGTTGTGACAGCTCAGTATTTCCTCCAGGACCTGTGTTTAAAGTTGTGACAGCTCAGTGTTTCTCCCAGGACCTTTCTTTAAAGTTGTGACAGCTCAGTATTTCCTCCAGGACCTGTGTTTAAAGTTGTGACAGCTCAGTATTTCCTCCAGGACCTGTGTTTAAAGTTGTGACAGCTCAGTGCTTCTCCCAGGACCTGTCTTTAAAGTTGTGACAGCTCAGTATTTCCTGCAGGCCCTGTGTTCACAGATGTGACAGTTCAGTATTTTAACCAGGACCTGTCTTTAAAGTTGTGACAGTTCAGTATTTCCTGCAGGCCCTGTGTTCACAGATGTGACAGTTCAGTATTTTAACCAGGACCTGTCTTTAAAGTTGTGACAGCTCAGTATTTCCTGCAGGCCCTGTGTTCACAGATGTGACAGTTCAGTATTTTAACCAGGACCTGTCTTTAAAGTTGTGACAGTTCAGTATTTCCTGCAGGCCCTGTGTTCACAGATGTGACAGCTCAGTATTTCCCCCAGGACCTGTGTTTAAAGTTGTGGCAGCTCAGTATTTCCCCCAGGACCTGTGTTTAAAGTTGAGAAAGCTCAGTATTTCCCTCAGGACCTGTGTTTAAAGTTGTGACAGTTCAGTATTTCACCCAGGATCTCTCTTCAAAGTTGTGACAGCTCAGTCTTTCACCCAGGATCTCTCTTCAAAGTTGTGACAGTTCAGTATTTCCCCCAGGACCTGTGTTTAAAGTTGTGACAGCTCAGTATTTCCCCCAGGACCTGTGTTTAAAGTTGTGACAGCTCAGTATTTCCCCCAGGACCTGTGTTTAAAGTTGTGACAGCTCAGTATTTCACCCAGGACCTGTGTTTAAAGTTGTGACAGTTCAGTATTTCCTGCAGGCCCTGTGTTCACAGATGTGACAGTTCAGTATTTCCCCCAGGACCTGTCTTTAAATTTGTGACAGTTCAGTATTTCCCCCAGGACCTGTGTTTAAAGTTGTGACAGTTCAGTATTTCCCCCAGGACCTGTCTTTAAAGTTGTGACAGTTCAGTATTTCACCCAGGTCCTGTCTTTAAAGTTGTGACAGCTCAGTATTTCCCCCAGGATCTGTGTTTAAAGTAGTGACAGCTCAGTATCTCAACCAGGACCTGTCTTTAAAGTTGTGACAGCTCAGTATTTCCCCCAGGATCTGTGTTTAAAGTTGTGACAGCTCAGTATTTCCACCAGGACCTGTTTTTAAAGTTGTGACAGCTCAGTATTACCCCCAGGACCTGTTTTTAAAGTTGTGACAGTTCAGTATTTCCAGCAGGCCCTGTCTTTGAAGTTGTGACAGCTCCGTATTATCCCCAGGACCTGTGTTTAAAGTCGTGAGATCTCAGTATTTTCCCCAGGACCTGTCTTTAAAGTTGAGACAGCTCATTATTTTCCCCAGGACCTGTCTTTAAAGTGGTGACAGCTCAGTAATTCCCCCAGGATCACTCTTCCAAGTTGTGACAGCTCAGTCTTTCCCCAGGCCCTGTGTTTAAAGTTGAGAAAGCTCAGTATTTTTCCCAGGACCTGTGTTTAAATTTGTGACAGTTCAGTATTTCCCCCAGGACCTGTGTTTAAATTTGTGACAGTTCAGTATTTCCCCCAGGACCTGTCTTTAAAGTTGTGTCAGCTCAGTATTTCCCCCAGGATCTGTGTTTAAAGTTGTGACAGCTCAGTATTTCCCCCAGGATCTGTGTTTAAAGTTGTGACAGCTCAGTATTTCCCCCAGGATCTGTGTTTAAAGTTGTGACAGCTCAGTATTTTCCCCAGGACCTGTGTTTAAAGTTGTGACAGCTCAGTATTTCCACAAGGACCTGTCTTTAAAGTTGTGACAGCTCAGTATTTCCACCAGCACCTGTCTTCAAAGTTGTGACAGCTCAGTATTTCCACCAGCACCTGTCTTTAAAGTTGTGACAGCTCAGTATTTCACCCAGGACCTGTCTTTCAAGTTGTGACAGCTCAGTATTTCCCCCAGGACCTGTGTTTAAAGTTGTGGCAGTTCAGTATTTCACCCAGGACCTGTGTTTAAAGTTGTGACAGTTCAGTATTTCCCCCAGGACCAGTGTTTACAGTTTTGACAGTTCAGTATTTTACCCAGGACCTTTCTTTAAAGTTGTGACAGCTCAGTATTTCCCCCAGGATCTCTCTTCCAAGTTGTGACAGCTCAGTCTTTCCCCCAGGACCTGTGCTTAGAGTTTTGACAGTTCAGTATTTTACCCAGGACCTTTCTTTAAAGTTGTGACAGTTCAGTATTTCCCCCAGGACCTGTGTTTAAAGTTGTGACAGCTCAGTATTTCCCCCAGGACCTGTGTCTAAAGTTGTGACAGCTCAGTATTTCCTCCAGGACCTGTGTTTAAAGTTGTGACAGATCAGTGTTTCTCCCAGGACACGTCTTTAAAGTTGTGACAGCTCAGTATTTCCCCCAGGACCTGTGTCTAAAGTTGTGACAGCTCAGTATTTCCTCCAGGACCTGTGTTTAAAGTTGTGACAGATCAGTGTTTCTCCCAGGACCTGTCTTTAAAGTTGTGACAGCTCAGTATTTCCTCCAGGACCTGTCTTTAAAGTTGTGACAGCTCAGTCTTTCACCCAGGATCTCTCTTCAAAGTTGTGACAGTTCAGTATTTCCCTCAGGATCTGTGTTTAAAGTTGTGACAGTTCAATATTTCCTCCAGGACCTGTGTTTAAAGTTGAGACAGCTCAGTATTTCCCTCAGGTACTGTTTTTAAAGTTGTGACAGCTCAGTCTTTCACCCAGGATCTCTCTTCAAAGTTGTGACAGTTCAGTATTTGCCTCAGGATCTGTGTTTAAAGTTGTGACAGTTCAATATTTCCTCCAGGACCATTCTTTAAAGTTGTGACAGTTCAGTATTTCCACCAGGACCTGTGTTTGAAGTTGTGACAGCACAGTATTTCCCCCAGGACCTGTCTTTTAAGTTCTGACAGTTCAATATTTCCTCCAGGACCATTCTTTAAAGTTGTGACAGCTCAGTATTTCCACCAGCACCTGTCTTAAAGGTTGTGACAGCTCAGTATTTCCCCCAGGACCTGTGTTTAAAGTTGTGACAGCACAGTATTTTCCCCAGGACCTGTGTTTAAAGTTGTGACAGCTCAGTATTTCACCCAGGACCTGTGTTTAAAGTTGTGACAGTTCAATATTTCCTCCAGGACCATTCTTTAAAGTTGTGACAGCTCAGTACTTCCCCCAGGACCTGTGTTTAAAGTTGTGACAGCACAGTATTTTCCCCAGGACCTGTGTTTAAAGTTGTGACAGCTCAGTATTTCCACCAGGACCAGTCTTTAAAGTTGTGACAGCTCAGTATTTCCCCCAGGACCTGTCTTTAAAGTTGTGACAGCTCAGTATTTCCCCCAGGACCTGTCTTTAAAGTTGTGACAGCTCAGTATTTCCCCCAGGACCTGTCTTTAAAGTTGTGACAGCTCAGTATTTCCCCCAGGACCTGTCTTTAAAGTTGTGACAGCTCAGTATTTCCCCCTGGATCTGTGTTTAAAGTTGTGACAGCTCAGTATTTCCACCAGGACCTGTCTTTAAAGTAGTGACAGCTCAGTATTTCCCCCAGGACCTGTGTTTAAAGTTGTGACAGCTCAGTATTTCACCCAGGACCTGTGTTTAATGTTGTGACAGCTCAGTATTTCCACCAGGACCTGTCTTTAAAGTTGTGACAGCTCAGTATTTCCCCCAGGACCTGTGTTTAAAGTTGTGACAGCTCAGTATATCACCCAGGACCTGTGTTTAAAGTTGTGACAGCTCAGTATTTCCTCCAGGACCTGTGTTTACAGTTTTGACAGTTCAGTATTTTACCCAGGCCCTGTGTTTAAAGTTGAGACAGCTCAGTATTTCCCCCAGGACCTGTGTTTAAAGTTGTGACAGCTCAGTATTTTACCCAGGACCTGTGTTTAAAGTTGTGACAGCTCAGTATTTCCCCAGGACCTGTGTTTAAAGTTGTGACAGCTCAGTATTTCCCCCAGGACCTGTGTTTAAAGTAGAGACAGCACAGTATTTTACCCAGGACCTGTCTTTAAGTTGTGACAGCTCAGTATTTCACCCAGGACCTGTGTTTAAAGTTGTGACAGCTCAGTACTTCCCCCAGGACCTGTATTTATAGTTGTGACAGCTCAGTATTTCCCCCAGGACCTGTCTTTAAAGTTGTGACAGCTCAGTATTTCCCCCAGGACCTGTGTTTAAAGTTGTGACAGCTCAATATTTCCTCCAGGACCAGTCTTTAATGTTGTGTCAGCTCAGTATTTCCCCCAGGACCTGTGTTTAAAGTTGTGACAGCTCAATATTTCCTCCAGGACCTGTCTTTAAAGTTGTGACAGCTCAGTATTTCCCCCAGGACCTGTGTTTGAAGTTGTGACGGCTCAGTATTTCCCCCAGGAACTGTGTTTAAAGTTGTGACAGCTCAGTATTTCCCCCAGGACCTGTGTTTACAGTTGTGACAGCTCAGTATTTCCCCCAGGACCTGTGTTTAAAGTTGTGACATCTCAGAATTTCCCTCAGGACCTGTCTTTAAAGTTGTGACATCTCAGAATTTCCCTCAGGACCTGTCTTTAAAGTTGTGACAGCTCAGTATTTTCCCCAGGACCTGTCTTTAAAGTTGTGACAGCTCTGTATTTCCCCCAGTTACTGTCTTTAAAGTTGTTACAGTTCGGTATTTTACCCAGGACTTGTCTTCAAGTTGTGACAGCTCAGTATTTCCCCCAGGAGCTGTTTTTAAAGTTGTGAAAGCTCAGTATTTCCCCCAGGACCTGTTTTTAAAGATGTGAGAGCTCAGTATTTCCCCAGGCCCTGTGTTTAAAGTTGAGAAAGCTCAGTATTTTACCCAGGACCTGTCTTTAAGTTGTGACAGCTCAGTATTTCCCCCAGGACCTGTCTTTAAAGTTGTGACAGCTCAGTCTTTCCCCAGGACCAGTGTTTAAGGTTGAGAAAGCTCAGTATTTTACCCAGGACCTGTCTTTAAGTTGTGACAGCTCAGTATTTCCTCCAGGACCAGTGTTTAAAGTTGTGAAAGCTCAGTATTTCCCCCAGGACCTGTGTTTAATTTTGTGACAGCTCAGTCTTTCCCCCAGGACCTGTCTTTAAGTTGTGACAGCTCAGTATTTCCCCCAGGACCTGTGTTTACAGTTGTGACAGCTCAGTATTTCCCCCAGGACCTGTCTTTAAAGTTGTGACAGCTCAGTCTTTCCCCCAGGACATGTCTTTAAAGTTGTGACAGTTCAGTATTTCCTGCAGGCCCTGTTTTCACAGATGTGACAGTTCAGTATTGTACCCAGGACCTGTCTTTAAAGTTGTGACGGTTCAGTATTTCCTGCAAGCCCTGTGTTCACAGATGTGACAGTTCAGTATTTTACCCAGGACCTGTGTTTAAAGTTGTGACAGTTCAGTAATTCCCCCAGGACCTGTCTTTAAAGTTCTGACAGTTCAGTAATTCCCCCAGGACCAGTCTTTAAAGTTATGACAGCTCAGTATTTCCCCCAGGACCTGTGTTTAAAGTTGTGTTAGCTCAGTAATTCCCCCAGGACCAGTCTTTAAAGTTATGACAGTTCAGTATTTCCCCCAGGACCTGTCTTTAAAGTTCTGACAGTTCAGTAATTCCCCCAGGACCAGTCTTTAAAGTTATGACAGCTCAGTATTTCCCCAGGACCTGTCTTTAAAGTTGTGACAGTTCAGTATTACCCCCAGGATCTGTGTTTAATGGTTGTGAAAGCTCAGTATTTCCCCCAGGATCTGTGTTTAAAGTTGTGACAGCTCAGTATTTCCCCCAGGACCTGTGATTAAATTTGTGACAGTTCAGTATTTCCCCAGGACCTGTCTTTAAAGTTGTGACAGTTCAGTATTACCCCCAGGATCTGTGTTTAAAGTTGTGACAGCTCAGTATTTCCCCCAGGATCTGTGTTTAAAGTTGTGACAGCTCAGTATTTCCCCCAGGATCTGTCTTTAAAGTTGTGACAGCTCAGTATTTCCCCCAGGACCTGTCTTTAAAGTTGTGACAGTTTAGTATTTCCTGCAGGTCCTGTGTTCACAGATGTGACAGCTCAGTATTTCCCCCAGGACCTGTCTTTAAAGTTGTGACAGTTCAGTATTTCCTGCAGGTCCTGTGTTCACAGATGTGACAGCTCAGTATTTCCCCCAGGACCTGTCTTTAAAGTTGTGACAGCTCAGTATTTCCACCAGGACCTGTCTTTAAAGTTGTGACAGCTCAGTATTTCCCCCAGGATCTGTCTTTAAAGTTGTGACAGCTCAGTATTTCCCCCAGGACCTGTCTTTAAAGTTGTGACAGTTTAGTATTTCCTGCAGGTCCTGTGTTCACAGATGTGACAGCTCAGTATTTCCCCCAGGACCTGTCTTTAAAGTTGTGACAGTTCAGTATTTCCTGCAGGTCCTGTGTTCACAGATGTGACAGCTCAGTATTTCCCCCAGGACCTGTCTTTAAAGTTGTGACAGCTCAGTATTTCCACCAGGACCTGTCTTTAAAGTTGTGACAGCTCAGTATTTCCACCAGGACCTGTCTTTAAAGTTGTGACAGCTCAGTATTTCCCCCAGGACCTGTCTTTAAAGTTGTGACAGCTCAGTATTTCCCCCAGGGCCTGTGTTTAAAGTTGTGACAGCTCAGTATTTCCCCCAGGACCTGTCTTTAAAGTTGTGACAGCTCAGTATTTCCACCAGGACCTGTCTTTAAAGTTGTGACAGCTCAGTATTTCCCCCAGGACCTGTCTTTAAAGTTGTGACAGCTCAGTATTTCCCCCTGGATCTGTGTTTAAAGTTGTGACAGCTCAGTATTTCCACCAGGACCTGTCTTTAAAGTTGTGACAGCTCAGTATTTCCCCCAGGACCTGTGTTTAAAGTTGTGACAGCTCAGTATTTCACCCAGGACCTGTGTTTAAAGTTGTGACAGCTCAGTATTTCCACCAGGACCTGTCTTTAAAGTTGTGACAGCTCAGTATTTCCCCCAGGACCTGTGTTGAAAGTTGTGACAGCTCAGTATTTCCCCCAGGACCTGTGTTTAAAGTAGAGACAGCTCAGTATTTTACCCAGGACCTGTCTTTAAGTTGTGACAGCTCAGTATTTCCCCCAGGACCTGTGTTTAAAGTAGAGACAGCTCAGTATTTTACCCAGGACCTGTCTTTAAGTTGTGACAGCTCAGTATTTCCCCCAGGACCTGTGTTGAAAGTTGTGACAGCTCAGTATTTCCCCCAGGACCTGTGTTTAAAGTTGTGACAGCTCAGTATTTCCCCCAGGACCTGTATTTAAAGTTGTGACAGCTCCGTATTATCCCCAGGACCTGTGTTTAAAGTTGTGACAGCTCAGTATTTTCCCCAGGACCTGTCTTTAAAGTTGTGACAGCTCAGTATTTTCCCCACGACCTGTCTTTAAAGTTGTGTCAGCTCAGTATTTCCCCCAGGACCTGTGTTTAAAGTTGTGACAGCTCAATATTTCCTCCAGGACCAGTCTTTAATGTTGTGACAGCTCAGTATTTCCCCCAGGACCTGTGTTTAAAGTTGTGACAGCTCAGTATTTCCCCCAGGACCTGTGTTTAAAGTTGTGACAGCTCAGTATTTCCCCCAGGACCTGTGTTTAAAGTTGTGACAGCTCAGTATTTCCCCCAGGACCTGTGTTTAATTTTGTGACAGCTCAGTATTTCCCCCAGGACCTGTCTTTAAAGTTGTGACAGCTCAGTACTTTCCCCAGGACCTGTCTTTAAAGTTGTGACATCTCAGTATTTCCCTCAGGACCTGTCTTTAAAGTTGTGACAGCTCAGTATTTTCCCCAGGACCTGTCTTTAAAGTTGTGACAGCTCTGTATTTCCCCCAGTAACTGTCTTTAAAGTTGTTACAGTTCGGTATTTTACCCAGGACTTGTCTTAAAGTTGTGACAGCTCAGTATTTCCCCCAGGAGCTGTTTTTAAAGTTGTGAAAGCTCAGTATTTCCCCCAGGACCTGTGTTTAAAGATGTGAGAGCTCAGTATTTCTCCATTCCCTGTGTTTAAAGTTGAGAAAGCTCAGTATTTTACCCAGGACCTGTCTTTAAGTTGTGACAGCACGGTATTTCCCCCAGGACCAGTGTGTAAAGTTGTGAAAGCTCAGTCTTTCCCCCAGGACCTGTGTTTAATTTTGTGACAGCTCAGTATTTCCCCCAGGACCAGTGTGTAAAGTTGTGAAAGCTCAGTCTTTCCCCCAGGACCTGTGTTTAATTTTGTGACAGCTCAGTCTTTCCCCCAGGACCTGTCTTTAAGTTGTGACAGCTCAGTATTTCCCCCAGGACCTGTGTTTAAAGATGTGAGAGCTCAGTATTTCCCAAGGCCCTGTGTTTAAAGTTGAGAAAGCTCAGTATTTTACCCGGGACCTGTCTTTAAGTTGTGACAGCTCAGTATTTCCCCAGGAACAGTGTTTAAGGTTGAGAAAGCTCAGTATTTTACCCAGGACCTGTCTTTAAGTTGTGACAGCACAGTATTTCCCCCAGGACCTGTGTTTAAAGTTGTGACAGCTCAGTATTTCCCCCAGGACCAGTGTTTAAAGTTGTGAAAGCTCAGTCTTTCCCCCAGGACCTGTCTTTAAGTTGTGACAGCTCAGTATTTCCCCCAGGACCTGTGTTTACAGTTGTGACAGCTCAGTCTTTCCCCCAGGACCTGTCTTTAAAGTTGTGACAGCTCAGTATTTCCCCCAGGACCTGTCTTTAAGTTGTGACAGCTCAGTATTTCCCCCAGGACCTGTGTTTACAGTTGTGACAGCTCAGTATTTCCTGCAGGCCCTGTGTTCACAGATGTGACAGTTCAGTATTTTACCCAGGACCTGTGTTTAAAGTTGTGACAGTTCAGTATTTCCCCCAGGACCTCTCTTTAAAGTTGTGACAGTTCAGTATTACCCCCAGGATCTGTGTTTAAAGTTGTGACAGCTCAGTATTTCCCCCAGGACCTGTGTTTAAATTTGTGACAGTTCAGTATTTCCCCCAGGACCTCTCTTTAAAGTTGTGACAGTTCAGTATTACCCCCAGGATCTGTGTTTAAAGTTGTGACAGCTCAGTATTTCCCCCAGGATCTGTGTTTAAAGTTGTGACAGCTCAGTATTTCCACCAGGACCTGTCTTTAAAGTTGTGACAGTTTAGTATTTCCTGCAGGCCCTGTGTTCACAGATGTGACAGCTCAGTACTTCCCCCAGGACCTGTCTTTAAAGTTGTGACAGCTCAGTATTTCCCCCAGGATCTGTGTTTAAAGTTGTGACAGCTCAGTATTTCCACCAGGACCTGTCTTTAAAGTTGTGACAGCTCTGTATTTCCCCCAGGACCTGTCTTTAAAGTTGTGACAGTTTAGTATTTCCTGCAGGCCCTGTGTTCACAGATGTGACAGCTCAGTATTTCCCCCAGGACCTGTCTTTAAAGTTGTGACAGCTCAGTATTTCCACCAGGACCTGTCTTTAAAGTTGTGACAGTTCAGTATTTCCCCCAGGATCTGTGTTTAAAGTTGTGACAGCTCAGTATTTCCACCAGGACCAGTCTTTAAAGTTGTGACAGCTCAGTATTTCCACCAGGACCTGTCTTTAAAGTTGTGACAGCTCAGTATTTCCACCAGGACCTGTCTTTAAAGTTGTGACAGCTCAGTATTTCCCCCAGGACCTGTCTTTAAAGTTGTGACAGCTCAGTATCTCCCCCAGGACCTGTCTTTAAAGTTGTGACAGCTCAGTATTTCCCCCTGGATCTGTGTTTAAAGTTGTGACAGCTCAGTATTTCCACCAGGACCTGTCTTTAAAGTAGTGACAGCTCAGTATTTCCCCCAGGACCTGTGTTTAAAGTTGTGACAGCTCAGTATTTCCACCAGGACCTGTGTTTAAAGTTGTGACAGCTCAGTATTTCCCCCAGGACCTGTGTTGAAAGTTGTGACAGCTCAGTATTTCCCCCAGGACATGTGTTTAAAGTAGAGACAGCTCAGTATTTTACCCAGGACCTGTCTTTAAGTTGTGACAGCTCAGTATTTCCCCCAGGACCTGTGTTTAAAGTTGTGACAGCTCAGTATTTCCCCCAGGACCTGTGTTTAAAGTTGTGACAGCTCAGTATTTCCCCCAGGACCTGTGTTTAAAGTTGTGACAGCTCAGTATTTTCCCCAGGACCTGTCTTTAAAGTTGTGACAGCTCAGTATTTCCTCCAGGACCTGTGTTTAAAGTTGTGACAGCTCAGTATTTTCCCCAGGACCTGTGTTTAAAGTTGTGACAGCTCAGTATTTCCCGCAGGACATGTGTTTAAAGTTGTGACAGTTCAGTATTTCCCGCAGGCCCTGTCTTTAAAGTTGTGACAGCTCCGTATTATCCCCAGGACCTGTGTTTAAAGTTGTGACAGCTCAGTATTTTCCCCAGGACCTGTCTTTAAAGTTGTGACAGCTCAGTATTTTCCCCACGACCTGTCTTTAAAGTTGTGTCAGCTCAATATTTCCTCCAGGACCAGTCTTTAATGTTGTGACAGCTCAGTATTTCCCCCAGGACCTGTGTTTAAAGTTGTGACAGCTCAATATTTCCTCCAGGACCAGTCTTTAATGTTGTGACAGCTCAGTATTTCCCCCAGGACCTGTGTTTAAAGTTGTGACAGCTCAGTATTTCCCCCAGGACCTGTGTTTAAAGTTGTGACAGCTCAATATTTCCTCCAGGACCAGTCTTTAATGTTGTGACAGCTCAGTATTTCCCCCAGGACCTGTGTTTAAAGTTGTGACAGCTCAGTATTTCCCCCAGGACCTGTCTTTAAAGTTGTGACATCTCAGTATTTTACCCAGGACCTGTCTTTAAAGTTGTGACAGCTCAGTATTTCCCCCAGGACCTGTCTTTAAAGTTGTGACATCTCAGTATTTCCCTCAGGACCTGTCTTTAAAGTTGTGACAGCTCAGTATTTTCCCCAGGACCTGTCTTTAAAGTTGTGACAGCTCTGTATTTCCCGCAGTAACTGTCTTCAAAGTTGTTACAGTTCGGTATTTTAACCAGGACTTGTCTTAAAGTTGTGACTGCTCAGTATTTCCCCCAGGAGCTGTTTTTAAAGTTGTGAAAGCTCAGTATTTCCCCCAGGACCTGTGTTTAAAGATGTGAGAGCTCAGTATTTCCCCAGGCCCTGTGTTTAAAGTTGTGACAGCTCAGTATTTTACCCAGGACCTGTGTTTAAGTTTGAGAAAGCTCAGTATTTTACCCAGGACCTGTGTTTAAGTTGTGACAGCTCAGTATTTCCCCCAGGACCTGTGTTTAAAGTTGTGACAGCTCAGTATTTCCCCCAGGACCAGTGTTTAAAGTTGTGAAAGCTCAGTCTTTCCCCCAGGAAATGTGTTTAATTTTGTGACAGCTCAGTCTTTCCCCCAGGACCTGTCTTTAAAGTTGTGACAGCTCAGTCTTTCCCCCAGGACATGTCTTTAAAGTTGTGACAGTTCAGTATTTCCTGCAGGACCTGTGTTCACAGATGTGACAGTTCAGTATTTTACCCAGGACCTGTCTTTAAAGTTGTGACAGCTCAGTATTTCCCCCAGGACCTGTCTTTAAAGTTGTGATGGTTCAGTATTTCCTGCAGGCCCTGTGTTCACAGATGTGACAGTTCAGTATTTTACCCAGGACCTGTCTTTAAAGTTGTGACAGCTCAGTATTTCCCCCAGGATCTGTGTTTAAAGTTGTGACAGCTCAGTATTTCCCCCAGGATCTGTGTTTAAAGTTGTGACAGCTCAGTATTTCCACCAGCACCTGTCTTTAAAGTTGTGACAGCTCAGTATTTCCCCCAGGAACTGTGTTGAAAGTTGTGACAGCTCAGTATTTCCCCCAGGACCTGTGTTTAAATTTGTGACAGCTCAGTATTTCCCCCAGGATCTGTGTTTAAAGTTGTGACAGCTCAGTATTTCCACCAGCACCTGTCTTTAAAGTTGTGACAGCTCAGTATTTCCCCCAGGAACTGTGTTTAAAGATGTGAGAGCTCAGTATTTCCCCCAGGACCTGTCTTTAAAGTTGTGACAGCTCAGTCTTTCCCCCAGGACCTGTCTTTAAAGTTGTGAAAGCTCAGTCTTTCCCCCAGGACCTGTCTTTAAGTTGTGACAGCTCAGTATTTCCCCCAGGACCTGTGTTTAACGTTGTGACAGCTCAGTATTTCCCCCAGGACCTGTCTTTAAAGTTGTGAAAGCTCAGTCTTTCCCCCAGGACCTGTCTTTAAGTTGTGACAGCTCAGTATTTCCCCCAGGACCTGTGTTTACAGTTGTGACAGCTCAGTATTTCCCCCAGGACCTGTCTTTAAGTTGTGACAGCTCAGTATTTCCCCCAGGACCTGTGTTTACAGTTGTGACAGCTCAGTATTTCCCCCAGGACCTGTCTTTAAGTTGTGACTGTTCAGTATTGTACCCAGGACCTGTCTTTAAAGTTGTGACAGCTCAGTATTTCCCCCAGGACCTGTCTTTAAAGTTGTCACAGTTTAGTATTTCCTGCAGGCCCTGTGTTCACAGATGTGACAGTTCAGTATTTTACCCAGGACCTGTCTTTAAAGTTGTGACAGTTCAGTATTTTACCCAGGACCAGTCTTTAAAGTTGTGACAGCTCAGTATTTCCCCCAGGACCTGTGTTTAAAGTTGTGACAGCTCAGTATTTCCCCCAGGACCTGTGTTTAAATTTGTGACAGTTCAGTATTTCCCCCAGGACCTGTCTTTAAAGTTGTGACAGCTCAGTATTTCCCCCAGGACCTGTGTTTAAATTTGTGACAGTTCAGTATTTCCCCCAGGACCTGTGTTTAAAGTTGTGACAGCTCAGTATTTCCACCAGCACCTGTCTTTAAAGTTGTGACAGCTCAGTATTTCCCCCAGCACCTGTGTTTAAAGTTGTGACAGCTCAGTATTTCCACCAGCACCTGTCTTTAAAGTTGTGACAGCTCAGTATTTCCCCCAGCACCTGTGTTTAAAGTTGTGACAGCTCAGTATTTCCCCCAGGACCTGTCTTTAAATTTGTGACAGTTCAGTATTTCCCCCAGGACCTGTCTTTAAAGTTGTGACAGCTCAGTATTTCCCCCAGGACCTGTGTTTAAATTTGTGACAGTTCAGTATTTCCCCCAGGACCTGTGTTTAAAGTTGTGACAGCTCAGTATTTCCACCAGCACCTGTGTTTAAAGTTGTGACAGCTCAGTATTTCCCCCAGGACCTGTCTTTAAATTTGTGACAGTTCAGTATTTCCCCCAGGACCTGTCTTTAAAGTTGTGACAGCTCAGTATTTCCCCCAGGACCTGTCTTTAAATTTGTGACAGTTCAGTATTTCCCCCAGGACCTGTCTTTAAAGTTGTGACAGCTCAGTATTTCCCCCAGGACCTGTGTTTAAATTTGTGACAGTTCAGTATTTCCCCCAGGACCTGTGTTTAAAGTTGTGACAGCTCAGTATTTCCACCAGCACCTGTCTTTAAAGTTGTGACAGCTCAGTATTTCCCCCAGCACCTGTGTTTAAAGTTGTGACAGCTCAGTATTTCCACCAGCACCTGTCTTTAAAGTTGTGACAGCTCAGTATTTCCCCCAGCACCTGTGTTTAAAGTTGTGACAGCTCAGTATTTCCCCCAGGATCTGTGTTTAAAGTTGTGACAGCTCAGTATTTCCACCAGGACCTGTCTTTAAAGTTGTGACAGCTCAGTATTTCACCCTGGACCTGTGTTTAAAGTTGTGACAGTTCAGTATTTCCCCCAGGACCTGTCTTTAAAGTTGTGACAGCTCAGTATTTCCACCAGGACCTGTCTTTAAAGTTGTGACAGCTCAGTATTTCACCCAGGACCTGTGTTTACAGTTTTGACAGTTCAGTATTGTACCCAGGACCTTTCTTCAAAGTTCTGACAGCTCAGTATTTCCCCCAGGATCTCTCTTCCAAGTTGTGACAGCTCAGTCTTTCCCCCAGGACCTGTGCTGACAGTTTTGACAGTTCAGTATTTTACCCAGGACCTTTCTTTAAAGTTGTGACAGTTCAGTATTTCCCCCAGGACCTGTGTTTAAAGTTGTGACAGCTCAGTATTTCCCCCAGGATCTCTCTTCAAAGTTGTGACAGTTCAGTATTTCCCCCAGGACCTGTGTTTAAAGTTGTGACAGCTCAGTATTTCCCCCAGGATCTCTCTTCAAAGTTGTGACAGTTCAGTATTTCCCCCAGGACCTGTGTTTAAAGTTGTGACAGCTCAGTATTTCCCCCAGGACCTGTGCTTAAAGTTGTGACAGCTCAGTATTTCCTCCAGGACCTGTGTTTAAAGTTGTGACAGCTCAGTGTTTCACCCAGGACCTTTCTTTAAAGTTGTGACAGCTCAGTATTTCCTCCAGGACCTGTGTTTAAAGTTGTGACAGCTCAGTATTTCCACCAGGACCTGTGTTTAAAGTTGAGACCGCTCAGTATTTCCCTCAGGACCTGTTTTTAAAGATGTGACAGCTCAGTCTTTCACCCAGGATCTCTCTTCAAGGTTGTGACAGTTCAGTATTTCCCCCAGGACCTGTGTTTAAAGTTGTGACAGCTCAGTATTTCCCTGAGGACCTGTGTGTAAAGTTGTGACAGTTCAGTATTTTCCCCAGGACGTGTGTTTAAAGTTGTGACAGCTCAGTATTTCCACCAGGACCTGTCTTTAAAGTTGTGACAGTTCAGTATTTCCCCCAGGACCTGTCTTTAAAGTTGTGACAGTTCAGTATTTCCCCCAGGACCTGTCTTTAAAGTTGTGACAGCTCAGTATTTCGCCCAGGACCTGTGTTTACAGTTTTGACAGTTCAGTATTTTACCCAGGACCTTTCTTCAAAGTTGTGACAGCTCAGTATTTCCCCCATGAGCTCTCTTCCAAGTTGTGACAGCTCAGTATTTCACCCAGGACCTGTGCTGACAGTTTTGACAGTTCAGTATTTTACCCAGGACCTTTCTTTAAAGTTGTGACAGTTCAGTATTTCCCCCAGGACCTGTGTTTAAAGTTGTGACAGCTCAGTATTTCCCCCAGGACCTGTGTTTAAAGTTGTGACAGCTCAGTATTTTCCCCAGGACCTGTCTTTAAAGTTGTGACAGCTCAGTATTTTCCCCACGACCTGTCTTTAAAGTTGTGTCAGCTCAGTATTTCCCCCAGGACCTGTGTTTAAAGTTGTGACAGCTCAATATTTCCCCCAGGACCAGTCTTTAATGTTGTGACAGCTCAGTATTTCCCCCAGGACCTGTGTTTAAAGTTGTGACAGCTCAGTATTTCCCCCAGGACCTGTGTTTAAAGTTGTGACAGCTCAATATTTCCCCCAGGACCAGTCTTTAATGTTGTGACAGCTCAGTATTTCCCCCAGGACCTGTGTTTAAAGTTGTGACAGCTCAATATTTCCTCCAGGACCAGTCTTTAATGTTGTGACAGCTCAGTATTTCCCCCAGGACCTGTGTTTAAAGTTGTGACAGCTCAATATTTCCCCCAGGACCAGTCTTTAATGTTGTGACAGCTCAGTATTTCCCCCAGGACCTGTGTTTAAATTTGTGACAGCTCAGTATTTCCCCCAGGATCTGTGTTTAAAGTTGTGACAGCTCTGTATTTCCCCCAGGACCTGTCTTTAAAGTTGTGACAGTTTAGTATTTCCTGCAGGCCCTGTGTTCACAGATGTGACAGCTCAGTACTTCCCCCAGGACCTGTCTTTAAAGTTGTGACAGTTCAGTATTTTCTGCAGGCCCTGTGTTCACAGATGTGACAGCTCAGTATTTCCCCCAGGACCTGTCTTTAAAGTTGTGACAGCTCAGTATTTCCCCCAGGATCTGTGTTTAAAGTTGTGACAGCTCAGTATTTCCACCAGGACCTGTCTTTAAAGTTGTGACAGCTCAGTATTTCCCCCAGGACCTGTCTTTAAAGTTGTGACAGCTCAGTATTTCCCCCAGGACCTGTCTTTAAAGTTGTGACAGCTCAGTATTTCCCCCTGGATCTGTTTTTAAAGTTGTGACAGCTCAGTATTTCCACCAGGACCTGTCTTTAAAGTAGTGACAGCTCAGTATTTCCCCCAGGACCTGTGTTTAAAGTTGTGACAGCTCAGTATTTCACCCAGGACCTGTGTTTAAAGTTGTGACAGCTCAGTATTTCCACCAGGACCTGTCTTTAAAGTTGTGACAGCTCAGTATTTCCCCCAGGACCTGTGTTGAAAGTTGTGACAGCTCAGTATTTCCCCCAGGACCTGTGTTTAAAGTAGAGACAGCTCAGTATTTTACCCAGGACCTGTCTTTAAGTTGTGACAGCTCAGTATTTCCCCCAGGACCTGTGTTTAAAGTTGTGACAGCTCAGTATTTCCCCCAGGACCTGTGTTTAAAGTTGTGACAGCTCAGTATTTCCCCCCAGGACCTGTGTTTAAAGTTGTGACAGTTCAGTATTTCCCGCAGGCCCTGTCTTTAAAGTTGTGACAGCTCCGTATTATCCCCAGGACCTGTGTTTAAAGTTGTGACAGCTCAGTATTTTCCCCAGGACCTGTCTTTAAAGTTGTGACAGCTCAGTATTTTCCCCACGACCTGTCTTTAAAGTTGTGTCAGCTCAGTATTTCCCCCAGGACCTGTGTTTAAAGTTGTGACAGCTCAATATTTCCTCCAGGACCAGTCTTTAATGTTGTGACAGCTCAGTATTTCCCCCAGGACCTGTGTTTAAAGTTGTGACAGCTCAGTATTTCCCCCAGGACCTGTGTTTAAAGTTGTGACAGCTCAATATTTCCTCCAGGACCAGTCTTTAATGTTGTGACAGCTCAGTATTTCCCCCAGGACCTGTGTTTAAAGTTGTGACAGCTCAGTATTTCCCGCAGGACCTGTGTTTAAAGTTGTGACAGCTCCGTATTTCCCCCAGGACCTGTCTTTAAAGTTGTGACATCTCAGTATTTCCCTCAGGACCTGTCTTTAAAGTTGTGACAGCTCAGTATTTTCCCCAGGACCTGTCTTTAAAGTTGTGACAGCTCTGTATTTCCCCCAGTAACTGTCTTTAAAGTTGTTACATTTCGGTATTTTACCCAGGACTTGTCTTAAAGTTGTGACAGCTCAGTATTTCCCCCAGGAGCTGTTTTTAAAGTTGTGAAAGCTCAGTATTTCCCCCAGGACCTGTGTTTAAAGATGTGAGAGCTCAGTATTTCCCCCAGGACCTGTCTTTAAAGTTGTGACAGCTCAGTCTTTCCCCAGGACCAGTGTTTAAGGTTGAGAAAGCTCAGTATTTTACCCAGGACCTGTCTTTAAGTTGTGACAGCTCAGTATTTCCCCCAGGACCTGTGTTTAACGTTGTGACAGCTCAGTATTTCCCCCAGGACCTGTCTTTAAAGTTGTGACAGCTCAGTCTTTCCCCAGGACCAGTGTTTAAGGTTGAGAAAGCTCAGTATTTTACCCAGGACCTGTCTTTAAGTTGTGACAGCTCAGTATTTCCCCCAGGACCTGTTTTTAAGTTGTGACAGCTCAGTATTTCCCCCAGGACCTGTGTTTACAGTTGTGACAGCTCAGTATTTCCCCCAGGACCTGTCTTTAAGTTGTGACTGTTCAGTATTGTACCCAGGACCTGTCTTTAAAGTTGTGACAGTTTAGTATTTCCTGCAGGCCCTGTGTTCACAGATGTGACAGTTCAGTATTTTACCCAGGACCTGTCTTTAAAGTTGTGACGGTTCAGTATTTCCTGCAGGCCCTGTGTTTACAGGTGTGACAGCTCAGTATTTTACCCAGGACCAGTCTTTAAAGTTGTGACAGCTCAGTATTTCCCCCAGGACCTGTCTTTAAAGTTGTGACAGTTCAGTATTTCCCCCAGGACCTGTCTTTAAAGTTGTGACAGCTCAGTATTTCCCCCAGGATCTGTGTTTAAAGTTGTGACAGCTCAGTATTTCCACCAGGACCTGTCTTTAAAGTTGTGACAGCTCAGTATTTCACCCTGGACCTGTGTTTAAAGTTGTGACAGTTCAGTATTTCCCCCAGGACCTGTCTTTAAAGTTGTGACAGCTCAGTATTTCCACCAGGACCTGTCTTTAAAGTTGTGACAGCTCAGTATTTCACCCAGGACCTGTGTTTACAGTTTTGACAGTTCAGTATTTTACCCAGGACCTTTCTTCAAAGTTGTGACAGCTCAGTATTTCCCCCAGGATCTCTCTTCCAAGTTGTGACAGCTCAGTCTTTCCCCCAGGACCTGTGCTGACAGTTTTGACAGTTCAGTATTTTACCCAGGACCTTTCTTTAAAGTTCTGACAGCTCAGTATTTCCCCCAGGACCTGTGTTTAAAGTTGTGACAGCTCAGTATTTCCCCCAGGATCTCTCTTCAAAGTTGTGACAGTTCAGTATTTCCCCCAGGACCTGTGTTTAAAGTTGTGACAGTTCAGTATTTCCCCCAGGACCTGTGTTTAAAGTTGTGACAGCTCAGTATTTCCCCCAGGACCTGTGTTTAAAGTTGTGACAGCTCAGTGTTTCACCCAGGACCCGTCTTTAAAGTTGTGACAGCTCAGTATTTCCTCCAGGACCTGTGTTTAAAGTTGTGACAGCTCAGTATTTCCACCAGGAACTGTGTTTAATGTTGAGACCGCTCAGTATTTCCCTCAGGACCTGTTTTTAAAGATGTGACAGCTCAGTCTTTCACCCAGGATCTCTCTTCAAGGTTGTGACAGTTCAGTATTTCCTCCAGGACCTGTGTTTAAAGTTGTGACAGCTCAGTATTTCCCCACGACCTGTCTTTAAAGTTGTGTCAGCTTAGTATTTCCCCCAGGACCTGTGTTTAAAGTTGTGACAGCTCAATATTTGCTCCAGGACCATTCTTTAAAGTTGTGACAGCTCAGTCTTTCCCCCAGGACCTGTGCTGACAGTTTTGACAGTTCAGTATTTTACCCAGGACCTGTGTTTAAAGTTGTGACAGCTCAGTATTTCCCCCAGGACCTGTGTTTAAAGTTGTGACAGCTCAGTATTTTCCCCAGGACCTGTCTTTAAAGTTGTGACAGCTCAGTGTTTTCCCCACGACCTGTCTTTAAAGTTGTGTCAGCTTAGTATTTCCCCCAGGACCTGTGTTTAAAGTTGTGACAGCTCAATATTTCCTCCAGGACCAGTCTTTAATGTTGTGAAAGCTCAGTATTTCCCCAGGACCTGTGTTTAAAGTTGTGACAGCTCAGTCTTTCCCCCAGGACATGTCTTTAAAGTTGTGACAGTTCAGTATTTCCTGCAGGCCCTGTGTTCACAGATGTGACAGTTCAGTATTTTACCCAGGACCTGTCTTTAAAGTTGTGACAGCTCAGTATTTCCCCCAGGATCTGTGTTTAAAGTTGTGACAGCTCAGTATTTCCACCAGCACCTGTCTTTAAAGTTGTGACAGCTCTGTATTTCCCCCAGGATCTGTCTTTAAAGTTGTGACAGTTTAGTAGTTCCTGCAGGCCCTGTGTTCACAGATGTGACAGCTCAGTATTTCCCCCAGGACCTGTCTTTAAAGTTGTGACAGCTCAGTATTTCCCCCAGGACCTGTGTTTAAATTTGTGACAGTTCAATATTTCCCCCAGGATCTGTGTTTAAAGTTGTGACAGCTCAGTATTTCCCCCAGGATCTGTGTTTAAAGTTGTTACAGCTCAGTATTTCCACCAGCACCTGACTTTAAAGTTGTGACAGTTTAGTATTTCCTGCAGGCCCTGTGTTCACAGATGTGACAGCTCAGTACTTCCCCCAGGACCTGTCTTTAAAGTTGTGACAGCTCAGTATTTCCCCCAGGATCTGTGTTTAAAGTTGTGACAGCTCAGTATTTCCACCAGCACCTGTCTTTAAAGTAGTGACAGCTCAGTATTTCCCCCAGGACCTGTGTTTAAAGTTGTGACAGCTCAGTATTTCACCCAGGACCTGTGTTTAAAGTTGTGACAGCTCAGTATTTCCCCCTGGATCTGTGTTTAAAGTTGTGACAGCTCAGTATTTCCCCCAGGACCTGTGTTTAAAGTAGTGACAGCTCAGTATTTCCACCAGGACCTGTCTTTAAAGTAGTGACAGCTCAGTATTTCCCCCAGGACCTGTGTTTAAAGTTGTGACAGCTCAGTATTTCACCCAGGACCTGTGTTTAAAGTTGTGACAGCTCAGTATTTCCCCCATGATCTCTCTTCCAAGTTGTGACAGCTCAGTCTTTCCCCCAGGACCTGTGCTGACAGTTTTGACAGCTCAGTATTTTCCCCACGACCTGTCTTTAAAGTTGTGTCAGCTCAGTATTTCCCCCAGGACCTGTGTTTAAAGTTGTGACAGCTCAATATTTCCTCCAGGACCAGTCTTTAATGTTGTGACAGCTCAGTATTTCCCCCAGGACCTGTGTTTAAAGTTGTGACAGCTCAGTATTTCCCCCAGGACCTGTGTTTAAAGTTGTGACAGCTCAGTATTTCCCCCAGGACCTGTGTTTAAATTTGTGACAGCTCAGTATTTCCCCCAGGACCTGTGTTTAAAGTTGTGACAGCTCAGTATTTCCCCCAGGACCTGTCTTTAAAGTTGTGACATCTCAGTATTTCCCTCAGGACCTGTCTTTAAAGTTGTGACAGCTCAGTATTTTCCCCAGGACCTGTCTTTAAAGTTGTGACAGCTCTGTATTTCCCCCAGTAACTGTCTTTAAAGTTGTTACAGTTCGGTATTTTACCCAGGACTTGTCTTAAAGTTGTGACAGCTCAGTATTTCCCCCAGGAGCTGTTTTTAAAGTTGTGAAAGCTCAGTATTTCCCCCAGGACCTGTGTTTAAAGATGTGAGAGCTCAGTATTTCCCCAGGCCCTGTGTTTAAAGTTGAGAAAACTCAGTATTTTACCCAGGACCTGTCTTTAAGTTGTGACAGCTCAGTATTTCCCCAGGACCAGTGTTTAAGGTTGAGAAAGCTCAGTATTTTACCCAGGACCTGTCTTTAAGTTGTGACAGCTCAGTATTTCCCCCAGGACCTGTGTTTAAAGTTGTGACAGCTCAGTATTTCCCCCAGGACCAGTGTTTAAAGTTGTGAAAGCTCAGTCTTTCCCCCAGGACCTGTCTTTAAGTTGTGACAGCTCAGTATTTCCCCCAGGACCTGTGTTTACAGTTGTGACAGCTCAGTATTTCCCCCAGGACCTGTCTTTAAAGTTGTGACAGCTCAGTCTTTCCCCCAGGACATGTCTTTAAAGTTGTGACAGTTCAGTATTTCCTGCAGGCCCTGTGTTCACAGATGTGACAGTTCAGTATTTTACCCAGGACCTGTCTTTAAAGTTGTGACAGCTCAGTATTTCCCCCAGGACCAGTCTTTAAAGTTGTGACAGCTCAGTATTTCCCCCAGGACCTGTGTTTAAAGTTGTGACAGCTCAGTATTTCCCCCAGGACCTGTGTTTAAATTTGTGACAGTTCAATATTTCCCCCAGGACCTGTCTTTAAAGTTGTGACAGTTCAGTATTACCCCCAGGATCTGTGTTTAAAGTTGTGACAGCTCTGTATTTCCCCCAGGACCTGTCTTTAAAGTTGTGACAGCTCAGTATTTCCCCCAGGACCTGTCTTTAAAGTTGTGACAGCTCTGTATTTCCCCCAGGACCTGTCTTTAAAGTTGTGACAGTTTAGTATTTCCTGCAGGCCCTGTGTTCACAGATGTGACAGCTCAGTATTTCCCCCAGGATCTGTGTTTAAAGTTGTGACAGCTCAGTATTTCCACCAGGACCTGTCTTTAAAGTTGTGACAGCTCAGTATTTCCCCCAGGACCTGTCTTTAAAGTTGTGACAGCTCAGTATTTCCCCCAGGACCTGTCTTTAAAGTTGTGACAGCTCAGTATTTCCCCCAGGACCTGTCTTTAAAGTTGTGACAGCTCAGTATTTCCCCCTGGATCTGTGTTTAAAGTTGTGACAGCTCAGTATTTCCACCAGGACCTGTCTTTAAAGTAGTGACAGCTCAGTATTTCCCCCAGGACCTGTCTTTAAAGTTGTGACAGCTCAGTATTTCCCCCTGGATCTGTGTTTAAAGTTGTGACAGCTCAGTATTTCCACCAGGACCTGTCTTTAAAGTAGTGACAGCTCAGTATTTCCCCCAGGACCTGTGTTTAAAGTTGTGACAGCTCAGTATTTCACCCAGGACCTGTGTTTAAAGTTGTGACAGCTCAGTATTTCCACCAGGACCTGTCTTTAAAGTTGTGACAGCTCTGTATTTCCCCCAGGACCTGTGTTTAAAGTAGAGACAGCTCAGTATTTTACCCAGGACCTGTCTTTAAGTTGTGACTGTTCAGTATTGTACCCAGGACTTGTCTTTAAGGTTGTGACAGCTCAGTATTTCACCCAGGACCTGTGTTTAAAGTTGTGACAGCTCAGTATTTCACCCAGGACCTGTATTTAAAGTTGTGACAGCTCAGTATTTCACCCAGGACCTGTGTTTAAAGTTGTGACAGTTCAGTATTTCACCTAGGACCTTTGTTTAAAGTTGTGACAGTTCAGTATTTCCCCCAGGACCTGTGTTTACAGTTTTGACAATTCAGTATTTTACCCAGGACCTTTCTTTAAAGTTGTGACAGCTCAGTATTTCCCCCAGGATCTCTCTTCCAAGTTGTGACAGCTCAGTCTTTCCCCCAGGACCTGTGCTTACAGTTTTGACAGTTCAGTATTTTACCCAGGACCTTTCTTTAAAGTTGTGACAGTTCAGTATTTCCCCCAGGACCTGTGTTTAAAGTTGTGACAGCTCAGTATTTCCCCCAGGACCTGTGTCTAAAGTTGTGACAGCTCAGTGTTTCTCCCAGGACCTGTCTTTAAAGTTGTGACAGCTCAGTATTTCCTCCAGGACCTGTGTTTAAAGTTGTGACAGTTCGGTATTTCCACCAGGACCTGTGTTTAAAGTTGAGACAGCTCAGTATTTCCCTCAGGACCTGTTTTTAAAGTTGTGACAGCTCAGTCTTTCACCCAGGATCTCTCTTTAAAGTTGTGACAGTTCAGTATTTCCCTCAGGATCTGTGTTTAAAGTTGTGACAGTTCAACATTTCCTCCAGGACCATTCTTTAAAGTTGTGACAGTTCAGTATTTCCACCAGGACCTGTGTTTAAAGTTGTGACAGCACAGTATTTTCCCCAGGACCTGTGTTTAAAGTTGTGACAGCTCAGTATTTCCCCCAGGACCTGTGTTTAAAGTTGTGACAGTTCAGTATTTCCCCCAGGACCATTCTTTAAAGTTGTGACAGCTCAGTCTTTCCACAGGCCCTGTGCTTACCGTTGAGACAGCTCCATATTTTACCCAGGACCTGTGTTTAAAGATGTGACAGCTCAGTATTTCCCCCAGGACCTGTGTTTAAAGTTCTGACATCTCAGTATTTCCCCCAGGACATGTGTTTAAAGTTGTGAGAGCTCAGTCTTTCCCCCAGGACCTGTCTTTAAGTTGTCACAGCTCAGTATTTCCCCCAGGACCTGTGTTTAAAGTTCTGACAGCTCAGTCTTTCCCCCAGGACCTGTCTTTAAAGTTGTGAGAGTTCAGTATTTCCCCCAGGACCTGTCTTTAAAGTTGTGACAGCTCAGTATTTCCCCCAGGACCTGTGTTTAAAGTTGTGACAGCTCAGTATTTCCTCCAGGAACTGTGTTTAAAGTTGTGACAGCTCAGTGTTTCTCCCAGGCCCTGTGTTTAAAGTTGTGACAGCTCAGTGTTTCTCCCAGGAAATGTCTTTAAAGTTGTGACAGCTCAGTATTTCCCTCAGGATCTGTTTTTAAAGTTGTGAAAGCTCAGTGTTTCTCCCAGGACCTGTCTTTAAAGTTGTGACAGCTCAGTATTTCCTCCAGGACCTGTCTTTAAAGTTGTGACAGCTCAGTATTTCCACCAGGACCTGTCTTTAAAGTTGTGACAGATCAGTATTACCCCAGGACCTGTTTTTAAAGTTGTGACAGCTCCGTATTTTCCCCAGGACCTGTGTTTAAAGTTGTGACAGCTCAGTATTTTCTACAGGTCCTGTTTTTAAAACTACGACAGCTCAGTATTTCCACCAGGACCTGTCTTTAAAGTTGTGACAGATCAGTATTACCCCAGGACCTGTTTTTAAAGTTGTGACAGCTCCGTATTTTCCCCAGGACCTGTGTTTAAAGTTGTGACAGATCAGTATTACCCCAGGACCTGTATTTAAAGTTGTGACAGCTCCGTATTTTCCCCAGGACCTGTGTTTAATGTTGTGACAGCTCAGTATTTCCTCCAGGACCTGTGTTTAAAGTTGTGACAGCTCAGTATTTTCCCCAGGACCTGTGTTTAAAACTACGACAGCTCAGTATTTCCTCCAGGACCTGTGTTTACAGGTGTGACAGCTCAGTATTTCCTCCAGGACCTGTGTTTAAAGTTGTGACAGCTCAGTATTTCACCCAGGACCTGTGTTTAAAGTTGTGACAGCTCAATATTTCCTCCAGGACCAGTCTTTAATGTTGTGACAGCTCAGTCTTTCCCCCAGGACATGTCTTTAAAGTTGTGACAGTTCAGTATTTCCTGCAGGCCCTGTGTTCACAGATGTGACAGTTCAGTATTTTACCCAGGACCTGTCTTTAAAGTTGTGACAGCTCAGTATTTCCCCCAGGATCTGTGTTTAAAGTTGTGACAGCTCAGTATTTCCACCAGCACCTGTCTTTAAAGTTGTGACAGCTCTGTATTTCCCCCAGGATCTGTCTTTAAAGTTGTGACAGTTTAGTATTTCCTGCAGGCCCTGTGTTCACAGATGTGACAGTTCAGTATTTTACCCAGGACCAGTCTTTAAAGTTGTGACAGCTCAGTATTTCCCCCAGGACCTGTGTTTAAATTTGTGACAGTTCAATATTTCCCCCAGGACCTGTCTTTAAAGTTGTGACAGTTCAGTATTACCCCCAGGATCTGTGTTTAAAGTTGTGACAGCTCAGTATTTCCCCCAGGATCTGTGTTTAAAGTTGTGACAGCTCAGTATTTCCACCTGCACCTGACTTTAAAGTTGTGACAGTTTAGTATTTCCTGCAGGCCCTGTGTTCACAGATGTGACAGCTCAGTACTTCCCCCAGGACCTGTCTTTAAAGTTGTGACAGTTCAGTATTTCCTGCAGGCCCTGTGTTCACAGATGTGACAGCTCAGTATTTCCCCCAGGATCTGTGTTTAAAGTTGTGACAGCTCAGTATTTCCACCAGCACCTGTCTTTAAAGTAGTGACAGCTCAGTATTTCCCCCAGGACCTGTGTTTAAAGTTGTGACAGCTCAGTATTTCACCCAGGACCTGTGTTTAAAGTTGTGACAGCTCAGTATTTCCCCCTGGATCTGTGTTTAAAGTTGTGACAGCTCAGTATTTCCACCAGGACCTGTCTTTAAAGTAGTGACAGCTCAGTATTTCCCCCAGGACCTGTGTTTAAAGTTGTGACAGCTCAGTATTTCACCCAGGACCTGTGTTTAAAGTTGTGACAGCTCAGTATTTCCCCCATGATCTCTCTTCCAAGTTGTGACAGCTCAGTCTTTCCCCCAGGACCTGTGCTGACAGTTTTGACAGCTCAGTATTTTCCCCACGACCTGTCTTTAAAGTTGTGTCAGCTCAGTATTTCCCCCAGGACCTGTGTTTAAAGTTGTGACAGCTCAATATTTCCTCCAGGACCAGTCTTTAATGTTGTGACAGCTCAGTATTTCCCCCAGGACCTGTGTTTAAAGTTGTGACAGCTCAGTATTTCCCCCAGGACCTGTGTTTAAAGTTGTGACAGCTCAGTATTTCCCCCAGGACCTGTGTTTAAAGTTGTGACAGCTCAGTATTTCCCCCAGGACCTGTCTTTAAAGTTGTGACATCTCAGTATTTCCCTCAGGACCTGTCTTTAAAGTTGTGACAGCTCAGTATTTTCCCCAGGACCTGTCTTTAAAGTTGTGACAGCTCTGTATTTCCCCCAGTAACTGTCTTTAAAGTTGTTACAGTTCGGTATTTTACCCAGGACTTGTCTTAAAGTTGTGACAGCTCAGTATTTCCCCCAGGAGCTGTTTTTAAAGTTGTGAAAGCTCAGTATTTCCCCCAGGACCTGTGTTTAAAGTTGTGAGAGCTCAGTATTTCCCCAGGCCCTGTGTTTAAAGTTGAGAAAACTCAGTATTTTACCCAGGACCTGTCTTTAAGTTGTGACAGCTCAGTATTTCCCCAGGACCAGTGTTTAAGGTTGAGAAAGCTCAGTATTTTACCCAGGACCTGTCTTTAAGTTGTGACAGCTCAGTATTTCCCCCAGGACCTGTGTTTAAAGTTGTGACAGCTCAGTATTTCCCCCAGGACCAGTGTTTAAAGTTGTGAAAGCTCAGTCTTTCCCCCAGGACCTGTCTTTAAGTTGTGACAGCTCAGTATTTCCCCCAGGACCTGTGTTTACAGATGTGACAGCTCAGTATTTCCCCCAGGACCTGTCTTTAAAGTTGTGACAGCTCAGTCTTTCCCCCAGGACATGTCTTTAAAGTTGTGACAGTTCAGTATTTCCTGCAGGCCCTGTGTTCACAGATGTGACAGTTCAGTATTTTACCCAGGACCTGTCTTTAAAGTTGTGACAGCTCAGTATTTCCCCCAGGACCAGTCTTTAAAGTTGTGACAGCTCAGTATTTCCCCCAGGACCTGTGTTTAAAGTTGTGACAGCTCAGTATTTCCCCCAGGACCTGTGTTTAAATTTGTGACAGTTCAATATTTCCCCCAGGACCTGTCTTTAAAGTTGTGACAGTTCAGTATTACCCCCAGGATCTGTGTTTAAAGTTGTGACAGCTCTGTATTTCCCCCAGGACCTGTCTTTAAAGTTGTGACAGCTCAGTATTTCCCCCAGGACCTGTCTTTAAAGTTGTGACAGCTCTGTATTTCCCCCAGGACCTGTCTTTAAAGTTGTGACAGTTTAGTATTTCCTGCAGGCCCTGTGTTCACAGATGTGACAGCTCAGTATTTCCCCCAGGATCTGTGTTTAAAGTTGTGACAGCTCAGTATTTCCACCAGGACCTGTCTTTAAAGTTGTGACAGCTCAGTATTTCCCCCAGGACCTGTCTTTAAAGTTGTGACAGCTCAGTATTTCCCCCAGGACCTGTCTTTAAAGTTGTGACAGCTCAGTATTTCCCCCAGGACCTGTCTTTAAAGTTGTGACAGCTCAGTATTTCCCCCTGGATCTGTGTTTAAAGTTGTGACAGCTCAGTATTTCCACCAGGACCTGTCTTTAAAGTAGTGACAGCTCAGTATTTCCCCCAGGACCTGTCTTTAAAGTTGTGACAGCTCAGTATTTCCCCCTGGATCTGTGTTTAAAGTTGTGACAGCTCAGTATTTCCACCAGGACCTGTCTTTAAAGTAGTGACAGCTCAGTATTTCCCCCAGGACCTGTGTTTAAAGTTGTGACAGCTCAGTATTTCACCCAGGACCTGTGTTTAAAGTTGTGACAGCTCAGTATTTCCACCAGGACCTGTCTTTAAAGTTGTGACAGCTCTGTATTTCCCCCAGGACCTGTGTTTAAAGTAGAGACAGCTCAGTATTTTACCCAGGACCTGTCTTTAAGTTGTGACTGTTCAGTATTGTACCCAGGACCTGTCTTTAAGGTTGTGACAGCTCAGTATTTCACCCAGGACCTGTGTTTAAAGTTGTGACAGCTCAGTATTTCACCCAGGACCTGTATTTAAAGTTGTGACAGCTCAGTATTTCACCCAGGACCTGTGTTTAAAGTTGTGACAGTTCAGTATTTCACCTAGGACCTGTGTTTAAAGTTGTGACAGTTCAGTATTTCCCCCAGGACCTGTGTTTACAGTTTTGACAATTCAGTATTTTACCCAGGACCTTTCTTTAAAGTTGTGACAGCTCAGTATTTCCCCCAGGATCTCTCTTCCAAGTTGTGACAGCTCAGTCTTTCCCCCAGGACCTGTGCTTACAGTTTTGACAGTTCAGTATTTTACCCAGGACCTTTCTTTAAAGTTGTGACAGTTCAGTATTTCCCCCAGGACCTGTGTTTAAAGTTGGGACAGCTCAGTATTTCCCCCAGGACCTGTGTCTAAAGTTGTGACAGCTCAGTGTTTCTCCCAGGACCTGTCTTTAAAGTTGTGACAGCTCAGTATTTCCTCCAGGACCTGTGTTTAAAGTTGTGACAGTTCGGTATTTCCACCAGGACCTGTGTTTAAAGTTGAGACAGCTCAGTATTTCCCTCAGGACCTGTTTTTAAAGTTGTGACAGCTCAGTCTTTCACCCAGGATCTCTCTTTAAAGTTGTGACAGTTCAGTATTTCCCTCAGGATCTGTGTTTAAAGTTGTGACAGTTCAATATTTCCTCCAGGACCATTCTTTAAAGTTGTGACAGTTCAGTATTTCCACCAGGACCTGTGTTTAAAGTTGTGACAGCACAGTATTTTCCCCAGGACCTGTGTTTAAAGTTGTGACAGCTCAGTATTTCCACCAGGACCTGTGTTTAAAGTTGTGACAGCACAGTATTTTCCCCAGGACCTGTGTTTAAAGTTGTGACAGCTCAGTGTTTCTCCCAGGATCTGTCTTTAAAGTTGTGACAGCACAGTATTTTCCCCTGGACCTGTGTTTAAAGTTGGACAGCTCAGTATTTCCCCCAGGACCTGTCTTTAAAGTTGTGACAGCTCAGTATTTCCACCAGGTCCTGTGTTTACAGATTTGACAGTTCAGTATTTTACCCAGGACCTTTCTTTAAAGTTGTGACAGCTCAGTATTTCCACCAGGATCACTCTTCCAAGTTGTGACAGCTCAGTCTTTCCCCAGGCCCTGTGTTTAAAGTTGTGACAGCTCAGTATTTTACCCAGGACCTGTCTTTAAGTTGTGAAAGCTCAGTCTTTCCCCCAGGACCTGTCTTTAAAGTTGTGACAGTTCAGTCTTTCCCCCAGGACCTGTCTTTAAAGTTGTGACAGTTCAGTATTTCCTGCAGGCCCTGTTTTCACAGATGTGACAGTTCAGTATTGTACCCAGGACCTGTCTTTAAAGTTGTGACAGCTCAGTATTTCCCCCAGGACATGTCTTTAAAGTTGTGACAGTTCAGTATTTCCTGCAGGCCCTGTTTTCACAGATGTGACAGTTCAGTATTTCACCTAGGACCTGTCTTTAAAGTTGTGACAGCTCAGTATTTCCCCCAGGACCTGTCTTTAAAGTTGTGACAGCTCAGTAATTCCCCCAGGACCTGTCTTTAAAGTTGTGACAGTTCAGTATTTCCCCCAGGCCCTGTGTTCACAGATGTGACAGCTCAGTATTTCCCCCTGGACCTGTCTTTAAAGTTGTGACAGTTCAGTATTTCCCCCAGGACCTGTCTTTAAAGTTGTGACAGTTCAGTATGTCCTGCAGGACCTGTGTTCACAGATGTGACAGCTCAGTCTTTCCCCCAGGACCTGTCTTTAAAGTTGTGACAGCTCAGTATTTCCACCAGCACCTGTCTTTAAAGTTGTGACAGCTCAGTATTTCACCCAGGACCTGTGTTTAAAGTTGTGACAGCTCAGTATTTCCACCAGCACCTGTCTTTAAAGTTGTGACAGCTCAGTATTTCCCCCAGGATATGTGTTTAAAGTTGTGACAGCTCAGTATTTCCACCAGCACCTGTCTTTAAAGTTGTGACAGCTCAGTATTTCACCCAGGAACTGTCTTTAAAGTTGTGACAGCTCAGTATTTCACCCAGGACCTGTGTTTAAAGTTGTGACAGCTCAGTATTTCCCCCAGGATCTCTCTTCCAAGTTGTGACAGCTCAGTCTTTCCCCCAGGACCTGTGCTTACAGTTTTGACAGTTCAGTATTTTACCCAGGACCATTCTTTAAAGTAGTGACAGTTCAGTATTTCCCCCAGGACCTGTGTTTAAAGATGTGACAGCTCAGTATTTCCTCCAGGACCTGTGTTTAAAGTTGTGACAGCACAGTATTTTCCCCAGGACCTGTGTTTAAAGTTGTGACAGCTCAGTATTTCTCCCAGGACCTGTCTTTAAAGTTGAGACAGCTCAGTGTTTCTCCCAGGACCTGTCTTTAAAGTTGTGACAGCTCAGTATTTCCCACAGGATCTGTGTTTAATGTTGTGACAGCTCAGTATTTCACCCAGGACCTGTGTTTAAAGTTGTGACAGCGCAGTATTTCACCCAGGACCTGTGTTTAAAGTTGTGACAGTTCAGTATTTCCAACAGGACCTGCGTTTACAGTTGTGACAGCTCAGTATTTCCCCCAGTCCCTGTGTTTACAGTTGTGACAGTTCAGTATTTCCTCCAGTCCCTGTGTTTACATTTGTGACATTTCAGTATTTCCCCCAGGCCCTGTGTTTACAGTTTTGACAGTTCAGTATTTTACCCAGGACCTTTCTTTAAAGTTGTGACAGTTCAGTATTTCCCCCAGGACCTGTGTTTAAAGTTGTGACAGCTCAGTATTTCCCCCAGGACCTGTCTTTAAAGTTGAGACAGCTCAGTGTTTCTCCCAGGACCTGTCTTTAAAGTTGAGACAGCTCAGTGTTTCTCCCAGGACCTGTCTTTAAAGTTGAGACAGCTCAGTGTTTCTCCCAGGACCTGTCTTTAAAGTTGTGACAGTTCAGTATTTCCTCCAGGACCTGTCTTTAAAGTTGTGACAGCTCAGTATTTCCTCCAGGCCCAGTGTTTACAGTTGTGACAGTTCAGTATTTCCTCCAGGCCCAGTGTTTACAGTTGTGACAGCTCAGTGTTTCCCCCAGGACCTGTGTTTAAAGTTGTGACAGTTCAGTATTTCCTCCAGGCCTTGTGTTTACATTTGTGACAGTTCAGTATTTCCTCCAGTCCCTGTGTTTACATTTGTGACAGTTCAGTATTTCCTCCAGGACCTGTCTTTAAAGTTGTGACAGTTCAGTATTTCCCCCAGGCCTTGTGTTTACAGTTGTGACAGTTCAGCATTTCATCCAGGCCCTGTGTTTACATTTGTGACAGTTCAGTATTTGATCCAGTCCCTGTGTTTACATTTGTGACAGCTCAGTATTTCCTCCAGGACCTGTGTTTAAAGTTGTGACAGTTCAGCATTTCATCCAGGCCCAGTGTTTACATTTGTGACAGTTCAGTATTTCCTCCAGTCCCTGTGTTTACATTTGTGACAGTTCAGTATTTCCTCCAGGACCTGTCTTTAAAGTTGTGACAGTTCAGTATTTCCCCCAGGCCTTGTGTTTACAGTTGTGACAGTTCAGCATTTCATCCAGGCCCTGTGTTTACATTTGTGACAGTTCAGTATTTGATCCAGTCCCTGTGTTTACATTTGTGACAGCTCAGTATTTCCTCCAGGACCTGTGTTTAAAGTTGTGACAGTTCAGTATTTCCTCCAGGCCCTGTGTTTCAAGTTGTGACAGTTCAGTATTTCCCGCAGGATCTGTGTTTACAGTTGTGACAGTTCAGTATTTCCTCCAGGCCCAGTGTTTACAGTTGTGACAGTTCAGTATTTCCCCCAGGCCTTGTGTTTACAGTTGTGACAGTTCAGCATTTGATCCAGTCCCTGTGTTTACATTTGTGACAGCTCAGTATTTCCTCCAGGACCTGTGTTTAAAGTTGTGACAGTTCAGCATTTCATCCAGGCCCTGTGTTTCAAGTTGTGACAGTTCAGTATTTCCCGCAGGATCTGTGTTTAAATTTGTGACAGTTCAGTATTTCCCCCAGGCCCTGTGTTTACATTTGTGACAGTTCAGTATTTCCTCCAGGCCCAGTGTTTACAGTTGTGACAGTTCAGTATTTCCCCCAGGCCCAGTGTTTACAGTTGTGACAGTTCAGTATTTCCTCCAGTCCTTGTGTTTACATTTGTGACAGTTCAGTATTTCATCCAGGCCCAGTGTTTACAGTTGTGACAGTTCAGTATTTCCTCCAGTCCTTGTGTTTACATTTGTGACAGTTCAGTATTTTCTCCAGACCCTGTGTTTAAATTTGTGACAGTTCAGTATTTCCTCCAGTCCCTGTGTTTACATTTGTGACAGTTCAGTATTTCATCCAGGCCCAGTGTTTACATTTGTGACAGTTCAGTATTTCCTCCAGTCCCTGTGTTTACATTTGTGACAGTTCAGTATTTCATCCAGGCCCAGTGTTTACATTTGTGACAGTTCAGTATTTCCCCCAGGCCCAGTGTTTACAGTTGTGACAGTTCAGTATTTCCTCCAGTCCCTGTGTTTACAGTTGTGACAGTTCAGTATTTCCCCCAGTCCCTGTGTTTACAGTTGTGACAGTTCAGTATTTCCTCCAGTCCTTGTGTTTACATTTGTGACAGTTCAGTATTTCCTCCAGTCCCTGGGTTTACATTTGTGACAGTTCAGTATTTCCTCCAGTCCCTGTGTTTACATTTGTGACAGTTCAGTATTTCCTCCAGTCCCTGTGTTTACATTTGTGACAGTTCAGTATTTCATCCAGGCCCAGTGTTTACATTTGTGACAGTTCAGTATTTCCTCCAGTCCCTGTGTTTACATTTGTGACAGTTCAGTATTTCCTCCAGTCCCTGTGTTTACATTTGTGACAGTTCAGTATTTCCCCCAGTCCCTGTGTTTACAGTTGTGACAGTTCAGTATTTCCCCCAGGCCTTGTGTTTACAGTTGTGACAGTTCAGCATTTCATCCAGGCCCTGTGTTTACATTTGTGACAGTTCAGTATTTGATCCAGTCCCTGTGTTTACTTTTGTGACAGCTCAGTATTTCCTCCAGGACCTGTGTTTAAAGTTGTGACAGTTCAGCATTTCATCCAGGCCCTGTGTTTCAAGTTGTGACAGTTCAGTATTTCCCGCAGGATCTGTGTTTACAGTTGTGACAGTTCAGTATTTCCCCCAGGCCCTGTGTTTACATTTGTGACAGTTCAGTATTTCCTCCAGGCCCAGTGTTTACAGTTGTGACAGTTCAGTATTTCCCCCAGGCCCAGTGTTTACAGTTGTGACAGTTCAGTATTTCCTCCAGTCCTTGTGTTTACATTTGTGACAGTTCAGTATTTCCTCCAGTCCCTGTGTTTACATTTGTGACAGTTCAGTATTTACTCCAGTCCCTGTGTTTACAGTTGTGACAGTTCAGTATTTCCTCCAGTCCCTGTGTTTACAGTTGTGACAGTTCAGTATTTCCTCCAGTCCCTGTGTTTACAGTTGTGACAGTTCAGTATTTCCCCCAGTCCCTGTGTTTACAGTTGTGACAGTTCAGTATTTCCCCCAGGCCCAGTGTTTACAGTTGTGACAGTTCAGTATTTCCTCCAGTCCCTGTGTTTACAGTTGTGACAGTTCAGTATTTCCCCCAGTCCCTGTGTTTACAGTTGTGACAGTTCAGTATTTCCCCCAGGCCCAGTGTTTACAGTTGTGACAGTTCAGTATTTCCTCCAGTCCCTGTGTTTACAGTTGTGACAGTTCAGTATTTCCCCCAGTCCCTGTGTTTACAGTTGTGACAGTTCAGTATTTCCCCCAGGCCCAGTGTTTACAGTTGTGACAGTTCAGTATTTCCTCCAGTCCCTGTGTTTACAGTTGTGACAGTTCAGTATTTCCTCCAGTCCCTGTGTTTACAGTTGTGACAGTTCAGTATTTCCCCCAGTCCCTGTGTTTACAGTTGTGACAGTTCAGTATTTCCCCCAGTCCCTGTGTTTACAGTTGTGACAGTTCAGTATTTCCTCCAGTCCCTGTGTTTACATTTGTGACAGTTCAGTATTTCCTCCAGTCCCTGTGTTTACATTTGTGACAGTTCAGTATTTCCTCCAGTCCCTGTGTTTACATTTGTGACAGTTCAGTATTCCCTCCAGTCCCTGTGTTTACATTTGTGACAGTTCAGTATTTCCTCCAGTCCCTGTGTTTACATTTGTGACAGTTCAGTATTTCCTCCAGTCCCTGTGTTTACATTTGTGACAGTTCAGTATTTCCTCCAGTCCCTGTGTTTACATTTGTGACAGTTCAGTATTTCCTCCAGGACCTGTCTTTAAAGTTGTGACAGTTCAGTATTTCCTCCAGGCCCAGTGTTTACAGTTGTGACAGCTCAGTGTTTCCCCCAGGACCTGTGTTTAAAGTTGTGACAGTTCAGTATTTCCTCCAGGCCCAGTGTTTACAGTTGTGACAGTTCAGTATTTCCTCCAGGCCCAGTGTTTACAGTTGTGACAGCTCAGTATTTCCCCCAGGACCTGTGTTTACATTTGTGACAGTTCAGTATTTCCTCCAGGCCCAGTGTTTACAGTTGTGACAGTTCAGTATTTCCCCCAGTCCCTGTGTTTACAGTTGTGACAGTTCAGTATTTCCCCCAGTCCCTGTGTTTACAGTTGTGACAGTTCGGTATTTCCTCCTGTCCCTGTGTTTACATTTGTGACAGTTCAGTATTTCCCCCAGGCCTTGTGTTTACAGTTGTGACAGTTCAGTATTTCCTCCAGTCCCTGTGTTTACAGTTGTGACAGTTCAGTATTTCATCCAGGCCCAGTGTTTACAGTTGTGACAGTTCAGTATTTCCCCCAGTCCCTGTGTTTACAGTTGTGACAGTTCAGTATTTCCCCCAGTCCCTGTGTTTACAGTTGTGACAGTTCAGTATTTACCCAGGACCTGTCTTTAAAGTTGTGAAAGCTCAGTATTTCCTCCAGAACCCTGTGTTTACAGTTGTGACAGCTCACTCTTTCCCCCAGGAGCTGTCTTTAAAGTTGTGACCGCTCAGTATTTCCTCCAGGACCTGTCTTTAAAGTTTTGAAAGCTCAGTCTTTCCCCCAGGACCTGTCTTTAAAGTTGTGACAGCTCAGTCTTTCCCCAGGACCTGTCTTTAAAGTTGTGACAGCTCAGTATTTCCCCCAGGACCTGTCTTTAAAGTTGTGACAGTTCAGTATTTTACACAGGACTTGTCTTTAAGTTGTGACAGCTCAGTATTTCCCCCAGGACCTGTGTTTAAAGTTGTGACAGCTCAGTATTTCCCCCAGGACCTGTCTTTAAAGTTGTGACAGCTCAGTATTTCCCCCAGGACCTGTGTACAAAGATGTGACAGCTCAGTATTTCCCCCAGGACCTGTCTTTAAAGTTGTGACAGCTCAATATTTTACCCAGGACCTGTGTTTAACGATGTGACAGCTCAGTATTTCCCCCAGGACCTGTGTTTAAAGTTGTGACAGCTCAGTATTTCCCGCAGGACTTGTCTTTAAAGTTGTGACAGCTCAGTATTTCCCCCAGGAGATGTGTTTAAAGATGTGACAGCTCATAATTTCCCCCAGGACCTGTGTTTAAAGTTGTGACAGCTCAGTCTTTCCCCCAGGACCTGTCTTTAAAGCTGTGACAGTTCAGTATTTCCCCCAGGACATGTCTCTAAAGTTGTGACAGCTCAGTATTTTCCCCAGGACCTGTCTTTAAAGTTGTGACAGCTCAGTATTTTCCCCAGGACCAGTCTTTAAAGTTGTAACAGTTCATTATTTTACCCAGGACCTGTCTTTAAGTTGTGACAGCTCAGTATATCCCCCAGGACCTGTGTTTAAAGTTGTGACAGCTCAGTATTTCCCCCGGGACCTGTGTTTACAGATGTGACAGCTCAGTATTTCCCCCAGGACCTGTCTTTAAAGTTGTGACAGTTCAATATTTCCCCCAGGACCTTTCTTTAAAGTTGTGACAGCTCAGTCTTTCCCCAGGCCCTGTGTTTATCGTTGAGACAGCTCAATATTTTAACCAGGACCTGTGTTTGAAGAGGTGACAGCTCAGTATTTCCCCCAGGACTTGTCTTTAAAGTTGTGACATTTCAGTATTTCCCCCAGGACATGTCTTTAAAGTTGTGACAGCTCAGTCTTTCCCCCAGGACCAGTCTTTAAAGTTGTGACAGTTCAGTATTTCCCCCAGGACATGTCTTTAAAGTTGTGACAGCTCAGTCTTTCCCCCAGGACCTGTCTTTAATGTTGTGACAGTTCAGTATTTCCCCCAGGACCTGTCTTTAAAGTTGTGCAGCTCAGTATTTCCCTCAGGACCTGTTTTTAAAGTTGTGAAAGCTCAGTGTTTCTCCCAGGACCTGTCTTTAAAGTTGTGACAGCTCAGTATTTCCCCCAGGACCTGTGTTTAAAGTTGTGACAGCTCAGTATTTCCCCCAGGACTTGTCTTTAAAGTTGTGACAGCTCAGTCTTTCCCCCAGGACCTGTCTTTAAAGTTGTGACAGTTCAGTATTTCCCCCAGGACATGTCTTTAAAGTTGTGACAGCTCAGTCTTTCCCCCAGGACCTGTCTTTAAAGTTGTGACAGCTCCGTATTTTCCCCAGGAACTGTGTTTAAAGTTGTGACAGCTCAGTATTTCCTCCAGGACCTGTGTTTACAGTTGTGACAGTTCAGTATTTCCCCCAGGCCCTGTCTTTAAAGTGGTGACAGCTCAGTATTTCCCCCAGGACCTTTCTTTAAAGTTGTGACAGTTCAGTATTTCCCGCAGGCCCTGTCTTTAAAGTTGTGACAGCTCCGTGTTATCCCCAGGACCTGTGTTTAAAGTTGTGACAGCTCAGTATATTCCCCAGGACCTGTGTTTAAAACTACGACAGCTCAGTATTTCCTCCAGGACCTGTGTTTACAGGTGTGACAGCTCAGTATTTCCTCCAGGACCTGTGTTAAAAGTTGTGACAGCTCAGTATTTCCTCCTTGAGCTGTGTTTAAAGTTGTGACAGCTCAGTATTTCCCCCAGGACATGTCTTTAAAGTTGTGACAGCTCAGTATTTCCAGCAGGCCCTGTTTTCACAGATGTGGCAGTTCAGTATTTTACCCAGGACCTGTGTTTAAAGTTGTGACAACTCAGTATTTCCCCCAGGACCTGTCTTTAAAGTTGTGACAGCTCAGTATTTCCCCCAGGACCTGTCTTTAAAGTTGTGACAGCTCAGTATTTCCTCCAGGACCTGTCTTTAATGTTGTGACAGCTCAGTGTTTCCCCCAGGACCTGTCTTTAAAGTTGTGACAGCTCAGTATTTCCTCCAGGACCTGTGTTTAAAGTTGTGACAGCTCAGTATTTCCACCAGGACCTGTTTTTAAAGTTGTGACAGCTCAGTATTTTCCCCAGGACCTGTGTTTAAAGTTGTGACATCTCAGTATTTCCCCCAGGGCCTATCTTTAAAGTTGTGACAGCTCCGTATTTTCCCCAGGACCTGTGTTTAAAGTTGTGACAGCTCAGTATTTCCTCCAGGACCTGTGTTTAAAGTTGTGACAGCTCCGTGTGATCCCCAGGACCTTTGTTTAAAGTTGTGACAGCTCAGTATTTTCCCCAGGACCTGTGTTTAAAGTTGTGACAGCTCAGTATTTTCCCCAGGACCTGTGTTTAAAACTCCGACATCTCAGTATTTCCTCCAGGACCTGTGTTTACAGATGTGACAGCTCAGTATTTCCTCCAGGACCTGTGTTTAAAGTTGTGACAGCACAGTATTTCCTCCAGGACCTGTGTTTAAAGTTGTGACAGATCAGTATTTCCCCCAGGACCTGTGTTTAATGTTGTGACAGCTCAGTATTTCCTCCAGGCCCTGTATTTACAGTTGTGACAGCTCAGTATTTCCTCCAGGACCTGTGTTTAAAGTTGTGACAGCTCAGTATTTCCCCAAGGAACTGTCTTCAAAGTTGTGACAGCTCAGTATTTCCCCAAGGACCTGTCTTCAAAGTGGTGACAGCTCAGTATTTCCCCCAGGACCTTTCTTTAAAGTTGAGACAGCTCAGTATTTCCTCCAGGACCTGTGTTTAAAGTTGTGACAGCTCAGTATTTCCCCAAGGACCTGTCTTCAAAGTTGTGACAACTCAGTATTTCCCCAAGGACCTGTCTTCAAAGTGGTGACACCTCAGTCTTTCACCCAGGTCCTGTCTTTAAAGTTGTGACAGCTCAGTCTTTCCCCCAGGACCTGTGTTTAAATTTGTGACAGCTCAGTATTTCCCCCAGGACCTGTCTTTCAAGTTGTGACAGCTCAGTCTTTCCTCCAGGACCTCTGTTTAAAGTTGTGACAGCTCAGTGTTTCTCCCAGGACCTTTCTTTAATGTTGAGACAGCTCAGTATTTCCCCCAGGACCTGTGTTTAAAGTTGTGACAGCTCAGTGTTTCCCCAAGGACCTGTCTTCAAAGTGGTGACAGCTCGGTATTTCCCCCAGGACCTTTCTTTAAAGTTGTGACAGTTCAGTATTTCCCGCAGGCCCTGTCTTTAAAGTTGTGACAGCACCGTATTATCCCCAGGACCTGTGTTTAAAGTTGTGACAGCTCAGTATTTTCCCCAGGACCTGTGTTTAAAACTGCGACAGCTCAGTATTTCATCCAGGCCCTGTCTTTAAAGTTGTGACAGCTCAGTATTTCCCTCAGGACCTGTGTTTAAAGTTGTGACAGCTCAGTATTTCCCCCAGGACCTGTGTTTAAAGTTGTGACAGTTCAGTATTTCCCCCAGGACCATTCTTTAAAGTTGTGACAGCTCAGTCTTTCCACAGGCCCTGTGCTTACCGTTGAGACAGCTCCATATTTTACCCAGGACCTGTGTTTAAAGATGTGACAGCTCAGTATTTCCCCCAGGACCTGTGTTTAAAGTTCTGACATCTCAGTATTTCCCCCAGGACATGTGTTTAAAGTTGTGAGAGCTCAGTCTTTCCCCCAGGACCTGTCTTTAAGTTGTGAGAGTTCAGTATTTCCCCCAGGACCTGTCTTTAAAGTTGTGACAGCTCAGTTTTTCCCCCAGGACCTGTCTTTAAAGCTGTGACAGTTCAGTATTTCCCCCAGGACCTGTGTTTAAAGTTGTGACAGCTCAGTCTTTCCCCCAGGACCTGTCTTTAAAGTTGTGAGAGTTCAGTATTTCCCCCAGGACCTGTCTTTAAAGTTGTGACAGCTCAGTTTTTCCCCCAGGACCTGTCTTTAAAGCTGTGACAGTTCAGTATTTCCTGCAGGCTCTGTTTCCACAGATGTGACTGTTCAGTATTTTACCCAGGACCTGTCTTTAAAGTTGTGACAGCTCAGTATTTCCCCCAGGACCTTCAGTATTTCCTCCAGGAACTGTGTTTAAAGTTGTGACAGCTCAGTGTTTCTCCCAGGACCTGTCTTTAAAGTTGTGACAGCTCAGTATTTCCCTCAGGATCTGTTTTTAAAGTTGTGACAGCTCAGTATTTCCCCCAGGACCTGTCTTTAAAGTTGTGACAGCTCAGTATTTCCCCCAGGACCTGTCTTTAAAGTTGTGACAGCTCAGTATTTCCCCCAGGACCTGTCTTTAATGTTGTTACAGCTCAGTGTTTCCCCCAGGACCTGTCTTTAAAGTTGTGACAGCTCAGTATTTCCTCCAGGACCTGTGTTTAAAGTTGTGACAGCTCAGTATTTCCACCAGTACCTGTTTTTAAAGTTGTGACAGCTCAGTATTTTCCCCAGGACCTGTGTTTAAAGTTGTGACATCTCAGTATTTCCCCCAGGGCCTATCATTAAAGTTGTGACAGCTCCGTATTTTCCCCAGGACCTGTGTTTAAAGTTGTGACAGCTCAGTATTTCCTCCAGGACCTGTGTTTAAAGTTGTGACAGCTCCGTGTGATCCCCAGGACCTTTGTTTAAAGTTGTGACAGCTCAGTATTTTCCCCAGGACCTGTGTTTAAAGTTGTGACAGCTCAGTATTTTCCCCAGGACCTGTGTTTAAAACTCCGACATCTCAGTATTTCCTCCAGGACCTGTGTTTACAGGTGTGACAGCTCAGTATTTCCTCCAGGACCTGTGTTTAAAGTTGTGACAGCACAGTATTTCCTCCAGGACCTGTGTTTAAAGTTGTGACAGATCAGTATTTCCCCCAGGACCTGTGTTTAATGTTGTGACAGCTCAGTATTTCCTCCAGGCCCTGTATTTACAGTTGTGACAGCTCAGTATTTCCCCAAGGACCTGTCTTCAAAGTGGTGACAGCTCAGTATTTCCCCCAGGACCTTTCTTTAAAGTTGTGACAGCTCAGTATTTCCTCCAGGCCCTGTATTTACAGTTGTGACAGCTCAGTATTTCCTCCAGGACCTGTGTTTAAAGTTGTGACAGCTCAGTATTTCCCCAAGGACCTGTCTTCAAAGTGGTGACACCTCAGTCTTTCACCCAGGTCCTGTCTTTCAAGTTGTGACAGCTCAGTCTTTCCTCCAGGACCTGTGTTTAAAGTTGTGACAGCTCAGTGTTTCTCCCAGGACCTTTCTTTAATGTTGAGACAGCTCAGTATTTCCCCCAGGACCTGTGTTTAAAGTTGTGACAGCTCAGTGTTTCCCCAAGGACCTGTCTTCAAAGTGGTGACAGCTCGGTATTTCCCCCAGGACCTTTCTTTAAAGTTGTGACAGTTCAGTATTTCCCGCAGGCCCTGTCTTTAAAGTTGTGACAGCTCCGTATTATCCCCAGGACCTGTGTTTAAAGTTGTGACAGCTCAGTATTTCCCCCAGGACCTGTGTTTAAAGTTGTGACAGTTCAGTATTTCCCCCAGGACCATTCTTTAAAGTTGTGACAGCTCAGTCTTTCCACAGGCCCTGTGCTTACCGTTGAGACAGCTCCATATTTTACCCAGGACCTGTGTTTAAAGATGTGACAGCTCAGTATTTCCCCCAGGACCTGTGTTTAAAGTTCTGACATCTCAGTATTTCCCCCAGGACATGTGTTTAAAGTTGTGAGAGCTCAGTCTTTCCCCCAGGACCTGTCTTTAAGTTGTCACAGCTCAGTATTTCCCCCAGGACCTGTGTTTAAAGTTCTGACAGCTCAGTCTTTCCCCCAGGACCTGTCTTTAAAGTTGTGAGAGTTCAGTATTTCCCCCAGGACCTGTCTTTAAAGTTGTGACAGTTCAGTATTTCCTGCAGGCTCTGTTTCCACAGATGTGACTGTTCAGTATTTTACCCAGGACATGTCTTTAAAGTTGTGACAGCTCAGTATTTCCCCCAGGACCTGTGTTTAAAGTTGTGACAGCTCAGTATTTCCTCCAGGAACTGTGTTTAAAGTTGTGACAGCTCAGTGTTTCTCCCAGGCCCTGTGTTTAAAGTTGTGACAGCTCAGTGTTTCTCCCAGGAAATGTCTTTAAAGTTGTGACAGCTCAGTATTTCCCTCAGGATCTGTTTTTAAAGTTGTGAAAGCTCAGTGTTTCTCCCAGGACCTGTCTTTAAAGTTGTGACAGCTCAGTATTTCCTCCAGGACCTGTCTTTAAAGTTGTGACAGCTCAGTATTTCCACCAGGACCTGTCTTTAAAGTTGTGACAGATCAGTATTACCCCAGGACCTGTTTTTAAAGTTGTGACAGCTCCGTATTTTCCCCAGGACCTGTGTTTAAAGTTGTGACAGCTCAGTATTTTCCACAGGTCCTGTTTTTAAAACTACGACAGCTCAGTATTTCCACCAGGACCTGTCTTTAAAGTTGTGACAGATCAGTATTACCCCAGGACCTGTTTTTAAAGTTGTGACAGCTCCGTATTTTCCCCAGGACCTGTGTTTAAAGTTGTGACAGATCAGTATTACCCCAGGACCTGTATTTAAAGTTGTGACAGCTCCGTATTTTCCCCAGGACCTGTGTTTAAAGTTGTGACAGCTCAGTATTTCCTCCAGGACCTGTGTTTAAAGTTGTGACAGCTCAGTATTTTCCCCAGGACCTGTGTTTAAAACTACGACAGCTCAGTATTTCCTCCAGGACCTGTGTTTACAGGTGTGACAGCTCAGTATTTCCTCCAGGACCTGTGTTTAAAGTTGTGACAGCTCAGTATTTCCCCCAGGACCTGTGTTTAAAGTTGTGACAGCTCAGTATTTCCTCCAGGCCCTGTATTTACAGTTGTGACAGCTCAGTATTTCCTCCAGGACCTGTGTTTAAAGTTGTGACAGCTCAGTCTTTCCCCCAGGACCTGTCTTTAAAGTTGTGACAGTTCAGTATTTCCCCCAGGACATGTCTTTAAATTTGTGACAGCTCAGTCTTTCCCACAGGACCTGTCTTTAAAGTTGTGACAGTTCAGTATTCCCTGCAGGCCCTGTTTTCACAGATGTGACAGTTCAATATTTTACCCAGGACCTGTCTTTAAAGTTGTGACAGCTCTGTATTTCCCGCAGGACCTGGGTTTAATGTTGTGACACCTCAGTATTTCCCCCAAAACCTGTGTTTAAAGTTGTGACAGCTCAGTATTTCCCCCAGGACCTGTGTTTAAAGTTGTGACAGCTCAGTATTTCCTCCAGGCCCTGTGTTTAAAGTTGTGACAGCTCAGTATTTCCCCCAGGACCTGTGTTTAAAGTTGTGACAGCTCAGTATTTCCTCCAGGCCCTGTATTTACAGTTGTGACAGCTCAGTATTTCCTCCAGGACCTGTGTTTAAAGTTGTGACAGCTCAGTCTTTCCCCCAGGACCTGTCTTTAAAGTTGTGACAGTTCAGTATTTCCCCCAGGACATGTCTTTAAATTTGTGACAGCTCAGTCTTTCCCACAGGACCTGTCTTTAAAGTTGTGACAGTTCAGTATTTCCTGCAGGCCCTGTTTTCACAGATGTGACAGTTCAATATTTTACCCAGGACCTGTCTTTAAAGTTGTGACACCTCAGTATTTCCTCCAGGCCCAGTATTTACAGTTGTGAAAGCTCAGTGTTAATGTGGAAAGTTTAAAAGATATGTTAGCCGATTTGTGGGGGGATGGGATTGAATTAACAGTGTGTTCCTCCAACCAAAAATAAGAATCATATATTTTGATTGGGGGCTTTGAATGGGGCATCTCATTACACATCCAGATCTCTGATTGATCACTTTTATACAGTTATTGCTCATCCAGATACAACATTAACCTCACTTTGACTGTTACTAAACATCCAGATCTCTGATTGATCACTTTTATACTGTTATTGCTCATCCAGACACACCACTGACCTCACTTTTACTGTTACTAAACATCCAGATCTCTGATTGATCACTTTTATACAGTTATTGCTCATCCAGACACACCACTGACCTCACTTTGACTGTTACTAAACATCCAGATCTCTGATTGATCACTTTTATACAGTTATTGCTCATCCAGACACACCACTGACCTCACTTTTACTGTTACTAAACATCCAGATTTCTGATTGATCACTTTTATACTGTTATTGCTCATCCAGACACACCACTGACCTCACTTTGACTGTTACTAAACATCCAGATCTCTGATTGATCACTTTTATACTGTTATTGCTCATCCAGATACAACATTAACCTCACTTTGACTGTTACTAAACATCCAGATCTCTGATTGATCACTTTTATACTGTTATTGCTCATCCAGATACAACATTAACCTCACTTTGACTGTTACTAAACATCCAGATCTCTGATTGATCACTTGTATACAGTTATTGCTCATCCAGATACAACATTAACCTCACTTTTACTGTTACTAAACATCCAGATCTCTGATTGATCACTTTTATACTGTTATTGCTCATCCAGATACAACATTAACCTCAGTTTTACTGTTACTAAACATCTAGATCTCTGATTGATCACTTTTATACTGTTATTGCTCATCCAGACACACCACTGACCTCAGTTTTACTGTTACTAAACATCCAGATCTCTGATTGATCACTTTTATACAGTTATTGCTCATCCAGACACACCACTGACCTCAGTTTTACTGTTACTAAACATCCAGATCTCTGATTGATCACTTTTATACTGTTATTGCTCATCCAGATACAACATTAACCTCAGTTTTACTGTTACTAAACATCCAGATCTCTGATTGATCACTTTTATACTGTTATTGCTCATCCAGATACAACATTAACCTCAGTTTTACTGTTACTAAACATCCAGATCTCTGATTGATCACTTTTATACAGTTATTGCTCATCCAGATACAACATTAACCTCAGTCTGACTGTTACTAAACATCCAGATCTCTGATTGATCACTTTTATACAGTTATTGCTCATCCAGATACAACATTAACCTCAGTTTTACTGTTACTAAACATCCAGATCTCTGATTGATCACTTTTATACTGTTATTGCTCATCCAGATACACCACTGACCTCAGTTTTACTGTTACTAAACATCCAGATCTCTGATTGATCACTTTTATACAGTTATTGCTCATCCAGATACAACATTAACCTCAGTTTTACTGTTACTAAACATCCAGATCTCTGATTGATCACTTTTATACTGTTATTGCTCATCCAGACACACCACTGACCTCAGTTTTACTGTTACTAAACATCCAGATCTCTGATTGATCACTTTTATACTGTTATTGCTCATCCAGATACAACATTAACCTCACTTTTACTGTTACTAAACATCCAGATCTCTGATTGATCACTTTTATACTGTTATTGCTCATCCAGATACACCACTGACCTCAGTTTTACTGTTACTAAACATCCAGATCTCTGATTGATCACTTTTATACTGTTATTGCTCATCCAGACACAACATTAACCTCACTTTGACTGTTACTAAACATCCAGATCTCTGATTGATCACTTTTATACTGTTATTGCTCATCCAGATACAACATTAACCTCACTTTGACTGTTACTAAACATCCAGATCTCTGATTGATCACTGGTATACTGTTATTGCTCATCCAGACACACCACTGACCTCACTTTGACTGTTACTAAACATCCAGATCTCTGATTGATCACTGGTATACTGTTATTGCTCATCCAGATACACCACTGACCTCAGATTTACTGTTACTAAACATCCAGATCTCTGATTGATCACTTTTATACTGTTATTGCTCATCCAGATACAACATTAACCTCACTTTGACTGTTACTAAACATCCAGATCTCTGATTGATCACTTTTATACAGTTATTGCTCATCCAGATACAACATTAACCTCACTTTGACTGTTAATAAACATCCAGATCTCTGATTGATCACTTTTATACTGTTATTGCTCATCCAGATACAACATTAACCTCACTTTGACTGTTACTAAACATCCAGATCTCTGATTGATCACTTTTATACTGTTATTGCTCATCCAGACACACCACTGACCTCAGTTTTACTGTTACTAAACATCCAGATCTCTGATTGATCACTTTTATACTGTTATTGCTCATCCAGATACAACATTAACCTCACTTTTACTGTTACTATCCATCCAGATCTCTGATTGATCACTTTTATACTGTTATTGCTCATCCAGACACAACATTAACCTCTCTTTTACTGTTACTAAACATCCAGATCTCTGATTGATCACTTTTATACTGTTATTGCTCATCCAGATACAACATTATCCTCAGTTTTACTGTTACTAAACATCCAGATCTATGATTGATCACTTTTATACTGTTATTGCTCATCCAGATACAACATTATCCTCACTTTGACTGTTACGAAACATCCAGATCTCTGATTGATCACTTTTATACTGTTATTGCTCATCCAGACACACCACTGACCTCAGTTTTACTGTTACTAAACATCCAGATCTCTGATTGATCACTTTTATACAGTTATTGCTCATCCAGATACAACATTAACCTCAGTTTTACTGTTACTAAACATCCAGATCTCTGATTGATCACTTTTATACTGTTATTGCTCATCCAGATACACCACTGACCTCAGTTTTACTGTTACTAAACATCCAGATCTCTGATTGATCACTTTTATACTGTTATTGCTCATCCAGATACAACATTAACCTCACTTTTACTGTTACTAAACATCCAGATCTCTGATTGATCACTTTTATACTGTTATTGCTCATCCAGATACACCACTGACCTCAGTTTTACTGTTACTAAACATCCAGATCTCTGATTGATCACTTTTATACTGTTATTGCTCATCCAGACACAACATTAACCTCACTTTGACTGTTACTAAACATCCAGATCTCTGATTGATCACTTTTATACTGTTATTGCTCATCCAGATACAACATTAACCTCACTTTGACTGTTACTAAACATCCAGATCTCTGATTGATCACTGGTATACTGTTATTGCTCATCCAGACACACCACTGACCTCACTTTGACTGTTACTAAACATCCAGATCTCTGATTGATCACTGGTATACTGTTATTGCTCATCCAGATACACCACTGACCTCAGTTTTACTGTTACTAAACATCCAGATCTCTGATTGATCACTTTTATACTGTTATTGCTCATCCAGATACAACATTAACCTCACTTTGACTGTTACTAAACATCCAGATCTCTGATTGATCACTTTTATACAGTTATTGCTCATCCAGATACAACATTAACCTCACTTTGACAGTTAATAAACATCCAGATCTCTGATTGATCACTTTTATACTGTTATTGCTCATCCAGATACAACATTAACCTCACTTTTACTGTTACTAAACATCCAGATCTCTGATTGATCACTTTTATACTGTTATTGCTCATCCAGATACAACATTAACCTCAGTTTTACTGTTACTAAACATCCAGATCTCTGATTGATCACTTTTATACTGTTATTGCTCATCCAGACACACCACTGACCTCAGTTTTACTGTTACTAAACATCCAGATCTCTGATTGATCACTTTTATACTGTTATTGCTCATCCAGATACAACATTAACCTCACTTTTACTGTTACTATCCATCCAGATCTCTGATTGATCACTTTTATACTGTTATTGCTCATCCAGACACAACATTAACCTCTCTTTTACTGTTACTAAACATCCAGATCTCTGATTGATCACTTTTATACTGTTATTGCTCATCCAGATACAACATTAACCTCAGTTTTACTGTTACTAAACATCCAGATCTATGATTGATCACTTTTATACTGTTATTGCTCATCCAGATACAACATTATCCTCACTTTGACTGTTACGAAACATCCAGATCTCTGATTGATCACTTTTATACTGTTATTGCTCATCCAGACACACCACTGACCTCACTTTTACTGTTACTAAACATCCAGATCTCTGATTGATCACTTTTATACAGTTATTGCTCATCCAGATACAACATTAACCTCAGTTTTACTGTTACTAAACATCCAGATCTCTGATTGATCACTTTTATACTGTTATTGCTCATCCAGATACAACATTAACCTCAGTTTTACTGTTACTAAACATCCAGATCTCTGATTGATCACTTTTATACTGTTATTGCTCATCCAGACACACCACTGACCTCACTTTGACTGTTACTAAACATCCAGATCTCTGATTGATCACTTTTATACTGTTATTGCTCATCCAGATACAACATTAACCTCACTTTGACTGTTACTAAACATCCAGATCTCTGATTGATCACTTTTATACTGTTATTGCTCATCCAGATACAACATTAACCTCACTTTGACTGTTACTAAACATCCAGATCTCTGATTGATCACTTTTATACAGTTATTGCTCATCCAGATACAACATTAACCTCACTTTTACTGTTACTAAACATCCAGATCTCTGATTGATCACTTTTATACTGTTATTGCTCATCCAGATACAACATTAACCTCAGTTTTACTGTTACTAAACATCCAGATCTCTGATTGATCACTTTTATACTGTTATTGCTCATCCAGACACACCACTGACCTCAGTTTTACTGTTACTAAACATCCAGATCTCTGATTGATCACTTTTATACAGTTATTGCTCATCCTGACACACCACTGACCTCAGTTTTACTGTTACTAAACATCCAGATCTCTGATTGATCACTTTTATACAGTTATTGCTCATCCAGACACACCACTGACCTCAGTTTTACTGTTACTAAACATCCAGATCTCTGATTGATCACTTTTATACAGTTATTGCTCATCCAGATACAACATTAACCTCACTTTTACTGTTACTAAACATCCAGATCTCTGATTGATCACTTTTATACAGTTATTGCTCATCCAGATACAACATTAACCTCAGTTTTACTGTTACTAAACATCCAGATCTCTGATTGATCACTTTTATACTGTTATTGCTCATCCAGATACAACATTAACCTCAGTTTTACTGTTACTAAACATCCAGATCTCTGATTGATCACTTTTATACTGTTATTGCTCATCCAGATACAACATTAACCTCAGTTTTACTGTTACTAAACATCCAGATCTCTGATTGATCACTTTTATACTGTTATTGCTCATCCAGATACAACATTAACCTCAGTTTTACTGTTACTAAACATCCAGATCTCTGATTGATCACTTTTATACTGTTATTGCTCATCCAGACACACCACTGACCTCACTTTTACTGTTACTAAACATCCAGATCTCTGATTGATCACTTTTATACTGTTATTGCTCATCCAGACACACCACTGACCTCACTTTGACTGTTACTAAACATCCAGATCTCTGATTGATCACTTTTATACTGTTATTGCTCATCCAGATACAACACTGACCTCAGTTTGACTGTTACTAAACATCCAGATCTCTGATTGATCACTTTTATACTGTTATTGCTCATCCAGACACACCACTGACCTCACTTTGACTGTTACTAAACATCCAGATCTCTGATTGATCACTTTTATACTGTTATTGCTCATCCAGATACAACACTGACCTCAGTTTGACTGTTACTAAACATCCAGATCTCTGATTGATCACTTTTATACTGTTATTGCTCATCCAGATACAACATTAACCTCACTTTGACTGTTACTATCCATCCAGATCTCTGATTGATCACTTTTATACTGTTATTGCTCATCCAGACACACCACTGACCTCAGTTTTACTGTTACTAAACATCCAGATCTCTGATTGATCACTTTTATACTGTTATTGCTCATCCAGATACAACATTAACCTCAGTTTTACTGTTACTAAACATCCAGATCTCTGATTGATCACTTTTATACTGTTATTGCTCATCCAGATACAACATTAACCTCAGTTTTACTGTTACTAAACATCCAGATCTCTGATTGATCACTTTTATACTGTTATTGCTCATCCAGACACACCACTGACCTCACTTTTACTGTTACTAAACATCCAGATCTCTGATTGATCACTTTTATACTGTTATTGCTCATCCAGACACACCACTGACCTCACTTTGACTGTTACTAAACATCCAGATCTCTGATTGATCACTTTTATACTGTTATTGCTCATCCAGATACAACATTAACCTCACTTTGACTGTTACTAAACATCCAGATCTATGATTGATCACTTTTATACTGTTGTTGCTCATCCAGACACACCACTGACCTCAGTTTTACTGTTACTAAACATCCAGATCTCTGATTGATCACTTTTATACTGTTATTGCTCATCCAGATACAACATTAACCTCACTTTTACTGTTACTAAACATGCAGATCTCTGATTGATCACTTTTATACTGTTATTGCTCATCCAGACACACCACTGACCTCAGTTTTACTGTTACTAAACATCCAGATCTCTGATTGATCACTTTTATACTGTTATTGCTCATCCAGATACAACATTAACCTCACTTTTACTGTTACTAAACATGCAGATCTCTGATTGATCACTTTTATACTGTTATTGCTCATCCAGACACACCACTGACCTCAGTTTTACTGTTACTAAACATCCAGATCTCTGATTGATCACTTTTATACTGTTATTGCTCATCCAGATACAACATTAACCTCACTTTGACTGTTACTAAACATCCAGATCTCTGATTGATCACTTTTATACTGTTATTGCTCATCCAGATACAACATTAACCTCAGTTTTACTGTTACTGAACATCCAGATCTCTGATTGATCACTTTTATACTGTTATTGCTCATCCAGATACAACATTAACCTCAGTTTTACTGTTACTAAACATCCAGATCTCTGATTGATCACTGGTATACTGTTATTGCTCATCCAGATACAACATTAACCTCACTTTTACTGTGACTGAACATCCAGATCTCTGATTGATCACTTTTATACTGTTATTGCTCATCCAGATACAACATTAACCTCAGTTTTACTGTTACTAAACATCCAGATCTCTGATTGATCACTTTTATACAGTTATTGCTCATCCAGATACAACATTAACCTCAGTTTTACTGTTACTAAACATCCAGATCTCTGATTGATCACTTTTATACTGTTATTGCTCATCCAGACACACCACTGACCTCAGTTTTACTGTTACTAAACATCCAGATCTCTGATTGATCACTTTTATGCTGTTATTGCTCATCCAGATACAACATTAACCTCAGTCTGACTGTTACTAAACATCCAGATCTCTGATTGATCACTTTTATACAGTTATTGCTCATCCAGATACAACATTAACCTCAGTTTTACTGTTACTAAACGTCCAGATCTCTGATTGATCACTTTTATACTGTTATTGCTCATCCAGATACACCACTGACCTCAGTTTTACTGTTACTAAACATCCAGATCTCTGATTGATCACTTTTATACAGTTATTGCTCATCCAGATACAACATTAACCTCAGTTTTACTGTTACTAAACATCCAGATCTCTGATTGATCACTTTTATACTGTTATTGCTCATCCAGATACACCACTGACCTCAGTTTTACTGTTACTAAACATCCAGATCTCTGATTGATCACTTTTATACTGTTATTGCTCATCCAGATACAACATTAACCTCACTTTTACTGTTACTAAACATCCAGATCTCTGATTGATCACTTTTATACTGTTATTGCTCATCCAGATTCAACACTGACCTCACTTTGACTGTTACTAAACATCCAGATCTCTGATTGATCACTTTTATACTGTTATTGCTCATCCAGACACACCACTGACCTCAGTTTTACTGTTACTAAACATCCAGATCTCTGATTGATCACTGGTATACTGTTATTGCTCATCCAGATACAACATTAACCTCACTTTGACTGTTACTAAACATCCAGATCTCTGATTGATCACTTTTATACTGTTATTGCTCATCCAGATACAACATTAACCTCAGTTTTACTGTTACTAAACATCCAGATCTCTGATTGATCACTTTTATACTGTTATTGCTCATCCAGATACAACATTAACCTCACTTTGACTGTTACTAAACATCCAGATCTCTGATTGATCACTTTTATACTGTTATTGCTCATCCAGATACAACATTAACCTCACTTTGACTGTTAATAAACATCCAGATCTCTGATTGATCACTTTTATACTGTTATTGCTCATCCAGATACACCACTGACCTCAGTTTTACTGTTACTAAACATCCAGATCTCTGATTGATCACTTTTATACTGTTATTGCTCATCCAGATACAACATTAACCTCACTTTTACTGTTACTATCCATCCAGATCTCTGATTGATCACTTTTATACTGTTATTGCTCATCCAGACACACCACTGACCTCACTTTGACTGTTACTAAACATCCAGATCTCTGATTGATCACTTTTATACAGTTATTGCTCATCCAGATACAACATTATCCTCACTTTGACTGTTACGAAACATCCAGATCTCTGATTGATCACTTTTATACTGTTATTGCTCATCCAGACACACCACTGACCTCACTTTTACTGTTACTAAACATCCAGATCTCTGATTGATCACTTTTATACAGTTATTGCTCATCCAGATACAACATTAACCTCAGTTTTACTGTTACTAAACATCCAGATCTCTGATTGATCACTTTTATACTGTTATTGCTCATCCAGATACAACATTAACCTCAGTTTTACTGTTACTATCCATCCAGATCTCTGATTGATCACTTTTATACTGTTATTGCTCATCCAGATACAACATTAACCTCACTTTGACTGTTACTGAACATCCAGATCTCTGATTGATCACTTTTATACTGTTATTGCTCATCCAGATACAACATTAACCTCACTTTGACTGTTACTATCCATCCAGATCTCTGATTGATCACTTTTATACTGTTATTGCTCATCCAGATACAACATTAACCTCACTTTGACTGTTACTAAACATCCAGATCTCTGATTGATCTCTTTTATACTGTTATTGCTCATCCAGATACAACATTAACCTCACTTTGACTGTTACTAAACATCCAGATCTCTGATTGATCACTTTTATACTGTTATTGCTCATCCAGACACACCACTGACCTCAGTTTTACTGTTACTAAACATCCAGATCTCTGATTGATCACTTTTATACTGTTATTGCTCATCCAGACACAACATTAACCTCACTTTTACTGTTACTAAACATCCAGATCTCTGATTGATCACTTTTATACTGTTATTGCTCATCCAGACACAACATTAACCTCACTTTTACTGTTACTAAACATCCAGATCTCTGATTGATCACTTTTATACTGTTATTGCTCATCCAGACACACCACTGACCTCAGTTTTACTGTTACTATCCATCCAGATCTCTGATTGATCACTTTTATACTGTTATTGCTCATCCAGATACACCACTGACCTCAGTTTTACTGTTACTAAACATCCAGATCTCTGATTGATCACTTTTATACTGTTATTGCTCATCCAGATACAACATTAACCTCAGTTTTACTGTTACTAAACATCCAGATCTCTGATTGATCACTTTTATATAGTTATTGCTCATCCAGATACAACATTAACCTCAGTTTTACTGTTACTAAACATCCAGATCTCTGATTGATCACTTTTATACTGTTATTGCTCATCCAGACACAACATTAACCTCACTTTGACTGTTACTATCCATCCAGATCTCTGATTGATCACTTTTATATAGTTATTGCTCATCCAGATACAACATTAACCTCAGTTTTACTGTTACTAAACATCCAGATCTCTGATTGATCACTTTTATACTGTTATTGCTCATCCAGACACAACATTAACCTCACTTTGACTGTTACTATCCATCCAGATCTCTGATTGATCACTTTAATACAGTTATTGCTCATCCAGATACAACATTAACCTCAGTTTTACTGTTACTAAACATCCAGATCTCTGATTGATCACTTTTATACTGTTATTGCTCATCCAGACACACCACTGACCTCACTTTTACTGTTCCTAAACATCCAGATCTCTGATTGATCACTTTTATACTGTTATTGCTCATCCAGACACACCACTGACCTCAGTTTTACTGTTACTATCCATCCAGATCTCTGATTGATCACTTTTATACTGTTATTGCTCATCCAGATACAACATTAACCTCACTTTTACTGTTACTGAACATCCAGATCTCTGATTGATCACTTTTATACTGTTATTGCTCATCCAGACACACCACTGACCTCAGTTTTACTGTTACTAAACATCCAGATCTCTGATTGATCACTTTTATACTGTTATTGCTCATCCAGATACAACATTAACCTCAGTTTTACTGTTACTAAACATCCAGATCTCTGATTGATCACTTTTATACAGTTATTGCTCATCCAGATACAACATTAATCTCAGTGTTACTGTTACTAAACATCCAGATCTCTGATTGATCACTTTTATACTGTTATTGCTCATCCAGACACACCACTGACCTCAGTTTTACTGTTACTATCCATCCAGATCTCTGATTGATCACTTTAATACAGTTATTGCTCATCCAGATACAACATTAACCTCACTTTGACTGTTACTGAACATCCAGATCTCTGATTGATCACATTTATACTGTTATTGCTCATCCAGACACACCACTGACCTCACTTTGACTGTTACTAAACATCCAGATCTCTGATTGATCACTTTTATACTGTTATTGCTCATCCAGATACACCACTGACCTCAGTTTTACTGTTACTAAACATCCAGATCTCTGATTGATCACTTTTATACTGTTATTGCTCATCCATACACACCACTGACCTCAGTTTTACTGTTACTAATCATCCAGATCTCTGATTGATCACTTTTATACTGTTATTGCTCATCCAGATACAACATTAACCTCACTTTGACTGTTACTAAACATCCAGATCTCTGATTGATCACTTTTATACTGTTATTGCTCATCCAGACACAACACTGACCTCACTTTGACTGTTACTAAACATCCAGATCTCTGATTGATCACTTTTATACTGTTATTGCTCATCCAGACACAACATTAACCTCAGTTTTACTGTTACTAAACATCCAGAATTCTGATTGATCACTTTTATACTGTTATTGCTCATCAGACACAACATTAACCTCACTTTGACTGTTACTAAACATCCAGATCTCTGATTGATCACTTTTATACAGTTATTGCTCATCCAGATACAACATTATCCTCACTTTGACTGTTACGAAACATCCAGATCTCTGATTGATCACTTTTATACTGTTATTGCTCATCCAGACACACCACTGACCTCACTTTTACTGTTACTAAACATCCAGATCTCTGATTGATCACTTTTATACAGTTATTGCTCATCCAGATACAACATTAACCTCAGTTTTACTGTTACTAAACATCCAGATCTCTGATTGATCACTTTTATACTGTTATTGCTCATCCAGATACAACATTAACCTCAGTTTTACTGTTACTAAACATCCAGATCTCTGATTGATCACTGGTATACTGTTATTGCTCATCCAGATACAACATTAACCTCACTTTGACTGTTACTAAACATCCAGATCTCTGATTGATCACTTTTATACTGTTATTGCTCATCCAGATACAACATTAACCTCACTTTGACTGTTACTGAACATCCAGATCTCTGATTGATCACTTTTATACTGTTATTGCTCATCCAGATACAACATTAACCTCACTTTGACTGTTACTAAACATCCAGATCTCTGATTGATCACTTTTATACTGTTATTGCTCATCCAGATACAACATTAACCTCACTTTGACTGTTACTAAACATCCAGATCTCTGATTGATCTCTTTTATACTGTTATTGCTCATCCAGATACAACATTAACCTCACTTTGACTGTTACTAAACATCCAGATCTCTGATTGATCACTTTTATACTGTTATTGCTCATCCAGACACACCACTGACCTCAGTTTTACTGTTACTAAACATCCAGATCTCTGATTGATCACTTTTATACTGTTATTGCTCATCCAGACACAACATTAACCTCACTTTTACTGTTACTAAACATCCAGATCTCTGATTGATCACTTTTATACTGTTATTGCTCATCCAGACACAACATTAACCTCACTTTTACTGTTACTAAACATCCAGATCTCTGATTGATCACTTTTATACTGTTATTGCTCATCCAGACACACCACTGACCTCGGTTTTACTGTTACTATCCATCCAGATCTCTGATTGATCACTTTTATACTGTTATTGCTCATCCAGATACACCACTGACCTCAGTTTTACTGTTACTAAACATCCAGATCTCTGATTGATCACTTTTATACTGTTATTGCTCATCCAGATACAACATTAACCTCAGTTTTACTGTTACTAAACATCCAGATCTCTGATTGATCACTTTTATATAGTTATTGCTCATCCAGATACAACATTAACCTCAGTTTTACTGTTACTAAACATCCAGATCTCTGATTGATCACTTTTATACTGTTATTGCTCATCCAGACACAACATTAACCTCACTTTGACTGTTACTATCCATCCAGATCTCTGATTGATCACTTTTATATAGTTATTGCTCATCCAGATACAACATTAACCTCAGTTTTACTGTTACTAAACATCCAGATCTCTGATTGATCACTTTTATACTGTTATTGCTCATCCAGACACAACATTAACCTCACTTTGACTGTTACTATCCATCCAGATCTCTGATTGATCACTTTAATACAGTTATTGCTCATCCAGATACAACATTAACCTCAGTTTTACTGTTACTAAACATCCAGATCTCTGATTGATCACTTTTATACTGTTATTGCTCATCCAGACACACCACTGACCTCACTTTTACTGTTCCTAAACATCCAGATCTCTGATTGATCACTTTTATACTGTTATTGCTCATCCAGACACACCACTGACCTCAGTTTTACTGTTACTATCCATCCAGATCTCTGATTGATCACTTTTATACTGTTATTGCTCATCCAGATACAACATTAACCTCACTTTTACTGTTACTGAACATCCAGATCTCTGATTGATCACTTTTATACTGTTATTGCTCATCCAGACACACCACTGACCTCAGTTTTACTGTTACTAAACATCCAGATCTCTGATTGATCACTTTTATACTGTTATTGCTCATCCAGATACAACATTAACCTCAGTTTTACTGTTACTAAACATCCAGATCTCTGATTGATCACTTTTATACAGTTATTGCTCATCCAGATACAACATTAACCTCAGTTTTACTGTTACTAAACATCCAGATCTCTGATTGATCACTTTTATACTGTTATTGCTCATCCAGACACACCACTGACCTCAGTTTTACTGTTACTATCCATCCAGATCTCTGATTGATCACTTTAATACAGTTATTGCTCATCCAGATACAACATTAACCTCACTTTGACTGTTACTGAACATCCAGATCTCTGATTGATCACATTTATACTGTTATTGCTCATCCAGACACACCACTGACCTCACTTTGACTGTTACTAAACATCCAGATCTCTGATTGATCACTTTTATACTGTTATTGCTCATCCAGATACACCACTGACCTCAGTTTTACTGTTACTAAACATCCAGAACTCTGATTGATCACTTTTATACTGTTATTGCTCATCCAGACACACCACTGACCTCAGTTTTACTGTTACTAATCATCCAGATCTCTGATTGATCACTTTTATACTGTTATTGCTCATCCAGATACAACATTAACCTCACTTTGACTGTTACTAAACATCCAGATCTCTGATTGATCACTTTTATACTGTTATTGCTCATCCAGACACAACACTGACCTCACTTTGACTGTTACTAAACATCCAGATCTCTGATTGATCACTTTTATACTGTTATTGCTCATCCAGACACAACATTAACCTCAGTTTTACTGTTACTAAACATCCAGAATTCTGATTGATCACTTTTATACTGTTATTGCTCATCCAGACACAACATTAACCTCACTTTGACTGTTACTAAACATCCAGATCTCTGATTGATCACTTTTATACAGTTATTGCTCATCCAGATACAACATTAACCTCAGTTTTACTGTTACTAAACATCCAGATCTCTGATTGATCACTTTTATACTGTTATTGCTCATCCAGACACAACATTAAGCTCACTTTGACTGTTACTATCCATCCAGATCTCTGATTGATCACTTTAATACAGTTATTGCTCATCCAGATACAACATTAACCTCAGTTTTACTGTTACTAAACATCCAGATCTCTGATTGATCACTTTTATACAGTTATTGCTCATCCAGATACAACATTAACCTCAGTTTTACTGTTACTAAACATCCAGATCTCTGATTGATCACTTTTATACTGTTACTGCTCATCCAGACACAACATTAACCTCACTTTTACTGTTACTAAACATCCAGATCTCTGATTGATCACTTTTATACTGTTATTGCTCATCCAGACACACCACTGACCTCAGTTTTACTGTTACTATCCATCCAGATCTCTGATTGATCACTTTTATACTGTTATTGCTCATCCAGATACAACATTAACCTCACTTTTACTGTTACTGAACATCCAGATCTCTGATTGATCACTTTTATACTGTTATTGCTCATCCAGACACACCACTGACCTCAGTTTTACTGTTACTAAACATCCAGATCTCTGATTGATCACTTTTATACTGTTATTGCTCATCCAGATACAACATTAACCTCAGTTTTACTGTTACTAAACATCCAGATCTCTGATTGATCACTTTTATACAGTTATTGCTCATCCAGATACAACATTAACCTCAGTTTTACTGTTACTAAACATCCAGATCTCTGATTGATCACTTTTATACTGTTATTGCTCATCCAGACACACCACTGACCTCAGTTTTACTGTTACTATCCATCCAGATCTCTGATTGATCACTTTAATACAGTTATTGCTCATCCAGATACAACATTAACCTCACTTTGACTGTTACTGAACATCCAGATCTCTGATTGATCACTTTTATACTGTTATTGCTCATCCAGACACACCACTGACCTCACTTTGACTGTTACTAAACATCCAGATCTCTGATTGATCACTTTTATACTGTTATTGCTCATCCAGATACACCACTGACCTCAGTTTTACTGTTACTAAACATCCAGATCTCTGATTGATCACTTTTATACTGTTATTGCTCATCCAGACACACCACTGACCTCAGTTTTACTGTTACTAAACATCCAGATCTCTGATTGATCACTTTTATACTGTTATTGCTCATCCAGATACAACATTAACCTCACTTTGACTGTTACTAAACATCCAGATCTCTGATTGATCACTTTTATACTGTTATTGCTCATCCAGACACAACACTGACCTCACTTTGACTGTTACTAAACATCCAGATCTCTGATTGATCACTTTTATACTGTTATTGCTCATCCAGACACAACATTAACCTCAGTTGTACTGTTACTAAACATCCAGATCTCTGATTGATCACTTTTATACTGTTATTGCTCATCCAGACACAACATTAACCTCACTTTGACTGTTACTAAACATCCAGATCTCTGATTGATCACTTTTATACTGTTATTGCTCATCCAGATACAACATTAACCTCACTTTGACTGTTACTAAACATCCAGATCTCTGATTGATCACTTTTATACTGTTATTGCTCATCCAGACACACCACTGACCTCGGTTTTACTGTTACTAAACATCCAGATCTCTGATTGATCACTTTTATACTGTTATTGCTCATCCAGATGCACCACTGACCTCACTTTGACTGTTACTATCCATCCAGATCTCTGATTGATCACTTTTATACTGTTATTGCTCATCCAGATACAACATTAACCTCAGTTTTACTGTTACTATCCATCCAGATCTCTGATTGATCACTTTTATACTGTTATTGCTCATCCAGACACACCACTGACCTCAATTTGACTGTTACTAAACATCCAGATCTCTGATTGATCACTTTTATACTGTTATTGCTCATCCAGATACAACACTGACCTCAGTTCTACTGTTACTAAACATCCAGATCTCTGATTGATCACTTTTATGCTGTTATTGCTCATCCAGACACACCACTGACCTCAGTTTTACTGTTACTAAACATCCAGATCTCTGATTGATCACTTTTATACTGTTATTGCTCATCCAGATACAACATTAACCTCACTTTGACTGTTACTAAACATCCAGATCTCTGATTGATCACTTTTATACTGTTATTGCTCATCCAGATACAACATTAACCTCACTTTGACTGTTACTAAACATCCAGATCTCTGATTGATCACTTTTATACAGTTATTGCTCATCCAGATACAACATTAACCTCAGTTTTACTGTTACTAAACATCCAGATCTCTGATTGATCACTTTTAAACAGTTATTGCTCATCCAGATACAACATTAACCTCAGTTTTACTGTTACTAAACATCCAGATCTCTGATTGATCACTTTTATACTGTTATTGCTCATCCAGACACACCACTGACCTCACTTTGACTGTTACTATCCATCCAGATCTCTGATTGATCACTTTTATACTGTTATTGCTCATCCAGATACAACACTGACCTCAGTTTTACTGTTACTAAACATCCAGATCTCTGATTGATCACTTTTATGCTGTTATTGCTCATCCAGACACACCACTGACCTCACTTTTACTGTTACTATCCATCCAGATCTCTGATTGATCACTTTTATACTGTTATTGCTCATCCAGATACAACACTGACCTCAGTTTTACTGTTACTAAACATCCAGATATATGATTGATCACTTTTATGCTGTTATTGCTCATCCAGACACACCACTGACCTCAGTTTTACTGTTACTAAACATCCAGATCTCTGATTGATCACTTTTATACTGTTATTGCTCATCCAGATACAACATTAACCTCAGTTTTACTGTTACTAAACATCCAGATATATGATTGATCACTTTTATACTGTTATTGCTCATCCAGATACAACATTAACCTCACTTTGACTGTTACTAAACATCCAGATCTCTGATTGATCACTTTTATACAGTTATTGCTCATCCAGATACAACATTAACCTCACTTTGACTGTTACTAAACATCCAGATCTCTGATTGATCACTTTTATACTGTTATTGCTCATCCAGATACAACATTAACCTCACTTTTACTGTTACTAAACATCCAGATCTCTGATTGATCACTTTTATACTGTTATTGCTCATCCAGATACAACATTAACCTCACTTTGACTGTTACTAAACATCCAGATCTATGATTGATCACTTTTATACTGTTATTGCTCATCCAGATACAACATTAACCTCACTTTGACTGTTACTAAACATCCAGATCTCTGATTGATCACTTTTATAATGTTATTGCTCATCCAGATACAACATTAACCTCACTTTGACTGTTACTAAACATCCAGATCTATGATTGATCACTTTTATACTGTTATTGCTCATCCAGATACAACATTAACCTCACTTTGACTGTTACTAAACATCCAGATCTCTGATTGATCACTTTTATACTGTTATTGCTCATCCAGACACACCACTGACCTCACTTTTACTGTTACTAAACATCCAGATCTCTGATTGATCACTTTTATACTGTTATTGCTCATCCAGACACACCACTGACCTCACTTTTACTGTTACTAAACATCCAGATCTCTGATTGATCACTTTTATACTGTTATTGCTCATCCAGATACAACATTAACCTCACTTTGACTGTTACTAAACATCCAGATCTCTGATTGATCACTTTTATACTGTTATTGCTCATCCAGACACACCACGGACCTCACTTTTACTGTTACTAAACATCCAGATCTCTGATTGATCACTTTTATACAGTTATTGCTCATCCAGATACAACATTAACCTCACTTTGACTGTTACTAAACATCCAGATCTCTGATTGATCACTTTTATACTGTTATTGCTCATCCAGACACACCACTGACCTCAGTTTTACTGTTACTAAACATCCAGATCTCTGATTGATCACTTTTATACTGTTATTGCTCATCCAGATACAACATTAACCTCACTTTGACTGTTACTAAACATCCAGATCTCTGATTGATCACTTTTATACTGTTATTGCTCATCCAGATACAACATTAACCTCACTTTTACTGTTACTAAACATCCAGATCTCTGATTGATCACTTTTATACTGTTATTGCTCATCCAGATACAACATTAACCTCACTTTGACTGTTACTAAACATCCAGATCTCTGATTGATCACTTTTATACAGTTATTGCTCATCCAGACACACCACTGACCTCAGTTCTACTGTTACGAATCATCCAGATCTCTGATTGATCACTTTTATACAGTTATTGCTCATCCAGACACACCACTGACCTCAGTTTTACTGTTACTAAACATCCAGATCTCTGATTGATCACTTTTATACAGTTATTGCTCATCCAGATACAACATTAACCTCAGTTTTACTGTTACTAAACATCCAGATCTCTGATTGATCACTTTTATACAGTTATTGCTCATCCAGATACAACATTAACCTCACTTTGACTGTTACTAAACATCCAGATCTCTGATTGATCACTTTTATACTGTTATTGCTCATCCAGATACAACATTAACCTCACTTTTACTGTTACTAAACATCCAGATCTCTGATTGATCACTTTTATACTGTTATTGCTCATCCAGATACAACATTAACCTCACTTTGACTGTTACTAAACATCCAGATCTCTGATTGATCACTTTTATACAGTTATTGCTCATCCAGACACACCACTGACCTCAGTTCTACTGTTACGAATCATCCAGATCTCTGATTGATCACTTTTATACAGTTATTGCTCATCCAGACACACCACTGACCTCAGTTTTACTGTTACTAAACATCCAGATCTCTGATTGATCACTTTTATACAGTTATTGCTCATCCAGATACAACATTAACCTCAGTTTTACTGTTACTAAACATCCAGATCTCTGATTGATCACTTTTATACAGTTATTGCTCATCCAGATACAACATTAACCTCAGTTTTACTGTTACTAAACATCCAGATCTCTGATTGATCACTTTTATACTGTTATTGCTCATCCAGATACAACATTAACCTCACTTTTACTGTTACTAAACATCCAGATCTCTGATTGATCACTTTTATACTGTTATTGCTCATCCAGATACAACATTAACCTCACTTTGACTGTTACTAAACATCCAGATCTCTGATTGATCACTTTTATACTGTTATTGCTCATCCAGATACAACATTAACCTCACTTTTACTGTTACTAAACATCCAGATCTCTGATTGATCACTTTTATACTGTTATTGCTCATCCAGACACACCACTGACCTCAGTTTGACTGTTACTAAACATCCAGATCTCTGATTGATCACTTTTATACTGTTATTGCTCATCCAGATACAACATTAACCTCACTTTGACTGTTACTAAACATCTAGATCTATGATTGATCACTTTTATACTGTTATTGCTCATCCAGATACAACATTAACCTCACTTTGACTGTTACTAAACATCCAGATCTCTGATTGATCACTTTTATACTGTTATTGCTCATCCAGACACACCACTGACCTCACTTTGACTGTTACTAAACATCCAGATCTCTGATTGATCACTTTTATACTGTTATTGCTCATCCAGACACACCACTGACCTCGGTTTTACTGTTACTAAACATCCAGATCTCTGATTGATCACTTTTATACTGTTATTGCTCATCCAGACACACCACTGACCTCACTTTGACTGTTACTAAACATCCAGATCTCTGATTGATCACTTTTATACAGTTATTGCTCATCCAGACACACCACTGACCTCAGTTTTACTGTTACTAAACATCCAGATCTCTGATTGATCACTTTTATACTGTTATTGCTCATCCAGACACACCACTGACCTCACTTTGACTGTTACTAAACATCCAGATCTCTGATTGATCACTTTTATATTGTTATTGCTCATCCAGACACACCACTGACCTCGGTTTTACTGTTACTAAACATCCAGATCTCTGATTGATCACTTTTATACTGTTATTGCTCATCCAGACACACCACTGACCTCACTTTGACTGTTACTAAACATCCAGATCTCTGATTGATCACTTTTATACAGTTATTGCTCATCCAGACACACCACTGACCTCAGTTTTACTGTTACTAAACATCCAGATCTCTGATTGATCACTTTTATACAGTTATTGCTCATCCAGACACACCACTGACCTCACTTTGACTGTTACTAAACATCCAGATCTCTGATTGATCACTTTTATACTGTTATTGCTCATCCAGGCACACCACTGACCTCAGTTTTACTGTTACTAAACATCCAGATCTCTGATTGATCACTTTTATACTGTTATTGCTCATCCAGACACACCACTGACCTCAGTTTTACTGTTACTAAACATCCAGATATATGATTGATCACTGGTATACTGTTATTGCTCATCCAGATACAACATTAACCTCACTTTTACTGTTACTAAACATCCAGATCTCTGATTGATCACTTTTATACTGTTATTGCTCATCCAGACACACCACTGACCTCAGTTTTACTGTTACTAAACATCCAGATATATGATTGATCACTGGTATACTGTTATTGCTCATCCAGATACAACATTAACCTCACTTTGACTGTTATGACCCATGCATATATATGAATATTCCTGTTATACTGTGACAGAGCATCACTGGCCTCAGTTTTATCGCTACTCCCCTTCCATATATATCACAGATTTAACTTTACAGTCACTGTATATCCAGGGACATCACTGCCCTCACTTGTACTTTCATTAGATCCAGTTGAAACACTAGCACAGTGTTGTACAAGGGCACTGTTTGAGAAAAACTACTCTCTTTCAGTGTACCTTATATCTCACTGAACCGAGGAAGAGTTACACAATTTAAATGGAGAGTTAACTAGTTTAGTAAATTTATTCACAGTGACCGTTAGTTTAATTAATTAATGAGCATTGATCCTATTTGGAATTTACAAAATTTCCACGAAAGAACCATAATGTATTGTGTAAAATAGATAGAAATGTCTGATTTCCCCAGGTCTGATATTTGATGGAGTTTGACCAGTTCATTATTTCAGTTCCCATGTGTGATTACTGACCCCAGCTCTGAGAAGTGGATATATATTCTCTGGAATTACATCGGATCATGTAAATAATTTGAAATCTGTAAATGAATCAGCTCCCACTTCACATCATTCCTATCAGATCAAGAGATTCGTGTCAGCTGTTATTCCCAATATCGTTCATCATATGATCATATTCACTTGTTTGTGGGGCTTTCAATTCACATCTGTTTAATATCTGGTTTAATTTGTGTTGCTGTATAAAAAAAATTAGATTGTCAAGGGTTAATGCTGCTGTTCAGTGATTGGGATTAATGTTTCTCAGCTTGGAGCCTAAATATTCTCGGCTCCTCATTAGTTACTGTAAGTTCAGGAGAACAAATTTCACAATTCTCCCATTAACACTTCTCAGATCACAGAATATATTTTAACAGATTTGTCCAAACAAACACTTAGCTCAATTTAACAATTCAATCCCCTTCAAGACAGTCATGATAGTCTCTGGTTGTCTGAATGGGAGATGTAACTATGACTGGGAATGTAACCTGTCTTGTTTACCACTGGGGTTCAGGGTCACTCTGACTGAGGGAAATTTCAAGGGGATCTTGTGTTGCTCTGTGTCAGCTTAGATTCAGAAAATTAGAAACAAAACATATGTACCAGATGCCCAGCTGTGTTAGCAAAATTTTCAGAGAGACCTCCCTCCGACCCCCTCCCCCTTCCACCCCAATGAGGGTGTCTCCATTATTAGGATGGCTGAGCATTTGCACAGTGATTCTATGTAGACTCACACGTATGAAGAGGAATAGAGAATCTGCAAAATGTATTGCTTCCAATTCGGAGAATCTGTTACCATATTTTGTCAGCTCTGCTATTAAACTAGCACTGTTCCGTCAAAAAGACTGTATTTTTAATAGACCAGAGTGAAGCTGATCTCCATAGGAAAACTTCTCTGAGTCAGATGAACATTTAATAGTTTGGTATTGAGTGTTTAATCAGAAAATTATATGAATTGAATTATTGATTTGTGCAAATCCACACCTAAAAAATCTTTAAAATATATTCCATTAAAATTAACAGTGGGAAGTATACTGTCTGAATCTGCTATGTTCATCGAACTGGAATTAATAAAAAACAGAGACAATGAGTTCCCATGGAGACTGATATTAATTACAGTCAGTGAACAACTGAAATTAACTCATTTTACTCAGGCATCTTACATATATAATAGAAGGTTTATAAGGTCTATAGAAGGGGCATTGATAGGTTAGATAGGAAGAAACCTTTCCCTGAGTGGAGGGGTCAATAACCAAAGGGCATAGATTTAAGGTAAGGGGAAGAAGGTTCAGAGGGGATTTGCAGAAAATGAAATTTCACCCAGAATGTGGTTGGAATCTGGAATGCCCTGCCTGAAAAGGTGGTAGAGTCAGGAACCCTCACAACATTTAAGAAGTACTTCGATGTGCACTTGAAACATCATAGCATACAAGGCGACGGGCCAAGTGCCGGAAAACGGGATTAGAATAGTTAGGTGCTTGATGACCGGCACAGACACGATGTACCGAAGGGCCTGTTTCTGTGCTGTATAACTCTATGACTCTATGTGTACATTCATATTACATAATGCAACATTTGGCAGATATTTAACATCTCTAACGTGAGTTTTCCAAACTGTTGGGAAGGTATATAACATGATAGCTGCAGTCTGGTAACACTGGCAGGAAGAAGGAGGAATCTTTTAGTTACCGATTACAGATAATTTCAGTGGTAAATTGTCATTTCAATGAAAGATTACACAATTCTCACAGATCGGTTTACCCTCAGATACTGCCCCTGAAACATGGAGAGGGTCAGCTGAAAGCTAAACTCATCTGACACAGCACAGTGCAATGCCAATATGTTTTGCCAAGATTGGATTTTTCAGGAACTGATCTTTGTGCGAATTGGATTGTCCTTAATGACCCTCCTTATTGTTGTTATTTAAATAGATTCTGTGCTGAGATAATGCCTGCTGCTTCTGTGGCCACCTGACTGGAAGTAATAGGATTGTGGAACCTGAGAGACTCAGTGGAAGTTTCAAGAACTCATTGCTTCTCACAGAAACTGTGGAAAGACCTGAATGTTATCTGGAAATGTCACTGATCTCATACCTAAACTTTTACTATTATTATCCATCCAGGCACAATAATTCCCTTACTTGGACTGCCACCAAAAATCCATGTATATTACATAACTATATGATTAATTTCTATTATACAGTTACTGCTCAACCAGATACAAAAGTGACCTTACTTTTCTAATAGCCCAGGATCAATCCCAAACTATAGCCACTGCCCCACTCCTTCAGTATACAGCTGTATCAATCCCAAACTATAGCCACTGCCCCACTCCTTCAGTATACAGCTGCATCAATCCCAAACTATAGCCACTGCCCCACTCCTTCAGTATACAGCTGTATCAATCCCAAACTATAGCCACTGCCCCACCCCTTCAGTATACAACTGTATCAATCCCAAACTATAGCCACTGCCCCACTCCTTCAGTATACAACTGTATCAATCCCAAACTATAGCCACTGCCCCACCCCTTCAGTATACAGCTGCATCAATCCCAAACTATAGCCACTGCCCCACTCCTTCAGTATACAACTGTATCAATCCCAAACTAATGACACTGCCCCACTCCTTCCCTATACCGCTGTATCAATCCCAAAATAATCCAACTGCCCCACTCCTTCCCTATACCACTGTATCAATCCCAAACTAATCCCACTGCCCCACTCCTTCCCTATCCCACTGTTTCAATCCCAAACTAATGCCACTGCCCCGCTCCTTCTCCATACCGCTGTATCAATCCCAAAATAATCCCACTGCCCAACTCCTTCCCTATACCTCTGTATCAATCCCAAACAAATCCTACTGCCCCTCTACTTCCCCATAGCCCTGAATCAATCCCAAACTAATACCACTGTCCCACTCCTTCCCTATATTCCTGTACCAATGCCAAACGAATCCTCCTGCTCCACTCCTTCTCCATAGCCCTGTATCAACACAAACAAATCTCACTGCCCACTCCTTCCCTATATTCCTGTACCAATCCCAAACAAATCTCACTGCCCACTCCTTCCCTATATTCCTGTACCAATCCCAAACAAATCTCACTGCCCACTCCTTCCCTATATTCCTGTACCAATCCCAAACAAATCTCACTGCCCACTCCTTCCCTATATTCCTGTACCAATCCCAAACAAATCTCACTGCCCACTCCTTCCCTATATTCCTGTATCAACCCAAACAAATCTCACTGCCCACTCCTTCCCTATATTCCTGTATCAATCCCAAACAAATCTCACTGCCCACTCCTTCCCTATATTCCTGTACCAATCCCAAACGAATCCTCCTGCTCCACTCCTTCTCCATAGCCCTGTATCAACCCAAACAAATCTCACTGCCCACTCCTTCCCTATATTCCTGTACCAATCCCAAACAAATCTCACTGCCCACTCCTTCCCTATATTCCTGTATCAATCCCAAACAAATCTCACTGCCCACTCCTTCCCTATATTCCTGTACCAATCCCAAACAAATCTCACTGCCCACTCCTTCCCTATATTCCTGTATCAACCCAAACAAATCTCACTGCCCACTCCTTCCCTATATTCCTGTACCAATCCCAAACAAATCTCACTGCCCACTCCTTCCCTATATTCCTGTACCAATCCCAAACAAATCTCACTGCCCACTCCTTCCCTATATTCCTGTATCAACCCAAACAAATCTCACTGCCCACTCCTTCCCTATATTCCTGTATCAACCCAAACAAATCTCACTGCCCACTCCTTCCCTATATTCCTGTACCAATCCCAAACAAATCTCACTGCCCACTCCTTCCCTATATTCCTGTATCAACCCAAACAAATCTCACTGCCCACCCCTTCCCTATATTCCTGTATCAACCCAAACAAATCTCACTGCCCACTCCTTCCCTATATTCCTGTACCAATCCCAAACAAATCTCACTGCCCACTCCTTCCCTATATTCCTGTATCAACCCAAACAAATCTCACTGCCCACTCCTTCCCAATATTCCTGTACCAATCCCAAACAAATCTCACTGCCCACTCCTTCCCTATATTCCTGTACCAATCCCAAACAAATCTCACTGCCCACTCCTTCCCTATATTCCTGTACCGATCCCAAACAAATCTCACTGCCCACTCCTTCCCTATATTCCTGTACCAATCCCAAACAAATCTCACTGCCCACTCCTTCCCTATATTCCTGTACCAATCCCAAACAAATCTCACTGCCCACTCCTTCCCTATATTCCTGTATCAACCCAAACAAATCTCACTGCCCACTCCTTCCCTATATTCCTGTACCAATCCCAAACAAATCTCACTGCCCACTCCTTCCCTATATTCCTGTATCAACCCAAACAAATCTCACTGCCCACTCCTTCCCTATATTCCTGTATCAACCCAAACAAATCTCACTGCCCACTCCTTCCCTATATTCCTGTACCAATCCCAAACAAATCTCACTGCCCACTCCTTCCCTATATTCCTGTACCAATCCCAAACAAATCTCACTGCCCACTCCTTCGCTATATTCCTGTATCAACCCAAACAAATCTCACTGCCCACTCCTTCCCTATATTCCTGTACCAATCCCAAACAAATCTCACTGCCCACTCCTTCCCTATATTCCTGTATCAACCCAAACAAATCTCACTGCCCACTCCTTCCCTATATTCCTGTATCAACCCAAACAAATCTCACTGCCCACTCCTTCCCTATATTCCTGTACCAATCCCAAACAAATCTCACTGCCCACTCCTTCCCTATATTCCTGTACCAATCCCAAACAAATCTCACTGCCCACTCCTTCCCTATATTCCTGTACCAATCCCAAACAAATCTCACTGCCCACTCCTTCCCTATATTCCTGTATCAACCCAAACAAATCTCACTGCCCACTCCTTCCCTATATTCCTATATCAACCCAAACAAATCTCACTGCCCACTCCTTCCCTATATTCCTGTACCAATCCCAAACAAATCTCACTGCCCACTCCTTCCCTATATTCCTGTACCAATCCCAAACAAATCTCACTGCCCACTACTTCCCTATATTCCTGTATCAACCCAAACAAATCTCACTGCCCACTCCTTCCCTATATTCCTGCATCAGCCCAAACAAATCTCACTGCCCACTCCTTCCCTATATTCCTGTACCAATCCCAAACAAATCTCACTGCCCACTCCTTCCCTATATTCCTGTACCAATCCCAAACAAATCTCACTGCCCACTCCTTCCCTATATTCCAGTATCAACCCAAACAAATCTCACTGCCCACTCCTTCCCTATATTCCTGTACCAATCCCAAACAAATCTCACTGCCCACTCCTTCCCTATATTCCTGTACCAATCCCAAACAAATCTCACTGCCCACTCCTTCCCTATATTCCTGTATCAACCCAAACAAATCTCACTGCCCACTCCTTCCCTATATTCCTGTACCAATCCCAAACAAATCTCACTTCCCACTCCTTCGCTATATTCCTGTATCAACCCAAACAAATCTCACTGCCCACTCCTTCCCTATATTCCTGTACCAATCCCAAACAAATCTCACTGCCCACTCCTTCCCTATATTCCTGTATCAACCCAAACAAATCTCACTGCCCACTCCTTCCCTATATTCCTGTATCAACCCAAACAAATCTCACTGCCCACTCCTTCCCTATATTCCTGTACCAATCCCAAACATATCTCACTGCCCACTCCTTCCCTATATTCCTGTACCAATCCCAAACAAATCTCACTGCCCACTCCTTCCCTATATTCCAGTATCAACCCAAACAAATCTCACTGCCCACTCCTTCCCTATATTCCTGTACCAATCCCAAACAAATCTCACTGCCCACTCCTTCCCTATATTCCTGTACCAATCCCAAACAAATCTCACTGCCCACTCCTTCCCTATATTCCTGTATCAACCCAAACAAATCTCACTGCCCACTCCTTCCCTATATTCCTGTACCAATCCCAAACAAATCTCACTGCCCACTCCTTCGCTATATTCCTGTATCAACCCAAACAAATCTCACTGCCCACTCCTTCCCTATATTCCTGTACCAATCCCAAACAAATCTCACTGCCCACTCCTTCCCTATATTCCTGTATCAACCCAAACAAATCTCACTGCCCACTCCTTCCCTATATTCCTGTACCAAACCCAAACAAATCTCACTGCCCACTCCTTCCCTATATTCCTGTACCAATCCCAAACAAATCTCACTGCCCACTCCTTCCCTATATTTCTGTACCAATCCCAAACAAATCTCACTGCCCACTCCTTCCCTATATTCCTGTACCAATCCCAAACAAATCTCACTGCCCACTCCTTCCCTATATTCCTGTATCAACCCAAACAAATCTCACTGCCCACTCCTTCCCTATATTCCTATATCAACCCAAACAAATCTCACTGCCCACTCCTTCCCTATATTCCTGTACCAATCCCAAACAAATCTCACTGCCCACTCCTTCCCTATATTCCTGTACCAATCCCAAACAAATCTCACTGCCCACTACTTCCCTATATTCCTGTATCAACCCAAACAAATCTCACTGCCCACTCCTTCCCTATATTCCTGCATCAGCCCAAACAAATCTCACTGCCCACTCCTTCCCTATATTCCTGTACCAATCCCAAACAAATCTCACTGCCCACTCCTTCCCTATATTCCTGTACCAATCCCAAACAAATCTCACTGCCCACTCCTTCCCTATATTCCAGTATCAACCCAACAAATCTCACTGCCCACTCCTTCCCTATATTCCTGTACCAATCCCAAACAAATCTCACTGCCCACTCCTTCCCTATATTCCTGTACCAATCCCAAACAAATCTCACTGCCCACTCCTTCGCTATATTCCTGTATCAACCCAAACAAATCTCACTGCCCACTCCTTCCCTATATTCCTGTATCAACCCAAACAAATCTCAATGCCCACTCCTTCCCTATATTCCTGTACCAATCCCAAACAAATCTCACTGCCCACTCCTTCCCTATATTCCTGTATCAACCCAAACAAATCTCACTGCCCACTCCTTCCCTATATTCCTGTATCAATCCCAAACAAATCTCACTGCCCACTCCTTCCCTATATTCCTGTATCAACCCAAACAAATCTCACTGCCCACTCCTTCCCTATATTCCTGTACCAATCCCAAACAAATCTCACTGCCCACTCCTTCCCTATATTCCTGTATCAACCCAAACAAATCTCACTGCCCACTCCTTCCCTATATTCCTGTACCAATCCCAAACAAATCTCACTGCCCACTCCTTCCCTATATTCCTGTACCAATCCCAAACAAATCTCACTGCCCACTCCTTCCCTATATTCCTGTATCAACCCAAACAAATCTCACTGCCCACTCCTTCCCTATATTCCTGTATCAATCCCAAACAAATCTCACTGCCCACTCCTTCCCTATATTCCTGTATCAACCCAAACAAATCTCACTGCCCACTCCTTCCCTATATTCCTGTACCAATCCCAAACAAATCTCACTGCCCACTCCTTCCCTATATTCCTGTATCAACCCAAACAAATCTCACTGCCCACTCCTTCCCTATATTCCTGTACCAATCCCAAACAAATCTCACTGCCCACTCCTTCCCTATATTCCTGTACCAATCCCAAACAAATCTCACTGCCCACTCCTTCCCTATATTCCTGTACCAATCCCAAACAAATCTCACTGTCCACTCCTTCCCTATATTCCTGTACCAATCCCAAACAAATCTCACTGCCCACTCCTTCCCTATATTCCTGTACCAATCCCAAACAAATCTCACTGCCCACTCCTTCCCTATATTCCTGTATCAACTCAAACAAATCTCACTGCCCACTCCTTCCCTATATTCCTGTATCAATCCCAAACAAATCTCACTGCCCACCCCTTCCCTATATTCCTGTATCAACCCAAACAAATCTCACTGCCCACTCCTTCCCTATATTCCTGTACCAATCCCAAACAAATCTCACTGCCCACTCCTTCCCTATATTCCTGTATCAACCCAAACAAATCTCACTGCCCACTCCTTCCCTATATTCCTGTACCAATCCCAAACAAATCTCACTGCCCACTCCTTCCCTATATTCCTGTACCAATCCCAAACAAATCTCACTGCCCACTCCTTCCCTATATTCCTGTATCAACCCAAACAAATCTCACTGCCCACTCCTTCCCTATATTCCTGTATCAATCCCAAACAAATTTCACTGCCCACTCCTTCCCTATATTCCTGTATCAACACAAACAAATCTCACTGCCCACTCCTTCCCTATATTCCTGTACCAATCCCAAACAAATCTCACTGCCCACTCCTTCCCTATATTCCTGTATCAACCCAAACAAATCTCACTGCCCACTCCATCCCTATATTCCTGTACCAATCCCAAACAAATCTCACTGCCCACTCCTTCCCTATATTCCTGTACCAATCCCAAACAAATCTCACTGCCCACTCCTTCCCTATATTCCTGTATCAACCCAAACAAATCTCACTGCCCACTCCTTCCCTATATTCCTGTACCAATCCCAAACAAATCTCACTGCCCACTCCTTCCCTATATTCCTGTACCAATCCCAAACAAATCTCACTGCCCACTCCTTCCCTATATTCCTGTACCAATCGCAAACAAATCTCACTGCCCACTCCTTCCCTATATTCCTTTATCAACCCAAACAAATCTCACTGCCCACTCCTTCCCTATATTCCTGTATCAACCCAAACAAATCTCACTGCCCACTCCTTCCCGATATTCCTGTACCAATCCCAAACAAATCTCACTGCCCACTCCTTCCCTATATTCCTGTACCAATCCCAAACAAATCTCACTGCCCACTCCTTCCCTATATTCCTGTACCAATCCCAAACAAATCTCACTGCCCACTCCTTCCCTATATTCCTGTATCAACCCAAACAAATCTCACTGCCCACTCCTTCCCTATATTCCTGTAACAATCCCAAACAAATCTCACTGCCCACTCCTTCCCTATATTCCTGTACCAATCCCAAACAAATCTCACTGCCCACTCCTTCCCTATATTCCTGTACCAATCCCAAACAAATCTCACTGCCCACTCCTTCCCTATATTCCTGTACCAATCCCAAACAAATCTCACTGCCCACTCCTTCCCTATATTCCTGTATCAACCCAAACAACTCTCACTGCCCACTCCTTCCCTATATTCCTGTATCAATCCCAAACAAATCTCACTGCCCACTCCTTCCCTATATTCCTGTATCAATCCCAAACAAATCTCACTGCCCACTCCTTCCCTATATTCCTGTATCAACCCAAACAAATCTCACTGCCCACTCCTTCCCTATATTCCTGTACCAATCCCAAACAAATCTCACTGCCCACTCCTTCCCTATATTCCTGTACCAATCCCAAACAAATCTCACTGCCCACTCCTTCCCTATATTCCTGTACCAATCCCAAACAAATCTCACTGCCCACTCCTTCCCTATATTCCTGTATCAACCCAAACAAATCTCACTGCCCACTCCTTCCCTATATTCCTGTATCAATCCCAAACAAATCTCACTGCCCACTCCTTCCCTATATTCCTGTATCAACCCAAACAAATCTCACTGCCCACTCCTTCCCTATATTCCTGTACCAATCCCAAACAAATCTCACTGCCCACTCCTTCCCTATATTCCTGTATCAACCCATACAAATCTCACTGCCCACTCCTTCCCTATATTCCTGTACCAATCCCAAACAAATCTCACTGCCCACTCCTTCCCTATATTCCTGTACCAATCCCAAACAAATCTCACTGCCCACTCCTTCCCTATATTCCTGTATCAACCCAAACAAATCTCACTGCCCACTCCTTCCCTATATTCCTGTATCAATCCCAAACAAATCTCACTGCCCACTCCTTCCCTATATTCCTGTATCAATCCCAAACAAATCTCACTGCCCACTCCTTCCCTATATTCCTGTACCAATCCCAAACAAATCTCACTGCCCACTCCTTCCCTATATTCCTGTATCAATCCCAAACGAATCTCACTGCCCACTCCTTCCCTATATTCCTGTATCAACCCAAACAAATCTCACTGCCCACTCCTTCCCTATATTCCTGTTCCAATCCCAAACAAATATCACTGCCCACTCCTTCCCTATATTCCTGTACCAATCCCAAACAAATCTCACTGCCCACTCCTTCCCTATATTCCTGTATCAACCCAAACAAATCTCACTGCCCACTCCTTCCCTATATTCCTGTATCAACCCAAACAAATCTCACTGCCCACTCCTTCCCTATATTCCTGTACCAATCCCAAACAAATCTCACTGCCCACTCCTTCCCTATATTCCTGTACCAATCCCAAACAAATCTCACTGCCCACTCCTTCCCTATATTCCTGTATCAACCCAAACAAATCTCACTGCCCACTCCTTCCCTATATTCCTGTATCAATCCCAAAAAAATCTCACTGCCCACTCCTTCCCTATATTCCTGTATCAATCCCAAACAAATCTCACTGCCCACTCCTTCCCTATATTCCTGTATCAACCCAAACAAATCTCACTGCCCACTCCTTCCCTATATTCCTGTACCAATCCCAAACAAATCTCACTGCCCACTCCTTCCCTATATTCCTGTATCAACCCAAACAAATCTCACTGCCCACTCCTTCCCTATATTCCTGTACCAATCCCAAACAAATCTCACTGTCCACTCCTTCCCTATATTCCTGTACCAATCCCAAACAAATCTCACTGCCCACTCCTTCCCTATATTTCTGTACCAATCCCAAACAAATCTCACTGCCCACTCCTTCCCTATATTCCTGTATCAACCCAAACAAATCTCACTGCCCACTCCTTCCCTATATTCCTGTATCAATCCCAAACAAATCTCACTGCCCACTCCTTCCCTATATTCCTGTATCAACCCAAACAAATCTCACTGCCCACTCCTTCCCTATATTCCTGTACCAATCCCAAACAAATCTCACTGCCCACTCCTTCCCTATATTCCTGTATCAACCCAAACAAATCTCACTGCCCACTCCTTCCCTATATTCCTGTACCAATCCCAAACAAATCTCACTGCCCACTCCTTCCCTATATTCCTGTACCAATCCCAAACAAAACTCACTGCCCACTCCTTCCCTATATTCCTGTATCAACCCAAACAAATCTCACTGCCCACTCCTTCCCTATATTCCTGTATCAACCCAAACAAATCTCACTGCCCACTCCTTCCCTTTATTCCTGTACCAATCCCAAACAAATCTCACTGCCCACTCCTTCCCTATATTCCTGTACCAATCCCAAACAAATCTCACTGCCCACTCCTTCCCTATATTCCTGTATCAACCCAAACAAATCTCACTGCCCACTCCTTCCCTATATTCCTGTATCAATCCCAAACAAATCTCACTGCCCACTCCTTCCCTATATTCCTGTATCAATCCCAAACAAATCTCACTGCCCACTCCTTCCCTATATTCCTGTATCAACCCAAACAAATCTCACTGCCCACTCCTTCCAATATTCCTGTACCAATCCCAAACAAATCTCACTGCCCACTCCTTCCCTATATTCCTGTATCAACCCAAACAAATCTCACTGCCCACTCCTTCCCTATATTCCTGTATCAATCCCAAACAAATCTCACTGCCCACTCCTTCCCTATATTCCTGTATCAACCCAAACAAATCTCACTTCCCACTCCTTCCCTATATTCCTGTACCAATCCCAAACAAATCTCACTGTCCACTCCTTCCCTATATTCCTGTACCAATCCCAAACAAATCTCACTGCCCACTCCTTCCCTATATTTCTGTACCAATCCCAAACAAATCTCACTGCCCACTCCTTCCCTATATTCCTGTATCAACCCAAACAAATCTCACTGCCCACTCCTTCCCTATATTCCTGTATCAATCCCAAACAAATCTCACTGCCCACTCCTTCCCTATATTCCTGTATCAACCCAAACAAATCTCACTGCCCACTCCTTCCCTATATTCATGTACCAATCCCAAACAAATCTCACTGCCCACTCCTTCCCTATATTCCTGTATCAACACAAACAAATCTCACTGCCCACTCCTTCCCTATATTCCTGTACCAATCCCAAACAAATCTCACTGCCCACTCCTTCCCTATATTCCTGTACCAATCCCAAACAAAACTCACTGCCCACTCCTTCCCTATATTCCTGTATCAACCCAAACAAATCTCACTGCCCACTCCTTCCCTATATTCCTGTATCAACCCAAACAAATCTCACTGCCCACTCCTTCCCTATATTCCTGTACCAATCCCAAACAAATCTCACTGCCCACTCCTTCCCTATATTCCTGTACCAATCCCAAACAAATCTCACTGCCCACTCCTTCCCTATATTCCTGTATCAACCCAAACAAATCTCACTGCCCACTCCTTCCCTATATTCCTGTATCAATCCCAAACAAATCTCACTGCCCACTCCTTCCCTATATTCCTGTATCAATCCCAAACAAATCTCACTGCCCACTCCTTCCCTATATTCCTGTATCAACCCAAACAAATCTCACTGCCCACTCCTTCCAATATTCCTGTACCAATCCCAAACAAATCTCACTGCCCACTCCTTCCCTATATTCCTGTATCAACCCAAACAAATCTCACTGCCCACTCCTTCCCTATATTCCTGTATCAATCCCAAACAAATCTCACTGCCCACTCCTTCCCTATATTCCTGTATCAATCCCAAACAAATCTCACTGCCCACTCCTTCCCTATATTCCTGTATCAACCCAAACAAATCTCACTGCCCACTCCTTCCCTATATTCCTGTACCAATCCCAAACAAATCTCACTGCCCACTCCTTCCCTATATTCCTGTATCAACCCAAACAAATCTCACTGCCCACTCCTTCCCTATATTCCTGTACCAATCCCAAACAAATCTCACTGTCCACTCCTTCCCTATATTCCTGTACCAATCCCAAACAAATCTCACTGCCCACTCCTTCCCTATATTCCTGTACCAATCCCAAACAAATCTCACTGCCCACTCCTTCCCTATATTCCTGTATCAACCCAAACAAATCTCACTGCCCACTCCTTCCCTATATTCCTGTATCAATCCCAAACAAATCTCACTGCCCACTCCTTCCCTATATTCCTGTATCAACCCAAACAAATCTCACTGCCCACTCCTTCCCTATATTCCTGTACCAATCCCAAACAAATCTCACTGCCCACTCCTTCCCTATATTCCTGTATCAACCCAAACAAATCTCACTGCCCACTCCTTCCCTATATTCCTGTACCAATCCCAAACAAATCTCACTGCCCACTCCTTCCCTATATTCCTGTACCAATCCCAAACAAAACTCACTGCCCACTCCTTCCCTATATTCCTGTATCAACCCAAACAAATCTCACTGCCCACTCCTTCCCTATATTCCTGTATCAACCCAAACAAATCTCACTGCCCACTCCTTCCCTATATTCCTGTACCAATCCCAAACAAATCTCACTGCCCACTCCTTCCCTATATTCCTGTACCAATCCCAAACAAATCTCACTGCCCACTCCTTCCCTATATTCCTGTATCAACCCAAACAAATCTCACTGCCCACTCCTTCCCTATATTCCTGTATCAATCCCAAACAAATCTCACTGCCCACTCCTTCCCTATATTCCTGTATCAATCCCAAACAAATCTCACTGCCCACTCCTTCCCTATATTCCTGTATCAACCCAAACAAATCTCACTGCCCACTCCTTCCCTATATTCCTGTACCAATCCCAAACAAATCTCACTGCCCACTCCTTCCCTATATTCCTGTATCAACCCAAACAAATCTCACTGCCCACTCCTTCCCTATATTCCTGTACCAATCCCAAACAAATCTCACTGTCCACTCCTTCCCTATATTCCTGTACCAATCCCAAACAAATCTCACTGCCCACTCCTTCCCTATATTCCTGGACCAATCCCAAACAAATCTCACTGCCCACTCCTTCCCTATATTCCTGTATCAACCCAAACAAATCTCACTGCCCACTCCTTCCCTATATTCCTGTATCAATCCCAAACAAATCTCACTGCCCACTCCTTCCCTATATTCCTGTATCAACCCAAACAAATCTCACTGCCCACTCCTTCCCTATATTCCTGTACCAATCCCAAACAAATCTCACTGCCCACTCCTTCCCTATATTCCTGTATCAACCCAAACAAATCTCACTGCCCACTCCTTCCCTATATTCCTGTACCAATCCCAAACAAATCTCACTGCCCACTCCTTCCCTATATTCCTGTATCAATCCCAAACAAATCTCACTGCCCACTCCTTCCCTATATTCCTGTATCAACCCAAACAAATCTCACTGCCCACTCCTTCCCTATATTCCTGTATCAATCCCAAACAAATCTCACTGCCCACTCCTTCCCTATATTCCTGTATCAACCCAAACAAATCTCACTGCCCACTCCTTCCCTATATTCCTGTACCAATCCCAAACAAATCTCACTGCCCACTCCTTCCCTATATTCCTGTATCAACCCAAACAAATCTCACTGCCCACTCCTTCCCTGTATTCCTGTACCAATCCCAAACAAATCTCACTGCCCACTCCTTCCAATATTCCTGTACCAATCCCAAACAAATCTCACTGCCCACTCCTTCCCTATATTCCTGTATCAACCCAAACAAATCTCACTGCCCACTCCTTCCCTATATTCCTGTACCAATCCCAAACAAATCTCACTGCCCACTCCTTCCCTATATTCCTGTACCAATCCCAAACAAATCTCACTGCCCACTCCTTCCCTATATTCCTGTACCAATCCCAAACAAATCTCACTGCCCACTCCTTCCCTATATTCCTGTATCAACCCAAACAAATCTCACTGCCCTCTCCTTCCCTATATTCCTGTATCAACCCAAACAAATCTCACTGCCCACTCCTTCCCGATATTCCTGTACCAATCCCAAACAAATCTCACTGCCCACTCCTTCCCTATATTCCTGTACCAATCCCAAACAAATCTCACTGCCCACTCCTTCCCTATATTCCTGTATCAATCCCAAACAAATCTCACTGCCCACTCCTTCCCTATATTCCTGTATCAACCCAAACAAATCTCACTGCCCACTCCTTCCCTATATTCCTGTATCAACCCAAACAAATCTCACTGCCCACTCCTTCCCTATATTCCTGTATCAATCCCAAACAAATCTCACTGCCCACTCCTTCCCTATATTCCTGTATCAACCCAAACAGATCTCACTGCCCTCTCCTTCCCTATATTCCTGTATCAACCCAAACAAATCTCACTGCCCACTCCTTCCCTATATTCCTGTACCAATCCCAAACAAATCTCACTGCCCACTCCTTCCCTATATTCCTGTACCAATCCCAAACAAATCTCACTGCCCACTCCTTCCCTATATTCCTGTATCAACCCAAACAAATCTCACTGCCCACTCCTTCCCTATATTCCTGTACCAATCCCAAACAAATCTCACTGCCCACTCCTTCCCTATATTCCTGTACCAATCCCAAACAAATCTCACTGCCCACTCCTTCCCTATATTCCTGTATCAACCCAAACAAATCTCACTGCCCACTCCTTCCCTATATTCCTGTACCAATCCCAAACAAATCTCACTGCCCACTCCTTCCCTATATTCCTGTATCAACCCAAACAAATCTCACTGCCCACTCCTTCCCTATATTCCTGTATCAATCCCAAACAAATCTCACTGCCCACTCCTTCCCTATATTCCTTTATCAACCCAAACAAATCTCACTGCCCACTCCTTCCCTATATTCCTGTACCAATCCCAAACAAATCTCACTGCCCACTCCTTCCCTATATTCCTGTATCAACCCAAACAAATCTCACTGCCCACTCCTTCCCTATATTCCTGTACCAATCCCAAACATATCTCACTGCCCACTCCTTCCCTATATTCCTGTATCAACCCAAACAAATCTCACTGCCCACTCCTTCCCTATATTCCTGTACCAATCCCAAACAAATCTCACTGCCCACTCCTTCCCTATATTCCTGTACCAATCCCAAACAAATCTCACTGCCCACTCCTTCCCTATATTCCTGTATCAACCCAAACAAATCTCACTGCCCACTCCTTCCCTATATTCCTGCACCAATCCCAAACAAATCTCACTGCCCACTCCTTCCCTATATTCCTGTACCAATCCCAAACAAATCTCACTGCCCACTCCTTCCCTATATTCCTGTACCAATCCCAAACAAATCTCACTGCCCACTCCTTCCCTATATTCCTGTAACAATCCCAAACAAATCTCACTGCCCACTCCTTCCCTTATTCCTGTATCAACCCAAACAAATCTCACTGCCCACTCCTTCCCTATATTCCTGTATCAATCCCAAACAAATCTCACTGCCCACTCCTTCCCTATATTCCTGTATCAATCCCAAACAAATCTCACTGCCCACTCCTTCCCTATATTCCTGTATCAATCCCAAACAAATCTCACTGCCCACTCCTTCCCTATATTCCTGTACCAATCCCAAACAAATCTCACTGCCCACTCCTTCCCTATATTCCTGTATCAACCCAAACAAATCTCACTGCCCACTCCTTCCCTATATTCCTGTACCAATCCCAAACATATCTCACTGCCCACTCCTTCCCTATATTCCTGTATCAACCCAAACAATTCTCACTGCCCACTCCTTCCCTATATTCCTGTACCAATCCCAAACAAATCTCACTGCCCACTCCTTCCCTATATTCCTGTACCAATCCCAAACAAATCTCACTGCCCACTCCTTCCCTATATTCCTGTATCAACCCAAACAAATCTCACTGCCCACTCCTTCCCTATATTCCTGTACCAATCCCAAACAAATCTCACTGCCCACTCCTTCCCTATATTCCTGTACCAATCCCAAACAAATCTCACTGCCCACTCCTTCCCTATATTCCTGTACCAATCCCAAACAAATCTCACTGCCCACTCCTTCCCTATATTCCTGTACCAATCCCAAACAAATCTCACTGCCCACTCCTTCCCTTATTCCTGTATCAACCCAAACAAATCTCACTGCCCACTCCTTCCCTATATTCCTGTATCAATCCCAAACAAATCTCACTGCCCACTCCTTCCCTATATTCCTGTATCAATCCCAAACAAATCTCACTGCCCACTCCTTCCCTATATTCCTGTATCAACCCAAACAAATCTCACTGCCCACTCCTTCCCTATATTCCTGTACCAATCCCAAACAAATCTCACTGCCCACTCCTTCCCTATATTCCTGTATCAACCCAAACAAATCTCACTGCCCACTCCTTCCCTATATTCCTGTACCAATCCCAAACAAATCTCACTGCCCACTCCTTCCCTATATTCCTGTACCAATCCCAAACAAATCTCACTGCCCACTCCTTCCCTATATTCCTGTACCAATCCCAAACAAATCTCACTGCCCACTCCTTCCCTATATTCCTGTACCAATCCCAAACAAATCTCACTGCCCACTCCTTCCCTATATTCCTGTATCAACCCAAACAAATCTCACTGCCCACTCCTTCCCTATATTCCTGTATCAATCCCAAACAAATCTCACTGCCCACTCCTTCCCTATATTCCTGTATCAATCCCAAACAAATCTCACTGCCCACTCCTTCCCTATATTCCTGTATCAACCCAAACAAATCTCACTGCCCACTCCTTCTATATATTCCTGTACCAATCCCAAACAAATCTCACTGCCCACTCCTTCCCTATATTCCTGTATCAACCCAAACAAATCTCACTGCCCACTCCTTCCCTATATTCCTGTATCAGTCCCAAACAAATCTCACTGCCCACTCCTTCCCTATATTCCTGTACCAATCCCAAACAAATCTCACTGCCCACTCCTTCCCTATATTCCTGTACCAATCCCAAACAAATCTCACTGCCCACTCCTTCCCTATATTCCTGTATCAACCCAAACAAATCTCACTGCCCACTCCTTCCCTATATTCCTGTACCAATCCCAAACAAATCTCACTGCCCACTCCTTCCCTATATTCCTGTACCAATCCCAAACAAATCTCACTGCCCACTCCTTCCCTATATTCCTGTACCAATCCCAAACAAATCTCACTGCCCACTCCTTCCCTATATTCCTGTACCAATCCCAAACAAATCTCACTGCCCACTCCTTCCCTTATTCCTGTATCAACCCAAACAAATCTCACTGCCCACTCCTTCCCTATATTCCTGTATCAATCCCAAACAAATCTCACTGCCCACTCCTTCCCTATATTCCTGTATCAATCCCAAACAAATCTCACTGCCCACTCCTTCCCTATATTCCTGTATCAACCCAAACAAATCTCACTGCCCACTCCTTCCCTATATTCCTGTACCAATCCCAAACAAATCTCACTGCCCACTCCTTCCCTATATTCCTGTATCAACCCAAACAAATCTCACTGCCCACTCCTTCCCTATATTCCTGTACCAATCCCAAACAAATCTCACTGCCCACTCCTTCCCTATATTCCTGTACCAATCCCAAACAAATCTCACTGCCCACTCCTTCCCTATATTCCTGTACCAATCCCAAACAAATCTCACTGCCCACTCCTTCCCTATATTCCTGTACCAATCCCAAACAAATCTCACTGCCCACTCCTTCCCTATATTCCTGTATCAACCCAAACAAATCTCACTGCCCACTCCTTCCCTATATTCCTGTATCAATCCCAAACAAATCTCACTGCCCACTCCTTCCCTATATTCCTGTATCAATCCCAAACAAATCTCACTGCCCACTCCTTCCCTATATTCCTGTATCAACCCAAACAAATCTCACTGCCCACTCCTTCCCTATATTCCTGTACCAATCCCAAACAAATCTCACTGCCCACTCCTTCCCTATATTCCTGTATCAACCCAAACAAATCTCACTGCCCACTCCTTCCCTATATTCCTGTATCAATCCCAAACAAATCTCACTGCCCACTCCTTCCCTATATTCCTGTACCAATCCCAAACAAATCTCACTGCCCACTCCTTCCCTATATTCCTGTACCAATCCCAAACAAATCTCACTGCCCACTCCTTCCCTATATTCCTGTATCAACCCAAACAAATCTCACTGCCCACTCCTTCCCTATATTCCTGTATCAATCCCAAACAAATCTCACTGCCCACTCCTTCCCTATATTCCTGTACCAATCCCAAACAAATCTCACTGCCCACTCCTTCCCTATATTCCTGTATCAATCCCAAAAAAATCTCACTGCCCACTCCTTCCCTATATTCCTGTATCAACCCAAACAAATCTCACTGCCCACTCCTTCCCTATATTCCTGTATCAACCCAAACAAATCTCACTGCCCACTCCTTCCCTATATTCCTGTATCAATCCCAAACAAATCTCACTGCCCACTCCTTCCCTATATTCCTGTATCAACCCAAACAAATCTCACTGCCCACTCCTTCCCTATATTCCTGTATCAACCCAAACAAATCTCACTGCCCACTCCTTCCCTATATTCCTGTACCAATCCCAAACAAATCTCACTGCCCACTCCTTCCCTATATTCCTGTACCAATCCCAAACAAATCTCACTGCCCACTCCTTCCCTATATTCCTGTATCAACCCAAACAAATCTCACTGCCCACTCCTTCCCTATATTCCTGTACCAATCCCAAACAAATCTCACTGCCCACTCCTTCCCTATATTCCTGTACCAATCCCAAACAAATCTCACTGCCCACTCCTTCCCTATATTACTGTATCAACCCAAACAAATCTCACTGCCCACTCCTTCCCTATATTCCTGTACCAATCCCAAACAAATCTCACTGCCCACTCCTTCCCTATATTCCTGTATCAACAGAAAGACATATCTCACTGCCCACTCCTTCCCTATATGCCTGTATCAATCCCAAACAAATCTCACTGCCCACTCCTTCCCTATATTCCTGTATCAACCCAAACAAATCACACTGCCCACTCCTTCCCTATATTCCTGTATCAACCCAAACAAATCTCACTGCCCACTCCTTCCCTATATTCCTGTATCAACCCAAACAAATCTCACTGCCCACTCCTTCCCTATATTCCTGTACCAATCCCAAACAAATCTCACTGCCCACTCCTTCCCTATATTCCTGTATCAACCCAAACAAATCTCACTGCCCACTCCTTCCCTATATTCCTGTACCAATCCCAAACAAATCTCACTGCCCACTCCTTCCCTATATTCCTGTATCAAGCCAAACAAATCTCACTGCCCACTCCTTCCCTATATTCCTGTACCAATCCCAAACATATCTCACTGCCCACTCCTTCCCTATATTCCTGTATCAACCCAAACAAATCTCACTGCCCACTCCTTCCCTATATTCCTGTACCAATCCCAAACAAATCTCACTGCCCACTCCTTCCCTATATTCCTGTACCAATCCCAAACAAATCTCACTGCACACTCCTTCCCTATATTCCTGTATCAACCCAAACAAATCTCACTGCCCACTCCTTCCCTATATTCCTGTACCAATCCCAAACAAATCTCACTGCCCACTCCTTCCCTATATTCCTGTACCAATCCCAAACAAATCTCACTGCCCACTCCTTCCCTATATTCCTGTACCAATCCCAAACAAATCTCACTGCCCACTCCTTCCCTATATTCCTGTACCAATCCCAAACAAATCTCACTGCCCACTCCTTCCCTATATTCCTGTATCAACGCAAACAAATCTCACTGCCCACTCCTTCCCTATATTCCTGTATCAATCCCAAACAAATCTCACTGCCCACTCCTTCCCTATATTCCTGTATCAATCCCAAACAAATCTCACTGCCCACTCCTTCCCTATATTCCTGTATCAACCCAAACAAATCTCACTGCCCACTCCTTCCCTATATTCCTGTACCAATCCCAAACAAATCTCACTGCCCACTCCTTCCCTATATTCCTGTATCAACCCAAACAAATCTCACTGCCCACTCCTTCCCTATATTCCTGTACCAATCCCAAACAAATCTCACTGCCCACTCCTTCCCTATATTCCTGTACCAATCCCAAACAAATCTCACTGCCCACTCCTTCCCTATATTCCTGTACCAATCCAAAACAAATCTCACTGCCCACTCCTTCCCTATATTCCTGTATCAACCCAAACAAATCTCACTGCCCACTCCTTCCCTATATTCCTGTATCAATCCCAAACAAATCTCACTGCCCACTCCTTCCCTATATTCCTGTATCAATCCCAAACAAATCTCACTGCCCACTCCTTCCCTATATTCCTGTATCAACCCAAACAAATCTCACTGCCCACTCCTTCCCTATATTCCTGTACCAATCCCAAACAAATCTCACTGCCCACTCCTTCCCTATATTCCTGTATCAACCCAAACAAATCTCACTGCCCACTCCTTCCCTATATTCCTGTACCAATCCCAAACAAATCTCACTGCCCACTCCTTCCCTATATTCCTGTACCAATCCCAAACAAATCTCACTGCCCACTCCTTCCCTATATTCCTGTACCAATCCCAAACAAATCTCACTGCCCACTCCTTCCCTATATTCCTGTATCAACCCAAACAAATCTCACTGCCCACTCCTTCCCTATATTCCTGTATCAATCCCAAACAAATCTCACTGCCCACCCCTTCCCTATATTCCTGTATCAACCCAAACAAATCTCACTGCCCACTCCTTCCCTATATTCCTGTACCAATCCCAAACAAATCTCATTGCCCACTCCTTCCCAATATTCCTGTATCAACCCAAACAAATCTCACTGCCCACTCCTTCCCTATATTCCTGTATCAATCCCAAACAAATCTCACTGCCCACTCCTTCCCTATATTCCTGTACCAATCCCAAACAAATCTCACTGCCCACTCCTTCCCTATATTCCTGTATCAACCCAAACAAATCTCACTGCCCACTCCTTCCCTATATTCCTGTACCAATCCCAAACAAATCTCACTGCCCACTCCTTCCCTATATTCCTGTACCAATCCCAAACAAATCTCACTGCCCACTCCTTCCCTATATTCCTGTACCAATCCCAAACAAATCTCACTGCCCACTCCTTCCCTATATTCCTGTATCAACACAAACAAATCTCACTGCCCACTCCTTCCCTATATTCCTGTATCAACCCAAACAAATCTCACTGCCCACTCCGTCCCTATATTCCTGTACCAATCCCAAACAAATCTCACTGCCCACTACTTCCCTATATTCCTGTACCAATCCCAAACAAATCTCACTGCCCACTCCTTCCCTATATTCCTGTATCAATCCCAAACAAATCTCACTGCCCACTCCTTCCCTATATTCCTGTATCAACCCAAACAAATCTCACTGCCCACTCCTTCCCTATATTCCTGTATCAACCCAAACAAATCTCACTGCCCACTCCTTCCCTATATTCCTGTATCAATCCCAAACAAATCTCACTGCCCACTCCTTCCCTATATTCCTGTATCAACCCAAACAAATCTCACTGCGCACTCCTTCCCTATATTCCTGTATCAACCCAAACAAATCTCACTGCCCACTCGTTCCCTATATTCCTGTATCAACCCAAACAAATCTCACTGCCCACTCCTTCCCTATATTTCTGTATCAACACAAAGAAATCTCACTGCCCACTCCTTCACTATATTCCTGTACCAATCCCAAACAAATCTCACTGCCCACTCCTTCCCTATATTCCTGTACCAATCCCAAACAAATCTCACTGCCCACTCCTTCCCTATATTCCTGTATCAACCCAAACAAATCTCACTGCCCACTCCTTCCCCATATTCCTGTACCAATCCCAAACAAATCTCACTGCCCACTCCTTCCCTATATTCCTGTACAAATCCCAAACAAATCTCACTGCCCACTCCTTCCCTATATTCCTGTATCAACCCAAACAAATCTCACTGCCCACTCCTTCCCTATATTCCTGTACCAATCCCAAACAAATCTCACTGCCCACTCCTTCCCTATATTCCTGTATCAACCCAAACAAATCTCACTGCCCACTCCTTCCCTATATTCCTGTATCAATCCCAAACAAATCTCACTGCCCACTCCTTCCCTATATTCCTGTACCAATCCCAAACAAATCTCACTGCCCACTCCTTCCCTATATTCCTGTATCAACCCAAACAAATCTCACTGCCCACTCCTTCCCTATATTCCTGTACCAATCCCAAACAAATGTCACTGCCCACTCCTTCCCTATATTCCTGTACCAATCCCAAACAAATCTCACTGCCCACTCCTTCCCTATATTCCTGTACCAATCCCAAACAAATCTCACTGCCCACTCCTTCCCTATATTCCTGTATCAACACAAACAAATCTCACTGCCCACTCCTTCCCTATATTCCTGTATCAACCCAAACAAATCTCACTGCCCACTCCTTCCCTATATTCCTGTACCAATCCCAAACAAATCTCACTGCCCACTCCTTCCCTATATTCCTGTACCAATCCCAAACAAATCTCACTGCCCACTCCTTCCCTATATTCCTGTATCAATCCCAAACAAATCTCACTGCCCACTCCTTCCCTATATTCCTGTATCAACCCAAACAAATCTCACTGCCCACTCCTTCCCTATATTCCTGTATCAATCCCAAACCAATCTCACTGCCCGCTCCTTCCCTATATTCCTGTATCAACCCAAACAAATCTCACTGCCCACTCCTTCCCTATATTCCTGTATCAAACCAAACAAATCTCACTGCCCACTCGTTCCCTATATTCCTGTATCAACCCAAACAAATCTCACTGCCCACTCCTTCCCTATATTCCTGTATCAACACAAACAAATCTCACTGCCCACTCCTTCCCTACATTCCTGTACCAATCCCAAACAAATCTCACTGTCCACTCCTTCCCTATATTCCTGTATCAATCCCAAACAAATCTCACTGCCCACTCCTTCCCTATATTCCTGTATCAACCCAAACAAATCTCACTGCCCACTCCTTCCCTATATTCCAGTACCAATCCCAAACAAATCTCACTGCCCACTCCTTCCCTATATTCCTGTACCAATCCCAAACAAATCTCACTGCCCACTCCTTCCCTATATTCCTGTATCAACCCAAACAAATCTCACTGCCCACACCTTCCCTATATTCCTGTACCAATCCCAAACAAATCTCACTGCCCACTCCTTCCCTATATTCCTGTATCAATCCCAAACAAATCACACTGCCCACTCCTTCCCTATATTCCTGCATCAATCCCAAACAAATCTCACTGCCCACTCCTTCCCTATATTCCTGTATCAACCCAAACAAATCACACTGCCCACTCCTTCCCTATATTCCTGTATCAACCCAAACAAATCTCACTGCCCACTCCTTCCCTATATTCCTGTATCAACCCAAACAAATCTCACTGCCCACTCCTTCACTATATTCCTGTACCAATCCCAAACAAATCTCACTGCCCACTCCTTCCCGATATTCCTGTATCAACCCAAACAAATCTCACTGCCCACTCCTTCCCTATAGCCCTGTACCAATCCCAAACAAATCTCACTGCCCACTCCTTCCCTATATTCCTGTATCAATCCCAAACAAATCTCACTGCCCACTCGTTCCCTATATTCCTGTATCAACCCAAACAAATCTCACTGCCCACTCCTTCCCTATATTCCTGTACCAATCCCAAACAAATCTCACTGCCCACTCCTTCCCTATATTCCTGTACCAATCCCAAACAAATCTCACTGCCCACTCCTTCCCTATATTCCTGTACCAATCCCAAACAAATCTCACTGCCCACTCCTTCCCTATATTCCTGTATCAACACAAACAAATCTCACTGCCCACTCCTTCCCTATATTCCTGTATCAACCCAAACAAATCTCACTGCCCACTCCGTCCCTATATTCCTGTACCAATCCCAAACAAATCTCACTGCCCACTCCTTCCCTATATTCCTGTACCAAGCCCAAACAAATCTCACTGCCCACTCCTTCCCTATATTCCTGTATCAATCCCAAACAAATCTCACTGCCCACTCCTTCCCTATATTCCTGTATCAACCCAAACAAATCTCACTGCCCACTCCTTCCCTATATTCCTGTATCAACCCAAACAAATCTCACTGCCCACTCCTTCCCTATATTCCTGTATCAATCCCAAACAAATCTCACTGCCCACTCCTTCCCTATATTCCTGTATCAACCCAAACAAATCTCACTGCCCACTCCTTCCCTATATTCCTGTATCAACCCAAACAAATCTCACTGCCCACTCGTTCCCTATATTCCTGTATCAACCCAAACAAATCTCACTGCCCACTCCTTCCCTATATTTCTGTATCAACACAAACAAATCTCACTGCCCACTCATTCATTATATTCCTGTACCAATCCCAAACAAATCTCACTGCCCACTCCTTCCCTATATTCCTGTACCAATCCCAAACAAATCTCACTGCCCACTCCTTCCCTATATTCCTGTATCAACCCAAACAAATCTCACTGCCCACACCTTCCCTATATTCCTGTACCAATCCCAAACAAATCTCACTGCCCACTCCTTCCCTATATTCCTGTATCAACCCAAACAAATCACACTGCCCACTCCTTCCCTATATTCCTGCATCAATCCCAAACAAATCTCACTGCCCACTCCTTCCCTATATTCCTGTATCAACCCAAACAAATCACACTGCCCACTCCTTCCCTATATTCCTGTATCAACCCAAACAAATCTCACTGCCCACTCCTTCCCTATATTCCTGTATCAACCCAAACAAATCTCACTGCCCACTCCTTCACTATATTCCTGTACCAATCCCAAACAAATCTCACTGCCCACTCCTTCCCTATATTCCTGTACCAATCCCAAACAAATCTCACTGCCCACTCCTTCCCTATATTCCTGTATCAACCCAAACAAATCTCACTGCCCACTCCTTCCCTATATTCCTGTATCAATCCCAAACAAATCTCACTGCCCACTCCTTCCCTATATTCCTGTACCAATCCCAAACAAATCTCACTGCCCACTCCTTCCCTATATTCCTGTATCAACCCAAACAAATCTCACTGCCCACTCCTTCCCTATATTCCTGTACCAATCCAAAACAAATCTCACTGCCCACTCCTTCCCTATATTCCTGTACCAATCCCAAACAAATCTCACTGCCCACTCCTTCCCTATATTCCTGTACCAATCCCAAACAAATCTCACTGCCCACTCCTTCCCTATATTCCTGTATCAACACAAACAAATCTCACTGCCCACTCCTTCCCTATATTCCTGTATCAACCCAAACAAATCTCACTGCCCACTCCTTCCCTATATTCCTGTACCAATCCCAAACAAATCTCACTGCCCACTCCTTCCCTATATTCCTGTACCAATCCCAAACAAATCTCACTGCCCACTCCTTCCCTATATTCCTGTATCAATCCCAAACAAATCTCACTGCCCACTCCTTCCCTATATTCCTGTATCAACCCAAACAAATCTCACTGCCCACTCCTTCCCTATATTCCTGTATCAATCCCAAACCAATCTCACTGCCCGCTCCTTCCCTATATTCCTGTATCAACCCAAACAAATCTCACTGCCCACTCCTTCCCTATATTCCTGTACCAATCCCAAACAAATCTCACTGCCCACTCGTTCCCTATATTCCTGTATCAACCCAAACAAATCTCACTGCCCACTCCTTCCCTATATTCCTGTATCAACACAAACAAATCTCACTGCCCACTCCTTCCCTATATTCCTGTACCAATCCCAAACAAATCTCACTGCCCACTCCTTCCCTATATTCCTGTATCAACCCAAACAAATCTCACTGCCCACTCCTTCCCTATATTCCTGTACCAATCCCAAACAAATCTCACTGCCCACTCCTTCCCTATATTCCTGTACCAATCCCAAACAAATCTCACTGCCCACTCCTTCCCTATATTCCTGTATCAACCCAAACAAATCTCACTGCCCACACCTTCCCTATATTCCTGTACCAATCCCAAACAAATCTCACTGCCCACTCCTTCCCTATATTCCTGTATCAACCCAAACAAATCACACTGCCCACTCCTTCCCTATATTCCTGCATCAATCCCAAACAAATCTCACTGCCCACTCCTTCCCTATATTCCTGTATCAACCCAAACAAATCACACTGCCCACTCCTTCCCTATATTCCTGTATCAACCCAAACAAATCTCACTGCCCACTCCTTCCCTATATTCCTGTATCAACCCAAACAAATCTCACTGCCCACTCCTTCACTATATTCCTGTACCAATCCCAAACAAATCTCACTGCCCACTCCTTCCCGATATTCCTGTATCAACCCAAACAAATATCACTGCCCACTCCTTCCCTATAGCCCTGTACCAATCCCAAACAAATCTCACTGCCCACTCCTTCCCTATATTCCTGTATCAATCCCAAACAAATCTCACTGCCCACTCGTTCCCTATATTCCTGTATCAACCCAAACAAATCTCACTGCCCACTCCTTCCCTATATTCCTGTACCAATCCCAAACAAATCTCACTGCCCACTCCTTCCCAATATTCCTGTATCAACAAAAACAAATCTCACTGCCCACTCCTTCCCTATATTCCTGTACCAATCCCAAACGAATCTCACTGCCCACTCCTTCCCTATATTCCTGTACCAATCCCAAACGAATCTCACTGCCCACTCCTTCCCTATATTCCTGTATCAACCCAAACAAATCTCACTGCCCACTCCTTCCCTATATTCCTGTATCAACCCAAACAAATCTCACTGCCCACTCCTTCCCTATATTCCTGTACCAATCCCAAACAAATCTCACTGCCCACTCCTTCCCTATATTCCTGTACCAATCCCAAACAAATCTCACTGCCCACTCCTTCCCTATATTCCTGTACCAATCCCAAACAAATCTCACTGCCCACTCCTTCCCTATATTCCTGTATCAACCCAAACAAATCTCACTGCCCACTCCTTCCCTATATTCCTGTATCAACCCAAACAAATCTCACTGCCCACTCCTTCCCTATATTCCTGTATCAACCCAAACAAATCTCACTGCCCACTCCTTCCCTATATTCCAGTACCAATCCCAAACAAATCTCACTGCCCACTCCTTCCCTATATTCCTGTATCAACCCAAACAAATCTCACTGCCCACTCCTTCCCTATAGCCCTGTACCAATCCCAAACAAATCTCACTGCCCACTCCTTCCCTATATTCCTGTATCAACCCAAACACATCTCACTGCCCACTCCTTCCCTATATTCCTGTACCAATCCCAAACAAATCTCACTGCCCACTCCTTCCCTATATTCCTGTATCAAGCCAAAAAAATCTCGCTGCCCACTCCTTCCCTATATTCCTGTACCAATCCCAAACAAATCTCACTGCCCACTCCTTCCCTATATTCCTGTACCAATCCCAAACAAATCTCACTGCCCACTCCTTCCCTATATTCCTGTACCAATCCCAAACAAATCTCACTGCCCACTCCTTCCCTATATTCCTGTATCAACCCAAACAAATCTCACTGCCACTCCTTCCCTATATTCCTATATCAACCCAAACAAATCTCACTGCCCACTCCTTGCCTATATTCCTGTATCAACCCAAACAAATCTCACTGCCCACTCCTTCCCTATATTCCTGTATCAACCCAAACAAATCTCACTGCCCACTCCTTCCCTATATTCCTGTACCAATCCCAAACAAATCTCACTGCCCACTCCTTCCCCTATATTCCTGTACCAATCCCAAACACATCTCACTGCCCACTCCTTCCCTATATTCCTGTATCAACCCAAACAAATCTCACTGCCCACTCCTTCCCTATATTCCTGTACCAATCCCAAACAAATCTCACTGCCCACTCCTTCCCTATATTCCTGTACCAATCCCAAACAAATCTCACTGCCCACTCCTTCCCTATATTCCTGTATCAACCCAAACAAATCTCACTGCCCACTCCTTCCCTATATTCCTGTACCAATCCCAAACAAATCTCACTGCCCACTCCTTCCCTATATTCCTGTATCAACCCAAACAAATCTCACTGCCCACTCCTTCCCTATATTCCTGTATCAATCCCAAACAAATCTCACTGCCCACTCCTTCCCTATATTCCTGTATCAACCCAAACAAATCACACTGCCCACTCCTTCCCTATATTCCTGTATCAACCCAAACAAATCTCACTGCCCACTCCTTCCCTATATTCCTGTACCAATCCCAAACAAATCTCACTGCCCACTCCTTCCCGATATTCCTGTATCAACCCAAACAAATCTCACTGCCCACTCCTTCCCTATATTCCTGTACCAATCCCAAACAAATCTCACTGCCCACTCCTTCCCTATATTCCTGTACCAATCCCAAACAAATCTCACTGCCCACTCCTTCCCTATATTCCTGTACCAATCCCAAACAAATCTCAATGCCCACTCCTTCCCTATATTCCTGTATCAACCCAAACAAATCTCACTGCCCACTCCTTCCCTATAGCCCTGTACCAATCCCAAACATATCTCACTGCCCACTCCTTCCCTATATTCCTGTATCAACCCAAACAAATCTCACTGCCCACTCCTTCCCTATATTCCTGTACCAATCCCAAACAAATCTCACTGCCCACTCCTTCCCTATATTCCTGTACCAATCCCAAACAAATCTCACTGCCCACTCCTTCCCTATATTCCTGTATCAACCCAAACAAATCTCACTGCCCACTCCTTCCCTATATTCCTGTACCAATCCCAAACAAATCTCACTGCCCACTCCTTCCCTATATTCCTGTATCAACCCAAACAAATCTCACTGCCCACTCCTTCCCTATATTCCTGTACCAATCCCAAACAAATCTCAATGCCCACTCCTTCCCTATATTCCTGTATCAACCCAAACAAATCTCACTGCCCACTCCTTCCCTATATTCCTGTACCAATCCCAAACAAATCTCACTGCCCACTCCTTCCCTATATTCCTGTACCAATCCCAAACAGATCTCACTGCCCACCCCTTCCCTATATTCCTGTACCAATCCCAAACAAATCTCACTGCCCACTCCTTCCCTATATTCCTGTATCAACCCAAACAAATCTCACTGCCCACTCCTTCCCTATATTCCTGTACCAATCCCAAACAAATCTCACTGCCCACTCCTTCCCTATATTCCTGTACCAGTCCCAAACAAATCTCAATGCCCACTCCTTCCCTATATTCCTGTATCAACCCAAACAAATCTCACTGCCCACTCCTTCCCTATATTCCTGTACCAATCCCAAACAAATCTCACTGCCCACTCCTTCCCTATATTCCTGTATCAACCCAAACAAATCTCACTGCCCACTCCTTCCCTATATTCCTGTATCAACCCAAACAAATCTCACTGCCCACTCCTTCCCTATATTCCTGTATCAACCCAAACAAATCTCACTGCCCACTCCTTCCCTATATTCCTGTATCAATCCCAAACAAATCTCACTGCCCACTCCTTCCCTATATTCCTGTACCAAACCCAAACAAATCTCACTGCCCACTCCTTCCCTATATTCCTGTATCAACCCAAACAAATCTCACTGCCCACTCCTTCCCTATATTCCTGTACCAATCCCAAACAAATCTCACTGCCCACTCCTTCCCTATATTCCTGTATCAACCCAAACAAATCTCACTGCCCACTCCTTCCCTATATTCCTGTATCAACCCAAACAAATCTCACTGCCCACTCCTTCCCTATATTCCTGTACCAATCCCAAACAAATCTCACTGCCCACTCCTTCCCTATATTCCTGTACCAATCCCAAACAAATCTCACTGCCCACTCCTTCCCTATATTCCTGTACCAATCCCAAACAAATCTCACTGCCCACTCCTTCCCTATATTCCTGTATCAACCCAAACAAATCTCACTGCCCACTCCTTCCCTATATTCCTGTACCAATCCCAAACAAATCTCACTGCCCACTCCTTCCCTATATTCCTGTACCAATCCCAAACAAATCTCACTGCCCACTCCTTCCCTATATTCCTGTACCAATCCCAAACGAATCTCACTGCCCACTCCTTCCCTATATTCCTGTATCAATCCCAAACGAATCTCACTGCCCACTCCTTCCCTATATTCCTGTACCAATCCCAAACAAATCTCACTGCCCACTCCTTCCCTATATTCCTGTATCAATCCCAAACGAATCTCACTGCCCACTCCTTCCCTATATTCCTGTACCAATCCCAAACAAATCTCACTGCCCACTCCTTCCCTATATTCCTGTACCAATCCCAAACAAATCTCACTGCCCACTCCTTCCCTATATTCCTGTATCAACCCAAACAAATCTCACTGCCCTCTCCTTCCCTATATTCATGTATCAACCCAAACAAATCTCACTGCCCACTCCTTCCCTATATTCCTGTACCAATCCCAAACAAATCTCACTGCCCACTCCTTCCCTATATTCCTGTATCAACCCAAACAAATCTCACTGCCCACTCCTTCCCTATAGCCCAGTGCCAATCCCAAACAAATCTCACTGCCCACTCCTTCCCTATATTCCTGTACCAATCCCAAACAAATCTCACTGCCCACTCCTTCCCGATATTCCTGTACCAATCCCAAACAAATCTCACTGCCCACTCCTTCCCTATATTCCTGTACCAATCCCAAACAAATCTCACTGCCCACTCCTTCCCTATATTCCTGTACCAATCCCAAACAAATCTCACTGCCAACTCCTTCCCTATATTCCTGTATCAACCCAAACAAATCTCACTGCCCACTCCTTCCCTATATTCCTGTACCAATCCCAAACAAATCTCACTGCCCACTCCTTCCCTATATTCCTGTACCAATCCCAAACAAATCTCACTGCCCACTCCTTCCCTATATTCCTGCACCAATCCCAAACAAATCTCACTGCCCACTCCTTCCCTATATTCCTGTATCAATCCCAAACAAATCTCACTGCCCACTCCTTCCCTATATTCCTGTACCAATCCCAAACAAATCTCACTGCCCACTCCTTCCCTATATTCCTGTATCAACCCAAACAAATCTCACTGCCCACTCCTTCCCTATATTCCTGTATCAACCCAAACAAATCTCACTGCCCACTCCTTCCCTATATTCCTGTACCAATCCCAAACAAATCTCACTGCCCACTCCTTCCCTATATTCATGTACCAATCCCAAACAAATCTCACTGCCCACTCCTTCCCTATATTCCAGTACCAATCCCAAACAAATCTCACTGCCCACTCCTTCCCTATATTCCTGTATCAACCCAAACAAATCTCACTGCCCACTCCTTCCCTATATTCCTGTATCAACCCAAACATATCTCACTGCCAACTCCTACCCTATATTCCTGTACCAATCCCAAACAAATCTCACTGCCCACCCCTTCCCTATATTCCTGTATCAACCCAAACTAATCTCACTGCCCACTCCTTCCCTCTGGCCCTGTACCAATCCCAAATAAATCTCACTGCCCACTCCTTCCCTATATTCCAGTATCAACCCAAACAAATCTCACTGCCCACTCCTTCCCTATATTCCTGTATCAGCCCAAACAAATCTCACTGCCCACTCCTTCCCTATATTCCTGTACCAATCCCAAACAAATCTCACTGCCCACTCCTTCCCTATATTCCTGTATCAACCCAAACAAATGTCACTGCCCACTCCTTCCCTATATTCCTGTATCAATCCCAAACAAATCTCACTGCCCACTCCTTCCCTATATTCCTGTATCAATCCCAAACAAATCTCACTGCCCACTCCTTCCCTATATTCCTGTACCAATCCCAAACAAATCTCACTGCCCACTCCTTCCCTATATTCCTGTATCAACCCAAACAAATCTCACTGCCCACTCCTTCCCTATATTCCTGTATCAATCCCAAACGAATCCTCCTGCTCCACTCCTTCTCCATATCCCTGTATCAACCCAAACAAATCTCACTGCCCACTCCTTCCCTATATTCCTGTACCAATCCCAAACAAATCTCACTGCCCACTCCTTCCCTATATTCCTGTATCAACCCAAACAAATCTCACTGCCCACTCCTTCCCTATATTCCTGTATCAACCCAAACAAATCTCACTGCCCACTCCTTCCCTATATTCCTGTACCAATCCCAAACAAATCTCACTGCCCACTCCTTCCCTACATTCCTGTACCAATCCCAAACAAATCTCACTGCCCACTCCTTCCCTATATTCCTGTACCAATCCCAAACAAATCTCACTGCCCACTCGTTCCCTATATTCCTGTATCAACCCAAGCAAATCTCATTGCCCACTCCTTCCCTATATTCCTGTATCAACCCAAACAAATCTCACTGCCCACTCCTTCCCTATATTCCTGTATCAACCCAAACAAATCTCACTGCCCACTCCTTCCCTATATTCCTGTACCAATCCCAAACAAATCTCACTGCCCACTCCTTCCCTATATTCCTGTACCAATCCCAAACAAATCTCACTGCACACTCCTTCCCTATATTCCTGTACCAATCCCAAACAAATCTCACTGCCCACTCCTTCCCTATATTCCTGTATCAACCCAAACAAATCTCACTGCCCACTCCTTCCCTATATTCCTGTACCAATCCCAAACAAATCTCACTGCCCACTCCTTCCCTATATTCCTGTATCAACCCAAACAAATCTCACTGCCCACTCCTTCCCTATATTCCTGTAACAATCCCAAACAAATCTCACTGCCCACTCCTTCCCTATATTCCTGTACCAATCCCAAACAAATCTCACTGCCCACTCCTTCCCTATATTCCTGTACCAATCCCAAACAAATCTCACTGCCCACTCCTTCCCTATATTCCTGTATCAACCCAAACAAATCTCACAGCCCACTCCTTCCCTATATTCCTGTACCAATCCCAAACAAATCTCACTGCCCACTCCTTCCCTATATTCCTGTACCAATCCCAAACAAATCACACTGCCCACTCCTTCCCTATATTCCTGTACCAATCCCGAACATATCTCACTGCCCACTCCTTCCCTATATTCCTGTATCAACCCAAACAAATCTCACTGCCCACTCCTTCCCTATATTCCTGCACCAATCCCAAACAAATCTCACTGCCCACTCCTTCCCTATATTCCTGTACCAATCCCAAACAAATCTCACTGCCCACTCCTTCCCTATAGCCCTGTACCAATCCCAAACAAATCTCACTGCCCACTCCTTCCCGATATTCCTGTATCAACCCAAACAAATCTCACTGCCCACTCCTTCCCTATATTCCTGTACCAATCCCAAACAAATCTCACTGCCCACTCCTTCCCTATATTCCTGTATCAACCCAAACAAATCTCACTGCCCACTCCTTCCCTATAGCCCTGTACCAATCCCAAACAAATCTCACTGCCCACTCCTTCCCGATATTCCTGTATCAACCCAAACAAATCTCACTGCCCACTCCTTCCCTATATTCCTGTACCAATCCCAAACAAATCTCACTGCCCACTCCTTCCCTATATTCCTGTACCAATCCCAAACAAATCTCACTGCCCACTCCTTCCCTATATTCCTGTATCAACCCAAACAAATCTCACTGCCCACTCCTTCCCTATATTCCTGTACCAATCCCAAACAAATCTCACTGCCCACTCCTTCCCTATATTCCTGTATCAACCCAAACAAATCTCACTGCCCACTCCTTCCCTATATTCGTGTATCAATCCCAAACAAATCTCACTGCCCACTCCTTCCCTATATTCCTGTACCAATCCCAAACAAATCTCACTGCCCACTCCTTCCCTATATTCCTGTACCAATCCCAAACAAATCTCACTGCCCACTCCTTCCCTATATTCCTGTATCAACCCAAACAAATCTCACTGCCCACTCCTTCCCTATATTCCTGTACCAATCCCAAACAAATCTCACTGCCCACTCCTTCCCTATATTCCTGTACCAATCCCAAACAAATCACACTGCCCACTCCTTCCCTATATTCCTGTACCAATCCCGAACATATCTCACTGCCCACTCCTTCCCTATATTCCTGTATCAACCCAAACAAATCTCACTGCCCACTCCTTCCCTATATTCCTGCACCAATCCCAAACAAATCTCACTGCCCACTCCTTCCCTATATTCCTGTACCAATCCCAAACAAATCTCACTGCCCACTCCTTCCCTATAGCCCTGTACCAATCCCAAACAAATCTCACTGCCCACTCCTTCCCGATATTCCTGTATCAACCCAAACAAATATCACTGCCCACTCCTTCCCTATATTCCTGTACCAATCCCAAACAAATCTCACTGCCCACTCCTTCCCTATATTCCTGTATCAACCCAAACAAATCTCACTGCCCACTCCTTCCCTATATTCCTGTATCAATCCCAAACAAATCTCACTGCCCACTCCTTCCCTATATTCCTGTATCAATCCCAAACAAATCTCACTGCCCACTCCTTCCCTATATTCCTGTATCAACCCAAACGAATCTCACTGCCCACTCCTTCCCTATATTCCTGTACCAATCCCAAACAAATCTCACTGCCCACTCCTTCCCTATATTCCTGTATCAACCCAAACAAATCTCACTGCCCACTCCTTCCCTATATTCCTGTACCAATCCCAAACAAATCTCACTGCCCACTCCTTCCCTATATTCCTGTACCAATCCCAAACAAATCTCACTGCTCACTCCTTCCCTATATTCCTGTACCAATCCCAAACAAATCTCACTGCCCACTCCTTCCCTATATTCCTATATCAACCCAAACAAATCTCACTGCCAACTCCTTCCCTATATTCCTGTACCAATCCCAAACAAATCTCACTGCCCACTCCTTCCCTATATTCCTGTACCAATCCCAAACAAATCTCACTGCCCACTCCTTCCCTATATTCCTGTACCAATCCCAAACAAATCACACTGCCCACTCCTTCCCTATATTCCTGTACCAATCCCGAACATATCTCACTGCCCACTCCTTCCCTATATTCCTGTATCAACCCAAACAAATCTCACTGCCCACTCCTTCCCTATATTCCTGCACCAATCCCAAACAAATCTCACTGCCCACTCCTTCCCTATATTCCTGTACCAATCCCAAACAAATCTCACTGCCCACTCCTTCCCTATAGCCCTGTACCAATCCCAAACAAATCTCACTGCCCACTCCTTCCCGATATTCCTGTATCAACCCAAACAAATCTCACTGCCCACTCCTTCCCTATATTCCTGTACCAATCCCAAACAAATCTCACTGCCCACTCCTTCCCTATATTCCTGTATCAACCCAAACAAATCTCACTGCCCACTCCTTCCCTATAGCCCTGTACCAATCCCAAACAAATCTCACTGCCCACTCCTTCCCGATATTCCTGTATCAACCCAAACAAATCTCACTGCCCACTCCTTCCCTATATTCCTGTACCAATCCCAAACAAATCTCACTGCCCACTCCTTCCCTATATTCCTGTACCAATCCCAAACAAATCTCACTGCCCACTCCTTCCCTATATTCCAGTATCAACCCAAACAAGTCTCACTGCCCACTCCTTCCCTATATTCCTGTACCAATCCCAAACAAATCTCACTGCCCACTCCTTCCCTATATTCCTGTATCAACCCAAACAAATCTCACTGCCCACTCCTTCCCTATATTCCTGTATCAATCCCAAACAAATCTCACTGCCCACTCCTTCCCTATATTCCTGTACCAATCCCAAACAAATCTCACTGCCCACTCCTTCCCTATATTCCTGTACCAATCCCAAACAAATCTCACTGCCCACTCCTTCCCTATATTCCTGTATCAACCCAAACAAATCTCACTGCCCACTCCTTCCCTATATTCCTGTACCAATCCCAAACAAATCTCACTGCCCACTCCTTCCCTATATTCCTGTACCAATCCCAAACAAATCACACTGCCCACTCCTTCCCTATATTCCTGTACCAATCCCGAACATATCTCACTGCCCACTCCTTCCCTATATTCCTGTATCAACCCAAACAAATCTCACTGCCCACTCCTTCCCTATATTCCTGCACCAATCCCAAACAAATCTCACTGCCCACTCCTTCCCTATATTCCTGTACCAATCCCAAACAAATCTCACTGCCCACTCCTTCCCTATAGCCCTGTACCAATCCCAAACAAATCTCACTGCCCACTCCTTCCCGATATTCCTGTATCAACCCAAACAAATCTCACTGCCCACTCCTTCCCTATATTCCTGTACCAATCCCAAACAAATCTCACTGCCCACTCCTTCCCTATATTCCTGTATCAACCCAAACAAATCTCACTGCCCACTCCTTCCCTATATTCCTGTATCAATCCCAAACAAATCTCACTGCCCACTCCTTCCCTATATTCCTGTATCAATCCCAAACAAATCTCACTGCCCACTCCTTCCCTATATTCCTGTATCAACCCAAACAAATCTCACTGCCCACTCCTTCCCTATATTCCTGTATCAACCCAAACAAATCTCACTGCCCACTCCTTCCCTATATTCCTGTATCAATCCCAAACAAATCTCACTGCCCACTCCTTCCCTATATTCCTGTATCAATCCCAAACAAATCTCACTGCCCACTCCTTCCCTATATTCCTGTACCGATCCCAAACGAATCTCACTGCCCACTCCTTCCCTATATTCCTGTACCAATCCCAAACAAATCTCACTGCCCACTCCTTCCCTATATTCCTGTACCAATCCCAAACAAATCTCACTGCCCACTCCTTCCCTATATTCCTGTATCAACCCAAACAAATCTCACTGCCCACTCCTTCCCTATATTCCTGTACCAATCCCAAACAAATCTCACTGCCCACTCCTTCCCTATATTCCTGTACCAATCCCAAACAAATCTCACTGCCCACTCCTTCCCTATATTCCTGTACCAATCCCAAACAAATCTCACTGCCCACTCCTTCCCTATATTCCTATATCAACCCAAACAAATCTCACTGCCAACTCCTTCCCTATATTCCTGTACCAATCCCAAACAAATCTCACTGCCCACTCCTTCCCTATATTCCTGTACCAATCCCAAACAAATCTCACTGCCCACTCCTTCCCTATATTCCTGTACCAATCCCAAACAAATCTCACTGCCCACTCCTTCCCTATATTCCTGTATCAACCCAAACAAATCTCACTGCCCACTCCTTCCCTATATTCCTATATCAATCCCAAACAAATCTCACTGCCCACTCCTTCGCTATATTCCTGTATCAACCCAAACAAATCTCACTGCCCACTCCTTCCCTATATTCCTGTACCAATCCCAAACAAATCTCACTGCCCACTCCTTCCCTATATTCCTGTATCAACCCAAACAAATCTCACTGCCCACTCCTTCCCTATATTCCTGTATCAATCCCAAACAAATCTCACTGCCCACTCCTTCCCTATATTCCTGTATCAACCCAAACAAATCTCACTGCCCACTCCTTCCCTATATTCCTGTACCAATCTCAAACAAATCTCACTGCCCACTCCTTCCCTATATTCCTGTACCAATCCCAAACAAATCTCACTGCCCACTCCTTCCCTATATTCCTGTATCAACCCAAACAAATCTCACTGCCCACTCCTTCCCTATATTCCTGTACCAATCCCAAACAAATCTCACTGCCCACTCCTTCCCTATATTCCTGTACCAATCCCAAACAAATCTCACTGCCCACTCCTTCCCTATAGCCCTGTACCAATCCCAAACAAATCTCACTGCCCACTCCTTCCCGATATTCCTGTATCAACCCAAACAAATCTCACTGCCCACTCCTTCCCTATATTCCTGTACCAATCCCAAACAAATCTCACTGCCCACTCCTTCCCTATATTCCTGTATCAACCCAAACAAATCTCACTGCCCACTCCTTCCCTATAGCCCTGTACCAATCCCAAACAAATCTCACTGCCCAAAACTTCCCGATATTCCTGTATCAACCCAAACAAATCTCACTGCCCACTCCTTCCCTATATTCCTGTACCAATCCCAAACAAATCTCACTGCCCACTCCTTCCCTATATTCCTGTACCAATCCCAAACAAATCTCACTGCCCACTCCTTCCCTATATTCCTGTATCAACCCAAACAAATCTCACTGCCCTCTCCTTCCCTATATTCCTGTACCAATCCCAAACAAATCTCACTGCCCACTCCTTCCCTATATTCCTGTATCAACCCAAACAAATCTCACTGCCCACTCCTTCCCTATATTCCTGTATCAATCCCAAACAAATCTCACTGCCCACTCCTTCCCTATATTCCTGTACCAATCCCAAACAAATCTCACTGCCCACTCCTTCCCTATATTCCTGTACCAATCCCAAACAAATCTCACTGCCCACTCCTTCCCTATATTCCTGTATCAACCCAAACAAATCTCACTGCCCACTCCTTCCCTATATTCCTGTACCAATCCCAAACAAATCTCACTGCCCACTCCTTCCCTATATTCCTGTACCAATCCCAAACAAATCACACTGCCCACTCCTTCCCTATATTCCTGTACCAATCCCGAACATATCTCACTGCCCACTCCTTCCCTATATTCCTGTATCAACCCAAACAAATCTCACTGCCCACTCCTTCCCTATATTCCTGCACCAATCCCAAACAAATCTCACTGCCCACTCCTTCCCTATATTCCTGTACCAATCCCAAACAAATCTCACTGCCCACTCCTTCCCTATAGCCCTGTACCAATCCCAAACAAATCTCACTGCCCACTCCTTCCCGATATTCCTGTATCAACCCAAACAAATCTCACTGCCCACTCCTTCCCTATATTCCTGTACCAATCCCAAACAAATCTCACTGCCCACTCCTTCCCAATATTCCTGTATCAACCCAAACAAATCTCACTGCCCACTCCTTCCCTATATTCCTGTATCAATCCCAAACAAATCTCACTGCCCACTCCTTCCCTATATTCCTGTATCAATCCCAAACAAATCTCACTGCCCACTCCTTCCCTATATTCCTGTACCAACCCAAACGAATCTCACTGCCCACTCCTTCCCTATATTCCTGTACCAATCCCAAACAAATCTCACTTCCCACTCCTTCCCTATATTCCTGTACCAATCCCAAACAAATCTCACTGCCCACTCCTTCCCTATATTCCTGTATCAACCCAAACAAATCTCACTGCCCACTCCTTCCCTATATTCCTGTACCAATCCCAAACAAATCTCACTGCCCACTCCTTCCCTATATTCCTGTACCAATCCCAAACAAATCTCACTGCCCACTCCTTCCCTATATTCCTGTACCAATCCCAAACAAATCTCACTGCCCACTCCTTCCCTATATTCCTATATCAACCCAAACACATCTCACTGCCAACTCCTTCCCTATATTCCTGTACCAATCCCAAACAAATCTCACTGCCCACTCCTTCCCTATATTCCTGTACCAATCCCAAACAAATCTCACTGCCCACTCCTTCCCTATATTCCTGTACCAATCCCAAACAAATCTCACTGCCCACTCCTTCCCTATATTCCTGTATCAACCCAAACAAATCTCACTGCCCACTCCTTCCCTATATTCCTGTATCAACCCAAACGAATCTCACTGCCCACTCCTTCCCTATATTCCTGTACCAATCCCAAACAAATCTCACTGCCCACTCCTTCCCTATATTCCTGTACCAATCCCAAACAAATCTCACTGCCCACTCCTTCCCTATATTCCTGTATCAACCCAAACAAATCTCACTGCCCACTCCTTCCCTATATTCCTGTACCAATCCCAAACAAATCTCACTGCCCACTCCTTCCCTATATTCCTGTACCAATCCCAAACAAATCTCACTGCCCACTCCTTCCCTATATTCCTGTATCAACCCAAACAAATCTCACTGCCCACTCCTTCCCTATATTCCTGTATCAATCCCAAACAAATCTCACTGCCCACTCCTTCCCTATATTCCTGTATCAATCCCAAACAAATCTCACTGCCCACTCCTTCCCTATATTCCTGTACCAACCCAAACGAATCTCACTGCCCACTCCTTCCCTATATTCCTGTACCAATCCCAAACAAATCTCACTGCCCACTCCTTCCCTATATTCCTGTACCAATCCCAAACAAATCTCACTGCCCACTCCTTCCCTATATTCCTGTATCAACCCAAACAAATCTCACTGCCCACTCCTTCCCTATATTCCTGTACCAATCCCAAACAAATCTCACTGCCCACTCCTTCCCTATATTCCTGTACCAATCCCAAACAAATCTCACTGCCCACTCCTTCCCTATATTCCTGTACCAATCCCAAACAAATCTCACTGCCCACTCCTTCCCTATATTCCTATATCAACCCAAACACATCTCACTGCCAACTCCTTCCCTATATTCCTGTACCAATCCCAAACAAATCTCACTGCCCACTCCTTCCCTATATTCCTGTACCAATCCCAAACAAATCTCACTGCCCACTCCTTCCCTATATTCCTGTACCAATCCCAAACAAATCTCACTGCCCACTCCTTCCCTATATTCCTGTATCAACCCAAACAAATCTCAGTGCACACTCCTTCCCTATATTCCTGTATCAACCCAAACGAATCTCACTGCCCACTCCTTCCCTATATTCCTGTACCAATCCCAAACAAATCTCACTGCCCACTCCTTCCCTATATTCCTGTACCAATCCCAAACAAATCTCACTGCCCACTCCTTCCCTATATTCCTGTATCAACCCAAACAAATCTCACTGCCCACTCCTTCCCTATATTCCTGTACCAATCCCAAACAAATCTCACTGCCCACTCCTTCCCTATATTCCTGTACCAATCCCAAACAAATCTCACTGCCCACTCCTTCCCTATATTCCTGTATCAACCCAAACAAATCTCACTGCCCACTCCTTCCCTATATTCCTGTACCAATCCCAAACAAATCTCACTGCCCACTCCTTCCCTATATTCCTGTACCAATCCCAAACAAATCTCACTGCCCACTCCTTCCCTATATTCCTGTACCAATCCCAAACAAATCTCACTGCCCACTCCTTCCCTATATTCCTATATCAACCCAAACACATCTCACTGCCAACTCCTTCCCTATATTCCTGTACCAATCCCAAACAAATCTCACTGCCCACTCCTTCCCTATATTCCTGTACCAATCCCAAACAAATCTCACTGCCCACTCCTTCCCTATATTCCTGTACCAATCCCAAACAAATCTCACTGCCCACTCCTTCCCTATATTCCTGTATCAACCCAAACAAATCTCAGTGCACACTCCTTCCCTATATTCCTGTATCAACCCAAACGAATCTCACTGCCCACTCCTTCCCTATATTCCTGTACCAATCCCAAACAAATCTCACTGCCCACTCCTTCCCTATATTCCTGTACCAATCCCAAACAAATCTCACTGCCCACTCCTTCCCTATATTCCTGTATCAACCCAAACAAATCTCACTGCCCACTCCTTCCCTATATTCCTGTACCAATCCCAAACAAATCTCACTGCCCACTCCTTCCCTATATTCCTGTACCAATCCCAAACAAATCTCACTGCCCACTCCTTCCCTATATTCCTGTACCAATCCCAAACAAATCTCACTGCCCACTCCTTCCCTATATTCCTATATCAACCCAAACAAATCTCACTGCCAACTCCTTCCCTATATTCCTGTACCAATCCCAAACAAATCTCACTGCCCACTCCTTCCCTATATTCCTGTACCAATCCCAAACAAATCTCACTGCCCACTCCTTCCCTATATTCCTGTACCAATCCCAAACAAATCTCACTGCCCACTCCTTCCCTATATTCCTGTATCAACCCAAACAAATCTCAGTGCACACTCCTTCCCTATATTCCTGTATCAATCCCAAACAAATCTCACTGCCCACTCCTTCCCTATATTCCTGTATCAACCCAAACAAATCTCACTGCCCACTCCTTCCCTATATTCCTGTACCAATCCCAAACAAATCTCACTGCCCACTCCTTCCCTATATTCCTGTATCAACCCAAACAAATCTCACTGCCCACTCCTTCCCTATATTCCTGTATCAATCCCAAACAAATCTCACTGCCCACTCCTTCCCTATATTCCTGTATCAACCCAAACAAATCTCACTGCCCACTCCTTCCCTATATTCCTGTATCAACCCAAACAAATCTCACTGCCCACTCCTTCCCTATATTCCTGTACCAATCCCAAACAAATCTCACTGCCCACTCCTTCCCTATATTCCTGTATCAATCCCAAACAAATCTCACTGCCCACTCCTTCCCTATATTCCTGTACCAATCCCAAACAAATCTCACTGCCCACTCCTTCCCTATATTCCTGTATCAATCCCAAACGAATCTCACTGCCCACTCCTTCCCTATATTCCTGTACCAATCCCAAACAAATCTCACTGCCCACTCCTTCCCTATATTCCTGTACCAATCCCAAACAAATCTCACTGCCCACTCCTTCCCTATATTCCTGTACCAATCCCAAACAAATCTCACTGCCCACTCCTTCCCTATATTCCTGTACCAATCCCAAACAAATCTCACTGCCCACTCCTTCCCTATATTCCTGTACCAATCACAAACAAATCTCACTGCCCACTCCTTCCCTATATTCCTGTATCAACCCAAACAAATCTCACTGCCCACTCCTTCCCTATATTCCTGTACCAATCCCAAACAAATCTCACTGCCCACTCCTTCCCTATATTCCTGTATCAACCCAAACAAATCTCACTGCCCACTCCTTCCCTATATTCCTGTACCAATCCCAAACAAATCTCACTGCCCACTCCTTCCCTATATTCCTGTACCAATCCCAAACAAATCTCACTGCCAACTCCTTCCCTATATTCCTGTACCAATCCCAAACAAATCTCACTGCCCACTCCTTCCCTATATTCCTGTACCAATCCCAAACAAATCTCACTGCCCACTCCTTCCCTATATTCCTGTACCAATCCCAAACAAATCTCACTGCCCACTCCTTCCCTATATTCCTGTATCAACCCAAACAAATCTCAGTGCACACTCCTTCCCTATATTCCTGTATCAATCCCAAACAAATCTCACTGCCCACTCCTTCCCTATATTCCTGTATCAACCCAAACAAATCTCACTGCCCACTCCTTCCCTATATTCCTGTACCAATCCCAAACAAATCTCACTGCCCACTCCTTCCCTATATTCCTGTATCAACCCAAACAAATCTCACTGCCCACTCCTTCCCTATATTCCTGTATCAATCCCAAACAAATCTCACTGCCCACTCCTTCCCTATATTCCTGTATCAACCCAAACAAATCTCACTGCCCACTCCTTCCCTATATTCCTGTATCAACCCAAACAAATCTCACTGCCCACTCCTTCCCTATATTCCTGTACCAATCCCAAACAAATCTCACTGCCCACTCCTTCCCTATATTCCTGTATCAATCCCAAACAAATCTCACTGCCCACTCCTTCCCTATATTCCTGTACCAATCCCAAACAAATCTCACTGCCCACTCCTTCCCTATATTCCTGTATCAATCCCAAACGAATCTCACTGCCCACTCCTTCCCTATATTCCTGTACCAATCCCAAACAAATCTCACTGCCCACTCCTTCCCTATATTCCTGTACCAATCCCAAACAAATCTCACTGCCCACTCCTTCCCTATATTCCTGTACCAATCCCAAACAAATCTCACAGCCCACTCCTTACCTATATTCCTGTATCAACCCAAACAAATCTCACTGCCCACTCCTTCCCTATTTTCCTGTACCAATCCCAAACAAATCTCACTGCCCACTCCTTCCCTATATTCCTGTACCAATCCCAAACAAATCTCACTGCCCACTCCTTCCCTATATTCCTGTATCAACCCAAACAAATCTCACTGCCCACTCCGTCCCTATATTCTTGTACCAATCCCAAACAAATCTCACTGCCCACTCCTTCCCTATATTCCTGTACCAATCACAAACAAATCTCACTGCCCACTCCTTCCCTATATTCCTGTATCAACCCAAACAAATCTCACTGCCCACTCCTTCCCTATATTCCTGTACCAATCCCAAACAAATCTCACTGCCCACTCCTTCCCTATATTCCTGTATCAACCCAAACAAATCTCACTGCCCACTCCTTCCCTATATTCCTGTATCAACCCAAACAAATCTCACTGCCCACTCCTTCCCTATATTCCTGTACCAATCCCAAACAAATCTCACTGCCCACTCCTTCCCTATATTCCTGTATCAACCCAAACAAATCTCACTGCCCACTCCTTCCCTATATTCCTGTACCAATCCCAAACAAATCTCACTGCCCACTCCTTCCCTATATTCCTGTATCAACCCAAACAAATCTCACTGCCCACTCCTTCCCTATATTCCTGTACCAATCCCAAACAAATCTCACTGCCCACTCCTTCCCTATATTCCTGTATCAACCCAAACAAATCTCACTGCCCACTCCTTCCCTATATTCCTGTACCAATCCCAAACAAATCTCACTGCCCACTCCTTCCCTATATTCCTGTATCAATCCCAAACAAATCTCACTGCCCACTCCTCCCCTATATTCCTGTATCAACCCAAACAAATCTCACTGCCCACTCCTTCCCTATATTCCTGTACCAATCCCAAACAAATCTCACTGCCCACTCCTTCCCTATATTCCTGCACCAATCCCAAACAAATCTCACTGCCCACTCCTTCTCTATATTCCTGTACCAATCCCAAACATATCTCACTGCCCACTCCTTCCCTATATTCCTGTACCAATCCCAAACAAATCTCACTGCCCACTCCTTCCCTATATTCCTGTACCAATCCCAAACAAATCTCACTGCCCACTCCTTCCCTATATTCCTGTATCAACCCAAACAAATCTCACTGCCCACTCCTTCCCTATATTCCTGTACCAATCCCAAACAAATCTCACTGCCCACTCCTTCCCTATATTCCTGTATCAACCCAAACAAATCACACTGCCCACTCCTTCCCTATATTCCTGTATCAACCCAAACAAATCTCACTGACCACTCCTTCCCTAGATTCCTGTATCAATCCCAAACAAATCTCACTGCCCACTCCTTCCCTATATTCCTGTACCAATCCCAAACAAATCTCACTGCCCACTCTTTCCCTATATTCCTGTATCAACCCAAACAAATCTCACTGCCCACTCCTTCCCTATATTCCTGTATCAACCCAAACAAATCTCACTGCCCACTCCTTCCCTATATTCCTGTACCAATCCCAAACAAATCTCACTGCCCACTCCTTCCCTATATTCCTGTACCAATCCCAAACAAATCTCACTGCCCACTCCTTCCCTATATTCCTGTACCAATCCCAAACAAATCTCACTGCCCACTCCTTCCCTATATTCCTGTACCAATCCCAGACAAATCTCACTGCCCACTCCTTCCCTATATTCCTGTACCAATCCCAAACAAATCTCACTGCCCACTCCTTCCCTATATTCCTGTATCAATCCCAAACGAATCTCACTGCCCACTCCTTCCCTATATTCCTGTATCAAGCCAAAAAAATCTCGCTGCCCACTCCTTCCCTATATTCCTGTACCAATCCCTAACAAATCTCACTGCCCACTCCTTCCCTATATTCCTGTACCAATCCCAAACAAATCTCACTGCCCACTCCTTCCCTATATTCCTGTACCAATCCCAAACAAATCTCACTGCCCACTCCTTCCCTATATTCCTGTACCAATCCCAAACAAATCTCACTGCCCACTCCTTCCCTATATTCCTGTATCAACCCAAACAAATCTCACTGCCACTCCTTCCCTATATTCCTGTATCAACCCAAACAAATCTCACTGCCCACTCCTTCCCTATATTCCTGTATCAATCCAAACAAATCTCAATGCCCACTCCTTCCCTATATTCCTGTATCCACCCAAACAAATCTCACTGCCCACTCCTTCCCTATATTCCTGTATCAACCCAAACAAATCTCACTGCACACTCCTTCCCTATATTCCTGTATCAACCCAAACAAATCTCACTGCCCACTCCTTCCCTATATTCCTGTACCAATCCCAAACAAATCTCACTGCCCACTCCTTCCCTATATTCCTGTACCAATCCCAAACAAATCTCACTGCCCACTCCTTCCCTATATTCCTGTACCAATCCCAAACAAATCTCACTGCCCACTCCTTCCCTATATTCCTGTACCAATCCCAAACAAATCTCACTGCCCACTCCTTCCCTATATTCCTGTACCAATCCCAAACAAATCTCACTGCCCACTCCTTCGCTATATTCCTGTATCAACCCAAACAAATCTCACTGCCCACTCCTTCCCTATATTCCTGTACCAATCCCAAACAAATCTCACTGCCCACTCCTTCCCTATATTCCTGTACCAATCCCAAACAAATCTCACTGCCCACTCCTTCCCTATATTCCTGTACCAATCCCAAACAAATCTCACTGCCCACTCCTTCCCTATATTCCTGCACCAATCCCAAACAAATCTCACTGCCCACTCCTTCTCTATATTCCTGTACCAATCCCAAACATATCTCACTGCCCACTCATTCCCTATATTCCTGTACCAATCCCAAACAAATCTCACTGCCCACTCCTTCCCTATATTCTTGTATCAAACCAAACAAATCTCGCTGCCCACTCCTTCCCTATATTCCTGTACCAATCCCAAACAAATCTCACTGCCCACTCCTTCCCTATATTCCTGTATCAACCCAAACAAATCTCACTGCCCACTCCTTCCCTATATTCCTGTACCAATCCCAAACAAATCTCACTGCCCACTCCTTCCCTATATTCCTGTATCAACCCAAACAAATCACACTGCCCACTCCTTCCCTATATTCCTGTATCAACCCAAACAAATCTCACTGCCCACTCCTTCCCTATATTCCTGTATCAATCCCAAACAAATCTCACTGCCCACTCCTTCCCTATATTCCTGTATCAATCCAAACAAATCTCAATGCCCACTCCTTCCCTATATTCCTGTATCAACCCAAACAAATCTCACTGCCCACTCCTTCCCTATATTCCTGTATCAACCCAAACAAATCTCACTGCCCACTCCTTCCCTATATTCCTGTATCAACCCAAACAAATCTCACTGCCCACTCCTTCCCTATATTCCTGTACCAATCCCAAACAAATCTCACTGCCCACTCCTTCCCTATATTCCTGTACCAATCCCAAACAAATCTCACTGCCCACTCCTTCCCTATATTCCTGTACCAATCCCAAACAAATCTCACTGCCCACTCCTTCCCTATATTCCTGTATCAACCCAAACAAATCTCACTGCCCACTCCTTCCCTATATTCCTGTACCAATCCCAAACAAATCTCACTGCCCACTCCTTCCCTATATTCCTGTATCAACCCAAACAAATCTCACTGCCCACTCCTTCCCTATATTCCTGTACCAATCCCAAACAAATCTCACTGCCCACTCCTTCCCTATATTCCTGTACCAATCCCAAACAAATCTCACTGCCCACTCCTTCCCTATATTCCTGTACCAATCCCAAACAAATCTCACTGCCCACTCCTTCCCTATATTCCTGTACCAATCCCAAACAAATCTCACTGCCCACTCCTTCCCTATATTCCTGCACCAATCCCAAACAAATCTCACTGCCCACTCCTTCTCTATATTCCTGTACCAATCCCAAACATATCTCACTGCCCACTCCTTCCCTATATTCCTGTACCAATCCCAAACAAATCTCACTGCCCACTCCTTCCCTATATTCCTGTATCAACCCAAACAAATCTCACTGCCCACTCCTTCCCTATATTCCTGTACCAATCCCAAACAAATCTCACTGCCCACTCCTTCCCTATATTCCTGTATCAACCCAAAGAAATCTCACTGCCCACTCCTTCACTATATTCCTGTACCAATCCCAAACAAATCTCACTGCCCACTCCTTCCCTATATTCCTGTATCAACCCAAACAAATCACACTGCCCACTCCTTCCCTATATTCCTGTATCAACCCAAACAAATCTCACTGCCCACTCCTTCCCTATATTCCTGTATCAATCCCAAACAAATCTCACTTCCCTCTCCTTCCCTATATTCCTGTACCAATCCCAAACAAATCTCACTGCCCACTCTTTCCCTATATTCCTGTATCAACCCAAACAAATCTCACTGCCCACTCCTTCCCTATATTCCTGTATCAACCCAAACAAATCTCACTGCCCACTCCTTCCCTATATTCCTGTACCAATCCCAAACAAATCTCACTGCCCACTCCTTCCCTATATTCCTGTACCAATCCCAAACAAATCTCACTGCCCACTCCTTCCCTATATTCCTGTACCAATCCCAAACAAATCTCACTGCCCACTCCTTCCCTATATTCCTGTACCAATCCCAAACAAATCTCACTGCCCACTCCTTCCCTATATTCCTGTATCAATCCCAAACGAATCTCACTGCCCACTCCTTCCCTATATTCCTGTATCAAGCCAAAAAAATCTCGCTGCCCACTCCTTCCCTATATTCCTGTACCAATCCCAAACAAATCTCACTGCCCACTCCTTCCCTATATTCCTGTACCAATCCCAAACAAATCTCACTTCCCACTCCTTCCCTATATTCCTGTACCAATCCCAAACAAATCTCACTGCCCACTCCTTCCCTATATTCCTGTACCAATCCCAAACAAATCTCACTGCCCACTCCTTCCCTATATTCCTGTATCAACCAAAACAAATCTCACTGCCACTCCTTCCCTATATTCCTGTACCAATCCCAAACAAATCTCACTGCCCACTCCTTCCCTATATTCCTGTATCAACCCAAACAAATCTCACTGCCCACTCCTTCCCTATATTCCTGTATCAATCCAAACAAATCTCAATGCCCACTCCTTCCCTATATTCCTGTATCAACCCAAACAAATCTCACTGCCCACTCCTTCCCTATATTCCTGTATCAACCCAAACAAATCTCACTGCCCACTCCTTCCCTATATTCCTGTATCAACCCAAACAAATCTCACTGCCCACTCCTTCCCTATATTCCTGTACCAATCCCAAACAAATCTCACTGCCCACTCCTTCCCTATATTCCTGTACCAATCCCAAACAAATCTCACTGCCCACTCCTTCCCTATATTCCTGTACCAATCCCAAACAAATCTCACTGCCCACTCCTTCCCTAAATTCCTGTATCAACCCAAACAAATCTCACTGCCCACTCCTTCCCTATATTCCTGTAACAATCCCAAACAAATCTCACTGCCCACTCCTTCCCTATATTCCTGTATCAACCCAAACAAATCTCACTGCCCACTCCTTCCCTATATACCTGTATCAACCCAAACAAATCTCACTGCCCACTCCTTCCCTATATTCCTGTATCAACCCAAACAAATCTCACTGCCCACTCCTTCCCTATATTCCTGTACCAATCCCAAACAAATCTCACTGCCCACTCCTTCCCTATATTCCTGTACCAATCCCAAACAGATCTCACTGCCCACTCCTTCCCTATATTCCTGTATCAACCCAAACAAATCTCACTGCCCACTCCTTCCCTATATTCCTGTATCAATCCCAAACAAATCTCACTGCCCACTCCTTCCCTATATTCCTGTACCAATCCCAAACAAATCTCACTGCCCACTCTTTCCCTATATTCCTGTATCAACCCAAACAAATCTCACTGCCCACTCCTTCCCTATATTCCTGTATCAACCCAAACAAATCTCACTGCCCACTCCTTCCCTATATTCCTGTACCAATCCCAAACAAATCTCACTGCCCACTCCTTCCCTATATTCCTGTACCAATCCCAAACAAATCTCACTGCCCACTCCTTCCCTATATTCCTGTACCAATCCCAAACAAATCTCACTGCCCACTCCTTCCCTATATTCCTGTACCAATCCCAAACAAATCTCACTGCCCACTCCTTCCCTATATTCCTGTACCAATCCCAAACAAATCTCACTGCCCACTCCTTCCCTATATTCCTGTATCAATCCCAAACGAATCTCACTGCCCACTCCTTCCCTATATTCCTGTATCAAGCCAAAAAAATCTCGCTGCCCACTCCTTCCCTATATTCCTGTACCAATCCCAAACAAATCTCACTGCCCACTCCTTCCCTATATTCCTGTACCAATCCCAAACAAATCTCACTGCCCACTCCTTCCCTATATTCCTGTACCAATCCCAAACAAATCTCACTGCCCACTCCTTCCCTATATTCCTGTACCAATCCCAAACAAATCTCACTGCCCACTCCTTCCCTATATTCCTGTATCAACCCAAACAAATCTCACTGACACTCCTTCCCTATATTCCTGTACCAATCCCAAACAAATCTCACTGCCCACTCCTTCCCTATATTCCTGTATCAACCCAAACAAATCTCACTGCCCACTCCTTCCCTATATTCCTGTATCAATCCAAACAAATCTCAATGCCCACTCCTTCCCTATATTCCTGTATCAACCCAAACAAATCTCACTGCCCACTCCTTCCCTATATTCCTGTATCAACCCAAACAAATCTCACTGCCCACTCCTTCCCTATATTCCTGTATCAACCCAAACAAATCTCACTGCCCACTCCTTCCCTATATTCCTGTACCAATCCCAAACAAATCTCACTGCCCACTCCTTCCCTATATTCCTGTACCAATCCCAAACAAATCTCACTGCCCACTCCTTCCCTATATTCCTGTACCAATCCCAAACAAATCTCACTGCCCACTCCTTCCCTATATTCCTGTATCAACCCAAACAAATCTCACTGCCCACTCCTTCCCTATATTCCTGTAACAATCCCAAACAAATCTCACTGCCCACTCCTTCCCTATATTCCTGTATCAACCCAAACAAATCTCACTGACACTCCTTCCCTATATTCCTGTACCAATCCCAAACAAATCTCACTGCCCACTCCATCCCTATATTCCTGTATCAACCCAAACAAATCTCACTGCCCACTCCTTCCCTATATTCCTGTATCAATCCAAACAAATCTCAATGCCCACTCCTTCCCTATATTCCTGTATCAACCCAAACAAATCTCACTGCCCACTCCTTCCCTATATTCCTGTATCAACCCAAACAAATCTCACTGCCCACTCCTTCCCTATATTCCTGTATCAACCCAAACAAATCTCACTGCCCACTCCTTCCCTATATTCCTGTACCAATCCCAAACAAATCTCACTGCCCACTCCTTCCCTATATTCCTGTACCAATCCCAAACAAATCTCACTGCCCACTCCTTCCCTATATTCCTGTACCAATCCCAAACAAATCTCACTGCCCACTCCTTCCCTATATTCCTGTATCAACCCAAACAAATCTGACTGCCCACTCCTTCCCTATATTCCTGTAACAATCCCAAACAAATCTCACTGCCCACTCCTTCCCTATATTCCTGTATCAACCCAAACAAATCTCACTGCCCACTCCTTCCCTATATACCTGTATCAACCCAAACAAATCTCACTGCCCACTCCTTCCCTATATTCCTGTATCAACCCAAACAAATCTCACTGCCCACTCCTTCCCTATATTCCTGTACCAATCCCAAACAAATCTCACTGCCCACTCCTTCCCTATATTCCTGTACCAATCCCAAACAGATCTCACTGCCCACTCCTTCCCTATATTCCTGTATCAACCCAAACAAATCTCACTGCCCACTCCTTCCCTATATTCCTGTATCAACCTAAACAAATCTCACTGCCCACTCCTTCCCTATATTCCTGTATCAATCCAAACAAATCTCACTGCCCACTCCTTCCCTCTATTCCTGCATCAATCCCAAACAAATCTCACTGCCCACTCCTTCCCTATATTCCTGTACCAATCCCAAACAAATCTCACTGCCCACTCCTTCCCTATATTCCTGTACCAATCCCAAACAAATCTCACTGCCCACTCCTTCCCTATATTCCTGTACCAATCCCAAACAAATCTCACTGCCCACTCCTTCCCTATATTCCTGTATCAACCCAAACAAATCTCACTGCCCACTCCTTCCCTATATTCCTGTATCAACCCAAACAAATCTCACTGCCCACTCCTTCCCTATATCCCTGTACCAATCCCAAACAAATCTCACTGCCCACTCCTTCCCTATATTCCTGTATCAACCCAAACAAATCTCACTGCCCACTCCTTCCCTATATTCCTGTACCAATCCAAAACAAATCTCACTGCCCACTCCTTCCCTATATTCCTGCACCAATCCCAATCAAATCTCACTGCCCACTCCTTCCCTATATTCCTGTATCAACCCAAACAAATCTCACTGCCCACTCCTTCCCTATATTCCTGTACCAATCCCAAACAAATCTCACTGCCCACTCCTTCCCTATATTCCTGTATCAACCCAAACAAATCTCACTGCCCACTCCTTCCCTATATTCCTGTATCAACCCAAACAAATCTCACTGCCCACTCCTTCCCTATATTCCTGTACCAATCCCAAACAAATCTCACTGCCCACTCCTTCCCTATATTCCTGTATCAACCCAAACAAATCTCACTGCCCACTCCTTCCCTATATTCCTGTATCAACCCAAACAAATCTCACTGCCCACTCCTTCCCTATATTCCTGTATCAACCCAAACAAATCTCACTGCCCACTCCTTCCCTATATTCCTGTATCAATCCCAAACAAATCTCACTGCCCACTCCTTCCCTATATTCCTGTATCAACCCAAACAAATCTCACTGCCCACTCCTTCCCTATATTCCTGTACCAATCCCAAACAAATCTCACTGCCCACTCCTTCCCTATATTCCTGTACCAATCCCAAACAAATCTCACTGCCCACTCCTTTCCTATATTCCTGTACCAATCCCAAACAAATCTCACTGCCCACTCCTTCCCTATATTCCTGTACCAATCCCAAACAAATCTCACTGCCCACTCCTTCCCTATATTCATGTATCAACCCAAACAAATCTCACTGCCCACTCCTTCCCTATATTCCTGTACCAATTCCAAACAAATCTCACTGCCAATCCTTCCCTATATTCCTGTATCAATCCCAAACGAATCTCACTGCCCACTCCTTCCCTATATTCCTGTATCAACCCAAACAAATCTCACTGCCCACTCCTTCCCTATATTCCTGTACCAATCCCAAACAAATCTCACTGCCCACTCCTTCACTATATTCCTGTATCAACCCAAACAAATCTCAATGCCCACTCCTTCCCTATATTCCTGTACCAATCCCAAACAAATCTCACTGCCCACTCCTTCCCTAAATTCCTGTATCAACCCAAACAAATCTCACTGCCCACTCCTTCCCTATATTCCTGTATCAACCCAAACAAATCTCACTGCCCAATCCTTCCCTATATTCCTGTATCAACCCAAACAAATCTCACTGCCCACTCCTTCCCTATATTCCTGTACCAATCCCAAACAAATCTCACTGCCCACTCCTTCCCTATATTCCTGTACCAATCCCAAACAAATCTCACTTCCCACTCCTTCCCTATATTCCTGTATCAACCCAAACAAATCTCACTGCCCACTCCTTCCCTATATTCCTGTACCAATCCCAAACAAATCTCACTGCCCACTCCTTCCCTATATTCCTGTACCAATCCCAAACAAATCTCACTGCCCACTCCTTCCCTATATTCCTGTACCAATCCCAAACAAATCTCACTTCCCACTCCTTCCCTATATTCCTGTATCAACCCAAACAAATCTCACTGCCCACTCCTTCCCTATATTCCTGTACCAATCCCAAACAAATCTCACTGCCCACTCCCTCCCTATATTCCTGTATCAACCCAAACAAATCTCACTGCCCACTCCTTCCCTATATTCCTGTACCAATTCCAAACAAATCTCACTGCCCACTCCTTCCCTATATTCCTGTATCAATCCCAAACGAATCTCACTGCCCACTCCTTCCCTATATTCCTGTATCAACCCAAACAAATCTCACTGCCCACTCCTTCCCTATATTCCTGTACCAATCCCAAACAAATCTCACTGCCCACTCCTTCCCTATATTCCTGTATCAACCCAAACAAATCTCACTGCCCACTCCTTCCCTATATTCCTGTACCAATCCCAAACAAATCTCACTGCCCACTCCTTCCCTATATTCCTGTATCATCCCAAACAAATCTCACTGCCCACTCTTTCCCTATATTCCTGTATCAACCCAAACAAATCTCACTGCCCACTCCTTCCCTATATTCCTGTATCAACCCAAACAAATCTCACTGCCCACTCCTTCCCTATATTCCTGTACCAATCCCAAACAAATCTCACTGCCCACTCCTTCCCTATATTCCTGTACCAATCCCAAACAAATCTCACTTCCCACTCCTTCCCTATATTCCTGTATCAACCCAAACAAATCTCACTGCCCACTCCTTCCCTATATTCCTGTACCAATCCCAAACAAATCTCACTGCCCACTCCTTCCCTATATTCCTGTATCAACCCAAACAAATCTCTCTGCCCACTCCTTCCCTATATTCCTGTACTAATTCCAAACAAATCTCACTGCCCACTCCTTCCCTATATTCCTGTATCAATCCCAAACAAATCTCACTGCCCACTCCTTCCCTATATTCCTGTATCAACCCAAACAAATCTCACTGCCCACTCCTTCCCTATATTCCTGTACCAATCCCAAACAAATCTCACTGCCCACTCCTTCCCTATATTCCTGTATCAACCCAAACAAATCTCTCTGCCCACTCCTTCCCTATATTCCTGTACCAATCCCAAACAAATCTCACTGCCCACTCCTTCCCTATATTCCTGTATCAACCCAAACAAATCTCACTGCCCACTCCGTCCCTATATTCCTGTATCAACCCAAACAAATCTCACTGCCCACTCCTTCCCTATATTCCTGTATCAACCCAAACAAATCTCACTGCCCACTCCTTCCCTATATTCCTGTATCAACCCAAACAAATCTCACTGCCCACTCCTTCCCTATATTCCTGTATCAACCCAAACAAATCTCATTGCCCACTCCTTCCCTATATTCCTGTACCAATCCCAAACAAATCTCACTGCCCACTCCTTCCCTATATTCCTGTATCAACCCAAACAAATCTCAATGCCCACTCCTTCCCTACATTCCTGTATCAATCCCAAACAAATCTCACTGCCCACTCCTTCCCTATATTCCTGTACCAATCCCAAAGAAATCTCACTGCCCACTCCTTCCCTATATTCCTGTATCAACCCAAACAAATCTCACTGCCCACTCCTTCCCTATAGCCCTGTACCAATCCCAAACAAATCTCAATGCCCACTCCTTCCCTATATTCCTGTATCAACCCAAACAAATCTCAATGCCCACTCCTTCCCTATATTCCTGTATCAACCCAAACAAATCTCACTGCCCACTCCTTCCCTATATTCCTGTATCAACCCAAACAAATCTCACTGCCCACTCCTTCCTTATATTCCTGTATCAACCCAAACAAATCTCACTGCCCACTCCTTCCCTATATTCCTGTATCAACCCAAACAAATCTCATTGCCCACTCCTTCCCTATAGCCCTGTATCAACCCAAACAAATCACACTGCCCACTCCTTCCCTATATTCCTGTATCAACCCAAACAAATCTCACTGCCCACTCCTTCCCTATATTTCTGTACCAATTCCAAACAAATCTCACTGCCCACTCCTTCCCTATAGCCCTGTACCAATCCCAAACAAATCTCACTGCCCACTCCTTCCCTATATTCCTGTATCAACCCAAACAAATCTCACTGCCCACTCCTTCCCTATAGCCCTGTACCAATCCCAAACAAATCTCACTGCCCACTCCTTCCCTATATTCCTGTATCAACCCAAACAAATCTCACTGCCCACTCCTTCCCTATATTTCTGTACCAATCCCAAACAAATCTCACTGCCCACACCTTCCCTATAGCCCTGTACCAATCCCAAACAAATCTCACTGCCCACTCCTTCCCTATATTCCTGTATCAACCCAAACAAATCTCACTGCCCACTCCTTCCCTATATTCCTGTACCAATCCCAAACAAATCTCACTGCCCACTCCTTCCCTATATTCCTGTACCAATGCCAAACAAATCTCACTGCCCACTCCTTCCCTATATTCCTGTATCAACCCAAACAAATCTCACTGCCCACTCCTTCCCTATATTCCTGTATCAATCCCAAACAAATCTCACTGCCCACTCCTTCCCTATATTCCTGTATCAACCCAAACAAATCTCACTGCCCACTCCTTCCCTATATTCCTGTACCAATCCCAAACAAATCTCACTGCCCACTCCTTCCCTATATTCCTGTACCAATCCCAAACAAATCTCACTGCCCACTCCTTCCCTATATTCCTGTATCAATCCCAAACAAATCTCACTGCCCACTCCTTCCCTATATTCCTGTATCAACCCAAACAAATCTCACTGCCCACTCCTTCCCTATATTCCTGTACCAATCCCAAACAAATCTCACTGCCCACTCCTTCCCTATATTCCTGTACCAATCCCAAACAAATCTCACTGCCCACTCCTTCCCTATATTCCTGTATCAACCCAAACAAATCTCACTGCCCACTCCTTCCCTATATTCCTGTATCAATCCCAAACAAATCTCACTGCCCACTCCCCTATATTCCTGTATCAACCCAAACAAATCTCACTGCCCACTCCTTCCCTATATTCCTGTATCAACCCAAACAAATCTCACTGCCCACTCCTTCCCTATATTCCTGTACCAATCCCAAACGAATCTCACTGCCCACTCCTTCCCTATATTCCTGTATCAATCCCAAACGAATCTCACTGCCCACTCCTTCCCTATATTCCTGTACCAATCCCAAACAAATCTCACTGCCCACTCCTTCCCTATATTCCTGTATCAACCCAAACAAATCTCACTGCCCACTCCTTCCCTATAGCCCTGTACCAATCCCAAACAAATCTCACTGCCCACTCCTTCCCTATATTCCTGTACCAATCCCAAAGAAATCTCACTGCCCACTCATTCCCTATATTCCTGTACCAATCCCAAACAAATCTCATTGCCCACTCCTTCCCTATATTCCTGTACCAATCCCAAACAAATCTCACTGCCCACTCCTTCCCTATATTCCTGTACCAATCCCAAACAAATCTCACTTCCCACTCCTTCCCTATATTCCTGTATCAACCCAAACAAATCTCACTGCCCACTCCTTCCCTATATTCCTGTACCAATCCCAAACAAATCTCACTGCCCACTCCTTCCCTATATTCCTGTATCAACCCAAACAAATCTCACTGCCCACTCCTTCCCTATATTCCTGTACCAATTCCAAACAAATCTCACTGCCCACTCCTTCCCTATATTCCTGTATCAATCCCAAACGAATCTCACTGCCCACTCCTTCCCTATATTCCTGTATCAACCCAAACAAATCTCACTGCCCACTCCTTCCCTATATTCCTGTACCAATCCCAAACAAATCTCACTGCCCACTCCTTCCCTATATTCCTGTATCAACCCAAACAAATCTCACTGCCCACTCCTTCCCTATATTCCTGTACCAATCCCAAACAAATCTCACTGCCCACTCCTTCCCTATATTCCTGTATCATCCCAAACAAATCTCACTGCCCACTCCTTCCCTATATTCCTGTATCAACCCAAACAAATCTCACTGCCCACTCCTTCCCTATATTCCTGTATCAACCCAAACAAATCTCACTGCCCACTCCTTCCCTATATTCCTGTACCAATCCCAAACAAATCTCACTGCCCACTCCTTCCCTATATTCCTGTATCAACCCAAACAAATCTCACTGCCCACTCCTTCCCTATATTCCTGTACCAATTCCAAACAAATCTCACTGCCCACTCCTTCCCTATATTCCTGTATCAATCCCAAACGAATCTCACTGCCCACTCCTTCCCTATATTCCTGTATCAACCCAAACAAATCTCACTGCCCACTCCTTCCCTATATTCCTGTACCAATCCCAAACAAATCTCACTGCCCACTCCTTCCCTATATTCCTGTATCAACCCAAACAAATCTCACTGCCCACTCCTTCCCTATATTCCTGTACCAATCCCAAACAAATCTCACTGCCCACTCCTTCCCTATATTCCTGTATCATCCCAAACAAATCTCACTGCCCACTCCTTCCCTATATTCCTGTATCAACCCAAACAAATCTCACTGCCCACTCCTTCCCTATATTCCTGTATCAACCCAAACAAATCTCACTGCCCACTCCTTCCCTATATTCCTGTACCAATCCCAAACAAATCTCACTGCCCACTCCTTCCCTATATTCCTGTACCAATCCCAAACAAATCTCACTTCCCACTCCTTCCCTATATTCCTGTATCAACCCAAACAAATCTCACTGCCCACTCCTTCCCTATATTCCTGTACCAATCCCAAACAAATCTCACTTCCCACTCCTTCCCTATATTCCTGTATCAACCCAAACAAATCTCACTGCCCACTCCTTCCCTATATTCCTGTACTAATTCCAAACAAATCTCACTGCCCACTCCTTCCCTATATTCCTGTATCAATCCCAAACAAATCTCACTGCCCACTCCTTCCCTATATTCCTGTATCAACCCAAACAAATCTCACTGCCCACTCCTTCCCTATATTCCTGTACCAATCCCAAACAAATCTCACTGTCCACTCCTTCCCTATATTCCTGTATCAACCCAAACAAATCTCTCTGCCCACTCCTTCCCTATATTCCTGTACCAATCCCAAACAAATCTCACTGCCCACTCCTTCCCTATATTCCTGTATCAACCCAAACAAATCTCACTGCCCACTCCTTCCCTATATTCCTGTATCAACCCAAACAAATCTCACTGCCCACTCCTTCCCTATATTCCTGTATCAACCCAAACAAATCTCACTGCCCACTCCTTCCCTATATTCCTGTATCAACCCAAACAAATCTCACTGCCCACTCCTTCCCTATATTCCTGTACCAATCCCAAACAAATCTCACTGCCCACTCCTTCCCTATATCCCTGTATCAACCCAAACAAATCTCAATGCCCACTCCTTCCCTACATTCCTGTATCAATCCCAAACAAATCTCACTGCCCACTCCTTCCCTATATTCCTGTACCAATCCCAAAGAAATCTCACTGCCCACTCCTTCCCTATATTCCTGTATCAACCCAAACAAATCTCACTGCCCACTCCTTCCCTATAGCCCTGTACCAATCCCAAACAAATCTCAATGCCCACTCCTTCCCTATATTCCTGTATCAACCCAAACAAATCTCAATGCCCACTCCTTCCCTATATTCCTGTATCAACCCAAACAAATCTCACTGCCCACTCCTTCCCTATATTCCTGTATCAACCCAAACAAATCTCACTGCCCTCTCCTTCCTTATATTCCTGTATCAACCCAAACAAATCTCACTGCCCACTCCTTCCCTATATTCCTGTATCAACCCAAACAAATCTCACTGCCCACTCCTTCCCTATAGCCCTGTATCAACCCAAACAAATCACACTGCCCACTCCTTCCCTATATTCCTGTATCAACCCAAACAAATCTCACTGCCCACTCCTTCCCTATAGCCCTGTACCAATCCCAAACAAATCTCACTGCCCACTCCTTCCCTATATTCCTGTATCAACCCAAACAAATCTCACTGCCCACTCCTTCCCTATAGTCCTGTACCAATCCCAAACAAATCTCACTGCCCACTCCTTCCCTATATTCCTGTATCAACCCAAACAAATCTCACTGCCCACTCCTTCCCTATATTTCTGTACCAATCCCAAACAAATCTCACTGCCCACTCCTTCCCTATAGCCCTGTACCAATCCCAAACAAATCTCACTGCCCACTCCTTCCCTATATTCCTGTATCAAGCCAAACAAATCTCACTGCCCACTCCTTCCCTATATTCCTGTACCAATCCCAAACAAATCTCACTGCCCACTCCTTCCCTATATTCCTGTACCAATCCCAAACAAATCTCACTGCCCACTCCTTCCCTATATTCCTGTATCAACCCAAACAAATCTCACTGCCCACTCCTTCCCTATATTCCTGTATCAATCCCAAACAAATCTCACTGCCCACTCCTTCCCTATATTCCTGTATCAACCCAAACAAATCTCACTGCCCACTCCTTCCCTATATTCCTGTACCAATCCCAAACAAATCTCACTGCCCACTCCTTCCCTATATTCCTGTACCAATCCCAAACAAATCTCACTGCCCACTCCTTCCCTATATTCCTGTATCAATCCCAAACAAATCTCACTGCCCACTCCTTCCCTATATTCCTGTATCAACCCAAACAAATCTCACTGCCCACTCCTTCCATATATTCCTGTACCAATCCCAAACAAATCTCACTGCCCACTCCTTCCCTATATTCCTGTACCAATCCCAAACAAATCTCACTGCCCACTCCTTCCCTATATTCCTGTATCAACCCAAACAAATCTCACTGCCCACTCCTTCCCTATATTCCTGTATCAATCCCAAACAAATCTCACTGCCCACTCCCCTATATTCCTGTATCAACCCAAACAAATCTCACTGCCCACTCCTTCCCTATATTCCTGTATCAACCCAAACAAATCTCACTGCCCACTCCTTCCCTATATTCCTGTACCAATCCCAAACGAATCTCACTGCCCACTCCTTCCCTATATTCCTGTATCAATCCCAAACGAATCTCACTGCCCACTCCTTCCCTATATTCCTGTACCAATCCCAAACAAATCTCACTGCCCACTCCTTCCCTATATTCCTGTATCAACCCAAACAAATCTCACTGCCCACTCCTTCCCTATAGCCCTGTACCAATCCCAAACAAATCTCACTGCCCACTCCTTCCCTATATTCCTGTACCAATCCCAAAGAAATCTCACTGCCCACTCCTTCCCTATATTTCTGTACCAATCCCAAACAAATCTCACTGCCCACTCCTTCCCTATATTCCTGTACCAATCCCAAACAAATCTCACTGCCCACTCCTTCCCTATATTCCTGTACCAATCCCAAACAAATCTCACTTCCCACTCCTTCCCTATATTCCTGTATCAACCCAAACAAATCTCACTGCCCACTCCTTCCCTATATTCCTGTACCAATCCCAAACAAATCTCACTGCCCACTCCTTCCCTATATTCCTGTATCAACCCAAACAAATCTCACTGCCCACTCCTTCCCTATATTCCTGTATCAATCCCAAACAAATCTCACTGCCCACTCCTTCCCTATATTCCTGTATCAATCCCAAACGAATCTCACTGCCCACTCCTTCCCTATATTCCTGTATCAACCCAAACAAATCTCACTGCCCACTCCTTCCCTATATTCCTGTACCAATCCCAAACAAATCTCACTGCCCACTCCTTCCCTATATTCCTGTATCAACCCAAACAGATCTCACTGCCCACTCCTTCCCTATATTCCTGTACCAATCCCAAACAAATCTCACTGCCCACTCCTTCCCTATATTCCTGTATCATCCCAAACAAATCTCACTGCCCACTCCTTCCCTATATTCCTGTATCAACCCAAACAAATCTCACTGCCCACTCCTTCCCTATATTCCTGTATCAACCCAAACAAATCTCACTGCCCACTCCTTCCCTATATTCCTGTACCAATCCCAAACAAATCTCACTGCCCACTCCTTCCCTATATTCCTGTACCAATCCCAAACAAATCTCACTTCCCACTCCTTCCCTATATTCCTGTATCAACCCAAACAAATCTCACTGCCCACTCCTTCCCTATATTCCTGTACCAATCCCAAACAAATCTCACTGCCCACTCCTTCCCTATATTCCTGTATCAACCCAAACAAATCTCACTGCCCACTCCTTCCCTATATTCCTGTACTAATTCCAAACAAATCTCACTGCCCACTCCTTCCCTATATTCCTGTATCAATCCCAAACAAATCTCACTGCCCACTCCTTCCCTATATTCCTGTATCAACCCAAACAAATCTCACTGCCCACTCATTCCCTATATTCCTGTACCAATCCCAAACAAATCTCACTGCCCACTCCTTCCCTATATTCCTGTATCAACCCAAACAAATCTCTCTGCCCACTCCTTCCCTATATTCCTGTACCAATCCCAAACAAATCTCACTGCCCACTCCTTCCCTATATTCCTGTATCAACCCAAACAAATCTCACTGCCCACTCCTTCCCTATATTCCTGTATCAACCCAAACAAATCTCACTTCCCACTCCTTCCCTATATTCCTGTATCAACCCAAACAAATCTCACTGCCCACTCCTTCCCTATATTCCTGTACCAATCCCAAACAAATCTCACTGCCCACTCCTTCCCTATATTCCTGTATCAACCCAAACAAATCTCACTGCCCACTCCTTCCCTATATTCCTGTACCAATTCCAAACAAATCTCACTGCCCACTCCTTCCCTATATTCCTGTATCAATCCCAAACGAATCTCACTGCCCACTCCTTCCCTATATTCCTGTATCAACCCAAACAAATCTCACTGCCCACTCCTTCCCTATATTCCTGTACCGATCCCAAACAAATCTCACTGCCCACTCCTTCCCTATATTCCTGTATCAACCCAAACAAATCTCACTGCCCACTCCTTCCCTATATTCCTGTACCAATCCCAAACAAATCTCACTGCCCACTCCTTCCCTATATTCCTGTATCATCCCAAACAAATCTCACTGCCCACTCCTTCCCTATATTCCTGTATCAACCCAAACAAATCTCACTGCCCACTCCTTCCCTATATTCATGTATCAACCCAAACAAATCTCACTGCCCACTCCTTCCCTATATTCCTGTACCAATCCCAAACAAATCTCACTGCCCACTCCTTCCCTATATTCCTGTACCAATCCCAAACAAATCTCACTTCCCACTCCTTCCCTATATTCCTGTATCAACCCAAACAAATCTCACTGCCCACTCCTTCCCTATATTCCTGTACCAATCCCAAACAAATCTCACTGCCCACTCCTTCCCTATATTCCTGTATCAACCCAAACAAATCTCACTGCCCACTCCTTCCCTATATTCCTGTACTAATTCCAAACAAATCTCACTGCCCACTCCTTCCCTATATTCCTGTATCAATCCCAAACAAATCTCACTGCCCACTCCTTCCCTATATTCCTGTATCAACCCAAACAAATCTCACTGCCCACTCATTCCCTATATTCCTGTACCAATCCCAAACAAATCTCACTGCCCACTCCTTCCCTATATTCCTGTATCAACCCAAACAAATCTCTCTGCCCACTCCTTCCCTATATTCCTGTACCAATCCCAAACAAATCTCACTGCCCACTCCTTCCCTATATTCCTGTATCAACCCAAACAAATCTCACTGCCCACTCCTTCCCTATATTCCTGTATCAACCCAAACAAATCTCACTGCCCACTCCTTCCCTATATTCCTGTATCAACCCAAACAAATCTCACTGCCCACTCCTTCCCTATATTCCTGTATCAACCCAAACAAATCTCACTGCCCACTCCTTCCCTATATTCCTGTATCAACCCAAACAAATCTCACTGCCCACTCCTTCCCTATATTCCTGTACCAATCCCAAACAAATCTCACTGCCCACTCCTTCCCTATATTCCTGTATCAACCCAAACAAATCTCAATGCCCACTCCTTCCCTACATTCCTGTATCAATCCCAAACAAATCTCACTGCCCACTCCTTCCCTATATTCCTGTACCAATCCCAAAGAAATCTCACTGCCCACTCCTTCCCTATATTCCTGTATCAACCCAAACAAATCTCACTGCCCACTCCTTCCCTATAGCCCTGTACCAATCCCAAACAAATCTCAATGCCCACTCCTTCCCTATATTCCTGTATCAACCCAAACAAATCTCAATGCCCACTCCTTCCCTATATTCCTGTATCAACCCAAACAAATCTCACTGCCCACTCCTTCCCTATATTCCTGTATCAACCCAAACAAATCTCACTGCCCTCTCCTTCCTTATATTCCTGTATCAACCCAAACAAATCTCACTGCCCACTCCTTCCCTATATTCCTGTATCAACCCAAACAAATCTCACTGCCCACTCCTTCCCTATAGCCCTGTATCAACCCAAACAAATCACACTGCCCACTCCTTCCCTATATTCCTGTATCATCCCAAACAAATCTCACTGCCCACTCCTTCCCTATAGCCCTGTACCAATCCCAAACAAATCTCACTGCCCACTCCTTCCCTATATTCCTGTATCAACCCAAACAAATCTCACTGCCCACTCCTTCCCTATATTCCTGTACCAATCCCAAACAAATCTCACTGCCCACTCCTTCCCTATAGCCCTGTACCAATCCCAAACAAATCTCACTGCCCACTCCTTCCCTATATTCCTGTATCAACCCAAACAAATCTCACTGCCCACTCCTTCCCTATATTTCTGTACCAATCCCAAACATATCTCACTGCCCACTCCTTCCCTATAGCCCTGTACCAATCCCAAACAAATCTCACTGCCCACTCCTTCCCTATATTCCTGTATCAACCCAAACAAATCTCACTGCCCACTCCTTCCCTATATTCCTGTACCAATCCCAAACAAATCTCACTGCCCACTCCTTCCCTATATTCCTGTACCAATCCCAAACAAATCTCACTGCCCACTCCTTCCCTATATTCCTGTATCAACCCAAACAAATCTCACTGCCCACTCCTTCCCTATATTCCTGTATCAATCCCAAACAAATCTCACTGCCCACTCCTTCCCTATATTCCTGTATCAACCCAAACAAATCTCACTGCCCACTCCTTCCCTATATTCCTGTACCAATCCCAAACAAATCTCACTGCCCACTCCTTCCCTATATTCCTGTACCAATCCCAAACAAATCTCACTGCCCACTCCTTCCCTATATTCCTGTATCAACCCAAACAAATCTCACTGCCCACTCCTTCCCTATATTCCTGTATCAATCCCAAACAAATCTCACTGCCCACTCCCCTATATTCCTGTATCAACCCAAACAAATCTCACTGCCCACTCCTTCCCTATATTCCTGTATCAACCCAAACAAATCTCACTGCCCACTCCTTCCCTATATTCCTGTACCAATCCCAAACGAATCTCACTGCCCACTCCTTCCCTATATTCCTGTATCAATCCCAAACGAATCTCACTGCCCACTCCTTCCCTATATTCCTGTACCAATCCCAAACAAATCTCACTGCCCACTCCTTCCCTATATTCCTGTATCAACCCAAACAAATCTCACTGCCCACTCCTTCCCTATAGCCCTGTACCAATCCCAAACAAATCTCACTGCCCACTCCTTCCCTATATTCCTGTACCAATCCCAAACAAATCTCACTGCCCACTCCTTCCCTATATTCCTGTATCAATCCCAAACAAATCTCACTGCCCACTCCTTCCCTATAGCCCTGTACCAGTCCCAAACAAATCTCACTGCCCACTCCTTCCCTATATTCCTGTACCAATCCCAAACAAATCTCACTGCCCACTCCTTCCCTATATTCCTGTATCAATCCCAAACAAATCTCACTGCCCACTCCTTCCCTATATTCCTGTATCAATCCCAAACAAATCTCACTGCCCACTCCTTCCCTATATTCCTGTACCAATCCCAAACGAATCTCACTGCCCACTCCTTCCCTATATTCCTTTATCAATCCCAAACGAATCTCACTGCCCACTCCTTCCCTATATTCCTTTATCAATCCCAAACAAATCTCACTGCCCACTCCTTCCCTATATTCCTGTACCAATCCCAAACAAATCTCACTGCCCACTCCTTCCCTATATTCCTGTATCAATCCCAAACAAATCTCACTGCCCACTCCTTCCCTATATTCCTGTATCAATCCCAAACAAATCTCACTGCCCACTCCTTCCCTATATTCCTGTACCAATCCCAAACGAATCTCACTGCCCACTCCTTCCCTATATTCCTTTATCAATCCCAAACAAATCTCACTGCCCACTCCTTCCCTATATTCCTGTATCAACCCAAACAAATCTCACTGCCCACTCCTTCCCTATATTCCTGTATCAATCCCAAACAAATCTCACTGCCCACTCCTTCCCTATAGCCCTGTACCAATCCCAAACAAATCTCACTGCCCACTCCTTCCCTATATTCCTGTATCAATCCCAAACGAATCTCACTGCCCACTCCTTCCCTATATTCCTGTATCAATCCCAAACAAATCTCACTGCCCACTCCTTCCCTATATTCCTGTATCAATCCCAAACAAATCTCACTGCCCACTCCTTCCCTATATTCCTGTACCAATCCCAAACAAATCTCATTGCCCACTCCTTCCCTATATTCCTGTATCAACCCAAACAAATCTCACTGCCCACTCCTTCCCTATTTTCCTGTACCAATCCCAAACAAATCTCACTGCCCACTCCTTCCCTATATTCCTGTATCAATCCCAAACAAATCTCACTGCCCACTCCTTCCCTATATTCCTGTACAAATCCCAAACAAATCTCACTGCCCACTCCTTCCCTATATTCCTGTATCAACCCAAACAAATCTCACTGCCCACTCCTTCCCTATATTCCTGTACCAATCCCAAACAAATCTCACTGCCCACTCCTTCCCTATATTCCTGTATCAACCCAAACAAATCTCACTGCCCACTCCTTCCCTATATTCCTGTACCAATCCCAAACAAATCTCACTGCCCACTCCTTCCCTGTATTCCTGTATCAACCCAAACAAATCTCACTGCCCACTCCTTCCCTATATTCCTGTATCAACCCAAACAAATCTCACTGCCCACTCCTTCCCTATATTCCTGTACCAATCCCAAACAAATCTCACTGCCCACTCCTTCCCTATATTCCTGTATCAACCCAAACAAATCTCACTGCCCACTCCTTCCCTATATTCCTGTACCAATCCCAAACAAATCTCACTGCCCACTCCTTCCCTATATTCCTGTATCAACCCAAACAAATCTCACTGCCCACTCCTTCCCTATATTCCTGTACCAATCCCAAACAAATCTCACTGCCCACTCCTTCCCTATATTCCTGTATCAACCCAAACAAATCTCACTGCCCACTCCTTCCCTATATTCCTGTATCAATCCCAAACAAATCTCACTGCCCACTCCTTCCCTATATTCCTGTATCAATCCCAAACAAATCTCACTGCCCACTCCTTCCCTATATTCCTGTACCAATCCCAAACAAATCTCACTGCCCACTCCTTCCCTATATTCCTGTATCAACCCAAACAAATCTCACTGCCCACTCCTTCCCCATATTCCTGTATCAATCCCAAACAAATCTCACTGCCCACTCCTTCCCTATATTCCTGTATCAATCCCAAACAAATCTCACTGCCCACTCCTTCCCTATATTCCTGTACCAATCCCAAACAAATCTCACTGCCCACTCCTTCCCTATATTCCTGTACCAATCCCAAACAAATCTCACTGCCCACTCCTTCCCTATATTCCTGTATCAATCCCAAACAAATCTCACTGCCCACTCCTTCCCTATATTCCTGTATCAATCCCAAACAAATCTCACTGCCCACTCCTTCCCTATATTCCTGTACCAATCCCAAACGAATCTCACTGCCCACTCCTTCCCTATATTCCTTTATCAATCCCAAACGAATCTCACTGCCCACTCCTTCCCTATATTCCTTTATCAATCCCAAACAAATCTCACTGCCCACTCCTTCCCTATATTCCTGTACCAATCCCAAACAAATCTCACTGCCCACTCCTTCCCTATATTCCTGTATCAATCCCAAACAAATCTCACTGCCCACTCCTTCCCTATATTCCTGTATCAATCCCAAACAAATCTCACTGCCCACTCCTTCCCTATATTCCTGTACCAATCCCAAACGAATCTCACTGCCCACTCCTTCCCTATATTCCTTTATCAATCCCAAACAAATCTCACTGCCCACTCCTTCCCTATATTCCTGTATCAACCCAAACAAATCTCACTGCCCACTCCTTCCCTATATTCCTGTATCAATCCCAAACAAATCTCACTGCCCACTCCTTCCCTATAGCCCTGTACCAATCCCAAACAAATCTCACTGCCCACTCCTTCCCTATATTCCTGTATCAATCCCAAACGAATCTCACTGCCCACTCCTTCCCTATATTCCTGTATCAATCCCAAACAAATCTCACTGCCCACTCCTTCCCTATATTCCTGTATCAATCCCAAACAAATCTCACTGCCCACTCCTTCCCTATATTCCTGTACCAATCCCAAACAAATCTCATTGCCCACTCCTTCCCTATATTCCTGTATCAACCCAAACAAATCTCACTGCCCACTCCTTCCCTATTTTCCTGTACCAATCCCAAACAAATCTCACTGCCCACTCCTTCCCTATATTCCTGTATCAATCCCAAACAAATCTCACTGCCCACTCCTTCCCTATATTCCTGTACAAATCCCAAACAAATCTCACTGCCCACTCCTTCCCTATATTCCTGTATCAACCCAAACAAATCTCACTGCCCACTCCTTCCCTATATTCCTGTACCAATCCCAAACAAATCTCACTGCCCACTCCTTCCCTATATTCCTGTATCAACCCAAACAAATCTCACTGCCCACTCCTTCCCTATATTCCTGTACCAATCCCAAACAAATCTCACTGCCCACTCCTTCCCTGTATTCCTGTATCAACCCAAACAAATCTCACTTCCCACTCCTTCCCTATATTCCTGTATCAACCCAAACAAATCTCACTGCCCACTCCTTCCCTATATTCCTGTACCAATCCCAAACAAATCTCACTGCCCACTCCTTCCCTATATTCCTGTATCAACCCAAACAAATCTCACTGCCCACTCCTTCCCTATATTCCTGTACCAATCCCAAACAAATCTCACTGCCCACTCCTTCCCTATATTCCTGTATCAACCCAAACAAATCTCACTGCCCACTCCTTCCCTATATTCCTGTACCAATCCCAAACAAATCTCACTGCCCACTCCTTCCCTATATTCCTGTATCAACCCAAACAAATCTCACTGCCCACTCCTTCCCTATATTCCTGTATCAATCCCAAACAAATCTCACTGCCCACTCCTTCCCTATATTCCTGTATCAATCCCAAACAAATCTCACTGCCCACTCCTTCCCTATATTCCTGTACCAATCCCAAACAAATCTCACTGCCCACTCCTTCCCTATATTCCTGTATCAACCCAAACAAATCTCACTGCCCACTCCTTCCCCATATTCCTGTATCAATCCCAAACAAATCTCACTGCCCACTCCTTCCCTATATTCCTGTATCAATCCCAAACAAATCTCACTGCCCACTCCTTCCCTATATTCCTGTACCAATCCCAAACAAATCTCACTGCCCACTCCTTCCCTATATTCCTGTACCAATCCCAAACAAATCTCACTCCTGCGCTCTCTCCTCATAGCCCTGTATCAATCCCAAACTAATGACACAGCCCACTCCTTCCCTATACCGCTGTATCAATCCCAGACTAATCCCACTGCCCCACTCCTTCTCTCTACCTCTGTATCAATCCCAAACTAATTCTACTGCCCCACTCCTTCCCTATTGCCCTGTATCAACCCAAACAAATCTCACTGCATCGCTCTCTCCCCATTGCCCTATATCAATTCCAAATTAATCCCACTACCCCACTCTCTGCACATAGCTGTCTACCAATAAATATAAAAACTCACTGCCCGCTTTCTCCCAATAGCCCTGTTACAAGCTCCAAACAAATCCCACTGCCCTGCTCGCACCCCATAGCCCTGTATCAGTCCCCAAATCAATCCCACTGCCTCACCCACTCCGCAATGCCCTGTGTCAATCCTACACGAATGCAACTGCCCCACTCTCTCCAGATGCCCGGTATCAATGCCAAACTAATCCCACTGTCCAGCTCTCTCTCCATTTTCCAGTATCACTCACAGCAAATCTCACTACTCTGCTCTCTCCCCCATGCCCTGGATCAATCCCCAAACTAATACCACGGCTCTGTTTCCCCCATAGCCCTGTATCAATCCCCAAAGTAAATGATTACCCCACTCTCTCCCCCACCACTGAATCAATCTCGAACAAATCCCACTGTCACACTCTCTCCCCATACCACTGTATCAATCTCGAACAAATCCCACTGTCACACTCTCTCCCCATACCACTGTATCAATCTCGAACAAATCCCACTGCCACACTCTCTCCCCAAAACACTGTTATCAATCTCAAACAAACACCATTGCCGCACTCACTCCCCATTGCACTGTTATCAATCTCGAACAAATCCCACTGCTACACTCGCTCCCCATACCAATGTTTCAATTTCGAACAAATCCCACTGTCAAACTCTCTCCCCATAACACTGTTATCAATCTCAAACAAACACCATTGCCGCACTCGCTCCCCATTGCACTGTTATCAATCTCAAACAAATCCCACTGCTACACTCTCTTCCCATACCAATGTTTCAATTTCGAACAAATCCCACTGCCACACTCTCTCCCCATACCAATGTTTCAATTTCGAACAAATCCCACTGCCACACTCTCTCCCCATACCACTGTTTCAATTTCGAACAAATCCCACTGCCACACTCTCTTCCCATACCAATGTTTGAATCTCGAACAAATCCCACTGCCACACTCTCTCCCCATACCACTGTTTCAATTTCGAACAAATCCAACTGCCACACTCTCTTCCCATACCAATGTTTGAATCTCGAACAAATCCCACTGCCACACTCTCTCCCCATACCACTGTTTCAATTTCGAACAAATCCCACTGCCACACTCTCTTCCCATACCAATGTTTGAATCTCGAACAAATCCCACTGCCACACTCTCTCCCCATACCACTGTTTCAATTTCGAACAAATCCCACTGCCACACTCTCTCCCCATACCACTGTTTCAATTTCGAACAAATCCCACTGTCACACTCTCTCCCCATACCACTGTTTCAATTTCGAACAAATCCCACTGCCACACTCTCTCCCCATACCGCTGTATCTATTTCGAACAAATCCCACTGCCACACTCTCTCCCCATACCAATGCTTGAATCTCGAACAAATCCCACTGTCACACTCTCTCCCCATACCACTGTATCAATCTCGAACAAATACCACTGTCACACTCTCTCCCCATAACACTGTTATCAATCTCAAACAAACACCATTGCCGCACTCGCACCCCATTGCACTGTTATCAATCTCGAACAAATCCCACTGCCACACTCTCTTCCCATACCAATGTTTGAATCTCGAACAATTCCCACTGCCGCACTCTCTCCCCATACCACTGCATCAATCTCGAAAAAATCCCACTGCCGCACTCTCTCCCCATACCACTGTATCTATTTCGAACAAATCCCACTGTCACACTCTCTCCCCATACCACTGTTTCAATTTCGAACAAATCCCACTGCCACACTCTCTCCCCATACCACTGTTATCAATTTCGAACAAATCCCACTGCCACACTCTCTTCCCATACCAATGTTTGAATCTCGAACAATTCCCACTGCCGCACTCTCTCCCCATACCACTGCATCAATCTCGAAAAAATCCCACTGCCACACTCTCTTCCCATAACACTGTTATCAATCTCAAACAAACACCATTGCCGCACTCTCTCCCCATACCACTGTTTCAATTTCGAACAATTCCCACTGCCGCACTCTCTCCCCATACCGCTGTATCAATTTCGAACAATTCCCACAGCCGCACTCTCTCCCCATACCACTGTGTCAATCTCGAACAAATCCCACTGCCGCACTCTCTCCCCATACCACTGCATCAATCTCGAAAAAATCCCACTGCCACACTCTCTTCCCATAACACTGTTATCAATCTCAAACAAACACCATTGCCGCACTCTCTCCCCATACCACTGTTTCAATTTCGAACAATTCCCACTGCCGCACTCTCTCCCCATACCGCTGTATCAATTTCGAACAATTCCCACAGCCGCACTCTCTCCCCATACCACTGTTTCAATTTCGAACAATTCCCACTGCCGCACTCTCTCCCCATACCACTGTATCTATTTCGAACAAATCCCACTGTCACACTCTCTCCCCATACCACTGTATCTATTTCGAACAATTCCCACTGCCGCACTCTCTTCCCATACCAATGTTTGAATCTCGAACAATTCCCACTGCCGCACTCTCTCCCCATACCACTGTTTCAATTTCGAACAATTCCCACTGCCACACTCTCTCCCCATACCACTGTATCTATTTTGAACAATTCCCACTGCCGCACTCTCTCCCCATACCGCTGTATCTATTTTGAACAATTCCCACTGCCGCACTCTCTCCCCATACCGCTGTATCTATTTTGAACAATTCCCACTGCCGCACTCTCTCCCCATACCACTGTATCTATTTTGAACAATTCCCACTGTCACACTCTCTCCCCATACCACTGTATCTATTTCGAACAATTCCAACTGCCGCACTCTCTCCCCATACCACTGCATCAATCTCGAAAAAATCCCACTGCCACACTCTCTTCCCATAACACTGTTATCAATCTCAAACAAACACCATTGCCGCACTCTCTCCCCATACCACTGTTTCAATTTCGAACAATTCCCACTGCCGCACTCTCTCCACATACCACTGCATCAATCTCGAAAAAATCCCACTGCCACACTCTCTTCCCATAACACTGTTATCAATCTCAAACAAACACCATTGCCGCACTCACTCCCCATACCAATGTTTCAATTTCGAAAAAATCCCACTGCCGCACTCTCTCCCCATACCACTGTATCTATTTCGAACAAATCCCACTGTCACACTCTCTCCCCATACCACTGTTTCAATTTCGAACAAATCCCACTGCCACACTCTCTCCCCATACCACTGTTATCAATTTCGAACAATTCCCACTGCCGCACTCTCTCCCCATACCACTGCATCAATCTCGAAAAAATCCCACTGCCACACTCTCTTCCCATAACACTGTTATCAATCTCAAACAAACACCATTGCCGCACTCTCTCCCCATACCACTGTTTCAATTTCGAACAATTCCCACTGTCACACTCTCTCCCCATACCACTGTTTCAATTTCGAACAATTCCCACTGCCGCACTCACTCCCCATACCACTGTTTCAATTTCGAACAATTCCCACTGCCGCACTCCCTCCCCATACCACTGTTTCAATTTCGAACAAATCCCACTGCCGCACTCTCTCCCCATACCACTGTATCTATTTCGAACAAATCCCACTGCCACACTCTCTCCCCATACCACTGTATCTATTTCGAACAAATCCCACTGCCGCACTCTCTCCCCATACCACTGTATCTATTTTGAACAAATCCCACTGTCACACTCTCTCCCCATACCACTGTATCTATTTCGAACAATTCCCACTGTCACACTCTCTCCCCATACCACTGTATCTATTTCGAACAAATCCCACTGCCGCACTCACTCCCCATACCACTGTTTCAATTTCGAACAATTCCCACTGCCGCACTCTCTCCCCATACCGCTGTTTCAATTTCGAACAATTCCCACTGCCGCACTCTCTCCCCATACCACTGTTTCAATTTCGAACAATTCCCACTGCCGCACTCACTCCCCATACCACTGTTTCAATTTCGAACAATTCCCACTGCCGCACTCTCTCCCCATACCACTGTTTCAATTTCGAACAATTCCCACTGCCGCACTCACTCCCCATACCACTGTTTCAATTTCGAACAATTCCCACTGCCGCACTCTCTCCCCATACCACTGTATCTATTTCGAACAAATCCCACTGCCACACTCTCTCCCCATACCACTGTATCTATTTCGAACAAATCCCACTGCCACACTCTCTCCCCATACCACTGTGTCAATCTCGAACAAATCCCACTGCCGCACTCTCTCCCCATACCACTGCATCAATCTCGAAAAAATCCCACTGCCACACTCTCTTCCCATAACACTGTTATCAATCTCAAACAAACACCATTGCCGCACTCTCTCCCCATACCACTGTTTCAATTTCGAACAATTCCCACTGCCGCACTCTCTCCCCATACCGCTGTATCAATTTCGAACAATTCCCACAGCCGCACTCTCTCCCCATACCACTGTTTCAATTTCGAACAATTCCCACTGCCGCACTCTCTCCCCATACCACTGTATCTATTTCGAACAAATCCCACTGTCACACTCTCTCCCCATACCACTGTATCTATTTCGAACAATTCCCACTGCCGCACTCTCTTCCCATACCAATGTTTGAATCTCGAACAATTCCCACTGCCGCACTCTCTCCCCATACCACTGTTTCAATTTCGAACAATTCCCACTGCCACACTCTCTCCCCATACCACTGTATCTATTTTGAACAATTCCCACTGCCGCACTCTCTCCCCATACCGCTGTATCTATTTTGAACAATTCCCACTGCCGCACTCTCTCCCCATACCGCTGTATCTATTTTGAACAATTCCCACTGCCGCACTCTCTCCCCATACCACTGTATCTATTTTGAACAATTCCCACTGTCACACTCTCTCCCCATACCACTGTATCTATTTCGAACAATTCCAACTGCCGCACTCTCTCCCCATACCACTGCATCAATCTCGAAAAAATCCCACTGCCACACTCTCTTCCCATAACACTGTTATCAATCTCAAACAAACACCATTGCCGCACTCTCTCCCCATACCACTGTTTCAATTTCGAACAATTCCCACTGCCGCACTCTCTCCACATACCACTGCATCAATCTCGAAAAAATCCCACTGCCACACTCTCTTCCCATAACACTGTTATCAATCTCAAACAAACACCATTGCCGCACTCACTCCCCATACCACTGTTTCAATTTCGAAAAAATCCCACTGCCGCACTCTCTCCCCATACCACTGTATCTATTTCGAACAAATCCCACTGTCACACTCTCTCCCCATACCACTGTTTCAATTTCGAACAAATCCCACTGCCACACTCTCTCCCCATACCACTGTTATCAATTTCGAACAATTCCCACTGCCGCACTCTCTCCCCATACCACTGCATCAATCTCGAAAAAATCCCACTGCCACACTCTCTTCCCATAACACTGTTATCAATCTCAAACAAACACCATTGCCGCACTCTCTCCCCATACCACTGTTTCAATTTCGAACAATTCCCACTGTCACACTCTCTCCCCATACCACTGTTTCAATTTCGAACAATTCCCACTGCCGCACTCACTCCCCATACCACTGTTTCAATTTCGAACAATTCCCACTGCCGCACTCTCTCCCCATACCACTGTTTCAATTTCGAACAAATCCCACTGCCGCACTCTCTCCCCATACCACTGTATCTATTTCGAACAAATCCCACTGCCACACTCTCTCCCCATACCACTGTATCTATTTCGAACAAATCCCACTGCCGCACTCTCTCCCCATACCACTGTATCTATTTTGAACAAATCCCACTGTCACACTCTCTCCCCATACCACTGTATCTATTTCGAACAATTCCCACTGTCACACTCTCTCCCCATACCACTGTATCTATTTCGAACAAATCCCACTGCCGCACTCACTCCCCATACCACTGTTTCAATTTCGAACAATTCCCACTGCCGCACTCTCTCCCCATACCGCTGTTTCAATTTCGAACAATTCCCACTGCCGCACTCTCTCCCCATACCACTGTTTCAATTTCGAACAATTCCCACTGCCGCACTCACTCCCCATACCACTGTTTCAATTTCGAACAATTCCCACTGCCGCACTCTCTCCCCATACCACTGTTTCAATTTCGAACAATTCCCACTGCCGCACTCACTCCCCATACCACTGTTTCAATTTCGAACAATTCCCACTGCCGCACTCTCTCCCCATACCACTGTATCTATTTCGAACAAATCCCACTGCCACACTCTCTCCCCATACCACTGTATCTATTTCGAACAAATCCCACTGCCACACTCTCTCCCCATACCACTGTTTCAATTTCGAACAATTCCCACTGCCGCACTCTCTTCCCATACCACTGTTTCAATTTCGAACAATTCCCACTGCCGCACTCTCTCCCCATACCACTGTTTCAATTTCGAACAAATCCCACTGCCGCACTCTCTCCCCATACCACTGTTTCAATTTCGAACAAATCCCACTGCCGCACTCTCTCCCCATACCACTGTTTCAATTTCGAACAATTCCCACTGCCGCACTCTCTTCCCATACCACTGTTATCAATCTCGAACAAATCCCACTGCCACACTCTCTTCCCATACCAATGTTTGAATCTCGAACAATTCCCACTGCCGCACTCTCTCCCCATACCACTGTATCTATTTCGAACAATTCCAACTGCCGCACTCTATCCCCATACCACTGTTTCAATTTCGAACAATTCCCACTGCCGCACTCTCTCCCCATACCACTGTATCTATTTCGAACAAATCCCACTGTCACACTCTCTCCCCATACCACTGTTTCAATTTAGAACAAATCCCACTGTCACACTCTCTCCCCATACCACTGTATCTATTTCGAACAAATCCCACTGTCACACTCTCTCCCCATACCACTGTTATCAATTTCGAACAATTCCCACTGCCGCACTCTCTCCCCATACCACTGTTTCAATTTCGAACAAATCCCACTGTCACACTCTCTCCCCATACCACTGTATCTATTTCGAACAAATCCCACTGTCACACTCTCTCCCCATACCACTGCATCAATCTCGAAAAAATCCCACTGCCACACTCTCTTCCCATAACACTGTTATCAATCTCAAACAAACACCATTGCCGCACTCTCTCCCCATACCACTGTTTCAATTTCGAACAATTCCCACTGCCGCACTCTCTCCCCATACCACTGTTTCAATTTCGAACAATTCCCACTGCCGCACTCACTCCCCATACCACTGTTTCAATTTCGAACAATTCCCACTGCCGCACTCTCTCCCCATACCACTGTATCTATTTCGAACAAATCCCACTGCCACACTCTCTCCCCATACCGCTGTATCTATTTCGAACAAATCCCACTGCCACACTCTCTTCCCATACCACTGTATCTATTTCGAACAAATCCCACTGCCACACTCTCTCCCCATACCACTGTATCTATTTTGAACAAATCCCACTGCCACACTCTCTCCCCATACCACTGTATCTATTTCGAACAAATCCCACTGCCACACTCTCTCCCCATACCGCTGTAACTATTTCGAACAAATCCCACTGCCACACTCTCTCCCCATACCGCTGTATCTATTTCGAACAATTCCCACTGCCACACTCTCTCCCCATACCACTGTATCTATTTCGAACAAATCCCACTGTCACACTCTCTCCCCATACCACTGTATCTATTTTGAACAAATCCCACTGCCACACTCTCTCCCCATACCGCTGTATCTATTTTGAACAAATCCCACTGCCGCACTCTCTTCCCATACCACTGTTTCAATTTCGAACAATTCCCACTGCCGCACTCTCTCCCCATACCACTGTATCTATTTCGAACAAATCCCACTGCCACACTCTCTCCCCATACCGCTGTATCTATTTCGAACAATTCCAACTGCCGCACTCTCTTCCCATACCACTGTTTCAATTTCGAACAATTCCCACTGCCACACTCTCTCCCCATACCACTGTATCTATTTCGAACAAATCCCACTGCCACACTCTCTCCCCATACCGCTGTATCTATTTCGAACAATTCCAACTGCCGCACTCTCTTCCCATACCACTGTATCTATTTCGAACAAATCCCACTGCCACACTCTCTCCCCATACCGCTGTATCTATTTCGAACAATTCCCACTGCCTCACTCTCTCCCCATACCACTGTTTCAATTTCGAACAAATCCCACTGCCACACTCTCTCCCCATACCACTGTTTCAATTTCGAACAAATCCCACTGCCGCACTCTCTCCCCATCCCACTGTTTCAATTTCGAACAAATCCGACTGCCGCACTCTCTCCCCATACCACTGTTTCAATTTCGAACAAATCCCACTGCCACACTCTCTCCCCATACCACTGTATCTATTTCGAACAATTCCAACTGCCGCACTCTCTCCCCATACCACTGTTTCAATTTCGAACAATTCCCACTGCCACACTCTCTCCCCATACCACTGTATCTATTTCGAACAATTCCCACTGCCGCACTCTCTCCCCATACCACTGTATCTATTTCGAACAAATCCCACTGTCACACTCTCTCCCCATACCACTGTTTCAATTTTGAACAAATCCCACTGTCACACTCTCTCCCCATACCACTGTTTCAATTTCGAACAATTCCCACTGCCACACTCTCTCCCCATACCACTGTATCTATTTCGAACAATTCCCACTGCCGCACTCTCTCCCCATACCACTGTATCTATTTCGAACAAATCCCACTGTCACACTCTCTCCCCATACCACTGTTTCAATTTCGAACAAATCCCACTGCCACACTCTCTCCCCATACCACTGTTTCAATTTCGAACAAATCCCACTGCCGCACTCTCTCCCCATACCACTGTTTCAATTTCGAACAATTCCCACTGCCACACTCTCTCCCCATACCACTGTTTCAATTTCGAACAATTGCCACTGCCACACTCTCTCCCCACACCACTGCATCAATCTCGAACAATTCCCACTGTCACACTCTCTCCCCATACCGCTGTATCTATTTCGAACAATTCCCACTGTCACACTCTCTCCCCATAGCGCTGCACCTATTTCGAACAATTCCCACTGTCACACTCTCTCCCCATACCACTGCATCAATCTCGAACAATTCCCACTGTCACACTCTCTCCCCATACCGCTGTATCTATTTTGAACAATTCCCACTGTCACACTCTCTCCCCATACTGCTGTATCTATTTCGAACAAATCCCACTGCTACACTCTCTCCCCATACCACTGCATCAATCTCGAACAAATCCCACTGCCGCACTCTCTCCCCATACCGCTGTATCTATTTCGAACAAATCCCACTGCCACACTCTCTCCCCATACTGCTGTATCTATTTCGAACAAATCCCACTGCTACACTCTCTCCCCATACCACTGCATCAATCTCGAACAAATCCCACTGCCGCACTCTCTCCCCATACCGCTGTATCAATCTCGAACAAATCCCACTGCCGCACTCTCTCCCCATACCGCTGTATCTATTTTGAACAAATCCCACTGTCACACTCTCTCCCCATACCACTGTATCTATTTCGAACAAATCCCACTGCCACACTCTCTCCCCATACCACTGTATCAATCTCGAACAAATCCCACTGTCAGACTCTCTCCCCATACCACTGTTTCAATTTCGAACAAATCCCACTGCCGCACTCTCTCCCCATACCACTGTTTCAATTTCGAACAAATCCCACTGCCGCACTCTCTCCCCATACCACTGTATCTATTTCGAACAAATCCCACTGTCACACTCTCTCCCCATACCACTGTATCTATTTCGAACAAATCCCACTGCCACACTCTCTCCCCATACCACTGTATCAATCTCGAACAAATCCCACTGTCACACTCTCTCCCCATACCACTGTATCAATCTCGAACAAATCCCACTGTCACACTCTCTCCCCATACCACTGTATCAATCTCGAACAAATCCCACTGCCACACTCTCTCCCCAAAACACTGTTATCAATCTCAAACAAACACCATTGCCGCACTCGCTCCCCATTGCACTGTTATCAATCTCGAACAAATCCCACTGTCACACTCTCTCCCCATACCACTGTATCTATTTCGAACAAATCGCACTGCCACACTCTCTCCCCATACCACTGTTTCAATTTCGAACAAATCCCACTGCCGCACTCTCTCCCCATACCACTGTATCTATTTCGAACAAATCCCACTGCCACACTCTCTCCCCATACCACTGTTTCAATTTCGAACAAATCCCACTGCCGCACTCTCTCCCCATACCACTGTATCTATTTCGAACAAATCCCACTGCCACACTCTCTCCCCATACCACTGTATCTATTTTGAACAATTCCCACTGTCACACTCTCTCCCCATACCACTGTATCTATTTTGAACAAATCCCACTGCCGCACTCTCTCCCCATACCGCTGTATCTATTTTGAACAAATCCCACTGCCACACTCTCTCCCCATACCACTGTATCTATTTCGAACAAATCCCACTGCCACACTCTCTCCCCATACCACTGTATCTATTTCGAACAAATCCCACTGCCGCACTCTCTCCCCATACCGCTGTATCTATTTCGAACAAATCCCACTGCCACACTCTCTCCCCATACTGCTGTATCTATTTCGAACAAATCCCACTGCCACACTCTCTCCCCATACCACTGTTTCAATTTCGAACAAATCCCACTGCCACACTCTCTCCCCATACCACTGTTTCAATTTCGAACAAATCCCACTGCCACACTCTCTCCCCATACCGCTGTATCTATTTCGAACAAATCCCACTGCCACACTCTCTCCCCATACCACTGTATCTATTTTGAACAAATCCCACTGCCGCACTCTCTCCCCATACCACTGTATCTATTTTGAACAAATCCCACTGCCACACTCTCTCCCCATACCACTGTATCTATTTTGAACAAATCCCACTGCCGCACTCTCTCCCCATACCGCTGTATCTATTTCGAACAAATCCCACTGCCGCACTTTCTCCCCATACTGCTGTATCTATTTCGAACAAATCCCACTGCCGCACTCTCTTCCCATAACACTTTATCTATTTCGAACAAATCCCACTGCCACACTCTCTCCCCATACCGCTGTATCTATTTCGAACAAATCCCACTGCCGCTCTCTCTTCCCATAACACTGTATCTATTTCGAACAAATCCCACTGCCGCACTCTCTCCCCATACCGCTGTATCTATTTTGAACAAATCCCACTGCCGCACTCTCTCCCCATACCGCTGTATCTATTTCGAACAAATCCCACTGCCGCACTCTCTTCCCATAACACTGTATCTATTTCGAACAAATCCCACTGCCACACTCTCTTCCCATAACACTGTATCTATTTCGAACAATTCCCACTGTCACACTCTCTCCCCATACCACTGCATCAATCTCGAACAATTCCCACTGCCACACTCTCTCCCCATACCGCTGTATCTATTTCGAACTAATCCCACTGCCGCACTCTCTCCCCATACCACTGCATCAATCTCGAACAAATCCCACTGCCGCACTCTCTCCCCATACCACTGTATCTATTTCGAACAAATCCCACTGCCACACTCTCTCCCCATAACACTGTATCTATTTCGAACAAATCCCACTGCCACACTCTCTCCCCATAACACTGTATCTATTTCGAACAAATCCCACTGCCACACTCTCTCCCCATACCGCTGTATCTATTTCGAACAAATCCCACTGCCACACTCTCTCCCCATACCGCTGTATCTATTTCGAACAATTCCCACTGCCACACTCTCTCCCCATACCACTGTTTCAATTTCGAACAATTCCCACTGCCACACTCTCTTCGCATAACACTGTATCTATTTCGAACAAATCCCACTGCCACACTCTCTCCCCATACCACTGTATCAATCTCAAACAAATCCCACTGTCACACTCTCTCCCCATACCACTGTTTCAATTTCGAACAAATCCCACTGCCGCACTCTCTCCCCATACCACTGTATCTATTTCGAACAAATCCCACTGCCGCACTCTCTCCCCATACCACTGTATCTATTTTGAACAAATCCCACTGCCGCACTCTCTCCCCATACCACTGTTTCAATCTCGAACAAATCCCACTGTCACACTCTCTCCCCATACTACTGTTTCTATTTCGAACAAATCCCACTGCCACACTCTCTCCCCATACCACTGCATCAATCTCGAACAATTCCCACTGCCACACTCTCTCCCCATACCACTGTATCTATTTTGAACAAATCCCACTGCCACACTCTCTCCCCATACCACTGTATCTATTTCGAACAATTCCCACTGCCACACTCTCTCCCCATACCACTGTATCTATTTCGAACAATTCCCACTGTCACACTCTCTCCCCATACCACTGTATCTATTTTGAACAAATCCCACTGTCACACTCTCTCCCCATACCACTGTATCTATTTCGAACAATTCCCACTGTCACACTCTCTCCTCATACCACTGTATCTATTTTGAACAAATCCCACTGTCACACTCTCTCCCCATACCACTGTATCTATTTTGAACAAATCCCACTGCCACACTCTTTCCCCATACCACTGTATCTATTTTGAACAAATCCCACTGCCACACTCTCTCCCCATACCACTGTATCTATTTTGAACAAATCCCACTGCCACACTCTCTCCCCATACCACTGTATCTATTTTGAACAATTCCCACTGTCACACTCTCTCCCCATACCACTGTATCTATTTTGAACAAATCCCACTGCCGCACTCTCTTGCCATAACACTGTATCTATTTCGAACAAATCCCACTGCCACATTCTCTCCCCATACCGCTGTATCTATTTCGAACAAATCCCACTGCCACACTCTCTCCCCATACCACTGTTTCAATTTCGAACAAATCCCACTGCCGCACTCTCTCCCCATACCGCTGTTTCAATTTCGAACAATTCCCACTGCCGCACTCTCTTCCCATAACACTGTATCTATTTCGAACAAATCCCACTGCCACACTCTCTCCCCATACCACTGTATCTATTTCGAACAAATCCCACTGCCACACTCTCTCCCCATACCACTGTATCTATTTCGAACAAATCCCACTGCCACACTCTCTCCCCATACCACTGTATCAATCTCGAACAAATCCCACTGCCACACTCTCTCCCCATACCACTGTTTCAATTTCGAACAAATCCCACTGCCACACTCTCTCCCCATACCGCTGTATCTATTTCGAACAAATCCCACTGCCACACTCTCTCCCCATACCGCTGTATCTATTTCGAACAATTCCCACTGCCGACTCTCTCCCCATACCGCTGTATCTATTTCGAACAAATCCCACTGCCACACTCTCTCCCCATACCGCTGTATCTATTTCGAACAATTCCCACTGCCACACTCTCTCCCCATACCACTGTATCTATTTCGAACAAATCCCACTGCCTCACTCTCTCCCCACACCACTGTATCTATTTCGAACAAATCCCACTGCCGCACTCTCTCCCCATACCGCTGTATCTATTTCGAACAAATCCCACTGCCACACTCTCTCCCCATACCACTGTTTCAATCTCGAACAATTCCCATTGCCACACTCTCTCCCCATACCGCTGTATCTATTTCGAACAATTCCCACTGCCGCACTCTCTCCCCATACCGCTGTATCTATTTCGAACAAATCCCACTGTCACACTCTCTCCCCATACCACTGTATCTATTTCGAACAAATCCCACTGCCACACTCTCTCCCCATACCACTGTTTCAATCTCGAACAATTCCCATTGCCACACTCTCTTCCCATGCCGCTGTATCTATTTCGAACAAATCCCACTGCCACACTCTCTCCCCATACCACTGTATCAATCTCGAACAAATCCCACTGCCGCACTCTCTCCCCATACCACTGTATCTATTTTGAACAAATCCCACTGCCGCACTCCAACCTTGCCCCAATTCTTAACGAATCCGACTAGCTCACGCTCTCCACAAACCTGCAGAAAACCCCACATTATTCTCACTGCCCCAGTGCCTTCCTATAGCCATTTATCATATCCAAATTAATTACATTGCACCGCTCTTTCCCCATAGCCCTCTTACTATCCCAGTAATGTTGTGATGCAGTACTGGCGGGGGTGGGGGGAGAAGTTAAACTAATTTGTCAGGGGTTGGGATACAGAGTGGAGTTACAGTAGGGGTGATGCACAGTCAAATATAGAAGAGAAACTGAGTCAGTCTGGAAGACAGAGAAAACATAGACCTGTCAAGGAACAAGCGAATAATACAAGCGTGGATTACATCCATTTTAACGCGAGGAGTCTTACTAGTAACGCAAATGAACTGAGGGCGTTGATTAACACGTCAGAATATGATATTATTGCTATCACAGAGACATAGTTGAGGAAAGGGTAGCTCAGTATTCCAGGGTATAGAATCTTCTGGTATGATAGGGGAGGATGGCATTGCACTTTTGATCAAGGAGTCAATTACTGCATTAAGGAGGGATGATATCTTAGAAGGTTCCTCAAATGAGGCCATATGGGTAGAACTTAAAAACAAAAAGGGGGCACATGCATGAGAAGGTGGGGTATTGGACCTAATCTTAGAGAATGAAGCTGAACAAGTGGTAGCAGTGTCATTGGGGGCGCATTTTGGCGATAGTGACCATAACTGTAAGATTTAAGGTAGTTATTCAAAAGGACAAAGATGGACAACAAATAAAGTTATTGATCTGGTGGAAGACTGATTTCAATATGATGAAACAGGATCTGGCCAAATTAGACTGGGAGCAGCTACTTGTAGGAAAGTCGATATCAGACCAGTGGGAGTCATTAAAAAAGAAATAGTGAGAGTTCAGGGCCGGCATGCTCCCATAAAGGTCAAGGGTAGGACTAATAAGGACTGAATAACAAAAAAGGAGGCTAATGGCCGATTCGGAGGACTGAAAACAGCAGCGGCCCTGGAGGAGTATAGAAATGTAAGGGTGTGCTTAAAAAGAATAATTAGGAGAGCGAAGAGGGGGCATGAAAAAAACACTGGCGGGCAAGATAAAGGAAAATCCCAAGACGCATTATAAGTATATTAAGAGCAAGAAGATAAGCAGTGAAAGAGTAGGGCCTATTAAGGACCAAAGTTACAATCTGTCTGTGGAGCCGGAGGACGTAGCTAAGGTTTTAAATGATTACTTTGCATCTGTGTTCACCATGGAGAAGGACGATGTGGGTGTAGTGATCAGTGAGGGAAATTGTGATTTACTTAAATAAATTAGTATTGAACGGGAGCAGGTAATAACACTTTTAACGGCCTGAAAAGTAGATACATCCGCAGGCCCAGATGAGATGTCTCCCAGGTTCCTATGTGAGGCAAGGGAGAAGACTGCAGGGGATCTGACTCAATTTTAAAATCCTCTCTGACCACATAGAACAAAGAACAAAGAAAATTACAGCACAGGAACAGGCCCTTCGGCCCTCCAAGCCTGCGCCGATCCAGATCCTCTATCTAAACATGTCACATATTTACTAAGGGACTGTATCTCTTTGCTTCCTGCCCATTCATGTATCTGTCTAGATACATCTTAAAAGACGCTATCATGCCCGCGTCTACCACCTCTGCTGGCAACGCATTCCAGGCACCTGCCACCCTCTGCGTAAAGAACTTTCCACGCATATCCCACCTAAACCTTTCCCCTCTCACTTTGAACTCGCGACCCCTAGTAATTGAAGCCCCCACTCTGGGAAAAAGTTTCTTGCTATCCACCCTGTCTATACCTCTCATGATTTTGTACACCTCAATCAGGTCCCCCCTCAACCTTCGTCTTTCTAATGAAAATAATCCTAATCTACTCAACCTCTCTTCATAGCTATCGCCCTCCATACCAGGCAACATCCTGGTGAACCTCCTCTGCACCCTCTCCAAAGCATCTACATCCTTTTGGTAGTGTGGCGACCAGAACTGCACGCAGTATTCCAAATGTGGCCGAACCAAAGTCTTATACCACTGTAACATGACCTGCCAACTCTTGTACTCAATACCCCGTCCGATGAAGGAAAGCATGCCGTATGCCTTCTTGACCACTCTATTGACCTGCGTTGCCACCTTCAGGGAACAATGGACCTGAACACCCAAATCTCTCTGTACATCAATTTTCCCCAGGACCTTTCCATTTATTGTATAGTTCACTCTTGAATTGGATCTTCCAAAATGCATCACCTCGCATTTGCCCTGATTGAACTCCATCTGCCATTTCTCTGCCCAACTCTCCAATCTATCTATATTCTGCTGTATTCTCTGACAGGCCCCTTCACAATCTGCTACTCCACCAATCTTAGTGTCGTCTGCAAACTTGCTAATCAGACCACCTATACTTTCCTCCAAATCATTTATGTATATCACAAACAACAGTGGTCCAAGCACGGATCCCTGTGGAACACCACTGGTCACACGTCTCCATTTTGAGAAACTCCCTTCCACTGCTACTCTCTGTATCCTGTTGCCCAGCCAGTGAAAAGTTTGCAGGTCATCAAGAAGCAGCTCCTCGTGTTGCCTCTGCTCAGAACTGTCTATGTTACCTGCATTAACAGGACAATGAGCATGTACGCAGCTCCTAAACACATGTCTCACATTTCCAATCTCTTCTCATTCTCTGTATCTGGGATGTATTTGTAAGGTAGAGTGATTGAGAGTTTGTTTATGGCAGTGAGAAAAAGAGCCCTGGTCTCGTGCTGTGTGTTTGTTTTATGTTCAAAATCCTTTGTTTTGTTTTCATCAGTTGTATTTATCTCATTCACAAGGAGAATCATTTCAGAAGCTGAAGCTTTGATGATGCAGAAAGAGAATCATTTGGCACGTGGTATTCTCAGACAAAAGCTTTAACCAGTGAATAGTAATAAATGTATTTGTGTTATTGCCTAATTCATTTTTAGATGCAGGAAAGAAGACCTTATGTTTTCGGGGCGAATATAAAAACACAGTGCTGGAAATGCTCAGTATTTCCAGCATGGTCTTTATTTCAGATTTCCAGCATCCACAGTATTTTGATTGTGTGTTTTAGGGGGACCTTATTACCATAAGGGGGCGGGCTGGAGCAGCCTCTGAAGCAAATAGTTTGGGAAGCGCTGCTCCAGAACAGTCACTGGAATCCTGTAGTTTTCCCTCTCTCCATCTCTTGCTGCAACTTGTTCTGTACCCCTCCCATCATGTTCCTAGCTCTGTTTCTTCACATCTGTAAATTCCTATCTCTATATTCTCTCAACATCCTTTATATTTCCTCCTCTCTCTAGAGTCTCACAAATTTCTCTTTTCATTCTCTTTCTGCGACTCTCTGCTTCTTTATCAGTCTCTCCCAGTCCATTTCTCTCTCACACAGTTCCACATCTTTGACTCTTTCCATCCCTGCCTCTCCTTGCTTGCAAGATTATCATTGCATCGCCCTCCTCCCACTCCAGGACACCCCTCTCTCTTCTGTAAACACATCTTAGTTTGTATCTCTACCCCTCTACCTCTTTCCGTCTTTCCATCTCTCTTTATCTGCGATCTTTCTCAATATCTACATCACTGCTGCATTCTCTCACTCTGCATCTCCAGCTCTCTCTCTTTCTCTCTTTCTCTCTGTATTTCTTCATCTCTCTATCCATCTCTCTCTCTCTCTCTCTCTATGCCTTTCTCGATATTTTTCCCTGTTCTCAGAAAGGAGTGTTTGGGTCCTGGGATAGTGAGGAGAGAGGCGGTAAATAGGCAGGTATTACACCTTCTGCGATAGCAGGGGAAGGTGCCATAGGAAGGGGACGATGAGCTGGGGGTAATGGAGGAGTGGACCAGGGTCTCACGGGTGGAATGATCCCTTCAGAATTCCGACAGGGGAAGGGAGGGGAAGATGCATTTGGTAGTGGCATCACGCTGGAGGTGGTGGAAATGGCGGAGGATGATCCTTTGGATATGGGAGGCTGATGGGGTGGAAAGTGAGGACAAAGCGAACCCTGTCGCGGTTCTGTGCGGAAAGGGAAGGGGTGAGGGTAGAGGTGCAGGAAATGGGCTGGACACGTGGGGGAAACCTCGGTTGAGGAAAAAGGAAGACATATCAGAAGCGCTGCCATGGAAGGTAGCACCATCAGAGCAGCTGTGTCAGAGACAGAAAAACTGGGAGAATGGAATGGAGTATTTACAGGAGGCAGGGTGTGAAGAAGTGTAGTCGAGGTAGCTGTGGGAGTCGGTGGGCTTATAATGGATATTAGTAGACAACCTATCCCCAGAGATGGAGACAGAGAAGTCGAGGAAGGGAAGGGAAGTGTCGGAGATGGACTGTGTAAAGGTGAGAGAAGGGTGGAAATTAGAAGCAAAGTTGATACAGTTTTCCAGTTCAGGTATCGTGTCAGACTGTGACCAAGAGTGGAAGCGATGCAGGACAAATCCCACATTCTGAATCAGTACAGTGTCAGAGAGTGGCCAGGAGAGCAAGTATTGCAGGAAAAATCCCACATTCTGAATCAGTAGTGTCAGAGAGTGGCCAGGAGAGCAAGTATTGCAGGAAAACTCCCACATTCTGAATCAGTACAGTGTCAGACAGTGACCAGGAACGGAAATGATGCAGGATAAATCTCACAGTCTGAATCAGTCCAGTGTCAGAGAGTAACCGGGAGAAGAAGTAATGAAGGAAAATTCCCAGACCTTGCATGAGTACAGTGACAGACCGTGATCGGGACACTAATTGATGCAGGAATAATCCCACACTCTGAATCAGTATAGTGTCAAACAATGACTGGGAAAGGAAGTAATCCAGGAAATATCCCAGACTTTGAATCAGGACAGTGTCAGGCAGTGATTGGAAATTAAATGATGCAGGAAAATGCCAGACTCTGAATCAGTACAGTGTCAGGCAGTGACCGGGCAATGAAGTCATGGAGGAAAAATCCCCGACTTTGAATCAGGGCAGTGTCAGAGAGTGACCGGGACAGTAAACAATGCCAGAGAGATCCCAGCACAGTGGCTCAGTGGTTAGCACCGCAGCCTCACAGCTCCAGTGACCGAGGTTCGGTTCTGGGTACTGTCTGTGTGGAGTTTTCACGTTCTACCTGTGTGGGTTTCTGTTGGGTGCTCTCCAGTTTCCACCTGCAGCTCAAGACCTGCAGGTTGGTAGGTAAATTGGCAGTTATAAATTGTGCCTGGTGTAGGAATGTGATAGAAGAATTGAGAGAAGGGGGGAACATAGGGTTAATGTAGGATTTGCTTTAATGGGTGGTTGATAGTCATCACAGAGTCGGCGGGTCAAAGCGCCTGTTTCAGTGCCTATCCCTTTGGGAAAGGAAGTGATGAAAGAAAATCCCACGCTCTGAATCAGTACCATGTTAGACAGTGACTGGCAAAGTAAGTCATGCAGGAAAAATCCCACAGTCTGAATCAGGACAGTATCAGAGAGTAACTGGGAAAGCAAGTAATGCAGGGAAAATCCCAGGCTTAGAATCAAGGCAGTGTGAGAGAGTTACTGGGACAGCAAGTGATGCAGGAAGAATCCAATATTTTGAATCAGTCCAGTGTCAAAAAGTGACCGGGAAAGGAAGCAATGAAGGAAAAGTTCCACACTCTAAATCAGTACCATGTTAAACAGTGACCAGAAAGGACGTGAAGCAGGAAAACTTCCAGACCTTGAATCAGTTCAGTGTCAGACTGTTACCAGGAATGTAAGTCATGTAGGAAAAATCCCAAATTCTGAATCAGTACCGTGTTAGACAGTGATTGGGAAAGCACGGGGTGCAGGAAAAATCCCATTGTCTGAATTAGTACAGTGTCCGAGAATACGCGGGAGAGCAAATAATGCAGGAAAAATCCCAGACCTTGAATCAGGAGCATCAGAGAGTGACTGGGAAAGTTAGTGATGTCGTATTTATCCCACACTCTGAATCAGTACAGTGTCAGACAATGACCAGAACAGTAACTGATGCAGGAAAAATCCCTCACACTGAATCAGTACTGTTTCAGACAGTGACCAGGAGAGCAAGTAATGCAGGAAAATCCCGAGAACTTGAACCAGGACAGGGTCAGAGAGTGACTGGGAAAGGAAGTAATGCAGGAAAAATCTCTCACTCTGAATCATAGTGTCATAGATTCATTGAGTCGTACAGCACTGAAACAGGCCATTCGGCCCACCCAGTCTGTGCCGACCATCAACCATCCATTCTTATACTAATCCTACATTAATCCCAAATTCCCTACCACATCCCCACCATCCCTCAATTCTCCTACCACCTCCCTGCACTAGGGGCAATTTACAATGGCCAATTTACCTATCAACCTGAAAGCCTTTGGCTGTGGGAGGAAACCAGAGCGACGACGGAAACCCACGCATTCACAGAGAGAACTAGAAAACTCCGCACTGTACAGTGTTAGACAGTGACCGGGACAGCAAGTGATGCAGGAAAAATCCCGCACTCGGAATCAGCACAGTGTTAGACAGGTACTGCAAAAGCAAGTGATGCAGGAAAAATTCCAGACTCTGAATCAGTACAGTTCAGACAGTGACTAGGAAAGGAAGTAAGGCAGGAAAAAAGCCACATTCTGAATCTGTACAGTGTTAGATAGAGACTGGGATAGCAAGTGATGCAGGAAAAATTCCAGACTCTGAATCAGTACAGTTCAGACAGTGACTAGGAAAGGAAGTAAGGCAGGAAAAAAGCCACATTCTGAATCTGTACAGTGTTAGATAGAGACTGGGATAGCAAGTGATGCAGGAAAAATTCCAGACTCTGAATCAGTACAGTTCAGACAGTGACTAGGAAAGGAAGTAAGGCAGGAAAAAACCCACATTCTGAATCTGTACAGTGTTAGATAGAGACTGGGATAGCAAGTGATGCAGGAAAAATTCCAGACTCTGAATCAGTACAGTTCAGACAGTGACTAGGAAAGGAAGTAAGGCAGGAAAAAAGCCACATTCTGAATCTGTACAGTGTTAGATAGAGACTGGGAAAGCAGGTGATGCAGGAAAAATTCCAGACTCTGAATCAGTACAGTTCAGACAGTGACTAGGAAAGGAAGTAAGGCAGGAAAAAAGCCACATTCTGATTCTGTACAGTGTTAGATAGAGACTGGGACAGCAAGTGATGCAGGAAAAATTCCAGACTCTGAATCAGTACAGTTCAGACAGTGACTAGGAAAGGAAGTAAGGCAGGAAAAAAGCCACATTCTGAATCTGTACAGTGTTAGATAGAGACTGGGATAGCAAGTGATGCAGGAAAAATTCCAGACTCTGAGTCAGTACAGTTCAGACAGTGACTAGGAAAGGAAGTAAGGCAGGAAAAAAGCCACATTCTGAATCTGTACAGTGTTAGATAGAGACTGGGACAGCAAGTGATGCAGGAAAAATTCCAGACTCTGAATCAGTACAGTTCAGACAGTGACTAGGAAAGGAAGTAAGGCAGGAAAAAAGCCACATTCTGAATCTGTACAGTGTTAGATAGAGACTGGGATAGCAAGTGATGCAGGAAAAATTCCAGACTCTGAGTCAGTACAGTTCAGACAGTGACTAGGAAAGGAAGTAAGGCAGGAAAAAAGCCACATTCTGAATCTGTACAGTGTTAGATAGAGACTGGGACAGCAAGTGATGCAGGAAAAATTCCAGACTCTGAATCAGTACAGTTCAGACAGTGACTAGGAAAGGAAGTAAGGCAGGAAAAAAGCCACATTCTGAATCTGTACAGTGTTAGATAGAGACTGGGATAGCAAGTGATGCAGGAAAAATTCCAGACTCTGAATCAGTACAGTTCAGACAGTGACTAGGAAAGGAAGTAAGGCAGGAAAAAAGCCACATTCTGAATCTGTACAGTGTTAGATAGAGACTGGGACAGCAAGTGATGCAGGAAACATTCCAGACTCTGAATCAGTACAGTTCAGACAGTGACTAGGAAAGGAAGTAAGGCAGGAAAAAAGCCACATTCTGAATCTGTACAGTGTTAGATAGAGACTGGGATAGCAAGTGATGCAGGAAAAATTCCAGACTCTGAGTCAGTACAGTTCAGACAGTGACTAGGAAAGGAAGTAAGGCAGGAAAAAAGCCACATTCTGAATCTGTACAGTGTTAGATAGAGACTGGGACAGCAAGTGATGCAGGAAAAATTCCAGACTCTGAATCAGTACAGTTCAGACAGTGACTAGGAAAGGAAGTAAGGCAGGAAAAAAGCCACATTCTGAATCTGTACAGTGTTAGATAGAGACTGGGATAGCAAGTGATGCAGGAAAAATTCCAGACTCTGAATCAGTACAGTTCAGACAGTGACTAGGAAAGGAAGTAAGGCAGGAAAAAAGCCACATTCTGAATCTGTACAGTGTTAGATAGAGACTGGGATAGCAAGTGATGCAGGAAAAATTCCAGACTCTGAATCAGTACAGTTCAGACAGTGACTAGGAAAGGAAGTAAGGCAGGAAAAAAGCCACATTCTGAATCTGTACAGTGTTAGATAGAGACTGGGACAGCAAGTGATGCAGGAAAAATTCCAGACTCTGAATCAGTACAGTTCAGACAGTGACTAGGAAAGGAAGTAAGGCAGGAAAAAAGCCACATTCTGAATCTGTACAGTGTTAGATAGAGACTGGGATAGCAAGTGATGCAGGAAAAATTCCAGACTCTGAATCAGTACAGTTCAGACAGTGACTAGGGAAGGAAGTAAGGCAGGAAAAAAGCCACATTCTGAATCTGTACAGTGTTAGATAGAGACTGGGACAGCAAGTGATGCAGGAAAAATTCCAGACTCTGAATCAGTACAGTTCAGACAGTGACTAGGAAAGGAAGTAAGGCAGGAAAAAAGCCACATTCTGAATCTGTACAGTGTTAGATAGAGACTGGGACAGCAAGTGATGCAGGAAAAATTCCAGACTCTGAATCAGTACAGTTCAGACAGTGACTAGGAAAGGAAGTAAGGCAGGAAAAAAGCCACATTCTGAATCTGTACAGTGTTAGATAGAGACTGGGACAGCAAGTGATGCAGGAAAAATTCCAGACTCTGAATCAGTACAGTTCAGACAGTGACTAGGAAAGGAAGTAAGGCAGGAAAAAAGCCACATTCTGATTCTGTACAGTGTTAGATAGAGACTGGGATAGCAAGTGATGCAAGAAAAATTCCAGACTCTGAATCAGTACAGTTCAGACAGTGACTAGGAAAGGAAGTAAGGCAGGAAAAAAGCCACATTCTGAATCTGTACAGTGTTAGATAGAGACTGGGATAGCAAGTGATGCAGGAAAAATTCCAGACTCTGAATCAGTACAGTTCAGACAGTGACTAGGAAAGGAAGTAAGGCAGGAAAAAAGCCACATTCTGAATCTGTACAGTGTGAGATAGAGACTGGGACAGCAAGTGATGCAGGAAAAATTCCAGACTCTGAATCAGTACAGTTCAGACAGTGACTAGGAAAGGAAGTAAGGCAGGAAAAAAGCCACATTCTGAATCTGTACAGTGTTAGATAGAGACTGGGGCAGCAAGTGATGCAGGAAAAATTCCAGACTCTGAATCAGTACAGTTCAGACAGTGACTAGGAAAGGAAGTAAGGCAGGAAAAAAGCCACATTCTGATTCTGTACAGTGTTAGATAGAGACTGGGACAGCAAGTGATGCAGGAAAAATTCCAGACTCTGAATCAGTACAGTTCAGACAGTGACTAGGAAAGGAAGTAAGGCAGGAAAAAAGCCACATTCTGAATCTGTACAGTGTTAGATAGAGACTGGGATAGCAAGTGATGCAGGAAAAATTCCAGACTCTGAATCAGTACAGTTCAGACAGTGACTAGGAAAGGAAGTAAGGCAGGAAAAAACCCACATTCTGAATCTGTACAGTGTTAGATAGAGACTGGGATAGCAAGTGATGCAGGAAAAATTCCAGACTCTGAATCAGTACAGTTCAGACAGTGACTAGGAAAGGAAGTAAGGCAGGAAAAAAGCCACATTCTGAATCTGTACAGTGTTAGATAGAGACTGGGACAGCAAGTGATGCAGGAAAAATTCCAGACTCTGAATCAGTACAGTTCAGACAGTGACTAGGAAAGGAAGTAAGGCAGGAAAAAAGCCACATTCTGAATCTGTACAGTGTTAGATAGAGACTGGGATAGCAAGTGATGCAGGAAAAATTCCAGACTCTGAATCAGTACAGTTCAGACAGTGACTAGGAAAGGAAGTAAGGCAGGAAAAAAGCCACATTCTGAATCTGTACAGTGTTAGATAGAGACTGGGACAGCAAGTGATGCAGGAAGAATTCCAGACTCTGAATCAGTACAGTTCAGACAGTGACGAGGAAAGGAAGTAAGGCAGGAAAAAAGCCACATTCTGATTCTGTACAGTGTTAGATAGAGACTGGGATAGCAAGTGATGCAGGAAAAATTGAAGACTCTGAATCAGTACAGTTCAGACAGTGACTAGGAAAGGAAGTAAGGCAGGAAAAAAGCCACATTCTGATTCTGTACAGTGTTAGATAGAGACTGGGACAGCAAGTGATGCAGGAAAAACTCCAGACTCTGAATCAGTACAGTTCAGACAGTGACTAGGAAAGGAAGTAAGGCAGGAAAGAAGCCACATTCTGAATCTGTACAGTGTTAGATAGAGACTGGGACAGCAAGTGATGCAGGAAAAATTCCAGACTCTGAATCAGTACAGTTCAGACAGTGACTAGGAAAGGAAGTAAGGCAGGAAAAAAGCCACATTCTGATTCTGTACAGTGTTAGATAGAGACTGGGATAGCAAGTGATGCAGGAAAAATTCCAGACTCTGAATCAGTACAGTTCAGACAGTGACTAGGAAAGGAAGTAAGGCAGGAAAAAACCCACATTCCGAATCTGTACAGTGTTAGATAGAGACTGGGACAGCAAGTGATGCAGGAAAAATTCCAGACTCTGAATCAGTACAGTTCAGACAGTGACTAGGAAAGGAAGTAAGGCAGGAAAAAAGCCACATTCTGATTCTGTACAGTGTTAGATAGAGACTGGGATAGCAAGTGATGCAGGAAAAATTCAAGACTCTGAATCAGTACAGTTCAGACAGTGACTAGGAAAGGAAGTAAGGCAGGAAAAAAGCCACATTCTGAATCTGTACAGTGTTAGATAGAGACTGGGACAGCAAGTGATGCAGGAAAAATTCCAGACTCTGAATCAGTACAGTTCAGACAGTGACTAGGAAAGGAAGTAAGGCAGGAAAAAAGCCACATTCTGAATCTGTACAGTGTTAGATAGAGACTGGGACAGCAAGTGATGCAGGAAAAATTCCAGACTCTGAATCAGTACAGTTCAGACAGTGACTAGGAAAGGAAGTAAGGCAGGAAAAAAGCCACATTCTGATTCTGTACAGTGTTAGATAGAGACTGGGACAGCAAGTGATGCAGGAAAAATTCCAGACTCTGAATCAGTACAGTTCAGACAGTGACTAGGAAAGGAAGTAAGGCAGGAAAAAAGCCACATTCTGAATCTGTACAGTGTTAGATAGAGACTGGGACAGCAAGTGATGCAGGAAAAATTCCAGACTCTGAATCAGTACAGTTCAGACAGTGACTAGGAAAGGAAGTAAGGCAGGAAAAAAGCCGCATTCTGATTCTGTACAGTGTTAGATAGAGACTGGGATAGCAAGTGATGCAGGAAAAATTCCAGACTCTGAATCAGTACAGTTCAGACAGTGACTAGGAAAGGAAGTAAGGCAGGAAAAAACCCACATTCTGAATCTGTACAGTGTTAGATAGAGACTGGGATAGCAAGTGATGCAGGAAAAATTCCAGACTCTGAATCAGTACAGTTCAGACAGTGACTAGGAAAGGAAGTAAGGCAGGAAAAAAGCCACATTCTGAATCTGTACAGTGTTAGATAGAGACTGGGACAGCAAGTGATGCAGGAAAAATTCCAGACTCTGAATCAGTACAGTTCAGACAGTGACTAGGAAAGGAAGTAAGGCAGGAAAAAAGCCACATTCTGAATCTGTACAGTGTTAGATAGAGACTGGGATAGCAAGTGATGCAGGAAAAATTCCAGACTCTGAATCAGTACAGTTCAGACAGTGACTAGGAAAGGAAGTAAGGCAGGAAAAAAGCCACATTCTGAATCTGTACAGTGTTAGATAGAGACTGGGACAGCAAGTGATGCAGGAAAAATTCCAGACTCTGAATCAGTACAGTTCAGACAGTGACTAGGAAAGGAAGTAAGGCAGGAAAAAAGCCACATTCTGATTCTGTACAGTGTTAGATAGAGACTGGGATAGCAAGTGATGCAGGAAAAATTCAAGACTCTGAATCAGTACAGTTCAGACAGTGACTAGGAAAGGAAGTAAGGCAGGAAAAAAGCCACATTCTGATTCTGTACAGTGTTAGATAGAGACTGGGACAGCATGTGATGCAGGAAAAATTCCAGACTCTGAATCAGTACAGTTCAGACAGTGACTAGGAAAGGAAGTAAGGCAGGAAAAAAGCCACATTCTGAATCTGTACAGTGTTAGATAGAGACTGGGATAGCAAGTGATGCAGGAAAAATTCCAGACTCTGAATCAGTACAGTTCAGACAGTGACTAGGAAAGGAAGTAAGGCAGGAAAAAAGCCACATTCTGAATCTGTACAGTGTTAGATAGAGACTGGGATAGCAAGTGATGCAGGAAAAATTCCAGACTCTGAATCAGTACAGTTCAGACAGTGACTAGGAAAGGAAGTAAGGCAGGAAAAAAGCCACATTCTGAATCTGTACAGTGTTAGATAGAGACTGGGACAGCAAGTGATGCAGGAAAAATTCCAGACTCTGAATCAGTACAGTTCAGACAGTGACTAGGAAAGGAAGTAAGGCAGGAGAAAAGCCACATTCTGATTCTGTACAGTGTTAGATAGAGACTGGGATAGCAAGTGATGCAGGAAAAATTCCAGACTCTGAATCAGTACAGTTCAGACAGTGACTAGGAAAGGAAGTAAGGCAGGAAAAAAGCCACATTCTGAATCTGTACAGTGTTAGATAGAGACTGGGACAGCAAGTGATGCAGGAAAAATTCCAGACTCTGAATCAGTACAGTTCAGACAGTGACTAGGAAAGGAAGTAAGGCAGGAAAAAAGCCACATTCTGAATCTGTACAGTGTTAGATAGAGACTGGGACAGCAAGTGATGCAGGAAAAATTCCAGACTCTGAATCAGTACAGTTCAGACAGTGACTAGGAAAGGAAGTAAGGCAGGAAAAAAGCCACATTCTGATTCTGTACAGTGTTAGATAGAGACTGGGACAGCAAGTGATGCAGGAAAAATTCCAGACTCTGAATCAGTACAGTTCAGACAGTGACTAGGAAAGGAAGTAAGGCAGGAAAAAAGCCACATTCTGAATCTGTACAGTGTTAGATAGAGACTGGGACAGCAAGTGATGCAGGAAAAATTCCAGACTCTGAATCAGTACAGTTCAGACAGTGACTAGGAAAGGAAGTAAGGCAGGAAAAAAGCCGCATTCTGATTCTGTACAGTGTTAGATAGAGACTGGGATAGCAAGTGATGCAGGAAAAATTCCAGACTCTGAATCAGTACAGTTCAGACAGTGACTAGGAAAGGAAGTAAGGCAGGAAAAAACCCACATTCTGAATCTGTACAGTGTTAGATAGAGACTGGGATAGCAAGTGATGCAGGAAAAATTCCAGACTCTGAATCAGTACAGTTCAGACAGTGACTAGGAAAGGAAGTAAGGCAGGAAAAAAGCCACATTCTGAATCTGTACAGTGTTAGATAGAGACTGGGACAGCAAGTGATGCAGGAAAAATTCCAGACTCTGAATCAGTACAGTTCAGACAGTGACTAGGAAAGGAAGTAAGGCAGGAAAAAAGCCACATTCTGAATCTGTACAGTGTTAGATAGAGACTGGGATAGCAAGTGATGCAGGAAAAATTCCAGACTCTGAATCAGTACAGTTCAGACAGTGACTAGGAAAGGAAGTAAGGCAGGAAAAAAGCCACATTCTGAATCTGTACAGTGTTAGATAGAGACTGGGACAGCAAGTGATGCAGGAAAAATTCCAGACTCTGAATCAGTACAGTTCAGACAGTGACTAGGAAAGGAAGTAAGGCAGCAAAAAAGCCACATTCTGATTCTGTACAGTGTTAGATAGAGACTGGGATAGCAAGTGATGCAGGAAAAATTCAAGACTCTGAATCAGTACAGTTCAGACAGTGACTAGGAAAGGAAGTAAGGCAGGAAAAAAGCCACATTCTGATTCTGTACAGTGTTAGATAGAGACTGGGACAGCAAGTGATGCAGGAAAAATTCCAGACTCTGAATCAGTACAGTTCAGACAGTGACTAGGAAAGGAAGTAAGGCAGGAAAAAAGCCACATTCTGAATCTGTACAGTGTTAGATAGAGACTGGGACAGCAAGTGATGCAGGAAAAATTCCAGACTCTGAATCAGTACAGTTCAGACAGTGACTAGGAAAGGAAGTAAGGCAGGAAAAAAGCCACATTCTGATTCTGTACAGTGTTAGATAGAGACTGGGATAGCAAGTGATGCAGGAAAAATTCCAGACTCTGAATCAGTACAGTTCAGACAGTGACTAGGAAAGGAAGTAAGGCAGGAAAAAACCCACATTCTGAATCTGTACAGTGTTAGATAGAGACTGGGATAGCAAGTGATGCAGGAAAAATTCCAGACTCTGAATTAGTACAGTTCAGACAGTGACTAGGAAAGGAAGTAAGGCAGGAAAAAAGCCACATTCTGAATCTGTACAGTGTTAGATAGAGACTGGGACAGCAAGTGATGCAGGAAAAATTCCAGACTCTGAATCAGTACAGTTCAGACAGTGACTAGGAAAGGAAGTAAGGCAGGAAAAAAGCCACATTCTGAATCTGTACAGTGTTAGATAGAGACTGGGACAGCAAGTGATGCAGGAAAAATTCCAGACTCTGAATCAGTACAGTTCAGACAGTGACTAGGAAAGGAAGTAAGGCAGGAAAAAAGCCACATTCTGAATCTGTACAGTGTTAGATAGAGACTGGGACAGCAAGTGATGCAGGAAAAATTCCAGACTCTGAATCAGTACAGTTCAGACAGTGACTAGGAAAGGAAGTAAGGCAGGAAAAAAGCCACATTCTGAATCTGTACAGTGTTAGATAGAGACTGGGACAGCAAGTGATGCAGATAAAAACGCGATCTGAATGAGTACAGTGATAGATTTTGATCGTGCAGCCACTGACACAGCAAATATCCAACCCTCTGAATAAGAATATAGACCGACAATGAGAGTGACAGCAACTGATACAGGAAAAGTCCCATTCTAATGGATCAAGACTAATGTTAAACAGTGACTGGGACAGTAAGTGACACAGGTAAAATCCCACATATTGAATCAGTACAGTGTCAGACAGTTACCGGGAAAGGAAGTAATGCAGGGAAAATCCCTCACTCTGAACCATAGTGTCATTGATGCATAGAGTCATACAGCACTGAAACAAGCCTTCGGCCCTCCGAGTCTGTGCAGACCATCAACCACCCATTTTTACATTAATCCCAAATTCCTTACCACATCCCCACCTTCCCTCAATTCTCCTACCACCTATCTACACCAGGGGCAATTCACAATGGCCAATTTACCTATCAACCTGCAAGCCTTTGGCTGTGGGAGGAAACCAGAGCAACGACGGAAACCCACGTGGTCACAGGCAGAACTTGCAAACTCCGCACAGAGGTGTCAGACAGGAAAAAACACATTCTGAATCATTAGAGTGTTAGACAGAGACTGGGATAGCAAGTAATGAAGGAAAAAAACACGATCTCAATGAGTACAGCGACAGCTATTGATTATGCAGCAACTGACGCAGCAAATATCCCACTCCCCGAATAAGAATCGAGCCTGACAATGAGAGGGACAGCAACTAATGGAGGAAAAAGTCCCAGTCTTAGAATCATCCCAATGTCAGACAGTAACTGGGACAGTAAGAGATGCAGGTATAATTCCACACACTGAATCAGCACAGTGTCAGACAGTAACTGGGACAGTAACAGATGCAGGTATAATTCCACACTCTGAATCAGTACAATGTCAGACAGTAACTGGGACAGTAAGAGATGCAGGTATAATTCCACACTCTGAATCAGTACAATGTCAGACAGTAACTGGGACAGTAAGAGATGCAGGTATAATTCCACACATTGAATCAGCACAGTGTCAGACAGTAACTGGGACAGTAAGAGATGCAGGTATAATTCCACACACTGAATCAGCACAATGTCAGACAGTAACTGGGACAGTAATAGATGCAGGTATAATTCCACACACTGAATCAGCACAGTGTCAGACAGTAACTGGGACAGTAAGAGATGCAGGTATAATTCCACACACTGAATCAGTACAATGTCAGACAGTAACTGGGACAGTAAGAGATGCAGGTATAATTCCACACACTGAATCAGCACAATGTCAGACAGTAACTGGGACAGTAAGAGATGCAGGTATAATTCCACACACTGAATCAGCACAGTGTCAGACAGTGACTGGGACAGTAAGAGATGCAGGTATAATTCCACACTCTGAATCAGCACAATGTCAGACAGTAACTGGGACAGTAAGAGATGCAGGTATAATTCCACACACTGAATCAGCACAGTGTCAGACAGGAACTGGGACAGTAAGTGATGCAGGTATAATTCCACACTCTGAATCAGCACAGTGTCAGACAGTAACTGGGACAGTAAGAGATGCAGGTATAATTCCACACACTGAATCAGCACAGTGTCAGACAGTGACTGGGACAGTAAGAGATGCTGGTATAATTCCACACACTGAATCAGCACAGTGTCAGACAGTGACCAGGACAGTAAGAGATGCAGGTATAACTCCACACACTGAATCAGCACACTGTCAGACAGTAACTGGGACAGTAAGAGATGCAGGTATAATTCCACACACTGAATCAGCACAGTGTCAGACAGTGACTGGGACAGTAAGAGATGCTGGTATAATTCCACACACTGAATCAGCACAGTGTCAGACAGTGACTGGGACAGTAAGAGATGCAGGTATAATTCCACACTCTGAATCAGTACAATGTCAGACAGTAACTGGGACAGTAAGAGATGCAGGTATAATTCCACACACTGAATCAGCACAGTGTCAGACAGTGACTGGGACAGTAAGAGATGCAGGTATAATTCCACACACTGAATCAGCACAGTGTCAGACAGTGACTGGGACAGTAAGAGATGCTGGTATAATTCCACACACTGAATCAGCACAGTGTCAGACAGTGACTGGGACAGTAAGAGATGCAGGTATAATTCCACACTCTGAATCAGTACAATGTCAGACAGTAACTGGGACAGTAAGAGATGCAGGTATAATTCCACACACTGAATCAGCACAATGTCAGACAGTAACTGGGACAGTAAGAGATGCAGGTATAATTCCACACACTGAATCAGCACAGTGTCAGACAGTGACTGGGACAGTAAGAGATGCAGGTATAATTCCGCACTCTGAATCAGTACAATGTCAGACAGTAACTGGGACAGTAAGAGATGCAGGTATAATTCCACACACTGAATCAGCACAATGTCAGACAGTAACTGGGACAGTAAGAGATGCAGGTATAATTCCACACACTGAATCAGCACAGTGTCAGACAGTGACTGGGACAGTAAGAGATGCAGGTATAATTCCACACTCTGAATCAGTACAATGTCAGACAGTAACTGGGACAGTAAGAGATGCAGGTATAATTCCACACACTGAATCAGCACAGTGTCAGACAGTAACTGGGACAGTAAGAGATGCAGGTATAATTCCACACACTGAATCAGCACAGTGTCAGACAGTAACTGGGACAGTAAGAGATGCAGGTATAATTCCACACTCTGAATCAGTACAATGTCAGACAGTAACTGGGACAGTAAGAGATGCAGGTATAATTCCACACTCTGAATCAGCACAGTGTCAGACAGTAACTGGGACAGTAAGAGATGCAGGTATAATTCCACAGTCTGAATCAGTACAATGTCAGACAGTAACTGGGACAGTAAGAGATGCAGGTATAATTCCACACACTGAATCAGCACAGTGTCAGACAGTGACTGGGACAGTAAGAGATGCAGGTATAATTCCACACTCTGAATCAGTACAATGTCAGACAGTAACTGGGACAGTAAGAGATGCAGGTATAATTCCACACACTGAATCAGCACAGTGTCAGACAGTAACTGGGACAGTAACAGATGCAGGTATAATTCCACACTCTGAATCAGTACAATGTCAGACAGTAACTGGGACAGTAAGAGATGCAGGTATAATTCCACACACTGAATCAGCACAGTGTCAGACAGTAACTGGGACAGTAAGAGATGCAGGTATAATTCCACACACTGAATCAGCACAATGTCAGACAGTAACTGGGACAGTAAGAGATGCAGGTATAATTCCACACACTGAATCAGCACAGTGTCAGACAGTAACTGGGACAGTAAGAGATGCTGGTATAATTCCACACACTGAATCAGCACAATGTCAGACAGTAACTGGGACAGTAAGAGATGCAGGTATAATTCCACACTCTGAATCAGTACAATGTCAGACAGTAACTGGGACAGTAAGAGATACAGGTATAATTCCACACACTGAATCAGCACAGTGTCAGACAGTGACTGGGACAGTAAGAGATGCTGGTATAATTCCACACACTGAATCAGCACAGTGTCAGACAGTGACCAGGACAGTAAATGATGTAGGAAATAACCCACATTCTGAATCAGTAGTGTCAGACAGTGACCGGAGCAGCATGTCATGAAGGAAAAATCCCACACTCAGAATCAGTATAGTGTCAGACAGTGACTGGGCCAGAAATTGATGCAGGGAAGATCCCACACTCTGAATCACTCCAGTGCCAGACAGAGACTTGGACAGCAAGTAATTCAGCAAAAATCCCAGACTTTGAATAAAGACAGTGTCAGACAGTGACCGGGATAATACATTATGTAGGAGAATTCCAAACTCTGAGTCATTACAGTGTCAGACTGTGACCAGCAACGGAAATGAGACAGGAATAATCCCACACTCTGAATCAGTACAGTGTCAGACAGTGACCGGGACAGTAAGTGATGCAGGAAAAAAATCCCACACTCTGAATCAGTACAGTGTCAGACAGTGACCGGGACAGTGAGTGATGCAGGAAAAATCCCACACTCTGAATCAGTACAGTGTCAGACAGTAACCGGGACAGTAAGTGATGCAGGAAAAAAATCCCACACTCTGAATCAGTACAGTGTCAGACAGTAACCGGGACAGTAAGTGACGCAGGAAAAAAAATCGCACACTCTGAATCAGTACAGTGTCAGACAGTAACCGGGACAGTAAGTGATGCAGGAAAAATCGCACACTCTGAATCAGTCCAATGTCAGACAGTAACTGGGACAGTAAGAGATGCAGGTATAATTCCACACACTGAATCAGCACAGTGTCAGACAGTAACTGGGACAGTAAGTGATGCAGGTATAATTCCACAGTCTGAATCAGTACAATGTCAGACAGTAACTGGGACAGTAAGAGATGCAGGTATAATTCCACACTCTGAATCAGTACAATGTCAGACAGTAACTGGGACAGTAAGAGATGCAGGTATAATTCCACACACTGAATCAGCACAATGTCAGACAGTAACTGGGACAGTAAGAGATGCAGGTATAATTCCACACTCTGAATCAGTACAATGTCAGACAGTAACTGGGACAGTAAGAGATGCAGGTATAATTCCACACACTGAATCAGCACAGTGTCAGACAGTAACTGGGACAGTAAGAGATGCAGGTATAATTCCACACTCTGAATCAGTACAATGTCAGACAGTAACTGGGACAGTAAGAGATGCAGGTATAATTCCACACACTGAATCAGCACAGTGTCAGACAGTAACTGGGACAGTAAGAGATGCTGGTATAATTCCACAGTCTGAATCAGTACAATGTCAGACAGTAACTGGGACAGTAAGAGATGCAGGTATAATTCCACACACTGAATCAGCACAGTGTCAGACAGTGACTGGGACAGTAAGAGATGCAGGTATAATTCCACACTCTGAATCAGTACAATGTCAGACAGTAACTGGGACAGTAAGAGATGCAGGTATAATTCCACACTCTGAATCAGCACAGTGTCAGACAGTAACTGGGACAGTAAGAGATGCAGGTATAATTCCACACACTGAATCAGCACAGTGTCAGACAGTAACTGGGACAGTAACAGATGCAGGTATAATTCCACACTCTGAATCAGTACAATGTCAGACAGTAACTGGGACAGTAAGAGATGCAGGTATAATTCCACACACTGAATCAGCACAGTGTCAGACAGTAACTGGGACAGTAAGAGATGCAGGTATAATTCCACACACTGAATCAGCACAATGTCAGACAGTAACTGGGACAGTAAGAGATGCAGGTATAATTCCACACACTGAATCAGCACAATGTCAGACAGTAACTGGGACAGTAAGAGATGCAGGTATAATTCCACACACTGAATCAGCACAGTGTCAGACAGTAACTGGGACAGTAAGAGATGCAGGTATAATTCCACACACTGAATCAGCACAGTGTCAGACAGTAACTGGGACAGTAAGAGATGCAGGTATAATTCCACACACTGAATCAGCACAGTGTCAGACAGTAACTGGGACAGTAAGAGATGCTGGTATAATTCCACACACTGAATCAGCACAGTGTCAGACAGTGACCAGGACAGTAAATGATGTAGGAAATAACCCACATTCTGAATCAGTAGTGTCAGACAGTGACCGGAGCAGCATGTCATGAAGGAAAAATCCCACACTCAGAATCAGTATAGTGTCAGACAGTGACTGGGCCAGAAATTGATGCAGGGAAGATCCCACACTCTGAATCACTCCAGTGCCAGACAGAGACTTGGACAGCAAGTAATTCAGCAAAAATCCCAGACTTTGAATAAAGACAGTGTCAGACAGTGACCGGGATAATACATTATGTAGGAGAATTCCAAACTCTGAGTCATTACAGTGTCAGACTGTGACCAGCAACGGAAATGAGACAGGAATAATCCCACACTCTGAATCAGTACAGTGTCAGACAGTGACCGGGACAGTAAGTGATGCAGGAAAAAAATCCCACACTCTGAATCAGTACAGTGTCAGACAGTGACCGGGACAGTGAGTGATGCAGGAAAAATCCCACACTCTGAATCAGTACAGTGTCAGACAGTAACCGGGACAGTAAGTGATGCAGGAAAAAAATCCCACACTCTGAATCAGTACAGTGTCAGACAGTAACCGGGACAGTAAGTGACGCAGGAAAAAAAATCGCACACTCTGAATCAGTACAGTGTCAGACAGTAACCGGGACAGTAAGTGATGCAGGAAAAATCGCACACTCTGAATCAGTCCAATGTCAGACAGTGACTGGGACAGTAAGTGATGCAGGAAAAATCCCAGACTCTGAATCATTACAGTGTCAGTGACCAGGAACGAAAGTTTTGCATGATTTAATCCCGCACTCTGAATCAGTACACTGTCAGACAGAGACCAGGAATGCAAGTGCTGCAGGAAAAATCCCACACCGTCAAGCCTATCTATTCTAATCCAATTTTCCAGCATTTGGCTCGTAGCCTTGTATGCTATGGCGTTTCAAGTGCTTGTCTCAATACCTCTTAAATGTTCTGAGGGTTCATGCTTGTACCGCCCCTTGAGGCATTGCGTTCCTGATTCCAACCACACACTGTGTGAAAAAAGAAATCCTTAAATCCCCTCTAAACATTCTGCCCCTTGCCACTATTCGATGCCCGCTGGTAAGGCAAAATGTTTCTTCCTATCTAACCTATCAATGCCCCTCATAATGTTGTCTACCTCAATCTGGTCCCCCCTCAGCCTTCTCTGTTCTAAGGAGAACAACCCTACCCTATCCAGTCTCTCTTCACAGCTGAAATGCTCCAGCCCAGGCAACATCCTGGTGAATCTCCTCTGCACCCTCTCCAGTACAATCACATCCTTCCTATAGTGTGGTGAACAGAAATGCACATCTTACTCCAGTTGAGGCCTAACTAGCTTTTTATACAGCTCCAGCATAACCTCCCTTCTCTTATGTTCTATGAAGGCAAGTATACAATATGCCTTCCTAATCTACCTGTGCTGCTGCCTTCAGTGATCTGCTTGCCTTCTTATACCTCTCCAAATGCATCACCTCACACTTCTCAGGATTAAATTCCATTTGCCACTGCTCCGTCCATTTTACCAGCCCATCTATATCGTCCTGTAATCTAAGGCTTCCCTCCTCACTATTTACGACACGACCAAGTTTCATGTCATTTGCAAACTTACTGATCATACCTCCGATATTTACATTTAAATCATTAATGTATACCACAAACAACAAGGGTAGCATCACCGATCCCTGTGACACAGCAGTGGTCGCAGGCTTCCATTCGCAAAAACAACCGTCGACCATCACCCGCTGCCTCCTGCCACTCAGCCAATTTTGGATCTAATTTGCCAAATTGCCCTGGATCCCATGGGCTCTTATCTTCTCAACCAACCTCCCATGCAGGACCTTATCAAAAGCCTTACTGAAGTCCATGTATAGTACATCAACTGCTTTACCCTCATCTATACATCTAGTCACCGACTCGGGAAATTCAATCAAGTTAATTAGACACAATCTCCCCCTGACAAAGCCATGATGACTATCCCTGATCAATCCCAGCCTCTCCAAGTGGAGATCAATCCTGTCCCTCAGAATTGTTTTCCAGTAGTTTCCTGACCACTGATGTTAGACTCACAGGCCTGTAATTACCTGGTTTATCTCTGCTACCCTTCTTGAATAATGATACTGAGTTTTCTGTCCTGCAGTTCTCTGGCACCTCTCTTACCAAACCGAAACGAGGAATTAAGAGGGCTAAAAGGGGTCATGAAATATCTTTAGCAAACAGGGTTAAGGAAAATCCCAAAGCCTTTTATTCATATATAAGGAGCAAGAGGGTAACTAGAGAAAGGATTGGCCCACTCAAGGACAAAGGAGGAAAATTATGCGTGGAGTCAGAGAAAATGGGTGAGAATCGAAACGAGTACTTTGCATCGGTATTCACCGAGGAGAGGGACATGTCGGATGTTGAGGTTCGGGACAGATGTTTGATTACTCTAGGTCAAGTCGGCATAAGGAGGGAGGAAGTGTTGGGTATTCTAAAAGGCATTAAGGTGGACAAGCCCCCAGGTCCAGAAGGGATCTATCCCAGGTTACTGAGGGAAGCGAGAGAGGAAATAGCTGGGGCCTTAACAGATATCTTTGCAGCATCCTTAAACACGGGTGAGGTCCCGGAGGACTGGATAATTGCTAATATTGTCCCCTTGTTTAAGAAGGGTAGCAGGGATAATCCAGGTAATTATAGACCGGTGAGCCTGACGTCAGAGGTAGGGAAGCTGCTGGAGAAGATACTGAGGGATAGGATCTATTCCCATTTGGAAGAAAATAGGCTTATCAGTGATAGGCAACATGGTTTTGTGCAGGGAAGGTCATGTCTTACCAACTTAATAAAATTCTTTGAGGAAGTGACAAAGTTGATTGATGAGGGAAGGGCTGTAGATGTCATATACATGGACTTCAGTAAGGCGTTTGATAAGGTTCCCCATGGTAGGTTGATGGAGAAAGTGAAGTCGCATGGGGCCCAGGGTGTACTAGCTGGATGGATAAAGAACTGGCTGGGCAACAGGAGACAGAGAGTAGCAGTGGAAGGGAGTTTCTCAAAATGGAGACGAGTGACCACTGGTGTTCCACAGGGATCCGTGCTGGGACCACTGTTGTTTGTGATATTCATAAATGATTTGGAGGAAAGTATAGGTGGTCTGATCAGCAGGTCTGCAGACGACGCTAAGATTGATGGAGTAGCAGATAGTGAAGGGCACTGTCAGAATATAAATAGATTGGAGAGTTGGGCATAGAAATGGCAGATGGAGTTCAATCATGGCAAATGCGAGGTGATGCATTTTGGAAGATCCAATTCAAGAGTGAACTATACAGTAAATGGAAATGTCCTGGGGAAAATTGATGTACAGAGAGATTTGGGTGTTCAGGTCCATTGTTCCCTGAAGGTGGCAACGCAGGTCAATAGAGTGGTCAAGAAGGCATACGGCATGCTTTCCTTCATCGGACGGGGCATTGAGTACAAGGGTTGGCAGGTCATGTTACAGTTGTATTAGACATTGGTTCGGCCACATTTGGAATACTGCGTACAGTTCTGGTCGCCACATTACCAAAAGGATGTGGATGCTTTGGAGAGGGTGCAGAGGAGGTTCACCAGGATGTTGCCTGGTATGGAGGGCGCTAGCTATGAAGAGAGGTTGAGCAGATTTGGATTATTTTCATTAGAAAGACGGAGGTTGAGGGGGGGACCTGATTGAAGTGTACAAAATCATGAGAGGTATAGACGGGGTGGATAGCAAGAAGCTTTTTCCCAGAGTGGGGGTTTCAATTACTAGGGGTCACGAGTTCAAAGTGAGAGGGGAAATGTTTAGGGGGGATATGCGTGGAAAGTTCTTTATGCAGAGGGTGGTGGGTGCCTGGAATGCGTTGCCAGCGGAGGTGGTAGACGCGGGCATGATAGCGTCTTTTAAGATGTATCTAGACAGATACATGAATGGGCAGGAAGCAAAGAGATACAGACCCTTAGTAAATAGGCGACATGTTTAGATAGAGGATCTGGATCGGTGCAGGCTTGGAGGTCCGAAGGGCCTGTTCCTGTGCTGTAATTTTCTTTTTTCTTTGTTCTTTGGTGAGAGATTGCAGAGCTCCGAGGTGCAGAGGGATCTGGTTGTCCTAGAACATTAATCACAAAATATTAGGATGCAGGTACAGCAAGTAATTCAGAAAGCGAATAGAATGTTATCGTTTATTGTGAGGGGAATTGAATTCAAAAGCAGGGATGGAGTGCTTCAGCTATACTGGTCATTGTTGAGACCACATCTGGAGTACTGTGCACAGTATTGATCTCCTTAGTTAAGGACGGATATAAATGCGTTGGAAACAGTACAGGGAACCTTCACCAGATGAATACCTGGAATGGCCGGGTTGTCTTATGAGGAAAGGTTGGACAGACGTGGCTTGTAGCAGCTGCAGTTTAGAAGAGTAAGATGAGACTTAATCCTAAAGGGTCTTAACAGGGTTTACGTGTAATGGATGTTTACCCTTGGGTGGGGAATCTAGAGTTAAGGGTCACGGTTTTGAAACAAGGGTCCCCCATTGAAGAAAGAGTTGAGGAATTTCTTTTCTCTCAGAGGGTTATGGTCTTTGGAACTCTCTTCCGCAAAAGACGGTGGAAGCAGACATTTCAAATGTTTAACAGCAGTGGCAGATAGATTCCTGATAAGCAAGGGGATGAAAGGTTATTGGGAGTCGGCGAAATGTGGAATTGTGATTACAATCTGACCAGCCATGAAGCTGTTGAATGATGGAGCAGGCTCGATGGGCCAAGTGGCCTCCTCCTGATCCGAAATTTGTATGTTTACATGCTTGTGTTTTCTTCTGTTCCTGCTGACAATTTTAACACTGTGCCAGTATTCTGCATTGTCACTCTATATCCATTCTTCAGAAAGCATCATCTCACACAAGTCGGTATCAAATTCCATCTGTCATCTCTCTGCCCATTCTGCTATTCTTTCTCTCTCCTGTTACAGGTGGTGTGTATCATCGTCACCTGTAAGCAGCTCCTCCAGGTTTGCTATCATTGAAACATTTTCAGATTCTACTTTGTATTCCAAGATCTAAGTCATTTATAGATAACAAAAAATGCAGTGGTCCTCGGAATCAGAGTTTACATCGCATCAAATGCAGCTTGGGACAACAGCCAGGAGGGTAATGGCATCGGTGACAAAGGTCTGAAGTTTGTAGTGTGACCAAAGATGGAGACTTCACTCTTCCCCATGTTTAATTGGATGAAATGTCAGCTCATGGAAAACAAACTGTAAGAGTCTGATAACACAGAGGCAGTAGAGGGTCGAGCGAGATGGTGGAGAGCTGGAGCTGATGTTGCCAGCACACATGTGGAAGCAGACAGCATGTGTGTAGATGGTGTCACCAGTGGACAACATTTAGATATTAAAGATGAGGGAGCAAGAATGGAAAATTCAGGGTACTCCAGAGGTAATGGTACTGGTGTGGAAAGAGAAGCCATTGCTGGAGATGTTCTGGCCACAATCAGATTAGTGAGAATGGAACCAAGCAATGTCAGTCGCAGTGCAAGAGGTCAGTGTCAGTGGTATCGATAGATCATCGATAGATTTGCTGCAAGTTTGGAGGAGAGGCTTGAGATGGGGAGGGGCGGGAACATGGAGGGATTTTAACACAATGATATAAATTTTAATTATCAGGTGTTGAGGAACTGGGAGCCAATGCGGGTCAGTGAAGGTAAGGTTAATGGGTGAGCGGGATTTGGTAAGAACTGAACATCAGCAGCAGAGTTTTGGACCCGTTGACATTGACGTGTGGCCTGACAGAATTGAACTGGAAGAATGGAGTCAAGATGTGGCACATTTCTAATTTTACTGGAGACATTACCCAATGTAGACAAAACAGGTAAATATACGACATACAAATTAGGAGCAGAAGTAGGCATTTGGCCCCACGAGTCTCTTCCACCATTCAATAAGATCACAGCTGATCTGTTTATGTCTCGAGTTCCACACTCCCATGGACACCTGATTTCATTTGATTCCCGTGCCTAAGAAGAATCTATCTACCTTCGCCTTAAAATATTCAGTGACCCCACAAAAAGAAACATACTTTCTACATCCACATTATCAAGACCATTCAGGATCTCATATACTTTAATCAAGTCTCCCTTCACTCTTCTAAACTCCAGTGAACACAATACCAGTGTCCAACCTTTCCTGATAAGACAACCAGCTCATTCCATGTATCAATCTATCAAACCTCCCCTGAACCCCCTCCAACGCATTCAAAACTGCTGATGCAATGTGTTTGTTCAGGTGAGTGTAACTAATAGCAATTATCAGGGGTATAACCGTGTCAGTGGAGACTTTTCCCATTTATAAAACAGCACCCATTGGAAGATATGAGCTCAGAGTGTCTGCTGGAGCTGTGGGTTCCAGTCTAACAGAAGTCTCTGCTTCTCATAAAAATGTGATATTCAATAATGCTTCAGATTGTATCCATTTATTATCGAATACTTGCCGCAATTGGTGTTCCTGGTAAGCCTGTATATCAGTTGTGAATGGTGTAACTCGATGTTACCTGTGCTGCTGTACTTGGTATTATGCCCCACTGTGTTTTACTCAGCCTCCTGTTCCCGAAGTTGATTGATGGCATCTCCTACCTTTCAGCTCTTTCAGTCTTGTTGGAGCTACATTATTTCTGTAATGACCTTTGTTTATACAAATCCGATATAGTTACTCGATTATTTTGTGTAATGAATGCATTCGAATCAGATGTCTCGGCGCAGAGCAGGAATCAGGCTATCAGGAGTTTTTAACAGTTTCCTGTTGTGGATCTAACCTGGATTGCAATACTTTTATGTAATTGTCTTCAGTGGCTGATAATGCGACATCTCATGGTCTCAGTATTACAAGGGGACAGAACAATATCCTCCATCCCCAATAATATGCTGCAACTTAACTGGGATTTAATGTATTTATTGATTATCAATGTTATAAAATATTATTACATTCTGTATGTGTCTGACGCTGCTTCAGAGATCTGGCCACTGAACTGAGTTTGCTGCTGAATCTTTCCCATCTCCTTCTCTACTTCAGTGTGGATCCTTCACTGTCACTGGACTACATTGTGAAATAGAATGCACTGATATGATGTTTTATTGGTTGGTACCAAGAGTTTTCCCATTTGTCTCTGGATTATCAGCTGCAGCGCTGATGTCGGTGTGTTGTAAATTAAACAATCCCACATTCTAATGGTGTACTTTATAATTCCAGGAGAAGGAGTTTCAATGATTGTGAAGTTTGTCTGGAAGGAGCTTTCGATTCTGTTTATTCCATGCATTCTAAATGAAGTGAAGAGTCTAGGTGAACAGGAGGAGATTTGCGTAATCTGTAGACAAATTAAAATATTCACAGAGGTTTCACCATTGAACAAACTGACTCTGAGAATAGAATCATTGAACACGGGGCTGGTGAACAGAACACAGGCACAGAATTATAATAACAAATCGTATGTGAAAATTGACATTAAGTAACAGTTGGCAGAGTGTGAGTACTCCAGAAAGATAGGGAGGGCGACTGAGAGAAGGTAGGAGAAAAGGAGCAGAGAAAAAGATAGCCAGAAGAAATAGAGAGAGGGAAAGAAACAGCGGTGCGAATAATTCACTCACAAAAAGTGCTGGAATATCCAGAACAGTTAGTGAGAGAAACTGTCAGTTGAAGTTTTCTGTTGTCAGATTGTGTTAATTTTACTGTTGGACTTGATCCTCTGTGTTTATTACTGTCAGGTCTTCATTTTGTTTTGTAGAAAGTTCCTATTCCTTACTTAGTGACTGAATAAACAGAATAGAATCAGTTCATCACTGATGGTAATTCATTATTTAAATTCTGCACTTTAAAATCTCTGTGACTGCTGAATTCAATAAAGAGCGAGGCTGATATCAGAAATATATTCTTAATTTCCTGTACAAACTAAATGCATTGACTATATTGTATAAACAATGAACTTTTCTCCAACATCAATAACCACAAGTTTTATTGTTTGAATGGATTCATTAAGTTGTGTTACTGGGATCTGTAGATTAGATATACTCTAATACTCTGCTGCAGTCTCTCCCTGTGAATCTCAGCCTCCCCTCTCACTGTATTGAATCCTCCGTCTCCTCATCCATTGCTTCAGATTATCTACTATCACTGACCATCTGCTCCTGTCTCCACTCCAACTCCAAAGTGTTCTTTTCCTTCTCTCCCTCCCAGTCTCACTTACTGGCTCCAGCTCCAGCTGCCTCGTCCAACTTGATAGGAATTAAGGAACATAGGAGCAAGGTGAGGATATTAAGCCCTTCGATCCTGACCTGCCATTGAATATCATGGCTGATACGAGCACTCAAACTCAGTTCTGCAGAATTCAGCCTTTTCCCATCTGATAATAGTCCCTGTCGGTTCTATGGACCCAGAGCAACGAACCAGCTGAACCTTCCGCTCTGCCTAACCTTCCCAACCAAAGGTTTGGAGACAAATTCCCATTTAACCCACTGGATTCCATCTCTGTAAAACCCCTTCTCATTTCCCCACCGGTACTGCATCCTCACTCATTACTTCCAGTAGATCCAGTGTTGACCATATTCACTTTCTGTATCCATTTCCCAATTCATTATTAATAATTGTGTTTTATAACATTTTACTGTGACAAAGCACTGCCCAGGTCAATGAATCAGTTTTCACTGTTCGATGCAGCAACAAAGCTGGAAAATTTAGCCCAGATCCTGTCAAACTGCTGCTTTGTCTCCAGGTCTGATCAGTAATTTCTCTGCTTCCTTTTTTCTCTCTCTTCCAGTTAACTTGGTGGCGATTGTGATCCTGTCCCGAGGAAAGTGCGGTCTCTCCAAATGTATCACTGTCTACCTGGTGGGAATGGCAGTGTCTGATCTCCTGGTCATTATCACTGATCCCATACTGTACTGGATTATTTCAATTTATTTCCCAGACTCATTCCTGGACATTACTCCTGTGTGTTCTCTCATTGCCGTTCTGCTTTCTGCAGCCACAGTGATTTGTGTCTGGCTCACAGTCTCTTTCACCTTTGATCGATTTGTGGCCATTTGTTGTGAGAAGCTGAAAACAAAATATTGCACCGAGAAAACGGCAGCTGTGGTTGTAGGAACAGTGAGTGTGCTGGGCTGTTTAGAGAATGTCCCCTGGTACTTTATATATAAGCCACGTTACGTTATTGTTAACGTTCCCAAAGGTTGTGTTTCTAAACCAAGCTTCTTTACTTCTCCCAAATGGGGGGCATTTGAATTGTTTAACTACATTTTAACCCCTTGTGTTCCGTTCTTTCTGATTTTGATGCTCAATGTTCTCACAGTCAGACGTATTTTATTCTCCAGTAAAGTTCGCAGGGGATTCCGGCGCCACAGCAATGGAGAGAATCACACGAACCCAGAGATGGAGAATCAGAGAAAATCAATTATTTTACTCTTCAGTATATCCATCAGTTTTATATTGTTATGGATGACGCTGGTTGTATTTAAAATTTACACAAGAATTGCAGATTTTCAGTATTATTACACTGACACTGACCCTCACTATATCACAGATCGCACATCAAAGATGCTGCAGCTTCTCAGTTCCTGCACCAATACGTGTATTTACACTGTGACCCAGAGTAAATTCAGACAGGAGCTGAACAAGGTGGTGAAATACCCTCTCAATATCATTGCTAAATTAGTGAAAACATAGAAAGAGCTGTAGAGTTTTAAACAAAGAACAAAGATAATTACAGCACAGGAACAGGCCCTTCGGCCCTCCAAGCCTGCGCCGATCCAGATCCTCTCTCTAAACATGTCGCCTATTTTCTAAGCTTCTGTATCTCTTTTCTTCCTGCCCATTCATGTCTCTGTCCAGATACATCTTAAAAGACTCCATCGTGCCCGCGTCTACCACCTCCGCTGGCAACGCGTTCCAGATGCCCACCACCCTCTGCGTAAAGAACTTTCCACGCATATTCCCCCTCAACTTTTCCCCTTTCACTTTGAACTCGTGTCCCCTTGTAATTGAATCCCCCACTCTGGGAAAAAGCTTCTTGCTATCCACCCTGTCTATACCTCTCATGATTTTGTACACCTCAATCAGGTCCCCCCTCAACCTCCGTCTTTCTAATGAAAATAATCCTAATCTACTCAACCTCTCTTCATAGCTAGCGCCCTCCATACCAGGCAACATCCTGGTGAACCTCCTCTGCACCCTCTCCAAAGCATCCACATCCTTTTGATAATGTGGCGACCAGAACTGTACGCAGTATTCCAAATGTGGCCGAACCAAAGTCCTATACAACTGTAACATGACCTGCCAACTCTTGTACTCAATGCCCCGTCCGATGAAGGAAAGCATGCCGTATGCCTTCTTGACCACTCTATTGACCTGCGTTGCCACCTTCAGGGAACAGTGGACCTGAACACCCAAATCTCTCTGTACATCAATTTTCCCCAGGACTTTTCCATTTACTGTAGAGTTCACTCTTGAATTGGATCTTCCAAAATGCATCACCTCGCATTTGCCCTGATTGAACTCCATCTGCCATTTCTCTGCCCAACTCTCCAGTCTATCTATATTCTGCTGTATTCTCTGACAGCCCCCTTCATTATCTGCTACTCCACCAATCTTAGTGTCGTCTGCAAACTTGCTAATCAGACCACCTATACTTTCCTCCAAATCATTAATGTATATCACAAACAGTGGTCCCAGCACGGATCCCTGTGGAACACCACTGGTCACACATCTCCAGTTTGAGACACTCCCTTCTACTGCTACTCTCTGTCTCCTGTTGCCCAGCCAGTTCTTTATCCATCTCGCTAGTACACCTTGGACCCCAAGCGCCTTCACTTTCTCCATCAGCCTGCCATGGGGAACCTTATCAAACGCCTTACTGAAGTCCATGTATATGACATCGACAGCCCTTCCCTCATCAATCAACTTTGTCACTTCCTCAAAGAATTCTATTAAGTTGGTAAGACATGACCTTCCCTGCACAAAACCATGTTGCTTATCACTGATGAGCCCATTTTCTTCCAAATGGGAATAGATCCTATCCCTCAGTATCTTCTCCAGCAGCTTCCCTACCACTGACGTCAGGCTCACCGGTCTATAATTACCTGGATTATCCCTGCTACCCTTCTTAAACAAGGGGACAACATTAGCAATTCTCCAGTCCTCCGGGACCTCACCCGTGTTTAAGGATGCTGCAAAGATATCTGTTAAGGCCCCAGCTATTTCCTCTCTTGCTTCCTTCAGTAACCTGGGATAGATCCCATCCGGACCTGGGGACTTGTCCACCTTAATGCCCTTTAGAATACCCAACACTTCCTCCCTCCTTATGCCGACTTGACCTAGAGTAATCAAACATCTGTTCCTAACCTCAACATCCGTCATGTCCCTCTCCTCGGTGAATACCGATGCAAAGTACTCGTTTAGAATCTCACCCATTTTCTCTGAGTCCAAGCATAACATTCCTTCTTTGTCCTTTAGTGGGCCAATCCTTTCTCTAGTTACCCTCTTTCTCCTTATATATGAATAAAAGGCTTTGGGATTTTCCTTAACCCTGTTTGCTAAAGATATTTCATGACCCCTTTTAGCCCTCTTAATTTCTCGTTTCAGATTGGTCCTACATTCCCGATATTGTTTCAAAGCTTCGTCTTTCATCAGCCGCCTACACCTTATGTATGCTTCCTTTTTCCTCTTAGCTAGTCTCACAATTTCACCTGTCATCCATGGTTCCCTAATCTTGCCATTTCTATCCCTCATTTTCACAGGAACATGTCTCTCCTGCACGCTAATCAACCTCTCTTTAAAAGCCTCCCACATATCACATGTGGATTTACCTTCAAACAGCTGCTCCCAATCTACATTTCCCAGCTCCTGCCGAATTTTGGTATAGTTGGCCTTCCCCCAATTTAGCACTCTTCCTTTCGGACCACTCTCGTCTTTGTCCATGAGTATTTTAAAGCTTACGGAATTGTGATCACTATTCCCAAAGTAATCCCCTACTGAAACTTCAACAACCTGTCCGGGCTCATTCCCCAACACCAGGTCCAGTATGGCCCCTTCCCGAGTTGGACTATTTACATACTGCTCTAGAAAACCTTCCTGGATGCTCCTTACAAATTCTGCTCCATCTGGACCTCTAACACTAAGTGAATCCCAGTCAATGTTGGGAAAATTAAAATCTCCTATCACCACCACCCTGTTGCTCCTACATCTTTCCATAATCTGTTTACATATTTGTACCTCTATCTCACGCTCGCTGTTGGGAGGCCTGTAGTACAGCCCCAACATTGTTACCGCACTCTTCCTATTTCTGAGTTCTGTCCATATTGCCTCACTGCTCGAGTCCTCCATAGTGCCCTCCTTCAGCACAGCTGTGATATCCTCTTTGACCAGTAATGCAACTCCTCCACCCCTTTTACCTCCCTCTCTATCCCGCCTGAAGCATCGATATCCTGGGATATTTAGTTGCCAATCATGCCCTTCCCTCAACCAAGTCTCAGTAATAGCAATAACATCATACTCCCAGGTACTAATCCAAGCCCTAAGTTCATCTGCCTTACCAACTACACTTCTTGCATTAAAACAAATGCACCTCAGACCACCAGTCCCTTTATATTCATCATCTGCTCCCTGCCTGTTCTTCCCCTTAGTCACACTGACTTCATTATCTAATTCCTTACAGGCTTTTGTTACTACCTCCTTACTGTCAACTGACCTCAATTGGTTCCCATCCCCCTGCCACATTAGTTTAAACCCTCCCCAACAGCGTTAGCAAAAGCACCTCCAAGGACATTGGTTCCAGTCCGGCCCAGGTGTAGACCGTCCAATTTGTAATAGTCCCACCTCCCCCAGAACCGGTCCCAATGTCCCAAAAATCTGAACCCCTCCTTCCTGCACCATCTCTCAAGCCACGCATTCATCCTGACTATTCTTTCATTTTTACTCTGACTATCACGTGGCACTGGTAGCAATCCTGAGATTACTACCTCTGAGGTCTTACTTTTTAACTTGGCTCCTAACTCCCTAAATTCTGCTTGTAGGACCTCATCCCGTTTTTTACCTATATCATTGGTGCCTATGTGCACAATGACAACTGGCTGTTCACCCTCCCCCTTTATAAGTGAGGAGAGTGTGTTCCCCTGATGGTTTAACACGCACGGGACGTGTCACCTGGTGAAGAATAGAAGTGAGGAGAGTGTGTTCCGCTGATGGTCTAATATACACGGGACATGTTACCAGGTGAACAGTATAAGTGAGGAGAGTGTGTTCCCCTGATGGTTTAATATACATGGGACATGTTACCAGGTGAACAGTATAAGTGAGGAGAGGGCTTTCCCCTGATGGTTTAATATACAAGGGAAATGTTACCAGGTGAACAGTATAAGTGAGGAGAGTGTGTTCCCCTGATGGTTTAAGACGCACGGGACATGTCACCAGGTGAACAGTATAAGTGAGGAGAGTGTGTTCCCCAGATGGTTTAATATACATGGGACATGTTACCAGGTGAACAGTATAAGTAAGGAGCGTGTGTTCCCCTGATGGTTTAATATACATGGGACATGTCACCAGGTGAACAGTATAAGTAAGGAGCGTGTGTTCCCCTGATGGTTTAATATACATGGGACATGTTACCAGGTGAACAGTATAAGTGAGGAGAGTGTGTTCCCCTGATGGTTTAAAATACATGGGACATGTCACCAGGTGAACAGTATAAGTAAGGAGCGTGTGTTCCCCTGATGGTTTAATATACATGGGACATGTTACCAGGTGAACAGTATAAGTGAGGAGAGTGTGTTCCCCTGATGGTTTAATATACATGGGACATGTTACCAGGTGAACAGTATAAGTGAGGAGACTGTGTTCCCCTGATGGTTTAATATACAAGGGACATGTTACCAGGTGAACAGTATAAGTGAGGAGAGTGTGTTCCCCTGATGGTTTAAGACGCACGGGACGTGTCACCAGGTGAAGAGTAGAAGTGAGGAGAATGTGTTCCCCTGATGGTCTAATATACACGGGACATGTTACCAGGTGAACAGTATAAGTGAGGAGAGTGTGTTCCCCTGATGGTTTAACACGCACGGGACGTGTCACCAGGTGAAGAGTAGAAGTGAGGAGTGTGTGTTCCCCTGATGGTCTAACAGACACGGGACATGTTACCAGGTGAACAGAATAAGTGAAGAGAGCCTGTTCTCCTGATTGCTTAATATACGTGGGACATGTTACCAGGTGAACAGTATAAGTGAGGAGAGGGCTTTCCCCTGATGGTTTAATATACAAGGGACATGTTACCAGGTGAACAGTATAAGTGAGGAGAGTGTGTTCCCCAGATTATTTAATACACACGGGACATGTTACCAGGTGAAAAGTATAAGTGAGGAGAGTGTGTTCCCCTGATGGTTTAATATACATGGGACATGTTACCAGGTGAACAGTATAAGTGAGGAGACTGTGTTCCCCTGATGGTTTAATATACAAGGGACATGTTACCAGGTGAACAGTATAAGTGAGGAGAGTGTGTTCCCCTGATGGTTTAAGACGCACGGGACGTGTCACCAGGTGAAGAGTAGAAGTGAGGAGAATGTGTTCCCCTGATGGTCTAATATACACGGGACATGTTACCAGGTGAACAGCATAAGTGAGGAGAGTGTGTTCCCCTGATGGTTTAACACGCACGGGACGTGTCACCAGGTGAAGAGTAGAAGTGAGGAGTGTGTGTTCCCCTGATGGTCTAACAGACACGGGACATGTTACCAGGTGAACAGAATAAGTGAAGAGAGCCTGTTCTCCTGATTGCTTCATATACGTGGGACATGTTACAAGGTGACGAGTATAAGTGATGAGAGTGTTTTCCCCTCATTGTTTAATATACACGGGACATGTTAGCAGGTGAACAGTATAAGTGAGGAGAGTGTGTTCCCCTGATTGTTAAATATAAACGGGACATGTTACCAGGTGAACAGTATAAGTGAGGAGAGTGTGTTCCCCAGATTGTTTAATACACACGGGACATGTTACCAGGTGAACAGTATAAGTGAAGAGAGCGTGTTCCCCTGATTGTTTAATACTCACGGGACATGTTACCAGGTGAACAGTATAAGTGAGGAGAGTGTGTTCCCCAGATGGTTTAATATACCCGGGACATGTTACCAGGTGAACAGTATAAGTGAGGAGAGTGTGTTCCCCAGATGGTTTAATATACACGGGACATGTTACCAGGTGAACAGTATAAGTGAGGAGAGTGTGTTCCCCAGATGGTTTAATATACACGGGACATGTTACCAGGTGAACAGTATAAGTGAGGAGAGTGTGTTCCCCAGATGGTTTAATATACCCGGGACATGTTACCAGGTGAACAGTATAAGTGAGGAGAGTGTGTTCCCCAGATGGTTTAATATACACGGGACATGTTACCAGGTGAACAGTATAAGTGAGGAGAGTGTGTTCCCCTGATGGTATAATATACACGGGACATGTTACCAGGTGAACAGTATAAGTGAGGAGAGTGTGTTCCCCTGATGGTTTAACACGCACGGGACGTGTCACCAGGTGAAGAGTAGAAGTGAGGAGTGTGTGTTCCCCTGATGGTCTAACAGACACGGGACATGTTACCAGGTGAACAGAATAAGTGAAGAGAGCCTGTTCTCCTGATTGCTTAATATACGTGGGACATGTTACCAGGTGAACAGTATAAGTGAGGAGAGGGCTTTCCCCTGATGGTTTAATATACAAGGGACATGTTACCAGGTGAACAGTATAAGTGAGGAGAGTGTGTTCCCCAGATTATTTAATACACACGGGACATGTTACCAGGTGAAAAGTATAAGTGAGGAGAGTGTGTTCCCCTGATTGTTAAATATAAACGGGACATGTTACCAGGTGAACAGTATAAGTGAGGAGAGTGTGTTCCCCAGATTGTTTAATACACACGGGACATGTTACCAGGTGAACAGTATAAATGAGGAGAGTGTGTTCCCCAGATGGTTTAATATACACGGAACATGTTACCAGGTGAACAGTATAAGTGAGGAGAGTGTGTTCCCCAGATGGTTTAATATACACGGGACATGTTACCAGGTGAACAGTATAAGTGAGGAGAGTGTGTTCCCCAGATGGTTTAATATACCCGGGACATGTTACCAGGTGAATAGTATAAGTGAGGAGAGTGTGTTCCCCAGATGGTTTAATATACACGGGACATGTTACCAGGTGAACAGTATAAGTGAGGAGAGTGTGTTCCCCAGATGGTTTAATATACACGGGACATGTTACCAGGTGAACAGTATAAGTGAGGAGAGTGTGTTCCCCAGATGGTTTAATATACCCGGGACATGTTACCAGGTGAACAGTATAAGTGAGGAGAGTGTGTTCCCCAGATGGTTTAATATACACGGGACATGTTACCAGGTGAACAGTATAAGTGAGGAGAGTGTGTTCCCCAGATGGTTTAATATACACGGGACATGTTACCAGGTGAACAGTATAAGTGAAGAGAGCGTGTTCCCCTGATTGTTTAAAATACGTGGGACATGTTACCAGGTGAACAGTATAAGTGATGTGACTGTATTCCCCTGATTGTTTAATATACGTGGGACATGTTACCAGGTGACGAGTATAAGTGAGGAGAGTGTGTTCCCCGGATGGTTTAATATACACGGGACATGTTACCAGGTGAAGAGTATAAGTGAGGAGAGTGTGTTCCCCTGATTGTTTAATATACATGGGACATCTTACCAGTTGAACAGTATAAGTGAGGAGAGTGTGTTCCCCTGATGGTTCAATATACACGGGACATGTTAGCAGGTGAACAGCATAGGTGAGGAGAATGTGTTCCCCTCATGGTTTAATATACATGGGACATGTTACCAGGTCAACAGCATAAGTGAGGAGAGTGAGTTCCCCTGATGTTTTAACACGCACAGGACATGTTACCAGGTGAACAGTATAAGTGAGGAGAGTGTGTTCCCCTGATGTTTTAACACGCACAGGACATGTTACCAGGTGAACAGTATAAGTGAGGAGAGTGAGTTCCCCTGATGTTTTAATAAACACGGGACATGTTACCAGGTGAACAGTATAAGTGAGGAGAGTGCTTTCCCTTGATGTTTTAATATACACGGGACATGTTACCAGGTGAACAGTATAAGTGAGGACAGTGTGTTCCCCTGATGGTTTAATATACCCGGGACATGTTACCAGGTGAACAGTATAAGTGAAGAGAGCGTGTTCCCCTGATTGCTTAATATAAGTGGGACATGTTACCAGGTGACGAGTATAAGTGAGGAGAGTGTGTTCCCCTGATGGTATAATATACACGGGACATGTTACCAGCTGAACAGTATAAGTGAGGAGAATGTGTTCCCCTGATGGTTTAATATACACGGGACATGTTACCAGGTGAACAGTATAAGGGAGGAGAGTGTGTTCCCCTGATTGTTTAATACACACGGGACATGTTACCAGGTGAACAGTATAAGTGAGGAGAGGGCTTTCCCCTGATGGTTTAATATACACGGGACATGTTACCAGGTGAACAGTATAAGTGAGGAGAGTGTGTTCCCCTGATGTTATAATATACACGGGACATGTTACCAGCTGAACAGTATAAGTGAGGAGAGGGCTTTCCCCTGATGGTTTAATATACACGGGACATGTTACCAGGTGAACAGTATAAGTGAGGAGAGTGTGTTCCCTTGATGGTATAATATACACGGGACATGTTAGCAGGTGAACAGTATAAGTGAGGAGAATGTATTCCCCTGATGGTTTAATATACACCGGACATGTTACCAGGTGAACAGTATAAGTGAGGAGAGTGTATTCCCCTGATGGTTTAATATACACAGGACATGTTACCAGGTGAACAGTATAAGTGAGGAGAATGTGTTCCCCTGATGGTTTAATATACACGGGAAATGTTACCAGGTGAAAAGTATAAGTGAGGAGACTGTGTTCCCCTGATTGTTTAATACTCACGGGACATGTTACCAGGTGGGCAGTATAAGTGAGGAGAGTGTGTTCCCTTGATGGTTTAACACGCACGGGACGTGTCACCAGGTGAAGAGTAGAAGTGAGGAGAGTGTGTTCCCCTGATGGTGTAATATACATGGGACATGTTACCAGGTGAAAAGTATAAGTGCGGAGAGTGTGTTCCCCTGATGGTTTAATATACACGGGACATGTTACCAGGTGAACAGTATAAGTGAGGAGAGTGTGTTCCCCTGATTGTTAAATATACACGGGACATGTTACCAGGTGACGAGTATAAGTGAGGAGAGTGTGTTCCCCTCATTGTTTAATATACACGGGACATGTTACAACGTGAACAGTATATGTGAAGAGAGTGTGTTCCCCTGATGGTTTAATATACATGGGACATGTTACCAGGTGAAAAGTATAAGTGCGGAGAGTGTGTTCCCCTGATGGTGTAACATACACGGGACATTTTCAGGTGAACAGTATATGTGAAGAGAGTGTGTTCCCCTGATGGTTTAATATACATGGGACATGTTACCAGGTGAACAGTATAAGTGAAGAGAGCGTGTTCCCCTGATTGCTTAATATACGTGGGACATGTTACCAGGTGACGAGTATAAGTGAGGAGAATGTGTTCCCCTGATGGTTTAATATACACGGGACATGTTACCAGGTGAACAGTATAAGTGAGGAGAGTGTGTTCCCCTGATTGTTAAATATACACGGGACATGTTACCAGGTGATCAGTATAAGTGAGGAGAGTGTGTTCCCCTGATGGTATAATATACACGGGACATGTTACCAGGTGAACAGTATAAGTGAGGAGAGTGTGTTCCCCTGATGGTTTAACACGCACGGGACGTGTCACCAGGTGAAGAGTAGAAGTGAGGACTGTGTGTTCCCCTGATGGTCTAACATACACGGGACATGTTACCAGGTGAACAGAATAAGTGAAGAGAGCCTGTTCTCCTGATTGCTTCATATACGTGGGACATGTTACAAGGTGACGAGTATAAGTGATGAGAGTGTTTTCCCCTCATTGTTTAATATACACGGGACATGTTAGCAGGTGAACAGTATAAGTGAGGAGAGTGTGTTCCCCTGATTGTTAAATATAAACGGGACATGTTACCAGGTGAACAGTATAAGTGAGGAGAGTGTGTTCCCCAGATTGTTTAATACACACGGGACATGTTACCAGGTGAACAGTATAAATGAGGAGAGTGTGTTCCCCAGATGGTTTAATATACACGGGACATGTTACCAGGTGAACAGTATAAGTGAGGAGAGTGTGTTCCCCAGATGGTTTAATATACACGGGACATGTTACCAGGTGAACAGTATAAGTGAGGAGAGTGTGTTCCCCAGATGGTTTAATATACCCGGGACATGTTACCAGGTGAACAGTATAAGTGAGGAGAGTGTGTTCCCCAGATGGTTTAATATACACGGGACATGTTACCAGGTGAACAGTATAAGTGAGGAGAGTGTGTTCCCCGGATGGTTTAATATACACGGGACATGTTACCAGGTGAACAGTATAAGTGAGGAGAGTGTGTTCCCCAGATGGTTTAATATACACGGGACATGTTACCAGGTGAACAGTATAAGTGAAGAGATTGTGTTCCCCTGATTGTTTAATATACGTGGGACATGTTACCAGGTGACGAGTATAAGTGAGGAGAGTGTGTTCCCCAGATGGTTTAATATACACGGGACATGTTACCAGGTGAACAGTATAAGTGAGGAGAGTGTGTTCCCCAGATGGTTTAATATACCCGGGACATGTTACCAGGTGAACAGTATAAGTGAGGAGAGTGTGTTCCCCAGATGGTTTAATATACATGGGACATGTTACCAGGTGAACAGTATAAGTGAGGAGAGTGTTTTCCCCTGATGGTTTAATATACACGGGACATGTTACCAGGTGAACAGTACAAGTGATGTGACTGTATTCCCCTGATGGTTTTATATACGTGGGACATGTTACCAGGTGACGAGTATAAGTGAGGAGAGTGTGTTCCCCGGATGGTTTAATATACATGGGACATGTTACCAGGTGAACAGTATAAGTGAGGAGAGTGTGTTCCCCTGATTGTTTAATATACATGGGACATGTTACCAGTTGAACAGTATAAGTGAAGAGAGCGTGTTCCCCTGATTGTTTAATATACGTGGGACATGTTACCAGGTGAACAGTATAAGTGAGGAGAGTGTGTTCCCCAGATGGTTTAATATACCCGGGACATGTTAACAGGTGAACAGTATAAGTGAGGAGAGTGTGTTCCCCAGATGGTTTAATATACACGGGACATGTTACCAGGTGAACAGTATATGTGAAGAGAGTGTGTTCCCCTGATGGTTTAATATACATGGGACATGTTACCAGGTGAACAGTATAAGTGAAGAGAGCGTGTTCCCCTGATTGCTTAATATACGTGGGACATGTTACCAGGTGACGAGTATAAGTGAGGAGAATGTGTTCCCCTGATGGTTTAATATACACGGGACATGTTACCAGGTGAACAGTATAAGTGAGGAGAGTGTGTTCCCCTGATTGTTAAATATACACGGGACATGTTACCAGGTGAACAGTATAAGTGAGGAGAGTGTGTTCCCCTGATGGTTTAACACGCACGGGACGTGTCACCAGGTGAAGAGTAGAAGTGAGGACTGTGTGTTCCCCTGATGGTCTAACATACACGGGACATGTTACCAGGTGAACAGAATAAGTGAAGAGAGCCTGTTCTCCTGATTGCTTCATAAACGTGGGACATGTTACAAGGTGACGAGTATAAGTGATGAGAGTGTTTTCCCCTCATTGTTTAATATACACGGGACATGTTACAACGTGAACAGTATAAGTGAGGAGAGTGTGTTCCCCTGATTGTTAAATATAAACGGGACATGTTACCAGGTGAACAGTATAAGTGAGGAGAGTGTGTTCCCCAGATTGTTTAATACACACGGGACATGTTACCAGGTGAACAGTATAAATGAGGAGAGTGTGTTCCCCAGATGGTTTAATATACACGGGACATGTTACCAGGTGAACAGTATAAGTGAGGAGAGTGTGTTCCCCAGATGGTTTAATATACACGGGACATGTTACCAGGTGAACAGTATAAGTGAGGAGAGTGTGTTCCCCAGACGGTTTATTATACCCGGGACATGTTACCAGGTGAACAGTATAAGTGAGGAGAGTGTGTTCCCCAGATGGTTTAATATACACGGGACATGTTACCAGGTGAACAGTATAAGTGAGGAGAGTGTGTTCCCCAGATGGTTTAATATACACGGGACATGTTACCAGGTGAACAGTATAAGTGAGGAGAGTGTGTTCCCCAGATGGTTTAATATACCCGGGACATGTTACCAGGTGAACAGTATAAGTGAGGAGAGTGTGTTCCCCAGATGGTTTAATATACACGGGACATGTTACCAGGTGAACAGTATAAGTGAGGAGAGTGTTTTCCCCAGATGGTTTAATATACACGGGACATGTTACCAGGTGAACAGTATAAGTGAAGAGAGCGTGTTCCCCTGATTGTTTAATATACGTGGGACATGTTACCAGGTGACGAGTATAAGTGAGGAGAGTGTGTTCCCCTGATGGTTTAATATACACGGGACATGTTACCAGGTGAACAGTACAAGTGATGTGACTGTATTCCCCTGATGGTTTTATATACGTGGGACATGTTACCAGGTGACGAGTATAAGTGAGGAGAGTGTGTTCCCCGGATGGTTTAATATACACGGGACATGTTACCAGGTGAACAGTATAAGTGAGGAGAGTGTGTTCCCCTGATTGTTTAATATACATGGGACATGTTACCAGTTGAACAGTATAAGTGAAGAGAGCGTGTTCCCCTGATTGTTTAATATACGTGGGACATGTTACCAGGTGACGAGTATAAGTGAGGAGAGTGTGTTCCCCTGATGGTTCAATATACACGGGACATGTTAGCAGGTGAACAGCATAGGTGAGGAGAATGTGTTCGCCTCATTGTTTAATATACATGGGACATGTTACCAGGTCAACAGTATAAGTGAGGAGAGTGTGTTCCCCTGATGCTTTAATACACCCGGGACATGATCCCAGGTGAACAGTATAAGTGAGGAGAGTGAGTTCCCCTGATGGTTTAATAAACACGGGACATGTTACCAGGTGAACAGTATAAGTGAGGAGAGTGCTTTCCCTTGATGTTTTAACACGCACAGGACATGTTACCAGCTGAACAGTATATGTGAGGAGAGTGAGTTCCCCTGATGTTTTAATAAACACGGGACATGTTACCAGGTGAACAGTATAAGTGAGGAGAGTGCTTTCCCTTGATGTTTTAATATACACGGGACATGTTACCAGGTGAACAGTATAAGTGAGGACAGTGTGTTCCCCTGATGGTTTAATATACCCGGGACATGTTACCAGGTGAACAGTATAAGTGAAGAGAGCGTGTTCCCCTGATTGCTTAATATACGTGGGACATGTTACCAGGTGACGAGTATAAGTGAGGAGAGTGTGTTCCCCTGATGGTATAATATACACGGGACATGTTACCAGCTGAACAGTATAAGTGAGGAGAATGTGTTCCCCTGATGGTTTAATATACACGGGACATGTTACCAGGTGAACAGTTTAAGGGAGGAGAGTGTGTTCCCCTTATGTTATAATATACACGGGACATGTTACCAGCTGAACAGTATAAGTGAGGAGAGGGCTTTCCCCTGATGGTTTAATATACACGGGACATGTTACCAGGTGAACAGTATAAGTGAGGAGAGTGTGTTCCCCTGATGGTATAATATACACGGGACATGTTAGCAGGTGAACAGTATAAGTGAGGAGAATGTATTCCCCTGATGGTTTAATATACACCGGACATGTTACCAGGTGAACAGTATAAGTGAGGAGAGTGTGTTCCCCTGATGGTTTAATATACACAGGACATGTTACCAGGTGAACAGTATAAGTGAGGAGAATGTGTTCCCCTGATGGTTTAATATACACGAGACATGTTAGCAGGTGGGCACTATAAGTGAGGAGAGTGAGTTCCCTTGATGGTTTAACACGCACGGGACGTGTCACCAGGTGAACAGTATAAGTGAGGAGAATGTGTTCCCCTGATGGTGTAATATACACGGGACATGTTACCAGGTGACGAGTATAAGTGAGGAGAGTGTTTTCCCCTCATTGTTTAATATACACGGGACATGTTACAACGTGAACAGTATATGTGAAGAGAGTGTGTTCCCCTGATGATTTAATATACATGGGACATGTTACCAGGTGAAAAGTATAAGTGCGGAGAGTGTGTTCCCCTGATGGTCTAACATACACGGGACATGTTACCAGGTGAACAGTATATGTGAAGAGAGTGTGTTCCCCTGATGGTTTAATATACGTGGGACATGTTACCAGGTGACGAGTATAAGTGAGGAGAGTGTGTTCCCCTGATGGTATAATATACACGGGACATGTTACCAGCTGAACAGTATAAGTGAGGAGAATGTGTTCCCCTGATGGTTTAATATACACGGGACATGTTACCAGGTGAACAGTTTAAGGGAGGAGAGTGTGTTCCCCTTATGTTATAATATACACGGGACATGTTACCAGCTGAACAGTATAAGTGAGGAGAGGGCTTTCCCCTGATGGTTTAATATACACGGGACATGTTACCAGGTGAACAGTATAAGTGAGGAGAGTGTGTTCCCCTGATGGTATAATATACACGGGACATGTTAGCAGGTGAACAGTATAAGTGAGGAGAATGTATTCCCCTGGTGGTTTAATATACACCGGACATGTTACCAGGTGAACAGTATAAGTGAGGAGAGTGTGTTCCCCTGATGGTTTAATATACACAGGACATGTTACCAGGTGAACAGTATAAGTGAGGAGAATGTGTTCCCCTGATGGTTTAATATACACGAGACATGTTAGCAGGTGGGCAGTATAAGTGAGGAGAGTGAGTTCCCTTGATGGTTTAACACGCACGGGACGTGTCACCAGGTGAACAGTATAAGTGAGGAGAATGTGTTCCCCTGATGGTGTAATATACACGGGACATGTTACCAGGTGACGAGTATAAGTGAGGAGAGTGTGTTCCCCTCATTGTTTAATATACACGGGACATGTTACAACGTGAACAGTATATGTGAAGAGAGTGTGTTCCCCTGATGATTTAATATACATGGGACATGTTACCAGGTGAAAAGTATAAGTGCGGAGAGTGTGTTCCCCTGATGGTCTAACATACACGGGACATGTTACCAGGTGAACAGTATATGTGAAGAGAGTGTGTTCCCCTGATGGTTTAATATACACGGGACATGTTACCAGGTGAACAGTATAAGTGAGGAGAGTGTGTTCCCCTCATTGTTTAATATACACGGGACATGTTACCAGGTGAACAGTATAAGTGAGGAGAGTGTGTTCCCCTGATTGTTTAATATACATGGGACATGTTACCAGTTGAACAGTATAATTGAAGAGAGCGTGTTCCCCTGATTGTTTAATATACGTGGGACATGTTACCAGGTGACGAGTATAAGTGAGGAGAGTGTGTTCCCCTGATGGTTCAATATACACGGGACATGTTAGCAGGTGAACAGCATAGGTGAGGAGAATGTGTTCGCCTCATTGTTTAATATACATGGGACATGTTACCAGGTCAACAGTATAAGTGAGGAGAGTGTGTTCCCCTGATGCTTTAATACACCCGGGACATGATCCCAGGTGAACAGTATAAGTGAGGAGAGTGAGTTCCCCTGATGGTTTAATAAACACGGGACATGTTACCAGGTGAACAGTATAAGTGAGGAGAGTGCTTTCCCTTGATGTTTTAACACGCACAGGACATGTTACCAGGTGAACAGTATATGTGAGGAGAGTGAGTTCCCCTGATGTTTTAATAAACACGGGACATGTTACCAGGTGAACAGTATAAGTGAGGAGAGTGCTTTCCCTTGATGTTTTAATATACACGGGACATGTTACCAGGTGAACAGTATAAGTGAGGACAGTGTGTTCCCCTGATGGTTTAATATAACCGGGACATGTTACCAGGTGAACAGTATAAGTGAAGAGAGCGTGTTCCCCTGATTGCTTAATATACGTGGGACATGTTACCAGGTGACGAGTATAAGTGAGGAGAGTGTGTTCCCCTGATGGTATAATATACACGGGACATGTTACCAGCTGAACAGTATAAGTGAGGAGAATGTGTTCCCCTGATGGTTTAATATACACGGGACATGTTACCAGGTGAACAGTTTAAGGGAGGAGAGTGTGTTCCCCTGATGGTTTAATATACACGGGACATGTTACCAGGTGAACAGTATAAGTGAGGAGAGTGTGTTCCCCTGATGTTATAATATACACGGGACATGTTACCAGCTCAACAGTATAAGTGAGGAGAGGGCTTTCCCCTGATGGTTTAATATACACGGGACATGTTACCAGGTGAACAGTATAAGTGAGGAGAGTGTGTTCCCCTGATGGTATAATATACACGGGACATGTTAGCAGGTGAACAGTATAAGTGAGGAGAATGTATTCCCCTGATGGTTTAATATACACCGGACATGTTACCAGGTGAACAGTATAAGTGAGGAGAGTGTGTTCCCCTGATGGTTTAATATACACAGGACATGTTACCAGGTGAACAGTATAAGTGAGGAGAATGTGTTCCCCTGATGGTTTAATATACACGAGACATGTTAGCAGGTGGGCAGTATAAGTGAGGAGAGTGTGTTCCCTTGATGGTTTAACACGCACGGGACGTGTCAACAGGTGAAGAGTAGAAGTGAGGAGAGTGTGTTCCCCTGATGGTGTAATATACACGGGACATGTTACCAGGTGACGAGTATAAGTGAGGAGAGTGTGTTCCCCTCATTGTTTAATATACACGGGACATGTTACAACGTGAACAGTATATGTGAAGAGAGTGTGTTCCCCTGATGATTTAATATACATGGGACATGTTACCAGGTGAAAAGTATAAGTGCGGAGAGTGTGTTCCCCTGATGGTCTAACATACACGGGACATGTTACCAGGTGAACAGTATATGTGAAGAGAGTGTGTTCCCCTGATGGTTTAATATACACGGGACATGTTACCAGGTGAACAGTATAAGTGAGGAGAGTGTGTTCCCCTCATTGTTTAATATACACGGGACATGTTACCAGGTGAACAGTATAAGTAAGGAGAATGTGTTCCCCTCATGGTTTAACACGCACGGGACGTGTCACCAGGTGAAGAGTAGAAGTGAGGAGAGTGTGTTCCCCTGATGGTCTAACATACACTGGACATGTTACCAGGTGAACACTATATGTGAAGAGAGTGTGTTCCCCTGAAGGTTTAATATACATGGGACATGTTACCAGGTGAACAGTATAAGTGAAGAGAGCGTGTTCCCCTGATTGCTTAATATACGTGGGACATGTTACCAGGTGACGAGTATAAGTGAGGAGAGTGTGTTCCCCTGATGGTTTAATATACACGGGACATGTTACCAGGTGAACAGTTTAGGTGAGGAGAGTGTGTTCCCCTGATGATTTAACATACACGGGACATGTTACCAGGTGAACAGTATAAGTGAGGAGAGTGTGTTCCCCTGATGGTATAATATACACGGGACATGTTACCAGGTGAACAGTATAAGTGAGGAGACTGTATTCCCCTGATGGTTCAATATACAAAGGACATGTTAGCAGGTGAACAGTATAAGTGAGGAGAATGTGTTCCCCTGATGGTTTAATATACACGGGACATGTTACCAGGTGAACAGTATAAGTGAGGAGAGTGTGTTCCCCTGATGGTTTAATATACACGGGACATGTTACAACGTGAACAGTATAAGTGAGGAGAGTGTGTTCCCCTGATTTTTTAATACTCACGGGAGATGTTACCAGGTGAGCAGTATAAGTGAGGAGAGTGTGTTCCCCTGATGGTATAATATACACGGGACATGTTACCAGCTGAACAGTATAAGTGAGGAGAATGTGTTCCCCTGATGGTTTAATATACACGGGACATGTTACCAGGTGAACAGTATAAGGGAGGAGAGTGTGTTCCCCTGATTGTTTAATACACACGGGACATGTTACCAGGTGAACAGTATATGTGAGGAGAGGGCTTTCCCCTGATGGTTTAATATACACGGGACATGTTACCAGGTGAACAGTATAAGTGAGGAGAGAGTGTTCCCCTGATGGTTTAATATAAACGGGACATGTCACCAGGTGAACAGTATAATTGAGGAGAGTGTGTTCCGCTGATGGTTTAATACTGACGGGACATGTCACCAGGTGAACAGTATAATTGAGGAGAGTGTGTTCCGCTGATGGTTTAAAACACACGACATGTCAACAGGTGAACAGTATAAGTGAGGAGAGAGTGTTCCCCTGATGGTTTAACACGCACAGGACATGTTACCAGGTGAACAGTATAAGTGAGGAGAGTGTGTTCCCCTCAATGGTTTAATATACACAGGACATGATACCAGGTGAACAGTATAAGTGAGGAGAGTGTGTTCCCCTGATGGTGTAATATACACGGGACATGTTACCAGGTGACGAGTATAAGTGAGGAGAGTGTGTTCCCCTCATTGTTTAATATACACGGGACATGTTACAACGTGAACAGTATATGTGAAGAGAGTGTGTTCCCCTGATGATTTAATATACATGGGACATGTTACCAGGTGAAAAGTATAAGTGCGGAGAGTGTGTTCCCCTGATGGTCTAACATACACGGGACATGTTACCAGGTGAACAGTATATGTGAAGAGAGTGTGTTCCCCTGATGGTTTAATATACACGGGACATGTTACCAGGTGAACAGTATAAGTGAGGAGAGTGTGTTCCCCTCATTGTTTAATATACACGGGACATGTTACCAGGTGAACAGTATAAGTAAGGAGAATGTGTTCCCCTGATGGTTTAACACGCACGGGACGTGTCACCAGGTGAAGAGTAGAAGTGAGGAGAGTGTGTTCCCCTGATGGTCTAACATACACGGGACATGTTACCAGGTGAACACTATATGTGAAGAGAGTGTGTTCCCCTGAAGGTTTAATATACATGGGACATGTTACCAGGTGAACAGTATAAGTGAAGAGAGCGTGTTCCCCTGATTGCTTAATATACGTGGGACATGTTACCAGGTGACGAGTATAAGTGAGGAGAGTGTGTTCCCCTGATGGTTTAATATACACGGGACATGTTACCAGGTGAACAGTTTAGGTGAGGAGAGTGTGTTCCCCTGATGATTTAACATACACGGGACATGTTACCAGGTGAACAGTATAAGTGAGGAGAGTGTGTTCCCCTGATGGTATAATATACACGGGACATGTTACCAGGTGAACAGTATAAGTGAGGAGACTGTATTCCCCTGATGGTTCAATATACAAAGGACATGTTAGCAGGTGAACAGTATAAGTGAGGAGAATGTGTTCCCCTGATGGTTTAATATACACGGGACATGTTAACAGGTGAACAGTATAAGTGAGGAGAGTGTGTTCCCCTGATGGTTTAATATACACGGGACATGTTACAACGTGAACAGTATAAGTGAGGAGAGTGTGTTCCCCTGATTTTTTAATACTCACGGGAGATGTTACCAGGTGAGCAGTATAAGTGAGGAGAGTGTGTTCCCCTGATGGTATAATATACACGGGACATGTTACCAGCTGAACAGTATAAGTGAGGAGAATGTGTTCCCCTGATGGTTTAATATACACGGGACATGTTACCAGGTGAACAGTATAAGGGAGGAGAGTGTGTTCCCCTGATTGTTTAATACACACGGGACATGTTACCAGGTGAACAGTATAAGTGAGGAGAGGGCTTTCCCCTGATGGTTTAATATACACGGGACATGTTACCAGGTGAACAGTATAAGTGAGGAGAGAGTGTTCCCCTGATGGTTTAATATAAACGGGACATGTCACCAGGTGAACAGTATAATTGAGGAGAGTGTGTTCCGCTGATGGTTTAATACTGACGGGACATGTCACCAGGTGAACAGTATAATTGAGGAGAGTGTGTTCCGCTGATGGTTTAAAACACACGACATGTCAACAGGTGAACAGTATAAGTGAGGAGAGAATGTTCCCCTGATGGTTTAACACGCACAGGACATGTTACCAGGTGAACAGTATAAGTGAGGAGAGTGTGTTCCCCTCAATGGTTTAATATACACAGGACATGATACCAGGTGAACAGTATAAGTGAGGAGAGTGTGTTCCCCTGATGGTTTAATATACACGGGACATGTTACCAGATGAAAGGTATAATTGAGGAGAGGGCTTTCCCCTGATGGTTTAATATACACGGGACATGTTACCAGGTGAACAGTATAAGTGAGGACAGTGTGTTCCCCTGATGGTATAATATACACGGGACATGTTATCAGCTGAACAGTATAATTGAGGAGAGGGCTTTCCCCTGATGGTTTAATATACACGGGACATGTTACCAGGTGAACAGTATAAGTGAGGAGAGTGTGTTCCCCAGATTGTTTAATACACACGGGACATGTTACCAGGTGAACAGTATAAGTGAGGAGAGTGTGTTCCCCAGATGGTTTAATATACACGGGACACGTTACCAGGTGAACAGTATAAGTGAGGAGAGTGTGTTCCCCAGATGGTTTAATATACACGGGACATGTTACCAGGTGAACAGTATAAGTGAGGATAGTGTGTTCCCCAGATGGTTTAATATACCCGGGACATGTTACCAGGTGAACAGTATAAGTGAGGAGAGTGTGTTCCCCAGATGGTTTAATATACACGGGACATGTTACCAGGTGAACAGTATAAGTGAGGAGAGTGTGTTCCCCAGATGGTTTAATATACACGGGACATGTTACCAGGTGAACAGTATAAGTGAGGAGAGTGTGTTCCCCAGATGGTTTAATATACCCGGGACATGTTACCAGGTGAACAGTATAAGTGAGGAGAGTGTGTTCCCCAGATGGTTTAATATACACGGGACATGTTACCAGGTGAACAGTATAAGTGAGGAGATTGTTTTCCCCAGATGGTTTAATATACACGGGACATGTTACCAGGTGAACAGTATAAGTGAAGAGAGCGTGTTCCCCTGATTGTTTAATATACGTAGGACATGTTACCAGGTGACGAGTATAAGTGAGGAGAGTGTGTTCCCCTGATGGTTTAATATACACGGGACATGTTACCAGGTGAACAGTATAAGTGATTTGACTGTATTCCCCTGATGGTTTAATATACGTGGGACATGTTACCAGGTGACGAGTATAAGTGAGGAGAGTGTGTTCCCCGGATGGTTTAATATACACGGGACATGTTACCTGGTGAACAGTATAAGTGAGGAGAGTGTGTTCCCCTGATTGTTTAATATACATGGGACATGTTACTAGTTGAACAGTATAAGTGAAGAGAGCGTGTTCCCCTGATTGTTTAATATACGTGGGACATGTTACCAGGTGACGAGTATAAGTGAGGAGAGTGTGTTCCCCTGATGGTTCAATATACACGGGACATGTTAGCAGGTGAACAGCATAGGTGAGGAGAATGTGTTCCCCTCATTGTTTAATATACATGGGACATGTTACCAGGTCAACAGTATAAGTGAGGATAGTGTGTTCCCCTGATGCTTTAATACAGCCGGGACATGATCCCAGGTGAACAGTAAATGTGAGGAGAGTGAGTTCCCCTGATGGTTTAATAAACACGGGACATGTTACCAGGTGAACAGTGTAAGTGAGGAGAGTGCTTTCCCTTGATGTTTTAACACGCACAGGACATGTTACCAGGTGAACAGTATAAGTGAGGAGAGTGAGTTCCCCTGATGTTTTAATAAACACGGGACATGTTACCAGGTGAACAGTATAAGTGAGGAGAGTGCTTTCCCTTGATGTTTTAATATACACGGGACATGTTACCAGGTGAACAGTATAAGTGAGGACAGTGTGTTCCCCTGATGGTTTAATATACCCGGGACATGTTACCAGGTGAACAGTATAAGTGAAGAGAGCGTGTTCCCCTGATTGCTTAATATACGTGGGACATGTTACCAGGTGACGAGTATAAGTGAGGAGAGTGTGTTCCCCTGATGGTATAATATACACGGGACATGTTACCAGCTGAACAGTATAAGTGAGGAGAATGTGTTCCCCTGATGGTTTAATATACACGGGACATGTTACCAGGTGAACAGTTTAAGGGAGGAGAGTGTGTTCCCCTGATTGTTTAATATACACGGGACATGTTACCAGGTGAACAGTATAAGTGAGGAGAGGGCTTTCCCCTGATGGTTTAATATACACGGGACATGGTACCAGGTGAACAGTATAAGTGAGGAGAGTGTGTTCCCCTGATGTTATAATATACACGGGACATGTTACCAGCTGAACAGTATAAGTGAGGAGAGGGCTTTCCCCTGATGGTTTAATATACACGGGACATGTTACCAGGTGAACAGTATAAGTGAGGAGAGTGTGTTCCCCTGATGGTATTATATACACGGGACATGTTAGCAGGTGAACAGTATAAGTGAGGAGAATGTATTCCCCTGATGGTTTAATATACACCGGACATGTTACCAGGTGAACAGTATAAGTGAGGAGAGTGTGTTCCCCTGATGGTTTAATATACACAGGACATGTTACCAGGTGAACAGTATAAGTGAGGAGAATGTGTTCCCCTGATGGTTTAATATACACGAGACATGTTAGCAGGTGGGCAGTATAAGTGATGAGAGTGTGTTCCCTTGATGGTTTAACACGCACGGGACGTGTCACCAGGTGAAGAGTAGAAGTGAGGAGAGTGTGTTCCCCTGATGGTGTAATATACACGGGACATGTTACCAGGTGACGAGTATAAGTGAGGAGAGTGTGTTCCCCTCATTGTTTAATATACACGGGACATGTTACAACGTGAACAGTATATGTGAAGAGAGTGTGTTCCCCTGATGGTTTAATATACATGGGACATGTTACCAGGTGAAAAGTATAAGTGCGGAGAGTGTGTTCCCCTGATGGTCTAACATACACGGGACATGTTACCAGGTGAACAGTATATGTGAAGAGAGTGTGTTCCCCTGATGGTTTAATATACATGGGACATGTTACCAGGTGAACAGTATAAGTGAAGAGAGCGTGTTCCCCTGATTGCTTAATATACGTGGGACATGTTACCAGGTGACGAGTATAAGTGAGGAGAGTGTGTTCCCCTCATTGTTTAAAATGCACAGGACATGTTAGCAGGTGAACAGTATCAGTGAGGAGAATGTGTTCCCCTGATGGTTTAATATACACGGGACATGTTACCAGGTGAACAGTATAAGTGAGGAGAGTGTGTTCCCCTGATTGTTAAATATACACGGGACATGTTACCAGGTGAACAGTATAAGTGAGGAGAGTGTGTTCTGCTGATGGTATAATATACGTGGGACATGTTAACAGGTGACGAGTATAAGTGAGGAGAGTGTGTTCCCCTCATTGCTTAATATACACGGGACATGTTAGCAGGTGAACAGTATCAGTGAGGAGAATGTGTTCCCCTGATGGTTTAATATACACGGGACATGTTACCAGGTGAACAGTATAGGTGAGGAGAGTGTGTTCCCCTGATGATTTAACATACACGGGACATGTTACCAGGTGAACAGTATAAGTGAGGAGAGTGTGTTCCCCTGATGGTATAATATACACGGGACATGTTAACAGGTGAACAGTATAAGTGAGGAGACTGTATTCCCCTAATGGTTCAATATACAAGGGACATGTTAGCAGGTGAACAGTATAAGTGAGGAGAATGTGTTCCCCTGATGGTTTAATATACACGGGACATGTTACCAGGTGAACAGTATAAGTGAGGAGAGTGTGTTCCCCTGATGGTTTAATATACACGGGACATGTTACAACGTGAACAGTATAAGTGAGGAGAGTGTGTTCCCCTGATTTTTTAATACTCACGGGAGATGTTACCAGGTGAGCAGTATAAGTGAGGAGAGTGTGTTCCCCTGATGGTTTAATACACACGGGACATGTTACCAGTTGAACAGTATATGTGAAGAGAGTGTGTTCCCCTGATGGTTTTATATACATGGGACATGTTACCAGGTGAACAGAATAAGTGAAGAGAGCGTGTTCCCCTGATTGTTTAATATACGTGGGACATGTTACCAGGTGACGAGTATAAGTGAGGAGAATGTGTTCCCCTCATTGTTTAATATACACGGGACATGTTAGCAGGTGAACAGTATAAGTGAGGAGAGTGTGTTCCCCTGATGGTTTAATATACACGGGACATGTAAACAGGTGAACAGTATAAGTGAGGAGAGTGTGTTCCCCTGATTGTTAAATATACACGGGACATGTTACCAGGTGAACAGTATAAGTGAGGAGAGTGTGTTCCCCTGATGGTTTAATAGACACGGGACATGTTGCCAGGTGAACAGTATAAGTGAGGAGAGTGTGTTCCCCTGATGGTTTAATATACACGGGACTTATTACCAGGTGAACAGTTTAAGTGAGGAGAGGGCTTTCCCCTGATTGTTAAATATACACGGGACATGTTACCAGTGAACAGTATAAGTGAGGGCAGTGAGTTCCCCTGATGGTTTAATACACACGGGACATGTCACCAGGTGAACAGTATAAGTGAGCAGATTGTGTTCCCCTTATGGTTTAATACTGACGGGACATGTCACCAGGTGAACAGTATAATTGAGGAGAGTGTGTTCCGCTGATGGTTTAATACTGACGGGACATGTCACCAGGTGAACAGTATAATTGAGTAGAGTGTGTTCCGCTGATGGTTTAAAACACACGACATGTTACCAGGTGAACAGTATAAGTGAGGAGAGAGTGTTCCCCTGATGGTTTAAAACGCACAGGACATGTTACCAGGTGAACAGTATAAGTGAGGAGAGTGTGTTCCCCTGATGGTTTAATATACACAGGACATGATACCAGGTGAACAGTATAAGTGAGGAGAGTGTGTTCCCCTGATGGTATAATATACACGGGACATGTTACCAGCTGAAAGGTATAATTGAGGAGAGGGCTTTCCCCTGATGGTTTAATATACACGGGACATGTTACCAGGTGAACAGTATAAGTGAGGACAGTGTGTTCCCCTGATGGTATAATATACACGGGACATGTTACCAGCTGAACAGTATAATTGAGGAGAGGGCTTTCCCCTGATGGTTTAATATACACGGGACATGTTACCAGGTGAACAGTATAAGTGAGGAGAGTGTGTTCCCCAGATTGTTTAATACACACGGGACATGTTACCAGGTGAACAGTATAAGTGAGGAGAGTGTGTTCCCCAGATGGTTTAATATACACGGGACATGTTACCAGGTGAACAGTATAAGTGAGGAGAGTGTGTTCCCCAGATGGTTTAATATACACGGGACATGTTACCAGGTGAACAGTATAAGTGAGGAGAGTGTGTTCCCCAGATGGTTTAATATACCCGGGACATGTTACCAGGTGAACAGTATAAGTGAGGAGAGTGTGTTCCCCAGATGGTTTAATATACACGGGACATGTTACCAGGTGAACAGTATAAGTGAGGAGAGTGTGTTTCCCTGATGGTTCAATATACACGGGACATGTTAGCAGGTGAACAGTATAAGTGAGGAGAATGTATTCCCCTGATGGTTTAATATACACGGGACATGTTACCAGGTGAACAGTATAAGTGAGGAGAGTGTGTTCCACTGATGGTTTAATATACACGGGACATGTTAGCAGGTGAACAGTATAAGTGAGGAGAATGTATTCCCCTGATGGTTCAATATACACGGGACATGTTAGCAGGTGAACAGTATAAGTGAGGAGAATGTATTCCCCTGATGGTTCAATATACATGGGACATGTTACCAGGTGAGCATTATAAGTGAGGAGAATGTGTTCCCCTGATGGTTTAATATACAAGGGACATGTTACCAGGTGAACAGTATGAGTGTGGATACTGTATTCCCCTGATGGTTCAATATACACGGGACATGTTAGCAGGTGAACAGTATAAGTGAGGAGAATGTATTCCCCTGATGGTTTAATATACACGGGACATGTTACCAGGTGAAGAGTAGAAGTGGGGAGATTGTGTTCCCCTGATGGTCTAATATACACGGGACATGTTACCAGGTGAACAGGACATGTGAAGAGAGTGTGTTGCCCTGATGGTTTAATATACATGGGACATGTTACCAGGTGAACAGTGTAAGTGAGGAGAGTGTGTTCCCCTGATTGCTTAATATACGTGGGACATGTTACCAGGTGACGATTATAAGTGAGGCGAGTGTGTTCCCCTGATGGTTCAATATACACGGGACATGTTACCAGGTGAACAGTATAAGTGAAGAGAGCGTGTTCACCTGATGGTTTAATACACCCGGGACATGTTACCAGGTAAACAGTGTAAGTGAGGAGAATGTATTCCCCTGATGGTTCAATATACACGGGACATGTTAGCAGTTGAACAGTATAAGTGAGGAGAATGTATTCCCCTGATGGTTTAATATACACGGGACATGTTACCAGGTGAACAGTATAAGTGAGGAGACTGTATTCCCCTGATGGTTTAATATACACAGGACATGTTAGCAGGTGAACAGTATAAGTGAGGAGAATGTATTCCCCTGATGGTCTAATATACACGGGACATGTTACCAGGTGAACAGTATAAGTGAGGAGAGTGTGTTCCCCTGATGGTTTAATACACCCGGGACATGTTACCAGGTAAACAGTGTAAGTGAGGAGAGTGAGTTCCCCTGATTGTTTAATATTCACGAGACATGTTAGCAGGTGAACAGTATAAGTGAGGAGAATGTATTCCCCTGATGGTTTAATAGACACGGGACATGTTACCAGGTGAACAGGATAAGTGAGGAAAGTGTGTTCCCCTGATGGTTTAATATACACAGGACATGTTAGCAGGTGAACAGTATAAGTGAGGAGAATGTATTCCCCTGATGGTTTAACACGCACGGGACGTGTCACCAGGTGAAGAGTAGAAGTGAGGAGAATGTGTTCCCCTGATGGTCTAAAATACACGGGACATGTTACCAGGTGAACAGTATAAGTGAGGAGAGCGTGTTCCCCTGATTGCTTAATATACGTGGGACATATTACAAGGTGACGAGTATAAGTGAGGAGAGTGTTTTCCCCTCATTGTTTAATATACACGGGACATGTTAGCAGGTGAACAGTATAAGTGAGGAGAGTGTGTTCCCCTGATTGTTAAATATACACGGGACATGTTGCCAGGTGAACAGTATAAGTGAGGAGAGTGTGTTCCCCTGATGGTTTAAAATAAACGGGACTTATTACCAGGTGAACAGCATAAGTGAGGAGAGGGCTTTCCCATGATGGTTTAATATGCATGGGACATGTTACCAGGTGAACAGAAAAGGGAGGAGAGTGTCCTCCCCTGATGGTTTAATACTGACGGGACATGTCACCAGGTGAACAGTATAAGTGAGGAGAGTGTGTTCCCCTGATGGTTTAATATACACGGGACATGTTAGCAGGTGAACAGTATAAGTGAGGATACTGTATTCCCCTGATGGTTCAATATACACGGGACATGTAAGCAGGTGAACAGTAAAAGTGAGGAGAATGTATTCCCCTGATGGTTTAATATACACGGGACATGTTACCAGGTGAACAGTATAAGTGAGGATACTGTATTCCCCTGATGGTTCAATATACACGGGACATGTTAGCAGGTGAACAGTATAAGTGAGGATACTGTATTCCCCTGATGGTTCAATATACACGGGACATGTTAGCAGGTGAACAGCATAAGTGAGGAGAATGTATTCCCCTGATGGTTTAATATACACGGGACATGTTACCAGGTGAAGAGTAGAAGTGAGGAGATTGTGTTCCCCTGATGGTCTAATATACACGGGGCATGTTACCAGGTGAACAGTATATGTGAAGAGAGTGTGTTCCCCTGATTGCTTAATATACGTGGGACATGTTACCAGGTGACGAGTATAAGTGAGGAGAGTGTGTTCCCCTGATGGTTCAATATACACGGGACATGTTAGCAGGTGAACAGCATAGGTGAGGAGAATGTGTTCCCCTCATGGTTTAATATACACGGGACATGTTACCAGGTGAACAGTATAAGTGAGGAGAGTGTGTTCCCCTGATGGTTTAATACACCCGGGACATGTTACCAGGTAAACAGTGTAAGTGAGGAGAGTGAGTTCCCCTGATTGTTTAATATTCACGAGACATGTTACCAGGTGAACAGTATAAGTGAGGAGAATGTATTCCCCTGATGGTTTAATATACACGGGACATGTTACCAGGTGAACAGTATAAGTGAGGAGAGTGTGTTCCCCTGATGGTTTAATATACACGGGACATGTTAGCAGGTGAACAGTATAAGTGAGGAGAATGTATTCCCCTGATGGTTTAATATACACGGGACATGTTACCAGGTGAGCAGTATAAGTGAGGAGAGTGTGTTCCCCTGATGGTTCAATATACACAGGACATGTTACCAGGTGAAAAGTATACGTCAGAGGGTGTGTTCCCTTGATTGTTTAATATACACAGGACATGTTACCAGGTGAATAGTATAAGTGAGGAGAAGGCTTTCCCCTGATGGTTTAGTATACATGGGACATGTTACCAGGTGAACAGAATAAGTGAAGAGAGCCTGGTCCCCTGATTGCTTAATATACGTGGGACATGTTACAAGGTGACGAGTATAAGTGAGGAGAGTGTTTTCCCCTCATTGTTTAATTTACACGGGACATGTTAGCAGGCGAACAGTATCAGTGAGGAGAATATGTTCCCCTGATGGTTTAATATACACGGGACATGTTACCAGGTAAACAGTATAAGTGAGGAGAGTGTGTTCCCCTGATTGTTAAATATAAACGTGACATGTTACCAGGTGCACAGTATAAGTGAGGAGAGTGTGTTCCATAGATGGTTTAATATACACGGGACATGTTACCAGATGAACAGTATAAGTGAGGAGAGTGTGTTCCCCTGATTGTTTAATACTCACGGGAGATGTTACCAGGTGAGCTGTATAAGTGAGGAGAGTGTGTTCCCCTGATGGTTTAACACGCACGGGACGCGTCACCAGGTGAAGAGTAGAAGTGAGGAGAATGTGTTCCCCTGATTGTTTAATACACACGGGACATGTTACCAGGTGAACAGTATATGTGAAGAGAGTGTGTTCCCCTGATGGTTTAATATACATGGGACATGTTACCAGGTGAACAGCATAAGTGAGGAGAATGTGTTCCCCTGATTGTTTAATACACACGGGACATGTTACCAGGTGACGAGTATAAGTGAGGAGAGTGTGTTCCACTGATGGTTTAATATACACGGGACATGTAAACAGATGAACAGTATAAGTGAGGAGAGTGTGTTCCCCTGATTGTTAAAAATACACGGGACATGTTACCAGGTGAACTGTATAAGTGAGGAAAGTGAGTTCCCCTCATGGTTTAATATACACGGGACATGTTGCCAGGTGAACAGTATAAGTGAGGAGAGTGTGTTCCCCTGGTGGATTAATATACACGGGACTTATTACCAGGTGAACAGAATAAGTGAGGAGAGGGCTTTCCCCTGATTGTTTAATACTGACGGGACATTTCCCCAGGTGAACAGTATAAGTGAGGAGAGTGTGTTCCCCTGATGGTTTAATACTGACGGGACATTTCCCCAGGTGAACAGCATAAGTGAGGAGAGAGTGTTCCCCTGATGGTTTAATATACACGGGACATGATACCAGGTGAACAGTATAAGTGAGGAGAGTGTGTTCCCCTGATTGTTTAATACATAAATGACATGTTACCAGGTGAACAGTATAAGTGAGAAGAGGGCTTTCCCCTGATGGTTTAATATACAAGGGACATGTTACCAGGTGAACAGTATAAGTGAGGAGAATGTGTTCCCCTGATGGTTTGATACACACGGGACATGTTACCAGGTGAACAGTATAAGTGAGGATACTGTATTCCCCTGATGGTTCAATATACACGGGACATGTTAGCAGGTGAACAGTATAATTGAGGAGAATGTATTCCCCTGATGGTTTAATATACACAGGACATGTTACCAGGTGAACAGTATAAGGGAGGAGAGTGTGTTCCCCTGATGGTTTGACACGCACGGGACGTGTCACCAGGTGAAGAGTAGAAGTGAGGAGAATGAGTTCCCCTGATTGTTTAATACACACGGGACATGTTACCAGGTGAACAGTATATGTGAAGAGAGTGTGTACCCCTGATGGTTTAATATACATGGGACATGTTACCAGGTGAACAGTATAAGTGAAGAGAGCGTGTTCACCTGATTGTTTAATATACGTGGGACATGTTACCAGGTGACGAGTATAAGTGAGGAAAGTGTGTTCCTCTCATGGTTTAATATACACGGGACATGTTGCCAGGTGAACAGTATAAGTGAGGAGAGTGTGTTCCCCTGATGGTTTAAAATACACGGGACGTATTACCAGGTGAACAGCATAAGTGAGGAGAGGGCTTTCCCCTGATGGTTTAATAGACACGGGACATGTTACCAGGTGAACAGTATAAGTGAGGACAGTGAGTTCCCCTGATGGTTCAATACACACGGGACATGTTACCAGGTGAACAGAAAAGGGAGGAGAGTGTCTTCCCCTGATGGTTTAATGCTGACGGGACATGTCACCAGGTGAGCAGTATAAGTGAGGAGAGTGTGTTCCCCGGATGGTTTAACACGCACGGGACGTGTCAGCAGGTGAACAGTATATGTGAAGAGAGTGTGTTCCCCTGATGGTTTAATATACATGGGACATGTTACCAGGTGAACAGTATAAGTGAGGAGAGTGTGTTCCCCTGATGGTTTAATATACATGGGACATGTTACCAGGTGAACAGTATAAGTGAGGAGAGTGTCTTCCCCTGATGGTTCAAAATACACAGGACATGTTACCAGGTGAAAAGTATAAGTCAGGAGATTGTGTTCCCCTGATTGTTTAATATACACAGGACATGTTACCAGGTGAACAGTATAAGTGAGGAGAGTGTGTTCCCATGATGGTCTAATATACACGGGACATGTTACCAGGTGAACAGTGTATGTGAAGAGAGTGTGTTCCCCTGATGGTATAATATACACGGGACATGTTACCAGCTGAACAGCATAAGTGAGGAGAAGGCTTTCCCCTGATGGTTTAATACACACGGGACATGTTACAAGGTGACGAGTATAAGTGAGGAGAGTGTTTTCCCCTCATTGTTTAATATACACGGGACATGTTAGCAGGTAAACAGTATAAGTGAGGAGAGTGTGTTCCCCTGATTGTTAAATATAAACGGGACATGTTACCAGGTGAACAGTATAAGTGAGGAGAGTGTGTTCCCCTGATTGTTAAATATAAACGGGACATGTTACCAGGTGAACAGTATAAGTGAGGAGAGTGTGTTCCCCAGATGGTTTAATATACACGGGACATGTTACCAGGTGAACAGTATAAGTGAGGAGAGTGTGTTCCCCAGATGGTTTAATATACACGGGACATGTTACCAGGTGAACAGTATAAGTGAGGAGAGTGTGTTCCCCTGATTGTTTAATACATAAAGGACATGTTACCAGGTGAACAGTATAAGTGAGGAAAGTGTGTTCCTCTCATGGTTTAATATACACGGGACTTGTTGCCAGGTGAACAGTATAAGTGAGGAGAGTGTGTTCCTCTGATGGTTTAAAATACACGGGACTTATTACCAGGTGAACAGCATAAGTGAGGAGAGGGCTTTCCCCTGATGGTTTAATATACATGGGACATGTTACCAGGTGAACAGAAAAGGGAGGAGAGTGTCTTCCCCTGATGGTTTAATACTGACGGGACATGTCACCAGGTGAACAGTATAAGTGAGGAGAGTGTGTTGCCCTGATGGTTTAATATACACGGGACATGTTACAACGTGAACAGTATAAGTGAGGAGAGTGTGTTCCCCTGATTGTTTAATACTCACGGGAAATGTTACCAGGTGAGCAGTATAAGTGAGGAGATGTGTGTTCCCCTGATGGTTTAACACGCACGGGACGTGTCACCAGGTGAAGAGTAGAAGTCAGGAGAGTGTGTTTCCCTGATTGTTTAATACACACGGCAAATGTTACCAGGTGAACAGTACATGTGAAGAGAGTGTGTTCCCCTGATGGTTTAATATACATGGGACATGTTAACAGGTGAACAGTATAAGTGAGGAGAGTGTGTTCCCCTGATGGTTCAATATACACAGGACATGTTACCAGGTGAAAAGTATAAGAGAGGAGAGTGTGTTCCCCTGATGGCCTAATATACACGGGACATGTTACCAGGTGAACAGTTTATGTGAAGAGAGTGTGTTCCACTGATGGTATAATATACAAGGGACATGTTACCAGCTGAACAGCATAAGTGAGGAGAAGGCTTTCCCATGATGGTTTCGTATACATGGGACATGTTACCAGGTGAACAGAATAAGTGAAGAGAGCCTGGTCCCCTGATTGCTTAATATACGTGGGACATGTTACAAGGTGACGAGTATAAGTGAGGAGAGTGTTTTCCCCTCATTGTTTAATATACACGGGACATGTTAGCAGGCGAACAGTATCAGTGAGGAGAATGTGTTCCCTTGATGGTTTAATATACACGGGACATGTTACCAGGTAAACAGTATAAGTGAGGAGAGTGTGTTCCCCTGATTGTTAAATATAAACGGGACATGTTACCAGGTGAACAGTATAAGTGAGGAGAGTGTGTTCCCCAGATGGTTTAATATACACGGGACATGTTACCAGGTGAACAGTATAAGTGAGGAAAGTGTGTTCCCCTGATTGTTTAATACTCACGGGAGATGTTACCAGGTGAGCTGTATAAGTGAGGAGAGTGTGTTCCCCTGATGGTTTAACACGCACGGGATGTGTCACCAGGTGAAGAGTAGATGTGAGGAGAATGTGTTCCCCTGATTGTTTAATACACACGGGACATGTTACCAGGTGAACAGTATATGTGAAGAGAGTGTGTTCCCCTGATGGTTTAATATACATGGGACATGTTACCAGGTGAACAGTATAAGTGAGGAAAATGTGTTCCCCTGATTGTTTAATACACACGGGACATGTTACCAGGTGATGAGTATAAATGAGGAGAGTGTGTTCCACTGATGGTTTAATATACACGGGACATGTAAACAGGTGAACAGTACAAGTGAGGAGAGTGTGTTCCCCTGATTGTTAAAAATACACGGGACATGTTACCAGGTGAACTGTATAAGTGAGGAAAGTGTGTTCCCCTCATGGTTTAATATACACGGGACATGTCACCAGCTGAACAGTATAAGTGAGGAGAGGGCTTTCCCCTGATGGTTTAATATACAAGGGACATGTTACCAGGTGAACAGTATAAGTGAGGAGAATGTGTTCCCCTGATGGTTTGATATACACGGGACATGTTACCAGGTCAACAGTGGAAGTGAGGATATTGTATTCCCCTGATGGTTCAATATACACGGGACATGTTAGCTGGTGAACAGCATAAGTGAGGAGAATGCATTCCCCTGATGGTTTAATATACACGGGACATGTTACCAGGTGAACAGTATAAGTGAGGAGAGTGTGTTCCCCTGATGGTTTAATATACACGGGACATGTTACAACGTGAACAGTATAAGTGAAGACAGTGTGTTCCCCTGATTGTTTAATACACACGGGACATGTTGCCAGGTGAAGAGTATAAGTGAGGACAGTGTGTTCCCCTGATGGTATAATATACACGGGACATGTTACCAGCTGAACAGTATAATTGAGGAGAGGGCTTTCCCCTGATGGTTTAATATAAACGGGACATGTTACCAGGTGAACAGTATAAGTGAGGAGAATGTGTTCCCCTGATGGTTTAATATACAAGGGACATGTTACCAGGTGAACAGTATAAGTGAGGATACTGTATTCCCCTGATGTTTCAATATACAAGGGACATGTTAGGAGGTGAACAGTATAAGTGAGGAGAATGTATTCCCCTGATGGTTTAATATACACGGGACATGTTACCAGGTGAAAAGTATAAGTGAGGAGATTGTATTCCCCTGATGGTTTAATATACACGGGACATGTTACCAGGTGAACAGTATATGTGAAGAGAGTGTGTTGCCCTGATGGTTTAATATACATGGGACATGTTACCAGGTGAACAGTATAAGTGAAGAGAGCGTGTTCCCCTGATTGCTTAATATACGTGGGACATGTTACCAGGTGACGAGTATAAGTGAGGAGAGTGTGTTCCCCTGATGGTTCAATATACACGGGACATGTTAGCAGGTGAACAGCATAGGTGAGGAGAATGTGTTCCCCTCATGGTTTAATATACACGGGACATGTTACCAGGTGAACAGTATAAGTGAGGAGAGTGTGTTCCCCTGATGGTTTAATACACCCGGGACATGTTACCAGGTGAACAGTGTAAGTGAGGAGAGTGAGTTCCCCTGATTGTTTAATATTCACGAGACATGTTAGCAGGTGAACAGTATAAGTGCGGAGAATGTATTCCCCTGATGGTTTAATATACACGGGACATGTTACCAGGTGAACAGTATAAGTGAGGAGAGTGTGTTCCCCTGATGGTTTAATATACACAGGACATGTTAGCAGGTGAACAGTATAAGTGAGGAGAGTGTGTTCCCCTGATGGTTTAACACGCACGAGACGTGTCACCAGGTGAAGAGTAGAAGTGAGGAGAATATGTTCCTCTGATGGTCAAATATACACGGGACATGTTACCAGGTGAACAGCATATGTGAAGAGAGTGTGTTCCCCTGATGGTATAATATACACGGGACATGTTACCAGGTGAACAGTATATGTGAAGAGAGTGTGTTCCCCTGTTGGTATAATATACACGGGACATGTTACCAGCTGAACAGCATAAGTGAGGAGAGTGTTTTCCCCTCATTGTTTAATATACACGGGACATGTTAGCAGGTGAACAGTATAAGTGAGGAGAGTGTGTTCCCCTGATTGTTAAATATGCACGGGACATGTTACCAGGTGAACAGTATAAGTGAGGAAAGTGTGTTCCTCTCATGGTTTAATATACACGGGACATGTTGCCAGGTGAACAGTATAAGTGAGGAGATTGTGTTCCCCTGATGGTTTAAAATACACGGGACTTATTACAAGGTGAACAGCATAAGTGAGGAGAGGGCTTTCCCCTGATGGTTTAATATACATGGGACATGTTACCAGGTGAACAGAAAAGGGAGGAGAGTGTCTTCCCCTGATGGTTTAATAATGACGGGACATGTCACCAGGTGAACAGTATAAGTGAGGAGAGTGTGTTGCCCTGATGGTTTAATACACACGGGACATGTTACCAGGTGAACAGAAAAGGGAGGAGAGTGTCTTCCCCTGATGGTTTAATACTGACGGGACATGTCACCAGGTGAACAGTATAAGTGAGGAGAGTGTGTTGCCCTGATGGTTTAATATACACGGGACATGTTACAACGTGAACAGTATAAGTGAGGAGAGTGTGTTCCCCTGATTGTTTAATACTCACGGGAAATGTTACCAGGTGAGCAGTATAAGTGAGGAGAGTGTGTTCCCCTGATGGTTTAACACGCACGGGACGTGTCACCAGGTGAAGAGTAGAAGTCAGGAGAGTGTGTTTCCCTGATGGTATAATACACACGGGAAATGTTACCAGGTGAACAGTATAAGTGAGGAGAGTGTGTTCCCCTCATGGTTTAATATACACGGGACATGTTGCCAGGTGAACAGTATAAGTGAGGAGAGTGTGTTCCCCTGATGGTTTAATATACACGGGACATATTACCAGGTGAACAGAATAAGTGAGGAGATGGCTTTCCCCTGATGGTTTAATACTGACGGGACATTTCCCCAGGTGAACAGTATAAGTGAGGAGAGTGTGTTCCCCTGATGGTTTAATACTGACGGGACATTTCCCCAGGTGAACAGCATAAGTGAGGAGAGAGTGTTCCCCTGATGGCTTAATATACACAGGACATGATACCAGGTGAACAGTATAAGTGAGGAGAGTGTGTTCCCCTGATGGTTTAATACATAAAGGACATGTTACCAGGTGAACAGTATAAGTGAGAAGAGGGCTTTCCCCTGAAGGTTTAATATACAAGGGACATGTTACCAGGTGAACAGTATAAGTGAGGAGAATGTGTTCCCCTGATGGTTTGATACACACGGGACATGTTACCAGGTGAACAGTATAAGTGAGGATACTGTATTCCCCTGATGGTTCAATATACACGGGACATGTTAGCTGGTGAACAGTATAATTGAGGAGAATGTATTCCCCTGATGGTTTAATATACACAGGACATGTTACCAGGTGAACAGTATAAGTGAGGAGAGTGTGTTCCCCTGATGGTTTAATATACACGGGACTTATTACCAGGTGAACAGAATAAGTGAGGAGAGGGCTTTCCCCTGATGGTTTAATACTGACGGGACATTTCCCCAGGTGAACAGTATAAGTGAGGAGAGTGTGTTCCCCTGATGGTTTAATACTGACGGGACATTTCCCCAGGTGAACAGCATAAGTGAGGATAGAGTGTTCCCCTGATGGTTTAATATACACAGGACATGATACCAGGTGAACAGTATAAGTGAGGAGAGTGTGTTCCCCTGATGGTTTAATACATAGAGGACATGTTACCAGGTGAACAGTATAAGTGAGAAGAGGGCTTTCCCCTGATGGTTTAATATACAAGGGACATGTTACCAGGTGAACAGTATAAGTGAGGAGAATGTGTTCCCCTGATGGTTTGATACACACGGGACATGTTACCAGGTGAACAGTATAAGTGAGGATACTGTATTCCCCTGATGGTTCAATATACACGGGACATGTTAGCTGGTGAACAGTATAATTGAGGAGAATGTATTCCCCTGATGGTTTAATATACACAGGACATGTTACCAGGTGAACAGTATAAGTGAGGAGAGTGTGTTCCCCTGATGGTTTAACACGCACGGGACGTGTCACCAGGTGAAGAGTAGAAGTGAGGAGAATGAGTTCCCCTGATTGTTTAATACACACGGGACATGTTACCAGATGAACAGTATATGTGAAGAGAGTGTGTTCCCCTGATGGTTTAATATACATGGGACATGTTACCAGGTGAACAGTATATGTGAAGAGAGCGTGTTCACCTGATTGTTTAATATACACGGGACATGTTGCCAGGTGAACAGTATAAGTGAGGAGAGTGTGTTCCCCTGATGGTTTAAAATACACGGGACTTATTACCAGGTGAACAGCATAAGTGAGGAGAGGGCTTTCCCCTGATGGTTTAATATACACGGGACATTTTACCAGGTGAACAGAAAAGGGTGGAGAGTGTCTTCCCCTGATGGTTTAATACTGACGGCACATGTCACCAGGTGAACAGTATAAGTGAGGAGAGTGTGTTCCCCAGATGGTTTAATATACACGGGACATGTTACCAGGTGAACAGTATAAGTGAGGAGAGTGTGTTGCCCTGATGGTTTAATATACACGGGACATGTTACAACGTGAACAGTATAAGTGAGGAGAGTGTGTTCCCCTGATGGTTTAACACGCACGGGACGTGTCACCAGATGAAGAGTAGAAGTGAGGAGAGTGTGTTCCCCTGATTGTTTAATATACACAGGACATGTTACCAGGTGAACAGTATATGTGAAGAGAGTGTGTTCCCCTGATGGTATAAAATACACGGGACATGTTACCAGCTGAACAGCATAAGTGAGGAGAAGGCTTTCCCCTGATGGTTTAATATACACGGGACATGTTACAAGGTGACGAGTATAAGTGAGGAAAGTGTTTTCCCCTCATTGTTTAATATACACGGGACATGTTAGCAGGCGAACAGTATCAGTGAGGAGAATGTGTTCCCCTGATGGTTTAATATACATGGGACATGTTACCAGGTAAACAGTATAAGTGAGGAGAGTGTGTTCCCCTGATTGTTAAATATAAACGGGACATGTTACCAGGTGAACAGTATAAGTGAGGTGAGTGTGTTCCCCTGATGGTCTAATATACACGGGACATGTTACCAGGTGAACAGTATATGTGAAGAGTGTGTGTTCCCCTGATGGTATAAAATACACGGGACATGTTACCAGCTGAACAGCATAAGTGAGGAGAAGGCTTTCCCCTGATGGTTTAATACACACGGGACATGTTACAAGGTGACGAGTATAAGTGAGGAAAGTGTTTTCCCCTCATTGTTTAATATACACGGGACATGTTAGCAGGCGAACAGTATCAGTGACGAGAATGTGTTCCCCTGATGGTTTAATATACATGGGACATGTTACCAGGTAAACAGTATAAGTGAGGAGAGTGTGTTCCCCTGATTGTTAAATATAAACGGGACATGTTACCAGGTGAACAGTATAAGTGAGGTGAGTGTGTTCCCCAGATGGTTTAATATACACGGGACCTGTTACCAGGTGAACAGTATAAGTGAGGAGAGTGTGTTCCCCTGATTGTTTAATACTCACGGGAGATGTTACCAGGTGAGCTGTATAAGTGAGGAGAGTGTGTTCCCCTGATGGTTTAACACGCACGGGACGTGTCACCAGGTGTAGAGTAGAAGTGAGGAGAATGTGATCCACTGATTGTTTAATACACACGGGACATGTTACCAGGTGAACAGTATATGTGAAGAGAGTGTGTTCCCCTGATGGTTTAATATACACGGGACATGTCACCAGCTGAACAGTATAAGTGAGGAGAGGGCTTTCCCCTGATGGTTTAATATACAAGGGACATGTTACCAGGTGAACAGTATAAGTGAGGAGAATGTGTTCCCCTGATGGTTTGATATACACGGGACATGTTACCAGGTCAACAGTGGAAGTGAGGATATTGTATTCCCCTGATGGTTCAATATACACGGGACATGTTAGCTGGTGAACAGCATAAGTGAGGAGAATGCATTCCCCTGATGGTTTAATATACACGGGACATGTTACCAGGTGAACAGTATAAGTGAGGAGAGTGTGTTCCCCTGATGGTTTAATATACACGGGACATGTTACAACGTGAACAGTATAAGTGAAGACAGTGTGTTCCCCTGATTGTTTAATACACACGGGACATGTTGCCAGGTGAAGAGTATAAGTGAGGACAGTGTGTTCCCCTGATGGTATAATATACACGGGACATGTTACCAGCTGAACAGTATAATTGAGGAGAGGGCTTTCCCCTGATGGTTTAATATAAACGGGACATGTTACCAGGTGAACAGTATAAGTGAGGAGAATGTGTTCCCCTGATGGTTTAATATACAAGGGACATGTTACCAGGTGAACAGTATAAGTGAGGATACTGTATTCCCCTGATGTTTCAATATACAAGGGACATGTTAGGAGGTGAACAGTATAAGTGAGGAGAATGTATTCCCCTGATGGTTTAATATACACGGGACATGTTACCAGGTGAAAAGTATAAGTGAGGAGATTGTATTCCCCTGATGGTTTAATATACACGGGACATGTTACCAAGTGAAGAGTAGAAGTGAGGAGATTGTGTTCCCCTGATGGTCTAATATACACGGGACATGTTACCAGGTGAACAGTATATGTGAAGAGAGTGTGTTGCCCTGATGGTTTAATATACATGGGACATGTTACCAGGTGAACAGTATAAGTGAAGAGAGCGTGTTCCCCTGATTGCTTAATATACGTGGGACATGTTACCAGGTGACGAGTATAAGTGAGGAGAGTGTGTTCCCCTGATGGTTCAATATACACGGGACATGTTAGCAGGTGAACAGCATAGGTGAGGAGAATGTGTTCCCCTCATGGTTTAATATACACGGGACATGTTACCAGGTGAACAGTATAAGTGAGGAGAGTGTGTTCCCCTGATGGTTTAATACACCCGGGACATGTTACCAGGTGAACAGTGTAAGTGAGGAGAGTGAGTTCCCCTGATTGTTTAATATTCACGAGACATGTTAGCAGGTGAACAGTATAAGTGCGGAGAATGTATTCCCCTGATGGTTTAATATACACGGGACATGTTACCAGGTGAACAGTATAAGTGAGGAGAGTGTGTTCCCCTGATGGTTTAATATACACAGGACATGTTAGCAGGTGAACAGTATAAGTGAGGAGAGTGTGTTCCCCTGATGGTTTAACACGCACGAGACGTGTCACCAGGTGAAGAGTAGAAGTGAGGAGAATATGTTCCTCTGATGGTCAAATATACACGGGACATGTTACCAGGTGAACAGCATATGTGAAGAGAGTGTGTTCCCCTGATGGTATAATATACACGGGACATGTTACCAGGTGAACAGTATATGTGAAGAGAGTGTGTTCCCCTGTTGGTATAATATACACGGGACATGTTACCAGCTGAACAGCATAAGTGAGGAGAGTGTTTTCCCCTCATTGTTTAATATACACGGGACATGTTAGCAGGTGAACAGTATAAGTGAGGAGAGTGTGTTCCCCTGATTGTTAAATATGCACGGGACATGTTACCAGGTGAACAGTATAAGTGAGGAAAGTGTGTTCCTCTCATGGTTTAATATACACGGGACATGTTGCCAGGTGAACAGTATAAGTGAGGAGATTGTGTTCCCCTGATGGTTTAAAATACACGGGACTTATTACAAGGTGAACAGCATAAGTGAGGAGAGGGCTTTCCCCTGATGGTTTAATATACATGGGACATGTTACCAGGTGAACAGAAAAGGGAGGAGAGTGTCTTCCCCTGATGGTTTAATAATGACGGGACATGTCACCAGGTGAACAGTATAAGTGAGGAGAGTGTGTTGCCCTGATGGTTTAATACACACGGGACATGTTACCAGGTGAACAGAAAAGGGAGGAGAGTGTCTTCCCCTGATGGTTTAATACTGACGGGACATGTCACCAGGTGAACAGTATAAGTGAGGAGAGTGTGTTGCCCTGATGGTTTAATATACACGGGACATGTTACAACGTGAACAGTATAAGTGAGGAGAGTGTGTTCCCCTGATTGTTTAATACTCACGGGAAATGTTACCAGGTGAGCAGTATAAGTGAGGAGAGTGTGTTCCCCTGATGGTTTAACACGCACGGGACGTGTCACCAGGTGAAGAGTAGAAGTCAGGAGAGTGTGTTTCCCTGATGGTATAATACACACGGGAAATGTTACCAGGTGAACAGTATAAGTGAGGAGAGTGTGTTCCCCTCATGGTTTAATATACACGGGACATGTTGCCAGGTGAACAGTATAAGTGAGGAGAGTGTGTTCCCCTGATGGTTTAATATACACGGGACATATTACCAGGTGAACAGAATAAGTGAGGAGATGGCTTTCCCCTGATGGTTTAATACTGACGGGACATTTCCCCAGGTGAACAGTATAAGTGAGGAGAGTGTGTTCCCCTGATGGTTTAATACTGACGGGACATTTCCCCAGGTGAACAGCATAAGTGAGGAGAGAGTGTTCCCCTGATGGCTTAATATACACAGGACATGATACCAGGTGAACAGTATAAGTGAGGAGAGTGTGTTCCCCTGATGGTTTAATACATAAAGGACATGTTACCAGGTGAACAGTATAAGTGAGAAGAGGGCTTTCCCCTGAAGGTTTAATATACAAGGGACATGTTACCAGGTGAACAGTATAAGTGAGGAGAATGTGTTCCCCTGATGGTTTGATACACACGGGACATGTTACCAGGTGAACAGTATAAGTGAGGATACTGTATTCCCCTGATGGTTCAATATACACGGGACATGTTAGCTGGTGAACAGTATAATTGAGGAGAATGTATTCCCCTGATGGTTTAATATACACAGGACATGTTACCAGGTGAACAGTATAAGTGAGGAGAGTGTGTTCCCCTGATGGTTTAATATACACGGGACTTATTACCAGGTGAACAGAATAAGTGAGGAGAGGGCTTTCCCCTGATGGTTTAATACTGACGGGACATTTCCCCAGGTGAACAGTATAAGTGAGGAGAGTGTGTTCCCCTGATGGTTTAATACTGACGGGACATTTCCCCAGGTGAACAGCATAAGTGAGGATAGAGTGTTCCCCTGATGGTTTAATATACACAGGACATGATACCAGGTGAACAGTATAAGTGAGGAGAGTGTGTTCCCCTGATGGTTTAATACATAAAGGACATGTTACCAGGTGAACAGTATAAGTGAGAAGAGGGCTTTCCCCTGATGGTTTAATATACAAGGGACATGTTACCAGGTGAACAGTATAAGTGAGGAGAATGTGTTCCCCTGATGGTTTGATACACACGGGACATGTTACCAGGTGAACAGTATAAGTGAGGATACTGTATTCCCCTGATGGTTCAATATACACGGGACATGTTAGCTGGTGAACAGTATAATTGAGGAGAATGTATTCCCCTGATGGTTTAATATACACAGGACATGTTACCAGGTGAACAGTATAAGTGAGGAGAGTGTGTTCCCCTGATGGTTTAACACGCACGGGACGTGTCACCAGGTGAAGAGTAGAAGTGAGGAGAATGAGTTCCCCTGATTGTTTAATACACACGGGACATGTTACCAGATGAACAGTATATGTGAAGAGAGTGTGTTCCCCTGATGGTTTAATATACATGGGACATGTTACCAGGTGAACAGTATATGTGAAGAGAGCGTGTTCACCTGATTGTTTAATATACACGGGACATGTTGCCAGGTGAACAGTATAAGTGAGGAGAGTGTGTTCCCCTGATGGTTTAAAATACACGGGACTTATTACCAGGTGAACAGCATAAGTGAGGAGAGGGCTTTCCCCTGATGGTTTAATATACACGGGACATTTTACCAGGTGAACAGAAAAGGGTGGAGAGTGTCTTCCCCTGATGGTTTAATACTGACGGCACATGTCACCAGGTGAACAGTATAAGTGAGGAGAGTGTGTTCCCCAGATGGTTTAATATACACGGGACATGTTACCAGGTGAACAGTATAAGTGAGGAGAGTGTGTTGCCCTGATGGTTTAATATACACGGGACATGTTACAACGTGAACAGTATAAGTGAGGAGAGTGTGTTCCCCTGATGGTTTAACACGCACGGGACGTGTCACCAGATGAAGAGTAGAAGTGAGGAGAGTGTGTTCCCCTGATTGTTTAATATACACAGGACATGTTACCAGGTGAACAGTATATGTGAAGAGAGTGTGTTCCCCTGATGGTATAAAATACACGGGACATGTTACCAGCTGAACAGCATAAGTGAGGAGAAGGCTTTCCCCTGATGGTTTAATATACACGGGACATGTTACAAGGTGACGAGTATAAGTGAGGAAAGTGTTTTCCCCTCATTGTTTAATATACACGGGACATGTTAGCAGGCGAACAGTATCAGTGAGGAGAATGTGTTCCCCTAATGGTTTAATATACATGGGACATGTTACCAGGTAAACAGTATAAGTGAGGAGAGTGTGTTCCCCTGATTGTTAAATATAAACGGGACATGTTACCAGGTGAACAGTATAAGTGAGGTGAGTGTGTTCCCCTGATGGTCTAATATACACGGGACATGTTACCAGGTGAACAGTATATGTGAAGAGTGTGTGTTCCCCTGATGGTATAAAATACACGGGACATGTTACCAGCTGAACAGCATAAGTGAGGAGAAGGCTTTCCCCTGATGGTTTAATACACACGGGACATGTTACAAGGTGACGAGTATAAGTGAGGAAAGTGTTTTCCCCTCATTGTTTAATATACACGGGACATGTTAGCAGGCGAACAGTATCAGTGACGAGAATGTGTTCCCCTGATGGTTTAATATACATGGGACATGTTACCAGGTAAACAGTATAAGTGAGGAGAGTGTGTTCCCCTGATTGTTAAATATAAACGGGACATGTTACCAGGTGAACAGTATAAGTGAGGTGAGTGTGTTCCCCAGATGGTTTAATATACACGGGACCTGTTACCAGGTGAACAGTATAAGTGAGGAGAGTGTGTTCCCCTGATTGTTTAATACTCACGGGAGATGTTACCAGGTGAGCTGTATAAGTGAGGAGAGTGTGTTCCCCTGATGGTTTAACACGCACGGGACGTGTCACCAGGTGTAGAGTAGAAGTGAGGAGAATGTGATCCACTGATTGTTTAATACACACGGGACATGTTACCAGGTGAACAGTATATGTGAAGAGAGTGTGTTCCCCTGATGGTTTAATATACATGGGACATGTTACCAGGTGAATAGTATAAGTGAGGAGAATGTGTTCCCCTGATTATTTAATACACACGGGACATGTTACCAGGTGACGAGTATAAGTGAGGAGAGTGTGTTCCCCTGATGGTTTAATATACACGGGACATGTAAACAGGTGAACAGTATAAGTGAGGAGAGTGTGTTCCCCTGATGGTTAAAAATACACGGGACATGTTACCAGGTGAACTGTATAAGTGAGGAAAGTGTGTTCCCCTCATGGTTTAATATACACGGGACATGTTGCCAGGTGAACAGTATAAGTGAGGAGAGTGTGTTCCCCTGATGGTTTAATATACACGGGACTTTTTACCAGGTGAACAGAATAAGTGAGGAGAGTGCTTTCCCCTGATGGTTTAATGCTGACGGGACATTTCCCCAGGTGAACAGTATAAGTGAGGAGAGTGTGTTCCCCTGATGGTTTAATACTGACGGGACATTTCCCCAGGTGAACAGCATAAGTGAGGAGAGTGTGTTCCACTGATTGTTTAATACATAAAGGACATGTTACCAGGTGAACAGTATAAGTGAGGAGAGGGCTTTCCCCTGATGGTTTAATATACAAGGGACATGTTTCCAGGTGAACAGTATAAGTGAGGAGAATGTGTTCCCCTGATGGTTTGATACACACGTGACATGTTACCAGGTGAACAGTATAAGTGAGGATACTGTATTCCCCTGATGGTTCAATATACACGGGATATGTCAGCTGGTGAACAGTATAAGTGAGGAGAATGTATTCCCCTGATGGTTTAATATACACGTGACATGTTACCAGGTGAACAGTATAAGTGAGGAGAATGTGTTCCCCTGATGGTTTAATATACACGGGACATGTCACCAGCTGAACAGTATAAGTGAGGAGAGTGTGTTCCCCTGATGGTATAATATACACGGGACATGTCACCAGCTGAACAGTATAAGTGAGGAGAGTGTGTTCCCCTGATGGTATAATATACACGGGACATGTCACCAGCTGAACAGTATAAGTGAGGAGAGGGCTTTCCCCTGATGGTTTAATATACAAGGGACATGTTACCAGGTCAACAGTATAAGTGAGGAGAATGTGTTCCCCTGATGGTTCAATATACACGGGACATGTTAGCTGGTGAACAGCATAAGTGAGGAGAATGCATTCCCCTGATGGTTTAATATACACGGGACATGTTACCAGGTGAACAGTATAAGTGAGGAGACTGTGTTCCCCTGATGGTTTAATATACACGGGACATGTTACAACGTGAACAGTATAAGTGAAGAGAGTGTGTTCCCCTGATTGTTTAATACACACGGGACATGTTGCCAGGTGAAGAGTATAAGTGAGGACAGTGTGTTCCCCTGATGGAATAATATACACGGGACATGTTAACATCTGAACAGTATAATTGAGGAGAGGGCTTTCCCCTGATGGTTTAATATAAACGGGACATGTTACCAGGTGAACAGTATAAGTGAGGAGAATGTGTTCCCCTGATGGTTTAATATACAAGGGACATGTTACCAGGTGAACAGTATAAGTGAAGAGAGCGTGTTCACCTGATTGTTTAATATACGTGGGACATGTTACCAGGTGACGAGTATAAGTGAGGAAAGTGTGTTCCTCTCATGGTTTAATATACACGGGACATGTTGCCAGGTGAACAGTATAAGTGAGGAGAGTGTGTTCCCCTGATGGTTTAAAATACACGGGACTTATTACCAGGTGAACAGCATAAGTGAGGAGAGGGCTTTCCCCTGATGGTTTAATATACACGGGACATGTTACCAGGTGAACAGTATAAGTGAGGACAGTGAGTTCCCCTGATGGTTTAATACACACGGGACATGTTACCAGGTGAACAGAAAAGGGTGGAGAGTGTCTTCCCCTGATGGTTTAATACTGACGGGACATGTCACCAGGTGAACAGTATAAGTGAGGAGAGTGTGTTGCCCTGATGGTTTAATATACACGGGACATGTTACAACGTGAACAGTATAAGTGAGGAGAGTGTGTTCCCCTGATGGTTTAACACGCACGGGACGTGTCACCAGATGAAGAGTAGAAGTGAGGAGAGTGTGTTCCCCTGATTGTTTAATATACACAGGACATGTTACCAGGTGAAAAGTATAAGTGAGGAGAGTGTGTTCCCCTGATGGTCTAATATACACGGGACATGTTACCAGGAGAACAGTATATGTGAAGAGAGTGTGTTCCCCTGATGGTATAAAATACACGGGACATGTTACCAGCTGAACAGCATAAGTGAGGAGAAGGCTTTCCCCTGATGGTTTAATACACACGGGACATGTTACAAGGTGACGAGTATAAGTGAGGAAAGTGTTTTCCCCTCATTGTTTAATATACACGGGACATGTTAGCAGGCGAACAGTATCAGTGAGGAGAATGTGTTCCCCTGATGGTTTAATATACATGGGACATGTTACCAGGTAAACAGTATAAGTGAGGAGAGTGTGTTCCCCTGATTGTTAAATATAAACGGGACATGTTACCAGGTGAACAGTATAAGTGAGGTGAGTGTGTTCCCCAGATGGTTTAATATACACGGGACCTGTTAACAGGTGAACAGTATAAGTGAGGAGAGTGTGTTCCCCTGATGGTTTAACACGCACGGGACGTGTCACCAGGTGTAGAGTAGAAGTGAGGAGAATGTGTTCCAGTGATTGTTTAATACACACGGGACATGTTACCAGGTGAACAGTATATGTGAAGAGAGTGTGTTCCCCTGATGGTTTAATATACATGGGACATGTTACCAGGTGAATAGTATAAGTGAGGAGAATGTGTTCCCCTGATTATTTAATACACACGGGACATGTTACCAGGTGACGAGTATAAGTGAGGAGAGTGTGTTCCGCTGATGGTTTAATATACACGGGACATGTAAACAGGTGAACAGTATAAGTGAGGAGATGTGTTCCCCTGATTGTTAAAAATATACGGGACATGTTACCAGGTGAACTGTATAAGTGAGGAAAGTGTGTTCCCCTCATGGTTTAATATACACGGGACATGTTGCCAGGTGAACAGTATAAGTGAGGAGAGTGTGTTCCCCTGATGGTTTAATATACACGGGACTTTTTACCAGGTGAACAGAATAAGTGAGGAGAGGGCTTTCCCCTGATGGTTTAATGCTGACGGGACATTTCCCCAGGTGAACAGTATAAGTGAGGAGATTGTGTTCCCCTGATGGTTTAATACTGACGGGACATTTCCTCAGGTGAACAGCATAAGTGAGGAGAGTGTGTTCCCCTGATTGTTTAATACATAAAGGACATGTTACCAGGTGAACAGTATAAGTGAGGAGAGGGCTTTCCCCTGATGGTTTAATATACAAGGGACATGTTACCAGGTGAACAGTATAAGTGAGGAGAATGTGTTCCCCTGATGGTTTGATCCACACGGGACATGTTACCAGGTAAACAGTATAAGTGAGGATACTGTATTCCCCTGATGGTTCAATATACACGGGACATGTTAGCTGGTGAACAGTATAAGTGAGGAGAATGTATTCCCCTGATGGTTTAATATACACGTGACATGTTACCAGGTGAACAGTATAATTGAGGAGAATGTGTTCCCCTGATGGTATAATATACACGGGACATGTCACCAGCTGAACAGTATAAGTGAGGAGAGTGTGTTCCCCTGATGGTTTAATATACACGGGACATGTTACAACGTGAACAGTATAAGTGAAGAGAGTGTGTTCCCCTGATTGTTTAATACACGCGGGACATGTTGCCAGGTGAAGAGTATAAGTGAGGACAGTGTGTTCCCCTGATGGTATAATATACACGGGACATGTTACCATCTGAACAGTATAATTGAGGAGAGGGCTTTCCCCTGATGGTTTAATATAAACGGGACATCTTTCCAGGTGAACAGTATAAGTGAGGAGAATGTGTTCCCCTGATGGTTTAATATACAAGGGACATGTTACCACGTGAACAGTATAAGTGAGGATACTGTATTCCCCTGATGTTTCAATATACACGGGACATGTTAGCAGGTGAACAGTATAAGTGAGGAGAATGTATTCCCCTGATGGTTTAATATACACGGGACATGTTACCAGGTGATAAGTATAAGTGAAGAGATTGTGTTCCCCTGATTGTTTAATACTCACGGGACATGTTACCAGGTGAACAGTATAAGTGAGGAGAATGTATTCCCCTGATGGTTTAATATACACGGGACATGTTACCAAGTGAAGAGTAGAAGTGAGGAGATTGTGTTCCCCTGATGGTCTAATATACACGGGACATGTTACCAGGTGAACAGTATATGTGAAGAGAGTGTGTTGCCCTGATGGTTTAATATACATGGGACATGTTACCAGGTGAACAGTATAAGTGAAGAGAGCATGTTCCCCTGATGGTTTAATACACCCGGGACATGTTACCAGGTAAACAGTGTAAGTGAGGAAAGTGAGTTCCCCTGATTGTTTAATATTCACGAGACATGTTACCAGGGGACGAGTACAAGTGAGGCGAGTGTGTTCCCCTGATGGTTCAATATACACGGGACATGTTAGCAGGTGAACAGCATAGGTGAGGAGAATGTGTTCCCCTCATGGTTTAATATACACGGGACATGTTACCAGGTGAACAGTATAAGTGAGGAGAGTGTGTTCCCCTGATGGTTTAATACACCCGGGACATGTTACCAGGTAAACAGTGTAAGTGAGGAAAGTGAGTTCCCCTGATTGTTTAATATTCACGAGACATGTTACCAGGTGACCAGTATAAGTGAGGAGAGTGTGTTCCCCTGATGGTTTAATATACACAGGACATGTTAGCAGGTGAACAGTATAAGTGAGGAGAGTGTGTTCCCCTGATGGTTTAACACGCACGGGACGTGTCACCAGGTGAAGAGTAGAAGTGAGGAGAATGTGTTCCCCTGATGGTCTATTATACACGGGACATGTTACCAGGTGAACAGCATATGTGAAGAGAGTGTGTTCCCCTGATGGTATAATATACACGGGACATGTTACCAGGTGAACAGTATATGTGAAGAGAGTGTGTTCCCCTGATGGTATAATATACACGGGACATGTTACCAGCTGAACAGCATAAGAGAGGAGAAGGCTTTCCCCTGATGGTTTAATATACATGGGCTATGTTACCAGGTGAACAGTATAAGTGAAGAGAGCCTGTTCCCCTGATTGCTTAATATACGTGGGACATATTACAAGGTGACGAGTATAAGTGAGGAGAGTGTTTTCCCCTCATTGTTTAATATACACGGGACATGTTAGCAGGTGAACAGTATAAGTGAGGAGAGTGTGTTCCCCTGATGGTTTAAAATACACGGGACTTATTTCCATTTGAACAGCATAAGTGAGGAGAGTGTCTTCCCCTGATGTTTTAATACTGACGGGACATGTCACCAGGTGAACAGTATAAGTGAGGAGAGTGTGTTGCCCTGATGGTTTAATACACACGGGACATGTTACCAGGTGAACAGAAAAGGGAGGAGAGTGTCTTCCCCTGATGGTTTAATACTGACGGGACATGTCACCAGGTGAACAGTATAAGTGAGGAGAGTGTGTTGCCCTGATGGTTTAATATACACGGGACATGTTACAACGTGAACAGTATAAGTGAGGAGAGTGTGTTCCCCTGATTGTTTAATACTCACGGGAAATGTTACCAGGTGAGCAGTATAAGTGAGGAGAGTGTGTTCCCCTGATGGTTTAACACGCACGGGACGTGTCACCAGGTGAAGAGTAGAAGTCAGGAGAGTGTGTTTCCCTGATGGTTTAAGACACACAGGACATGTTACCAGGTGAATAGTATAAGTGAGGAGAGTGTGTTCCCCTGATGGTCTAATATACACGGGACATGTTACCAGGTGAACAGTATATGTGAAGAGAGTGTGTTCCCCTGATGGTAAAATAAACACGGGACATGTTACCAGCTGAACAGCATAAGTGAGGAGAAGGATTTCCCCTGATGGTTTAATATACATGGGACATGTTACCAGGTGCACAGAATAAGTGAAGAGAGCCTGGTCCCCTGATTGTTTAATATACACGGGACATGTTACAAGGTGACGAGTATAAGTGAGGAGAGTGTTTTCCCCTCATTGTTTAATATACACGGGACATGTTAGCAGGCGAACAGTATCAGTGAGGAGAATGTGTTCCCCTGATGGTTTAATATACACGGGACATGTTACCAGGTAAACAGTATAAGTGAGGAGAGTGTGTTCCCCTGATTGTTAAATATAAACGGGACATGTTACCAGGTGAACAGTATAAGTGAGGAGAGTGTGTTCGCCAGATGGTTTAATATACACGGGAAATGTTACCAGGTGAACAGTATAAGTGAGGAGAGTGTGTTCCCCTGATTGTTTAATACTCACGGGAGATGTTGCCAGGTGAGCTGTATAAGTGAGGAGAGTGTGTTCCCCTGATGGTTTAACACGCACGGGACGTGTCACCAGGTGAAGAGTAGAAGTGAGGAGAATGTGTTCCCCTGATTGTTTAATACACACGGGACATGTTACCAGGTGAACAGTATATGTGAAGAGAGTGTGTTCCCCTGATGGTTTAATATACATGGGACATGTTACCAGGTGAACAGGAGAAGTGAGGATAGTGTGTTCCCCTGATGGTTCAATATACACAGGACATGTTACCAGGTGAAAAGTATAAGTCAGGAGAGTGTGTTCCCCTGATTGTTTAATATACACAGGACATGTTACCAGGTGAACAGTAGAAGTGAGGAGAGTGTGTTCCCCTGATGGTCTAATATACACGGGACATGTTACCAGGTGAACAGTATATGTGAAGAGAGTGTGTTCCCCTGATGGTATAATATACACGCGACATGTTACAAGGTGACGAGTATAAGTGAGGAGAGTGTTATCCCCTAATTGTTTAATATACACGGGACATGTTAGCATGCGAACAGTATCAGTGAGGAGAATGTGTTCCCCTGATGGTTTAATATACACGGGACATGTTACCAGGTAAACAGTATAAGAGAGGAGAGTGTGTTCCCCTGAATGTTAAATATAAACGGGACATGTTACCAGGTGAACAGTATAAGTGAGGAGAGTGTGTTCCCCAGATGGTTTAATATACACGGGACATGTTACCAGGTGAACAGTATAAGTGAGGATCGTGTGTTCCCCTGATTGTTTAATACTCACGGGAGATGTTACCAGGTGAGCTGTTCAAGTGAGGAGAGTGTGTTCCCCTGATGGTTTAACACGCAAGGGACGTGTCACCAGGTGAAGAGTAGAAGTGAGGAGAGTGTGTTCCCCTGATTGTTTAATACACACGGGACATGTTACCAGGTGAACAGTATTAGTGAGGAGAATGTATTCCCCTGATTGGTTAATACACATGGGACATGTTACCAGGTGACGAGTATAAGTGACGAGAGTGTGTTCCCCTGATGGTTTAATATACACGGGAGATGTAAACAGGTGAACAGTATAAGTGAGGAGAGTGTGTTCCCCTGATTGTTTAATAGACACGGGACATGTTACCAGGTGACGAGTATAAGTGAGGAGAGTGTGTTCCCCTGATGGTTTAATATACACGGGACATGTAAACAGGTGAACAGTATATGTGAAGAGAGTGTGTTCCCCTGATGGTTTAATATACACAGGACATGTTACCAGGTGAACAGTAGAAGTGAGGAGAATGTATTCCCCTGATTGTTTAATACACACGGGACATGTTACCAGGTGACGAGTATAAGTGAGGAGAGTGTGTTCCCCTGATGGTTTAATATACACGGGACATGTAAACAGGTGAACAGTATAAGTGAGGAGAATGCATTCCCCTGATGGTTTAATATACACGGGACATGTTACCAAGTGAACAGTATAAGTGAGGAGAGTGTGTTCCCCTGATGGTTTAATATACACGGGACATGTTACAACGTGAACAGTATAAGTGAGGAGAGTGTGTTCCCCTGATTGTTTAATACACACGGGACATGTTGCCAGGTGAAGAGTATAAGTGAAGAGAGTGTGTTCCCCTGATGGTTTAATACAAACAGGATATGTTACCAGGTGAACAGTGTAAGTGAGGAGAGTGAGTTCCCCTGATTGTTTAATATACACGGGACATGTTAGCAGGTGAACAGTATAAGTGAGGAGAATGTATTCCCCTGATGGTTTAATATACACGGGACATGTTAGCAGGTGAACAGTATAAGTGAGGAGAATGTATTCCCCTGATGGTTTAATATACACGGGACATGTTACCAGGTGAACAGTATAAGTGAGGAGAGTGTGTTCCCCTGATGGTTTAATATACACGGGACTTATTACCAGGTGAACAGAATAAGTGAGGAGAGGGCTTTCCCCTGATTTTTTAATGCTGACGGGACATTTCCCCAGGTGAACAGTATAAGTGAGGAGAGTGTGTTCCCCTGATGGTTTAATACTGACGGGACATTTCCCCAGGTGAACAGCATAAGTGAGGAGAGAGTGTTCCCCTGATGGTTTAATATACACAGGACATGATATCAGGTGAACAGTATAAGTGAGGAGAGTGTGTTCCCCTGATTGTTTAATACATAAAAGACATGTTACCAGGTGAACAGTATAAGTGAGGAGAGGGCTTTCCCCTGATGGTTTAATATACAAGGGACATGTTACCAGGTGAACAGTATAAGTGAGGAGAATGTGTTCCCCTGATGGTTTGATACACACGGGACATGTTACCAGGTGAACAGTATAAGTGAGGATACTGAATTCCCCTGATGGTTCAATATACACGGGACATGTTAGCTGGTGAACAGAATAAGTGAGGAGAATGTATTCCCCTGATGGTTTAATATACACGGGACATGTCACCAGCTGAACAGTATAAGTGAGGAGAGTGTGTTCCCCTGATAGTATAATATACACGGGACATGTCACCAGCTGAACAGTATAAGTGAGGAGAGGGCTTTCCCCTGATGGTTTAATATACAAGGGACATGTTACCAGGTGAACAGTATAAGTGAGGAGAATGTGTTCCCCTGATGGTTTGATATACACGGGACATGTCACCAGCTGAACAGTATAAGTGAGGAGAGTGTGTTCCCCTGATGGTTCAATATACACGGGACATGTTAGCTGGTGAACAGCATAAGTGAGGAGAATGCATTCCCCTGATGGTTTAATATACACGGGACATGTTACCAAGTGAACAGTATAAGTGAGGAGAGTGTGTTCCCCTGATGGTTTAATATACACGGGACATGTTACAACGTGAACAGTATAAGTGAAGAGAGTGTGTTCCCCTGATTGTTTAATACACACGGGACATGTTGCCAGGTGAAGAGTATAAGTGAAGAGAGTGTGTTCCCCTGATGGTTTAATACAAACAGGATATGTTACCAGGTGAACAGTGTAAGTGAGGAGAGTGAGTTCCCCTGATTGTTTAATATACACGGGACATGTTAGCAGGTGAACAGTGTAAGTGAGGAGAGTGTGTTCCCCTGATGGTTTAATATACACGGGACATGTTAGCAGGTGAACAGTATAAGTGAGGAGAATGTATTCCCCTGATGGTTTAATATACACGGGACATGTTACCAGGTGAACAGTATAAGTGAGGAGAGTGTGTTCCCCTGATGGTTTAATATACACAGGACATGTTACCAGGTGAACAGTATAAGTGAAGAGAGTGTGTTCCCCTGATGGTTTAATACATACGGGACATGTTACCAGGTAAACAGTGTAACTGAGGACAGTGAGTTCCCCTGATGGTTTAATATACACGGGACATGTTAGCAGGTGAACAGTATAAGTGAGGAGAATGTATTCCCCTAATGGTTTAATATACACGGGACATGTTAGCAGGTGAACAGTATAAGTGAGGAGAATGCATTCCCCTGATGGTTTAATATACACGGGACATGTTACCAGATGAACAGTATAAGTGAGGAGAGTGTGTTCCCCTGATGGTTTAATATACACTGGACATGTTAGCAGGTGAACTGTATAAGTGAGGACAGTGTGTTCCCCTGATGGTATAATATACACGGGACATGTTACCAGCTGAACAGTATAAGTGAGGAGAACGCTTTCCCCTGATGGTTTAATATACACTGGACATGTTACCAGATGAACAGTATAAGTGAGGAGAGTGTGTTCCCCTGATGGTTTAATATACACTGCACATGTTAGCAGGTGAACAGTATAAGTGAGGACATTGTGTTCCCCTGATGGTATAATATACACGGGACATGTTACCAGCTGAACAGTATAAGTGAGGAGAACGCTTTCCCCTGATGGTTTAATATACAAGGGACATGTTACCAGGTGAACAGTGTAAGTGAGGAGAGTGTGTTCCCCTGATGGTTTAATATACAAGGGACATGTTAGCAGGTGAACAGTATAAGTGAGGAGAAATTATTCCCCTGATGGTTTAATATACAAAGGACATGATACCAGGTGAACAGCATAAGTGAGGAGAGTGAGTTCCCCTGATGGTTTAATATACACGGGACATGTTACCAGGTGAACAGTATAAGTGAGGAGAATGCTTTCCCCTGATGTTTTAATATACACGGGACATGTTACCAGGTGAACAGTATAAGTGAGGACAGTGTGTTCCCCTGATGGAATAATATACACGGGACATGTTACCAGCTGAACAGTATAAGTGAGGAGAGGGCTTTCCCCTGATGGTTTAATATACAAGGGACATGTTACCAGGTGAACAGTATAGGTGAGGAGGGTGTGTTCCCCTGATGGTTTAATATACACGGGACATGTTACCAGGTGAACAGTATAAGTGAGGAGAGTGTGTTCCCCTGATGGTTTAATATACACGGGACATGTTACCAGGTGAACAGTATAAGTTAGGAGAATGTGTTCCCCTGATGGTTTAATATACACGGGACATGTTACCAGGTGAACAGTATAAGTGAGGAGAGTGTGTTCCCCTGATGGTTTAATATACACGGGACATGTTACCAGGTGAACAGTATAAGTGAGGAGAGTGTGTTCCCCTGATGGTTTAATATACACGGGACATGTTACCAGGTGAACAGTATAAGTGAGGAGAATGTGTTCCCCTGATGGTTTAATATACACGGGACATGTTACCATCTGAACAGTATAAGTGAGGAGAATGTGTTCCCCTGATGGTTCAATATACACGGGACATGTTAGCTGGTGAACAGTATAAGTGAGGAGAATGTATTCCCCTGATGGTTTAATATACACGGGACATATTACCAAATGAACAGTATATGTGAGGAGAGTGTGTTCCCCTGATGGTATAATATACACGGGACACGTTACCAGCTAAACAGTATAAGTGAGGAACGGGCTTTCCCCTGATGGTTTAATATACACGGGACATGTTACCAGGTGAACAGTATAAGTGAGGAGAGTGTGTTCCCCTGATGGTATAATATACACGGGACATGTTACCAGGTGAACAGTATAAGTGAGGTGAGGGCTTTCCCCTGATGGTTTAATATACACGGGACATGTTAGCAGGTAAACAGTATAAGTGAGGAGTGGGCTTTCCCCTGATGGTTTAATATTCACGGGACATGTTTGCAGGTGAAAAGTGTAAGTGAGGAGAGTGTGTTCCCCTGATGGTTTAATATACACGGGACATGTTACCAGGTGAACAGTATAAGTGAGGAGAGTGTGTTCCCCTGATGGTCTAATATACACGGGACATGTTACCAGCTGAACAGCATAAGTGAGGTGAAGGCTTTCCCCTGATGGTTTAATATACATGGGACATGTTACCAGGTGAACAGAATAAGTGAAGAGAGCCTGGTCCCCTGATTGCTTAATATACGTGGGACATGTTACAAGGTGACGAGTATAAGTGAGGAGAGTGTTTTCCCCTCATTGTTTAATATACACGGGACATGTTAGCAGGCGAACAGTATCAGTGAGGAGAATGTGTTCCCCTGATGGTTTAATATACACGGGACATGTTACCAGGTAAACAGTATAAGTGAGGAGAGTGTGTTCCCCTGATTGTTAAATATAAACGGGACATGTTACCAGGTGAACAGTATAAGTGAGGAGAGTGTGTTCCCCTGATTGTTTAATACTCACGGGAGATGTTACCAGGTGAGCTGTATAAGTGAGGAGAGTGTGTTCCCCTGATGGTTTAACACGCACGGGACGTGTCACCAGGTGAAGAGTAGAAGTGAGGAGAATGTGTTCCCCTAATTGTTTAATACACACGGGACATGTTACCAGGTGAACAGTATATGTGAAGAGAATGTGTTCCCCTGATTGTTTAATATACATGGGACATGTTCCCAGGTGAACAGTATAAGTGAGGAGAGTGTGTTCCCCTGATGGTTCAATATACACAGGACATGTTACCAGGTGAAAAGTATAAGTCAGGATTGTGTGTTCCCTTGATTGCTTAATATACACAGGACATGTTACCAGGTGAACAGTAGAAGTGAGGAGAGTGTGTTCCCCTGATGGTCTAATATACACAGGACATCTTACCAGGTGAACAGTATATGTGAAGAGAGTGTGTTCCCCTGATGGTATAATATACACGGGACATGTTACCAGCTGAACAGCATAAGTGAGGAGAAGTCTTTCCCCTGATGGTTTAATACACACGGGACATGTTACCAGGTGACGAGTATAAGTGAGGAGAGTGTGTTCCCCTGATGGTTTAATATACACGGGACATGTAAACAGGTGAACAGTATAAGTGAGGAGAGTGTGTTCCCCTGATTGTTAAAAATACACGGGACATGTTACCAGGTGAACTGTATAAGTGAGGAAAGTGTTTTACCCTCATGGTTTAATATATACGGAACTTATTACCAGGTGAACAGAATAAGTGAGGAGAGGGCTTTCCCCTGATGGTTTAATGCTGACGGGACATTTCCCCAGGTGAACAGTATAAGTGAGGAGAGTGTGTTCCCCTGATGGTTTAATACTGACGGGACATTTCCCCAGGTGAACAGCATAAGTGAGGAGAGAGTGTTCCCCTGATGGTTTAATATACACAGGACATGATACCAGGTGAACAGTATAAGTGAGGAGAGTGTGTTCCCCTGATTGTTTAATACATAAAGGACATGTTACCAGGTGAACAGTATAAGTGAGGAGAGGGATTTCCCCTGATGGTTTAATATGCAAAGGACATGTTACCAGGTGAACAGTATAAGTGAGGAGAATGTGTTCCCCTGATGGTTTGATACACACGGGACATGTCACCAGGTGAACAGTATAAGTGAGGATACTGTATTCCCCTAATGGTTCAATATACACGGGACATGTTAGCAGGTGAACAGTATAAGTGAGGAGAATGTATTCCCCTGATGGTTTAATATACACGGGACATGTCACCAGCTGAACAGTATAAGTGAGGAGAGGGCTTTCCCCTGATGGTTTAATATACAAGGGACATGTTACCAGGTGAACACTATAAGTGAGGATATTGTATTCCCCTGATGGTTCAATATACACGGGACATGTTAGCTGGTGAACAGCATAAGTGAGGAGAATGCATTCCCCTGATGGTTTAATATACACGGGACATGTTACCAGGTGAACAGTATAAGTGAGGAGAGTGTGTTCCCCTGATGGTTTAATATACACGGGACATGTTACAACGTGAACAGTATAAGTGAAGAGAGTGTGTTCCCCTGATTGTTTAATACACACGGGACATGTTGCCAGGTGAAGAGTATAAGTGAAGAGAGTGTGTTCCCCTGATGGTTTAATACAAACAGGATATGTTACCAGGTGAACAGTGTAAGTGAGGAGAGTGAGTTCCCCTGATTGTTTAATATACACGGGACATGTTAGCAGGTGAACAGTATAAGTGAGGAGAATGTATTCCCCTGATGGTTTAATATACACGGGACATGTTAGCAGGTGAACAGTATAAGTGAGGAGAATGTATTCCCCTGATGGTTTAATATACACGGGACATGTTACCAGCTGAACAGTATAAGTGAGGAGAGTGTGTTCCCCTGATGGTTTAATATACACAGGACATGTTACCAGGTGAAGAGTATAAGTGAAGAGAGTGTGTTCCCCTGATGGTTCAATATACACGGGACATGTTAGCTGGTGAACAGCATAAGTGAGGAGAATGCATTCCCATGATGGTTTAATATACACGGGACATGTTACCAAGTGAACAGTATAAGTGAGGAGAGTGTGTTCCCCTGATGGTTTAATATACACGGGACATGTTACCAAATGAACAGTATAAGTGAGGAGAGTGTGTTCCCCTGATGGTATAATATACACGGGACATGTTACCAGCTGAACAGTATAAGTGAGGAACGGGCTTTCCCCTGATGGTTTAATATACACGGGACATGTTACCAGGTGAACAGTATAAGTGAGGAGAGTGTGTTCCCCTGATGGTATAATATACACGGGACATGTTACCAAGTGAACAGTATAAGTGAGGAGAGGGCTTTCCCCTGATGGTTTAATATACACGGGACATGTTAGCAGGTAAACAGTATAAGTGAGGAGAGGGCTTTCCCCTGATCGTTTAATATACACGGGACATGTTTGCAGGTGAACAGTATAAGTGAGGAGAGTGTGTTCCCCTGATGGTTTAATATACACGGGACATGTTACCAAATGAACAGTATAAGTGAGGAGAGTGTGTTCCCCTGATGGTATAATATACACGGGACATGTTACCAGCTGAACAGTATAAGTGAGGAACGGGCTTTCCCCTGATGGTTTAATATACACGGGACATGTTACCAGGTGAACAGTATAAGTGAGGAGAGTGTGTTCCCCTGATGGTTTAATATACACGGGACATGTTAACAGGTGAACAGTATAAGTGAGGAGAGTGTGCTCCCCTGATGGTCTAATATACACGGGACATGTTACCAGGTGAACAGTATATGTGAAGAGAGTGTGTTCCCCTGATGGTATAATATACACGGGACATGTTACCAGCTGAACAGCATAAGTGAGGAGAAGGCTTTCCCCTGATGGTTTAATATACATGGGACATGTTACCAGGTGAACAGAATAAGTGAAGAGAGTGTGTTCCCCTGATTGCTTAATATACGTGGGACATGTTACAAGGTGACGAGTATAAGTGAGGAGAGTGTTTTCCCCTCATTGTTTAATATACACGGGACATGTTAGCAGGCGAACAGTATAAGTGAGGAGAATGTGTTCCCCTGATGGTTCAATATACACGGGACATGTTACCAGGTAAACAGTATAAGTGAGGAGAGTGTGTTCCCCTGATTGTTAAATATAAACGGGACATGTTACCAGGTGAACAGTATAAGTGAGGAGAGTGTGTTCCCCAGATGGTTTAATATACACGGGACATGTTACCAGGTGAACAGTATAAGTGAGGAGAGTGTGTTCCCCTGATTGTTTAATACTCACGGGAGATGTTACCAGGTGAGCTGTATAAGTGAGGAGAGTGTGTTCCCCTGATGGTTTAACACGCACGGGACGTGTCACCAGGTGAAGAGTAGAAGTGAGGAGAATGTGTTCCCCTGTTTGTTTATTACACACGGGACATGTTACCAGGTGAACAGTATATGTGAAGAGAGTGTGTTCCCCTGATGGTTTAATATACATGGGACATGTTACCAGGTGAACAGTATAAGTGAGGAGAGTGTGTTCCCCTGATGGTTCAATATACACAGGACATGTTACCAGGTGAAAAGTATAAGTCAGGAGAGTGTGTTCCCCTGATTGTTTAATATACACAGGACATGTTACCAGGTGAACAGTAGAAGTGAGGAGAGTGTGTTCCCCTGATGGTCTAATATACACGGGACATGTTACCAGGTGAACAGTATATGTGAAGAGAGTGTGTTCCCCTGATGGTATAATATACACGGGACATGTTACCAGCTGAACAGCATAAGTGAGGAGAAGGCTTTCCCCTGATGGTTTAATACACACGGGACATGTTACCAGGTGAACAGTATAAGTGAGGAGAGTGTGTTCCCCTGATTGTTTAATACTCACGGGAGATGTTACCAGGTGAGCTGTATAAGTGAGGATAGTGTGTTCCCCTGATGGTTTAACACGCAAGGGACGTGTCACCAGGTGAAGAGTAGAAGTGAGGAGAATGTGTTCCCCTGATTGTTTAATACACACGGGACATGTTACCAGGTGAACAGTATATGTGAAGAGAGTGTGTTCCCCTGATGGTTTAATATACATGGGACATGTTACCAGGTGAACAGTATAAGTGAGGAGAATGTGTTCCCCTGATTGTTTAATACACACGGGACATGTTACCAGGTGACGAGTATAAGTGAGGAGAGTGTGTTCCCCTGATGGTTTAATATACACGGGACATGTAAACAGGTGAAGAGTATAAGTGAGGAGAGTGTGTTCCCCTGATTGTTAAAAATACACGGGACATGTTACCAGGTGAACTGTATAAGTGAGGGAAGTGTGTTACCCTCATGGTTTAATATACACGGGACTTATTACCAGGTGAACAGAATAAGTGAGGAGAGGGCTTTCCCCTGATGGTTTAATGCTGACGGGACATTTCCCCAGGTGAACAGTATAAGTGAGGAGAGTGTGTTCCCCTGATGGTTTAATACTGACGGGACATTTCCCCAGGTGAACAGTATAAGTGAGGAGAATGTATTCCCCTGATGGTTTAATATACACGGGACATGTCACCAGGTGAACAGTATAAGTGAGGAGAGTGTGTTCCCCTGATGGTATAATATACACGGGACATGTCACCAGCTGAACAGTATAAGGGAGGAGAGGGCTTTCCCCTGATGGTTTAATATACAAGGGACATGTTACCAGGTGAACAGTATAAGTGAGGAGAATGTGTTCCCCTGATGGTTTGATATACACGGGACATGTTACCAGGTGAACAGTATAAGTGAGGATATTGTATTCCCCTGATGGTTCAATATACATGGGACATGTCAGCTGGTGAACAGCATAAGTGAGGAGAATGCATTCCCCTGATGGTTTAATATACACGGGACATGTTACCAGGTGAACAGTATAAGTGAGGAGAGTGTGTTCCCCTGATGGTTTAATATACACGGGACATGTTACAACGTGGACAGTATAAGTGAGGAGAGTGTGTTCCCCTGATTGTTTAATACACACGGGACATGTTGCCAGGTGAAGAGTATAAGTGAAGAGAGTGTGTTCCCCTGATGGTTTAATACAAACAGGATATGTTACCAGGTGAACAGTGTAAGTGAGGAGAGTGAGTTCCCCTGATTGTTTAATATACACGGGACATGTTAGCAGGTGAACAGTATAAGTGAGGAGAATGTATTCCCCTGATGGTTTAATATACACGGGACAAGTTAGCAGGTGAACAGTATAAGTGAGGAGAATGTATTCCCCTGATGGTTTAATATACACGGGACATGTTACCAGGTGAACAGTATAAGTGAGGAGAGTGTGTTCCCCTGATGGTTTAATATACACAGGACATGTTACCAGGTGAAGAGTATAAGTGAAGAGAGTGTGTTCCCCTGATGGTTCAATATACACGGGACATGTTAGCTGGTGAACAGTGTAAGTGAGGAGAATGCATTCCCCTGATGGTTTAATATACACGGGACATGTTACCAAGTGAACAGTGTAAGTGAGGAGAGTGTGTTCCCCTGATGGTATAATATACACGGGACATGTTACCAGCTGAACAGCATAAGTGAGGAACGGGCTTTCCCCTGATGGTTTAATATACACGGGACATGTTACCAGGTGAACAGTATAAGTGAGGAGAGTGTGTTCCCCTGATGGTATAATATACACGGGACATGTTACCAGGTGAACAGTATAAGTGAGGAGAGGGCTTTCCCCTGATGGTTTAATATACACGGGACATGTTAGCAGGTAAACAGTATAAGTGAGGAGAGGGCTTTCCCCTGATGGTTTAATATACACGGGACATGTTTGCAGGTGAACAGTGTAAGTGAGGAGAGTGTGTTCCCCTGATGGTTTATTATACACGGGACATGTTACCAGGTGAACAGTATAAGTGAGGAGAGTGTGTTCCCCTGATGGTCTAATATACACGGGACATGTTACCAGGTGAACAGTATATGTGAAGAGAGTGTGTTCCCCTGATGGTATAATATACACGGGACATGTTACCAGCTGAACAGCATAAGTGAGGAGAAGGCTTTCCACTGATGGTTTAATATACATGGGACATGTTACCAGGTCAACAGAATAAGTGAAGAGAGCCTGGTCCCCTGATTGCTTAATATACGTGGGACATGTTACAAGGTGACGAGTATAAGTGAGGAGAGTGTTTTCCCCTCATTGTTTAATATACACGGGACATGTTAGCAGGTAAACAGTATAAGTGAGGAGAGGGCTTTCCCCTGATGGTTTAATATACACGGGACATGTTTGCAGGTGAACAGTGTAAGTGAGGAGAGTGTGTTCCCCTGATGGTTTAATATACACGGGACATGTTACCAGGTGAACAGTATAAGTGAGGAGAGTGTGTTCCCCTGATGGTCTAATATACACGGGACATGTTACCAGGTGAACAGTATATGTGAAGAGAGTGTGTTCCCCTGATGGTATAATATACACGGGACATGTTACCAGCTGAACAGCATAAGTGAGGAGAAGGCTTTCCCATGATGGTTTAATTCACACGGGACATGTTACAAGGTGACGAGTATAAGTGAGGAGACTGTTTTCCCCTCATTGTTTAATATACACGGGACATGTTAGCAGGCGAACAGTATCAGTGAGGAGAATGTGTTCCCCTGATGGTTTAATATACACGGGACATGTTACCAGGTAAACAGTATAAGTGATGAGAGTGTGTTCCCCTGATTGTTAAATATAAACGGGACATGTTACCAGGTGAACAGTATAAGTGAGAAGAGTGTGTTCCCCAGATGGTTTAATATACACGGGACATGTTACCAGGTGAACAGTATAAGTGAGGAGAGTGTGTTCCCTTGATTGCTTAATACTCACGGGAGATGTTACCAGGTGAGCTGTATAAGTGAGGATAGTGTGTTCCCCTGATGGTTTAACACGCAAGGGACGTGTCACCAGGTGAAGAGTAGAAGTGAGGAGAATGTGTTCCCCTGATTGTTTAATACACACGGGACATGTTACCAGGTGAACAGTATATGTGAGGAGAATGTGTTCCCCTGATTGTTTAATACACACGGGACATGTTACCAGGTGACGAGTATAAGTGAGGAGAGTGTGTTCCCCTGATGGTTTAATATACACGGGACATGTAAACAGGTGAAGAGTATAAGTGAGGAGAGTGTGTTCCCCTGATTGTTAAAAATACACGGGACATGTTACCAGGTGAACTGTATAAGTGAGGAAAGTGTGTTACCCTCATGGTTTAATATCCACGGGACTTATTACCAGGTGAACAGAAGAAGTGAGGAGAGGGCTTTCCCCTGATGGTTTAATGCTGACGGGACATTTCCCCAGGTGAACAGCATAAGTGAGGAGAGAGTGTTCCTCTGATGGTTAAATATACACAGGACATGATACCAGGTGAACAGTATAAGTGAGGAGAGTGTGTTCCCCTGATTGTTTAATACATAAAGGACATGTTACCAGGTGAACAGTATAAGTGAGGAGAGGGCTTTCCCCTGATGGTTTAATATACACGGGACATGTTACCAGGTGAACAGTATAAGTGAGGAGAGTGTGTTCCCCTGATGGTTTAATATACACGGGACATGTTAGCAGGTAAACAGTATAAGTGAGGAGAGGGCTTTCCCCTGATGGTTTAATATACACGGGACATGTTAGCAGGTGAACAGTGGAAGTGAGGCGAGTGAGTTCCCCTGATTGTTTAATATACACGGGACATGTTAGCAGGTGAACAGTATAAGTGAGGAGAATGTATTCCCCTGATGGTTTAATATACACGGGACATGTTAGCAGTTGAACTGTATAAGTGAGGAGAATGTATTCCCCTGATGGTTTAATATACACGGGACATGTTACCAGGTGAACAGTATAAGTGAGAAGAGTGTGTTCCCCTGATGGTTTAATACACACGGGACATGTTACCAGGTAAACAGTGTAACTGAGGAGAGTGAGTTCCCCTGATGGTTTAATACAAACAGGACATGTTAACAGGTGAACAGTGTAAGTGAGGAGAGTGAGTTCCCCTGATTGTTTAATATACACGGGACATGTTAGCAGGTGAACAGTATAAGTGAGGAGAATGTATCCCCCTGATGGTTTAATATACACGGGACATGTCACCAGGTGAACAGTATAAGTGAGGAGAGTGTGTTCCCCTGATGGTTTAATATACACAGGACATGTTACCAGGTGAAGAGTATAAGTGAAGAGAGTGTGTTCCCCTGATGGTTTAATACACACGGGACATGTTACCAGGTAAACAGTGTAAGTGAGGAGAGTGAGTTCCCCTGATGGTTTAATACAAACAGGATATGTTACCAGGTGAACAGTGTAAGTGAGGAGAGTGAGTTCCCCTGATTGTTTAATATACGCGGGACATGTTAGCAGGTGAACAGTATAAGTGAGGAGAATGTATTCCCCTGATGGTTTAATATACACGGGACATGTTACCAGATGAACAGTATAAGTAAGGAGAGTGTGTTCCCCTGATGGTTTAATATACACGGGACATGTTAGCAGGTGAACAGTATAAGTGAGGAGACTGTATTCCCCTGATGGTTTAATATACACAGGACATGTTACCAGGTGAACAGAAAAGGGAGGAGAGTGTCTTCCCATGATGGTTTAATACACACAGGACATGATACCAGGTGAACAGTAGAAGTGAGGAGAGTGAGATCCCCTGATGGTTTAATATACATGGGACATGTTACCAGGTGAACAGTCTAAGTGAGGACATTGTGTTCCCCTGATGGTATAATGTACATGGGACATGTTATCAGCTGAACAGTATAAGTGAGGAGAGGGCTTTGCCATGATGGTTTAATATACAAGGGACATGTTCCCAGGTGAACAGTATAAGTGAGGAGAATGTGTTCCCCTGATGGTTTAATATACACGGGACATGTTACCAGGTGAACAGTATAAGTGAGGAGAGTGTGTTCCCCTAATGGTTTAATATACACGGGACATGTTACCAGGTGAACAGTATAAGTGAGGAGAATGTGTTCCCCTGATGGTTTAATATACACAGGACATGTTACCAGGTGAACAGTATAAGTGAGGAGAATGTGTTCCCCCGATGGTTTAATATACACGGGACATGTTACCAGGTGAACAGTATAAGTGAGGAGAGTGTGTTCCCCTGATGGTTTAATATACACGGGACATGTTACCAGGTGAACAGTATAAGTGAGGAGAGTGTGTTCCCCTGATGGTTTAATATACACGGGACATGTTACCAGGTGAACAGTATAAGTGAGGAGAGTGTGTTCCCCTGATGGTTTAATATACACGGGACATGTTACCAGGTGAACAGTATAAGTGAGGAGAATGTGTTCCCCTGATGGTTTAATATACACAGGACATGTTACCAGGTGAACAGAATAAGTGAGGAGAATGTGTTCCACTGATGGTTTAATATACACGGGACATGTTACCAGGTGAACAGTATAAGTGAGGAGAGTGTGTTCCCCTGATGGTTTAATATACACGGGACATGTTAGCAGATGAACAGGAGAAGTGAGGAGAGTGTGTTCCCCTGATGGTATAATATACACGGGACATGTTACCAGGTGAACAGTATAAGTGAGGAGAGTGCTTTCCCCTGATGTTTTAACATACACGGGATATGTTACGAGGTGAACAGTATAAGTGAGGAGAGTGTGTTCCCCTGATGGTTTAATATACATGGGACAAGTTACCATGTGAACAGTATAAGTGAAGAGAGCCTTTTCCCCTGATTGCTTAATATACGTGGGACATGTTACAAGGTGACGAGTTTAAGTGAGGAGAGTGTGTTCCCCTCATTGCTAATATATACGGGACATGTTATCAGGTGAACAGTATAAGTGAGGAGAATGTGTTCCCCTGATGGTTTAATACACACGGGACATGTTACCAGGTGAACAGTATAAGTGAGGAGAGTGTGTTCCCCTGATTGTTAAATATACACGGGACATGTTACCAGGTGAACGGTATAAGTGAGGAGAGTGTGTTCCCCACATGGTTTAATATACACGGGACATGTCACCAGGTGAACAGTATAAGTGAGGAGAGTGTGTTCCCCTGATGGTTTAATATACACGGGACTTATTACCAGGTGAACAGAATAAGTGAGGAGAGTGTGTTCCCCTGATGGTTTAATATACACGGGACATGTTAGCAGGTGAACAGTATAAGTGAGGAGAATGTGTTCCCCTCATGGTTTAATATACACGGGACATGTTACCAGGTGAACAGTATAAGTGATGAGACTGTATTCCCCTGATGGTTCAATATACACTGGACATGTTAGCAGGTGAACAGTATAAGTGAGGAGAATGTGTTCCCCTGATGGTTTAACTTGCACGGGACATGTTACCAGGTCAACAGTATAAGTGAGGAGAGTGTGTTCCCCTGATGGTTTAATACACCCGGGACATGTCACCAGGTGAACAGTATAAGTGAGGAGAGTGTGTTCCCATGATGGTTTAACAGGCAGGGGACATGTTACCAGGTGAACAGTAGAAGTGAGGAGAGTGTGTTCCCTTGATGGTTTAAGATACACGGGACATGTTACCAGGTGAACAGTATAAGTGAAGAGAGTGTGTTCCCCTGATTGTTTCATACACACGGGACATGTTGCCAGGTGAAGAGTATAAGTGAAGAGAGTGTGTTCCCCTGATGGTTTAATACACACGGGACATGTTACCAGGTAAACAGTGTAAGTGAGGAGAGTGAGTTCCCCTGATGGTTTAATACAAACAGGACATGTTACCAGGTGAACAGTGTAAGAGAGGAGAGTGAGTTCCCCTGATTGTTTAATATACCCGGGACATGTCATCAGGTGAACAGTATAAGTGAGGAGAGTGTGTTCCCCTGATGGTTTAATATACACGGGACATGTTACCAGGGGAACAGTATAAGTGAGGAGAGTGTGTTCCCCTGATGGTATAATATGCACGGGACATGTCATCAGGTGAACAGTATCAGTGAGGAGAGTGTGTTCCCCTGATGGTTTAATATACACGGGACATGTTACCAGGTGAACAGTATAGGTGAGGAGAGTGATTTCCCCTGATGGTTTAATACACACGGGACATGTTACCAGGTGAACATTATAAGTGAGGAGAGTGCTTTCCCCTGATTTTTAATATACACGGGACATGTTACCAGGTGAACAGTATAAGTGAGGACAGTGTGTCCCCCTGATTGTTTAATACTCACGGGACATGTTACCAGGTGAGCAGTATAAGTGAGGAGTGGGCCTTCCCCTGATGGTTTAATATACACGGGACATGTTACCAGGTGAACAGTATAAGTGAGGAGTGGGCCTTCCCCTGATGGTTTAATATACACGTGACATGTTACCAGGTGAACAGTATAAGTGAGGAGAGTGTGTTCCCCTGATGGTATAATATACATGGGACATGTTACCAGGTGAACAGTATAAGTGAGGAGAGGGCTTTCCCCTGATGGTTTAATATACACGGGACATGTTAGCAAGTAAACAGTATAAGTGAGGAGAGGGCTTTCCCTTGATGGTTTAATATACATGGGACATGTTAGCAGGTGAACAGTGTAAGTGAGGAGAGTGTGTTCCCCTGATGGTTTAATATACACGGGACATGTTACCAGGTGAACAGTATAAGTGAGGAGAGTGTGTTCCCCTGATGGTTTAATATACACAGGACATGTTACCAGGGGAACAGTATAAGTGACGAGAGGGCTTTCCCCTGATGGTTTAATATACACGGGACATGGTAGCAGGTGAACAGTATAAGTGAGGAGAATGTATTCCCCTGACGGTTTAATGTACACGGGACATGTTACCAGGTGAACAGTGTAAGTGAGGAGAGTGTGTTCCCCTGATGGTTTAATATACACAGGACATGTTACCAGGGGAACAGTATAAGTGAGGAGAATGTATTCCCCTGATGGTTTAATATACACGGGACATGTTCCCAGGTGAGCAGTATAAGTGCGGAGAGTGTATTCCCCTGATTGTTTAACACGCACGGGACGTGTCACCAGGTGAAGAGTGGAAGTGAGGAGAGTGTGTTCACTGATGGTCTAATATACACGGGACATGTTACCAGGTGAACAGTATATGTGAAGAGAGTGTGTTCCCCTGATGGTTTAATATACATGGGACAAGTTACCATGTGAACAGTATAAGTGAAGAGAGCCTTTTCCCCTGATTGCTTAATATACGTGGGACATGTTACAAGGTGACGAGTTTAAGTGAGGAGAGTGTGTTCCCCTCATTGCTAATATATACGGGACATGTTATCAGGTGAACAGTATAAGTGAGGAGAATGTGTTCCCCTGATGGTTTAATACACACGGGACATGTTACCAGGTGAACAGTATAAGTGAGGAGAGTGTGTTCCCCTGATTGTTAAATATACACGGGACATGTTACCAGGTGAACAGTATAAGTGAGGAGAGTGTGTTCCCCACATGGTTTAATATACACGGGACATGTCACCAGGTGAACAGTATAAGTGAGGAGAGTGTGTTCCCCTGATGGTTTAATATACACGGGACTTATTACCAGGTGAACAGAATAAGTGAGGAGAGTGTGTTCCCCTGATGGTTTAATATACACGGGACATGTTAGCAGGTGAACAGTATAAGTGAGGAGAATGTGTTCCCCTCATGGTTTAATATACACGGGACATGTTACCAGGTGAACAGTATAAGTGATGAGACTGTATTCCCCTGATGGTTCAATATACACTGGACATGTTAGCAGGTGAACAGTATAATAGAGGAGAATGTGTTCCCCTGATGGTTTAACTTGCACGGGACATGTTACCAGGTCAACAGTATAAGTGAGGAGAGTGTGTTCCCCTGATGGTTTAATACACCCGGGACATGTCACCAGGTGAACAGTATAAGTGAGGAGAGTGTGTTCCCATGATGGTTTAACAGGCAGGGGACATGTTACCAGGTGAACAGTAGAAGTGAGGAGAGTGTGTTCCCTTGATGGTTTAAGATACACGGGACATGTTACCAGGTGAACAGTATAAGTGAAGAGAGTGTGTTCCCCTGATTGTTTCATACACACGGGACATGTTGCCAGGTGAAGAGTATAAGTGAAGAGAGTGTGTTCCCCTGATGGTTTAATACACACGGGACATGTTACCAGGTAAACAGTGTAAGTGAGGAGAGTGAGTTCCCCTGATGGTTTAATACAAACAGGACATGTTACCAGGTGAACAGTGTAAGAGAGGAGAGTGAGTTCCCCTGATTGTTTAATATACCCGGGACATGTCATCAGGTGAACAGTATAAGTGAGGAGAGTGTGTTCCCCTGATGGTTTAATATACACGGGACATGTTACCAGGGGAACAGTATAAGTGAGGAGAGTGTGTTCCCCTGATGGTATAATATGCACGGGACATGTTACCAGGTGAACAGTATAGGTGAGGAGAGTGATTTCCCCTGATGGTTTAATACACACGGGACATGTTACCAGGTGAACATTATAAGTGAGGAGAGTGCTTTCCCCTGATTTTTAATATACACGGGACATGTTACCAGGTGAACAGTATAAGTGAGGACAGTGTGTCCCCCTGATTGTTTAATACTCACGGGACATGTTACCAGGTGAGCAGTATAATTGTGGAGAGTGTGTTCCCCTGATTGTTTAATACACACGGGACATGTTACCAGGTGAATAGTATAAGTGACGAGAGTGTGTTCCCCTGATGGTTGAATACACACGGGACATGTTACCAGGTGAACAGTTTAAGTGAGGAGAGTGTGTTCCCCTGATGGTTTAATATACACAGGACATGTTACCAGGTGAACAGTATATGTGAAGAGAGTGTGTTCCCCTGATGGTATAATACACACGGGACATGTTACCAGGTGAACAGTATAAGTGAGGAGAGTGTGTTCCCCTGATGGTTTAATATACACGGGACATGTTACCAGGTGAACAGTATAAGTGAGGAGAGTGTGTTCCCCTGATGGTTCAATATACACGGGACATGTTACCAGGTGAACTGTATAAGTGAGGAGAGTGTGTTCCCCTGATGGTATAATATACACGGGACATGTTACCAGCTGAACAGCATAAGTGAGGAGAGGGCTATCCCCTGATCGTTTAATATACACGGGACATGTTGGCAGGTGAACAGTATAAGTGAAGAGAGTGTGTTCCCCTGATGGTATAATATACACGGGACATGTTAGTAGGTGAACAGTATAAGTGAGGAGAGTGTGTTCCCCTGATGGTTTAATATACACGGGACATGTTAGCAGGTGAACAGTATAAGTGAGGAGAATGTATTCCCCTGATGGTTTAATATACACGGGGCATGTTACCAGGTGAACAGTATAAGTGAGGAGAATGTGTTTCCCTGATGGTTTAATATACACGGGACATGATACCAGATGAAAAGTATAAGTGAGGAGAATGTGTTCCCCTGATGGTTTAATATACACGGGACTTATTACCAGGTGAACAGATTAAGTGAGGAGAGTGTGTTCCCCTCATGGTTTAATATACATGGGACATGTTACCAGGTGAATAGTATAAGTGAGGAGAGTGTGTTCCCCTGATGGTATAATATACACGGGACATGTTACCAGGTGAACAGTATAAGTGAGGAGAGTGCTTTCCCCTGATGGTTTAATATACACGGGACATGTTACCAGGTGAACAGTGTAAGTGAGGAGAGTGTGTTCCCCTGATGGTTTAATATACACGGGACATGTTACCAGGTGAACAGTATAAGTGATGAGACTGTATTCCCGTGATGGTTCAATATACACTGGACATGTTAGCAGGTGAACAGTATAAGTGATGAGACTGTATTCCCCTGATGGTTCAATATACACTGGACATGTTACCAGGTGAATAGTATAAGTGAGGAGAGTCGTTCCCTTGATGATTTAACATGCACGGGACATGTTACCAGGTCAACAGTATAAGTGAGGAGAGTGTGTTCCCCACATGGTTTAATATACACGGGACATGTCACCAGGTGAAAGTATAAGTGAGGAGAGTGTGTTCCCCTGATGGTTTAATATACACGGGACTTATTACCAGGTGCACAGAATAAGTGAGGAGAGTGTATTCCCCTGATGGTTCAATATACACGGGACATGTTAGCAGGTGAACAGTATAAGTGAGGAGAATGTGTTCCCCTCATGGTTTAATATACACGGGACATGTTACCAGGTGAACAGTATAAGTGAGGAGAATGTTTTCATCTGATGGTTTAACTTGCACGGGACATGTTACCAGGTCAACAGTATAAGTGAGGAGAGTGTGTTCCCCTGATGGTTTAATACACCCGGGACATGTCACCAGGTGAACAGTATAAGTGAGGAGAGTGTGTTCCCATGAAGGTTTAACATACACGGGACATGTTACCAGGTGAACAGTATAAGTGAGGAGAGTGTGTTCCCCTGATGGTTTAAGATACACGGGACATGTTACCAGGTGAACAGTATAAGTGAAGAGAGTGTGTTCCCCTGATTGTTTCATACACCCGGGACATGTTACCAGGTGAACAGTGTAAGAGAGGAGAGTGAGTTCCCCTGATTGTTTAATATACCCGGGACATGTCATCAGGTGAACAGTATAAGTGAGGAGAGTGTGTTCCCCTGATGGTTTAATATACACGGGACATGTTACCAGGTGAACAGTATAAGTGAGGAGAGTGTGTTCCCATGATGGTTTAATATACACGGGACATGTTACCAGGTGAACAGTATAGGTGAGGAGAGTGATTTCCCATGATGGTTTAATATACACGGGACATGTTACCAGGTGAACAGTATAAGTGAGGACAGTGTGTCCCCCTGATTGTTTAATACTCACGGGACATGTTACCAGGTGAGCAGTATAATTGAGGAGAGTGTGTTCCCCTGATTGTTTAATACACACGGGACATGTTACCAGGTGAACAGTTTAAGTGAGGAGAGTGTGTTCCCCTGATGGTTTAATATACACAGGACATGTTACCAGGTGAACAGTATATGTGAAGAGAGTGTGTTCCCCTGATGGTTTAATACACACGGGACATGTTACCAGGTGAACAGTATAAGTGAGGAGAGTGTGTTCCCCTGATGGTTTAATATACACGGGACATGTTACCAGGTGAACAGTATAAGTGAGGAGAGTGTGTTCCCCTGATGGTTCAATATACACGGGACATGTTACCAGGTGAACAGTATAAGTGAGGAGAGTGTGTTCCCCTGATGGTTCAATATACACGGGACATGTTAACAGCTGAACAGCATCAGTGAGGAGAGGGCTATCCCCTGATCGTTTAATATACACGGGACATGTTGGCAGGTGAACAGTATAAGTGAAGAGAGTGTGTTCCCCTGATGGTATAATATACACGGGACATGTTAGTAGGTGAACAGTATAAGTGAGGAGAGTGTGTTCCCCTGATGGTTTAATATACACGGGACATGTTAGCAGGTGAACAGTATAAGTGAGGAGAATGTATTCCCCTGATGGTTTAATATACACGGGGCATGTTACCAGGTGAACAGTATAAGTGAGGAGAATGTGTTTCCCTGATGGTTTAATATACACGGGACTGATTACCAGGTGAACAGAATAAGTGAGGAGAGGGCTTTCCCCTGATGGTTTAATATACACGGGACATGTTACCAGCTGAACAGTGTAAGTGAGGAGAGTGTGTTCCCCTGATGGTTTAATATACACGGGACATGTTACCAGGTGAACAGTATAAGTGAGGTGAATGTGTTCCCGTCATGGTTTAATATACATGGGACATGTTACCAGGTCAACAGTATAAGTGAGGAGAGTGTGTTCCCATGATGGTTTAACAGGCAGGGGACATGTTACCAGGTGAACAGTGTAAGTGAGGAGAGTGTGATCCAATGATTGTTTAATACTGACGGGACGTGTCACCAGCTGAACAGTATAAGTGATGAGACTGTATTCCCCTGATGGTTTAATATACACTGGACATGTTAGCAGGTGAACAGTATAAGTGAGGAGAATGTGTTCCCCTCATCGTTTAATATACATGGGACATGTTACCAGGTCAACAGTATAAGTGAGGAGAGTGTGTTCCCATGATGGTTTAACAGGCAGGGGACATGTTACCAGGTGAACAGTGTAAGTGAGGAGAGTGTGATCCAATGATTGTTTAATACTGACGGGACGTGTCACCAGCTGAACAGTATAAGTGAGGAGAGTGTGTTCCCCTGATGGTTTAATATACACGGGACATGTTAGCAGGTGAACAGTATAAGTGAGGAGAGTGTGTTCCCCTGATGGTTTAATATACACGGGACATGTTAGCAGGTGAACAGTATATGTGAGGAGAGTGTGTTCCCCTGATGGTTTAATATACACGGGACATGTTAGCAGGTGAACAGTATATGTGAGGAGAGTGTGTTCCCCTGATGGTTTAATATATACGGGACATGTTAGCAGGTGAACACTATAAGTGAGGAGAATGTATTCCCCTGATGTTTTAATATACACGGGACATGTTAGCAGGTGAACAGTATAAGTGAGGAGAGTGTGTTCCCCTGATGGTTTAATATACACTGGACATGTTAGCAGGTGAACAGTATAAGTGAGGAGAGAATGTTCCCATGATGGTTTAACAGGCAGGGGACATGTTACCAGGTGAACAGTATAAGTGAGGAGAGTGTGTTCCCCTGATGGTTTAATATACCCGGGACATGTTACCAGGTGAACAGTATAAGTGAGGACAGTGTGTTCCCCTGATGGTATAATATACACGGGACATGTTACCAGCTGAACAGTATAAGTGAGGAGAGGGCTTTCCCCTGATGGTTTAATATACAAGGGACACGTTACCAGGTGAACAGTATAAGTGAGGAGAATGTGTTCCCCTGATGGTTTAATATACACGGGACATGTTACCAGTTGAACAGTATAAGTGAGGATACTGTATTCCCCTGATGGTTCAATATAAACGGGACATGTTAGCTGGTGAACAGTATAAGTGAGGAGAATGTATTCCCCTGATGGTTTAAAGTACACGGGACATGTTACCAGGTGAACAGTATAAGTGAGGAGAGTGTGTTCCCCTGATGGTTTAATATACACGGGACATGTTACCAGGTGAACAGTATAAGTGAGGAGAGTGTGTTCCCCTGATGGTATAATATACACGGGACATGTTACCAGTTGAACAACATAAGTGAGGAGAGGGCTTTCCCCTGATCGTTTAATATACACGGGACATGTTGGCAGGTGAACAGTATAAGTGAAGAGAGTGTGTTCCCCTGATGGTATAATATACACGGGACATGTTAGTAGGTGAACAGTATAAGTGAGGAGATTGTGTTCCCCTCACGGTTTAATATACACGGGACATGTTAGCAGGTGAACAGTATAAGTGAGGAGAATGTATTCCCCTGATGGTTTAATATACACGGGACATGTTACCAGGTGAACAGTATAAGTGAGGAGAGTGTGTTCCCCTGATGGTTTAATATACACAGGACATGTTACCAGGTGAACATTATAAGTGAGGAGAATGTGTTTCCCTGATGGTTTAATATACAGGGGACATGATACCAGGTGAAAAGTATAAGTGAGGAGAATGTGTTCCCCTGATGGTTTAATATACACGGGACATGATACCAGGTGAAAAGTATAAGTCAGGAGAGTGTGTCCCCCTGATTGTTTAATACTCACGGGACATGTTACCAGGTGAGCAGTATAAGTGAGGAGAGTGTGTTCCCCTGATGGTTTAACACGCACGGCACGTGTCACCAGGTGAAGAGTAGAAGTGAGGAGAGTGTCTTCCCCTGATGGTCTAATATACACGGGACATGTTACCAGGTGAAAAGTATAAGAGAGGAGAGTGTGTTCCGCTGATGGTTTAATATACCCAGGACATGTTAGCAGGTGAACAGTATAAATGAGGAGAGTGTGTTGCCCTGATGATTTAATATACACGAGACATGTTACCAGGTGAACAGTATAAGTCAGGAGAGTGTGTTCCCCTCATTGTTTAATATACATGGGAAATGTTAGCAGGTGAACAGTATCAGTGAGGAGAATGTGTTCCCCTGATGGTTTAATATACACGGGACGTGTCACCAGGTGAAGAGTAGAAGTGAGGAGAGTGCCTTCCCCTGATGGTCTAATATACACGGGACATGTTACCAGGTGAAAAGTATATGTGAAGAGAGTGTGTTCCCCTGATGGTTTAATATACATGGGACATGTTACCAGGTGAACAGTATAAGTGAAGAGAGCCTGTTCCCCTGATTGCTTAATATACGTGGAACATGTTACAAGATGACGAGTATAAGTGAGGAGAGTGTGTTCCCCTCATTGTTTAATATACACGGGACTTATTACCAGGTGAACAGAATAAGTGAGGAGAGGGCTTTCCCCTGATGGTTTAATATACACGGGACATGTTACCAGGTGAACAGTATAAGTGAGGAGAGTGTGTTCCCCTGATGGTTTAATATACACGGGACATGTTACCAGGTGAACAGTATAAGTGAGGAGAGTGTGTTCCCCTGATGGTTTAATATACACGGGACATGTTAGCAGGTGAACCATATAAGTGAGTAGAATGTATTCCCCTGATGGTTTAATATACACGGGACATGTTAGCAGGTGAACAGTATAAGTGAGGAGAGTGTGTTCCCCTGATGGTTTAATATACACGGGACATGTTTGCAGGTGAACAGTATAAGTGAGGAGAATGTATTCCCCTGATGGTTTAATATACACGGGACATGTTACCAGGTGAACAGTATAAGTGAGGAGACTGTGTTCCCCTGATGGTTTAATACACCCGGGACATGTTACCAGGTGAACAGTGTAAGTGAGGAGAGTGTGATCCAATGATTGTTTAATACTGACGGGACGTGTCATCAGCTGAACAGTATAAGTGAGGAGAGTGTGTTCCCCTGATGGTTTAACAGGCAGGGGTCATGTTACCAGGTGAACAGTATAAGTGAGGAGAATGTGTTCCCCTGATGGTTTAATATACACGGGACATGTTAGCAGGTGAACAGTATAAGTGAGGAGAGTGTGTTCCCCTGATGGTTTAATATACACTGGACATGTTAGCAGGTGAACAGGATAAGTGAGGAGAGAGTGTTCCCATGATGGTTTAACAGGCAGGGGACATGTTACCAGGTGAACAGTATAAGTGAGGAGAGTGTGTTCCCCTGATGGTTTAATATACACGGGACATGTTACCAGGTGAACAGTATAAGTGAAGAGAGTGTGTTCCCCTGATTGTTTAATACACACGGGACATGTTGCCAGGTGAAGAGTATAAGTGAAGAGAGTGTGTTCCCCTGATGGTTTAATACACACGGGACATGTTACCAGGTAAACAGTGTAAGTGAGGAGAGTGAGTTCCCTTGATGGTTTAATACAAACAGGACATGTTACCAGGTGAACAGTGTAAGTGAGGAGAGTGAGTTCCCCTGATGGTTTAATACAAACAGGACATGTCAACAGGTGAACAGTATAAGTGAGGAGAGTGTGTTCCCCTGATGGTTTAATATACACAGGACATGATACCAGGTGAACAGTAGAAGTGAGGAGAGTGAGTTCCCCTGATTGTTTAATATACCCGGGACATGTCATCAGGTGAACAGTATAAGTGAGGAGAATGTGTTCCCCTGATGTTTTAATATACACGGGACATGTTACCAGGTGAACAGTATAAGTGAGTAGAGTGTGTTCCCCTGATGTTTTAATATACACGGGACGTGTTACCAGGTGAACATTATAAGTGAGGACAGTGTGTTCCCCTGATGGTATAATATACACGGGACATGTTACCAGCTGAACAGTATAAGTGAGGAGAGTGTGTTCCCCTGATGGTTTAATATACACGGGACATGTTAGCAGGTGAACACTATAAGTGAGGAGAATGTATTCCCCTGATGGTTTAATATACACGGGACATGTTAGCAGGTGAACAGTATAAGTGAGGAGAGTGTGTTCCCCTGATGGTTTAATATACACGGGACATGTTTGCAGGTGAACAGTATAAGTGAGGAGAATGTATTCCCCTGATGGTTTAATATACACGGGACATGTTACCAGGTGAACAGTATAAGTGAGGAGACTGTGTTCCCCTGATGGTTTAATATACACGGAACATGTTACCAGGTGAACAGTATAAGTGAGGAGAATGTGTTCCCCTGATGGTTTAATATACACGGGACATGTTACCAGATGAAAAGTATAAGTTAGGAGAGAGTATTCCCCTGATTGTTTAATACTCACAGGACATGTTACCAGGTGAACAGTGTAAGTGATGAGAGTAGTTCCCTTGATGGTTTAACATGCACGGGACATGTTACCAGGTCAACAGTGTAAGTGAGGAGAGTGTGATCCAATGATTGTTTAATACTGACGGGACGTGTCATCAGCTGAACAGTATAAGTGAGGAGAGTGTGTTCCCCTGATGGTTTAACAGGCAGGGGACATGTTACCAGGTGAACAGTATATGTGAGGAGAGTGTGTTCCCCTGATGGTTTAATATACACGGGACATGTTCCCAGGTGAACAGTATAAGTGAGGAGAATGTGTTCCCCTGATGGTTTAATATACACGGGACATGTTAGCAGGTGAACAGTATAAGTGAGGAGAGTGTGTTCCCCTGATGGTTTAATATACACTGGACATGTTAGCAGGTGAACAGGATAAGTGAGGAGAGAGTGTTCCCATGATGGTTTAACAGGCAGGGGACATGTTACCAGGTGAACAGTATAAGTGAGGAGAGTGTGTTCCCCTGATGGTTTAATATACACGGGACATGTTACCAGGTGAACAGTATAAGTGAAGAGAGTGTGTTCCCCTGATTGTTTAATACACACGGGACATGTAGCCAGGTGAAGAGTGTAAGTGAGGAGAGTGAGTTCCCTTGATGGTTTAATACAAACAGGACATGTTACCAGGTGAACAGTGTAAGTGAGGAGAGTGAGTTCCCCTGATGGTTTAATACAAACAGGACATGTTACCAGGTGAACAGTATAAGTGAGGAGAGTGTGTTCCCCTGATGGTTTAATATACACGGGACATGTTACCAGGTGAACAGTATAAGTGAAGAGAGTGTGTTCCCCTGATTGTTTAATACACACGGGACATGTAGCCAGGTGAAGAGTGTAAGTGAGGAGAGTGAGTTCCCTTGATGGTTTAATACAAACAGGACATGTTACCAGGTGAACAGTGTAAGTGAGGAGAGTGAGTTCCCCTGATGGTTTAATACAAACAGGACATGTCAACAGGTGAACAGTATAAGTGAGGAGAGTGTGTTCCCCTGATCGTATAATATACACAGGACATGATACCAGGTGAACAGTAGAAGTGAGGAGAGTGAGTTCCCCTGATTGTTTAATATACCCGGGACATGTCATCAGGTGAACAGTATAAGTGAGGAGAATGTGTTCCCCTGATGTTTTAATATACACGGGACATGTTACCAGGTGAACAGTATAAGTGAGTAGAGTGTGTTCCCCTGATGTTTTAATATACACGGGACGTGTTACCAGGTGAACATTATAAGTGAGGACAGTGTGTTCCCCTGATGGTATAATATACACGGGACATGTTACCAGCTGAACAGTATAAGTGAGGAGAGGGCTTTCCCCTGATGGTTTAATATACAAGGGACATGTTACCAGGTGAACAGTATAAGTGAGGAGAATGTGTTCCCCTGATGGTTTAATATACACGGGACATGTTACCAGGTGAACAGCAGAAGTGAGGATACTGTATTCCATTGATGGTTCAATATACACGGGACATGTTAGCTGGTGAACAGTATAAGTGAGGAGAATGTATTCCCCTGATGGTTTAATATACACGAGACATGTTACCAGGTGAACAGTATAAGTGAGGAGAGTGTGTTCCCCTGATGGTTTAATATACACGGGTCATGTTACCAGGTGAACAGTATAAGTGAGGAGAGTGTGTTCCCCTGATGGTATAATATACACGGGACATGTTACCAGCTGAACAGCATAAGTGAGGAGAGGGCTATCCCCTGATCGTTTAATATACACAGGACATGTTGGCAGGTGAACAGTATAAGTGAAGAGAGTGTGTTCCCCTGATGGGATAATATACACGGGACATGTTAGTAGGTGAACAGTATAAGTGAGGAGAATGTGTTCCCCTGACGGTTTAATATACACGGGACATGTTAGTAGGTGAACAGTATAAGTGAGGAGAATGTATTCCCCTGATGGTTTAATATACACAGGACATGTTACCAGGTGAACAGTATAAGTGAGGAGACTGTGTTCCCCTGATTGTTTAATATACACAGGACATGTTACCAGGTGAACAGTATAAGTGAGGAGAGTGTGTTCCCCTGATGGTTTAATATACACGGTACATGTTACCAGGTGAAAAGTATAAGTGAGGAGAATGTGTTCCCCTGATTGTTTAATATACACAGGACATGTTACCAGGTGAACAGCATAAGTGAGGAGAGTGTGTTCCCCTGATGGTTTAATATACACGGGACATGTTACCAGGTGAACAGTGTAAGTGAGGAGAGTGTGTTCCCCTGATGGTTTAACACGCACGGGACGTGTCACCAGGTGAAGAGTAGAAGTGAGGAGAGTGTCTTCCCCTGATGGTCTAATATACACGGGACATGTTACCAGGTGAACAGTATATGTGAAGAGAGTGTATTCCCCTGATGGTTTAATATACATGGGACATGTTACCAGGTGAACAGTATAAGTGAAGAGAGCCTGTTCCCCTGATTGCTTAATATATGTGGAACATGTTACAAGGTGACGAGTGTAAGTGAGGAGCGTGTGTTCCCCTCATTGTTTAATATACATGGCACATGTTAGCAGGTGAACAGTATCAGTGAGGAGAATGTGTTCCCCTGATGGTTTAATATACACGGGACATGTTACCAGGTGAACAGAAGAAGTGAGGAGAGTGTGTTCCCCTGATTGTTAAATATACACGGGACATGTTACCAGGTGAACAGTATAAGTGAGGAGAGTGTGTTCCCCAGATGGTTTAATATACACGGGACATGTTACCAGGTGAAGAGTATAAGTGAGGAGAGTGTGTTCCCCTGATGGTTTAATATACACGGGACTTATTACCAGGTGAACAGAATAAGTGAGGAGAGGGCTTTCCCCTGATGGTTTAATATACACGGGACATGTTACCAGGTGAACAGTATAAGTGAGGAGAGTGTGTTCCCCTGATGGTTTAATATACACGGGACATGTTACCAGGTGAACAGTATAAGTGAAGAGAGTGTGTTCCCCTGATTGTTTAATACACACGGGACATGTTGCCAGGTGAAGAGTATAAGCGAAGAGAGTGTGTTCCCCTGATGGTTTAATACACACGGGACATGTTACCAGGTAAACAGTGTAAGTGAGGAGAGTGAGTTCCCTTGATGGTTTCATACAAACAGGACATGTTACCAGGTGAACAGTGTAAGTGAGGAGAGTGAGTTCCCCTGATGGTTTAATACAAACAGGACATGTCAACAGGTGAACAGTATAAGTGAGGAGAGTGTGTTCCCCTGATGGTTTAATATACACAGGACATGATACCAGGTGAACAGTAGAAGTGAGGAGAGTGAGTTCCCCTGATTGTTTAATATACCCGGACATGTCATCAGGTGAACAGTATAAGTGAGGAGAGTGTGTTCCCCTGATGGTTTAATATACACGGGACATGTTACCAGGTGAACAGTATAAGTGAGTAGAGTGTGTTCCCCTGATGTTTTAATATACACGGGACATGTTACCAAGTGAACAGTATAAGTGAGGACAGTGTGTTCCCCTGATGGTATAATATACACGGGACATGTTACCAGCTGAACAGTATAAGTGAGGAGAGGGCTTTCCCCTGATGGTTTAATATACAAGGGACATGTTACCAGGTGAACAGTATAAGTGAGGAGAATGTGTTCCCCTGATGGTTTAATATACACGGGACATGTTACCAGGTGAACAGCAGAAGTGAGGATACTGTATTCCATTGATGGTTCAATATACACGGGACATGTTAGCTGGTGAACAGTATAAGTGAGGAGAATGTATTCCCCTGATGGTTTGATATACACGGGACATCTTACCAGGTGAACAGTATAAGTGAGGAGAGTGTGTTCCCCTGATGGTTTAATATACACGGGACATGTTACCAGGTGAACAGTATAAGTGAGGAGAGTGTGTTCCCCTGATGGTATAATATACACGGGACATGTTACCAGCTGAACAGCATAAGTGAGGAGAGGGCTATCCCCTGATCGTTTAATATACACGGGACATGTTGGCAGGTGAACAGTATAAGTGAAGAGAGTGTGTTCCCCTGATGGGATAATACACACGGGACAATTTATTCGGTGAATCAGTATAAGTGAGGAGAGTGTGTTCCCCTGACGGTTTAATATACACGGGACATGTTACCAGGTGAACAGTATCAGTGAGGAGAGTGTGTTCCCCTGATGGTTTAATATACACGGGACATGTTACCAGGTGAACAGTATAAGTGAGGAGACTGTGTTCCCCTGATTGTTTAATATACACAGGACATGTTACCAGGTGAACAGTATAAGTGAGGAGAGTGTGTTCCCCTGATGGTTTAATATACACGGTACATGTTACCAGGTGAAAAGTATAAGTGAGGAGAATGTGTTCCCCTGATGGTTTAATATACACGGGACATGATACCAGGTGAAAAGTATAAGTCAGGAGAGTGTGTCCCACCGGTTGTTTAATACTCACGGGACATGTTACCAGGTGAGCAGTATAAGTGAGGAGAGTGTGTTCCCCTGATGGTTTAATATACACGGGACATGTTACCAGGTGAACAGTATAAGTGAAGAGAGCCTGTTCCCCTGATTGCTTAATATATGTGGAACATGTTACAAGGTGACGAGTGTAAGTGAGGAGAGTGTGTTCCCCTGATGGTTTAATATACATGGGACATGTTACCAGGTGAACAGTATAAGTGAAGAGAGCCTGTTCCCCTGATTGCTTAATATATGTGGAACATGTTACAAGGTGACGAGTGTAAGTGAGGAGAGTGTGTTCCCCTGATGGTTTAATATACACGGGACATGTTACCAGGTGAACAGTATAAGTGAGGGGAGTGTGTTCCCCTGATGGTTTAATATACACGGGACATGTTACCAGGTGAACAGTATAAGTGAGGAGTGTGTGTTCCCCTGATGGTTTAACAGGCAGGGGACATGTTACCAGGTGAACAGTATAAGTGAGGAGAGTGTGTTCCCCTGATGGTTTAATATAAACGGGACATGTTAGCAGGTGAACAGTATAAGTGAGGAGAGTGTGTTCCCCTGATGGTTTAATATACACGGGACATGTTAGCAGGTGAACACTATAAGTGAGGAGAATGTATTCCCCTGATGGTTTAATATAGACGGGACATGTTAGCAGGTCAACAGTAGAAGTGAGGAGTGTGTGTTCCCCTGATGGTTTAATATACACGGGACATGTTTGCAGGTGAACAGTATAAGTGAGGAGAATGTATTCCTCTGATGGTTTAATATACACGGGACATGTTACCAGGTGAACAGTATAAGTGTGGAGACTGTGTTCCCCTGATGGTTTAATATACACGGAACATGTTACCAGGTGAACAGTATAAGTGAGGAGAATGTGTTCCCCTGATGGTTTAATATACACGGGACATGTTACCAGGTGAAAAGTAAAAGTTAGGAGAGTGTGTTCCCCTGAATGTTTAATACTCACGGGACATGTTACCAGGTGAGCAGTATAAGTGAGGAGAGTGTGTTCCCCTGATGGTTTAACACGCACGGGACGTGTCACCAGGTGAACAGTAGAAGTGAGGAGAGTGTGTTCCCCTGATGGTCAAATATACACGGGACATGTTTCCAGGTGAACATATCTGTGAAGAGAGTGTGTTCCCCTGATGGTTTAATATACATGGGACATGTTACCAGGTGAACAGTATAAGTGAAGAGAGCCTGTTCCCCTGATTGCTTAATATACGTGGGACATGTTACAAGGTGACGAGTATAAGTGAGGAGAGTGTGTTCCCCTCATTGTTTAATATACACGGGACATGTTAGCAGGTGAACAGTATCAGTGAGGAGAATGTGTTCCCCTGATGGTTTAATATACACGGGACGTGTCACCAGGTGAAGAGTAGAAGTGAGGAGAGTGTGTTCCCCTGATGGTCTAATATACACGGGACATGTTACCAGGTGAACATTATATGTGAAGAGAGTGTGTTCCCCTGATGGTTTAATATACATTGGACATGTTACCAGGTGAACAGTATAAGTGAAGAGAGCCTGTTCCCCTGATTGCTTAATATACGTGGGACATGTTACAAGGTGACGAGTATATTTGAGGAGAGTGTGTTCCCCTCATTGTTTAATATACACAGGACATGTTAGCAGCTCAACAGTATAAGTGAGGAGAATGTCTTCCCCTGATGGTTTAATATACACGGGACATGTTACCAGGTGAACGGTATAAGTGAGGAGATTGTGTTCCCCTCATTGTTTAATATACACGGGACATGTTAGCAGGTGAACAGTATCAGTGAGGAGAATGTGTACCCTGATGGTTTAATATACACGGGACATGTTACCAGGTGAACAGTATAAGTGAGGAGAGTGTGTTCCCCTGATTGTTAAATATACACGGGACATGTTACCAGATGAACAGGATAAGTAAAGAGAGTGTGTTCCCCAGATGGTTTAATATACACGGGACATGTTACCATGTGATCAGTATAAGTGAGTAGAGTGTGTTCCCCTGATGCTTTAATATACACGGGACCTATTACCAGGTGAACAGAATAAGTGAGGAGAGGGCTTTCCCCTAATGGTTTAATATACACGGGACATGTTACCAGGTGAACAGTATAAGTGAGGAGAGTGTGTTCCCCTGATGGTTTAATATACACGGGACATGTTACCAGGTGAACAGTATAAGTGATGAGACTGTATTCCCCTGATGGTTCAATATACACGGGACATGTTAGCGGGTGAACAGTATAAGTGAGGAGAATGTGTTCCCCTCATGGTTTAATATACATGGGACATGTTACCAGGTGAACAGTATAAGTGAGGAGAGTGTGTTCCCCTGATGGTTTAATACACCCGTGACATGTTACCAGGTGAACATTATAAGTGAGGAGAGTGTGATCCAATGATTGTTTAATATAGACGGGACATGTTACCAGGTGAACAGTATAAGTGAGGAGAGTGTGTTCCCCTGATGGTTTAATATACACGGGACATGTTACCAGGTGAACAGTATAAGTGAGGAGAGTGCTTTCCCCTGATGTTTTAATATACATGGGACATGTTACCAGGTGAACAGTATAAGTGAGGACAGTGTGTTCCCCTGATGGTATAATATACACGGGACATGTTACCAGCTGAACAGTATAAGTGAGGAGAGGGCTTTCCCCTGATGGTTTAATACACAAGGGACATGTTACCAGGTGAACAGTATAAGTGAGGAGAATGTGTTCCCCTGATGGTTTAATATACACGGGACATGTTACCAGGTGAACAGTATAAGTGAGGAGAGTGTGTTCCCCTGATGGTTTACGATACACGGGACATGTTACCAGGTGAACAGTATAAGTGAGGAGAATGTGTTCCCCTAATGGTTTAATATACACGGGACATGTTACCAGGTGAACAGTATAAGTGAGGAGAATGTGTTCCTCTGATGGTTTAATACACACGGGACATGTTACCAGGTGAACAGTATAAGTGAGGAGAGTGTGTTCCCCTGATTGTTTAATATACACTGGACATGTTAGCTGGTGAACAGTATAAGTGAGGAGAATTTATTCCCCTGATGGTTTAATATACCCGGGACATGTCATCAGGTGAACAGTATAAGTGAGGAGAGTGTGTTCCCTGATGGTTTAATATACACAGGACATGTTACCAGGTGAACAGTATAAGTGAGGAGAGTGAGTTCCCCTGATTGTTTAATAGACCCGGGACATGTCATCAGGTGAACAGTATAAGTGAGGAGAGTGTGTTCCCCTGATGGTTTAATATACATGGGACTTGTTACCAGGTGAACAGTATAAGAGAAGAGAGCCTTTTCTCCTGATTGCTTAATATACATGGGACATGTTACAAGGTGACGAGCATAAGTGAGGAGAGTGAGTTCCCCTTATTGTTTAATATACCCGGGACATGTCATCAGGTGAACAGTATAAGTGAGGAGAGTGTTTTCCCCTGATGGTTTAATATACGCGGGACATTTTAGCAGGTGAACAGTATAAGTGAGGAGAGTGTGTTCCCCTGATGACTTAATATACACGGGACATGTCAGCAGGTGAACAGTATAAGTGAGGAGAATGTATTCCCCTGATGGTTTAATATACACAGGACATGTTACCAGGTGAACAGTATAAGTGAGGAGACTGTTTTCCCCTGATGGTTTAATATACACAGGACATTTTACCAGGTGAACAGTATAAGTGAGGAGAATGTGTTCCGCTGATGGTTTAATATACACGGGACATGTTACCAGGAGAAAAGTATAAGTCAGGAGAGTGTGTTCCGCTGATTGTTTAATACTCACGGGACATGTTACCAGGTGAGCAGTATAAGTGAGGAGAGTGTGTTCCCCTGATGGTTTAACACGCACGGGACGTGTCACCAGGTGAAGAGCAGAAGTGAGGAGAGTGTGTTCCCCTGATGGTCTAATATACACGGGACATGTTACCAGGTGAACAGTATATGTGAAGACAGTGTGTTCCCCTGATGGTTTAATATACACGGGACATGTTACCAGGTGAACAGTATAAGTGAGGAGAGTGTGTTCCCCAGATAGTTTAATATACACGGGACATGTTACCAGGTGAACAGTATAAGTGAGGAGAGTGTGTTCCCCTGTTGGTTTAATATGCACGGGACATGTTACCATGTGAACAGTATAAGTGATGAGACTGTATTCCCCTGATGGTTCAATATACACGGGACATGTTAGCAGGTGAACATTATAAGTGAGGAGAATGTGTTCCCCTCATGGTTTAATATACATGGGACATGTTACCAGGTGAACAGTATAAGTGAGGAGAGTGTGTTCCCCTGATGGTTTAACATGCACGGGACATGTTACCAGGTCAACAGTATAAGTGAGGAGAGTGTGTTCCCCTGATGGTTTAATACACCCTGGACATGTTACCAGGTGAACAGTATAAGTGAGGAGAGTGTGTTCCCCTGATGGTTTAATACACACGGGACATGTTGCCAGTTGAACTGTATAAGTGAGGAGATTGTGTTCCCCTGATTGTTTAATGCTGACGGGACATGTCACCATGTGAACAGAATAAGTGAGGAGAGTGTGTTCCACAGATGGTTTAATACTGACGGGACATGTTACCAGATGAACAGTATAAGTGAGGAGAGTGTGTTCCCCTGATGGTATAATTTTCACGGGACATGTTACCAGGTGAACAGTAGAAGTGAAGAGAGTGTGTTCCCCTGATTGTTTAATAAACACGCGACATGTTGCCAGGTGAAGAGTATAAGTGAAGAGAGTGTGTTCCCCTGATGGTTTAATACACACGGGACATGTTACCAGGTAAACAGTGTAAGTGAGGAGAGTGAGTTCCCCTGATGGTTTAATACAAACAGGACATGTTACCAGGTGAACAGTGTAAGTGAGGAGAGTGAGTTCCCCTGATGGTTTAAACAAACAGGACATGTCAACAGGTGAACAGTATAAGTGAGGAGATTGAGTTCCCCTGATGGTTTAATATGCACAGGACATGATACCAGGTGAACAGTATAAGTGAGGAGAGTGAGTTCCCCTGATTGTTTAATATACCCGGGACATGTCACCAGGTGAACAGTATAAGTGAGGAGAGTGTGTTCCCCTGAAGGTATAATATACATGGGACACGTTACCAGGTGAGCAGTATAAGTGAGGAGAGGCTTACCCATGATGGTTTAATATGCACGGGACATGTTACCTGGTGAACAGTATAAGTGAGGAGAGTGCTTTCCCCTGATGGTTTAATATACACGGGACATGTTACCAGGTGAACAGTATAAGTGAGGACAGTGTGTTCCCCTGATGGTATAATACACACGGGACATGTTACCAGGTGAACAGTATAAGTGAGGAGAGTGCTTTCCCCTGATGGTTTAATATACACGGGACATGTTACCAGGTGAACAGTATAAGTGAGGACAGTGTGTTCCCCTGATGGTATAATATACACGGGACATGTTACCAGCTGAACAGTATAAGTGAGGAGAGGGCTTTCCCCTGATGGTTTAATATACACGGGACATGTTGCCAGGTGAAGAGTATAAGTGAAGAGAGTGTGTTCCCCTGATGGTTTAATACACACGGGACATGTTACCAGGTAAACAGTGTTAGTGAGGAGAGTGTGCTCCACTGATAGTTTAATATACACGCGACATGTTCCCAGGTGAACAGTGTAATGGAGGAGACTGTATTCCCCTCATGGTTCAATATACACGGGACATGTTAGCAGGTGAACAGTACAAGTGAGGAGAATGTGTTCCCCTGATGGTTTAATATACACGGGACATGTTCTCAGGTGAACAGTGTAAGTGAGGAGACTGTATTCCCCTCATGGTTCAATATACACGGGACATGTTAGCAGGTGAACAGTATAAGTGAGGAGAGTGTGTTCCCCTGATGGTTTACTATACACGGGACATGTTACCAGGTGATCAGTATAAGTGAGGAGAGTGTGTTCCCCTGATGGTTTAATATACACGGGACATGTTGCCAGGTGAAGAGTGTAAGTGTGGAGAGTGAGTTCCCATGATGGTTTAACAGGCAGTGGACATGTTACCAGGTGAACAGTAGAAGTGAGGAGAGTGTGTTCCCCTGATGGTTTAATATACACGGGACATGTTACCAGGTAAACAGTGTAAGTGAGGAGTGTGAGTTCCCCTGATGGTTTAATACAAACAGGACATGTTACCAGGTTAACAGTGTATGTGAGGAGAGTGAGTTCCCCTGATGGTTTAATACAAACAGGACATGTCAACAGGTGAACAGTATAAGTGAGGAGAGTCTGTTCCCCTGATGGTTTAATATACACAGGACATGTCACCAGGTGAACAGTATAAGTGAGGAGAGTGTGTTCCCCTGATGGTTTAATATACACGGGACATGTTACAAGGTGAACAGTATAAGTGAGGAGAGTGTGTTCCCCTGATTGTTTAATACACACGGGACATGTCACCAGGTGAACAGTATAAGTGAGGAGAGTGAGTTCCCCTGATTGTTTAATACACACAGGACATGTTACCAGGTGAACAGTATAAGTGAGGAGAGAGTGTTCCCCTGATGGTTTAACACGCACGGGACATGTTACCAGGTGAACAGTATAAGTGAGGAGAGTGTGTTCCCCTCATGGTTTAACACGCACGGGACATGTTACCAGGTGAACAGTATAAGTGAGGAGAGAGTGTTCCCCTGATGGTTTAACACGCACGGGACATGTTACCAGGTGAACAGTATAAGTGAGGAGAGTGTGTTCCCCTGATGGTTTAACACGCACGGGACATGTACCCAGGTGAACAGTATAAGTGAGGAGAGTGTGTTCCCCTGATGGTTTAATATACACAATACATGATACCAGGTGAACAGTATAAGTGAGGAGAGAGCATTCCCCTCATGGTTTAACACGCACGGGAAATGTTACCAGGTGAACATTATAAGTGAGGAGAGTGTGTTCCCCTGATTGTTTAATACACACAGGACATGTTACCAGGTGAACAGTATAAGTGAGGAGAGTGTGTTCCCCTGATGGTTTAATATACACAGGACATGTTACCAGGTGAACAGTATAAGTGAGGAGAGTGTGTTTCCCGGATGGTTTAATATACACGGGACATGATACCAGGTGAACAGTATAAGTGAGGAGAGTGTGTTCCCCTGATGGTTTAACACGCACGGGACATGATACCAGGTGAACAGTATAAGTGAGGAGAGTGTGTGCCACTGATGGTTTAATATACACAGGACATGAAACCAGGTGAACAGTATAAGTGAGGAGAGTGTGTTCCCCTGATGGTTTAACACGCACGGGACATGTTACCAGGTGAACAGTATAAGTGAGGAGAGTGTGTTCCCCTGATGGTTTAATATACATGGGACATGTTGCCAGGTGAACAGTAGAAGTGAGGAGAGTGTGTTCCCCTGTTGGTTTAATATACACGGGACATGTCAAGAGATGAACAGTATAAGTGAGGAGAGTGAGTTCCCCTGATTGTCTAATACACACAGGACATGCTACCAGGTGAACAGTATAAGTGAAAAGAGAGCGTTCCCCTGATGGTTTAATATACACGGGACATGTTACCAGGTGAACAGTATAAGTGAGGAGAGTGTGTTCCCCTGATGGTTTAATATACACGGGACATGATACCAGGTGAACAGTAGAAGTGAGGAGAGTGAGTTCCCCTGATTGTTTAATACACACGGGACATTTAACCAAGTGAACAGTATAAGTGAGGAGAGTGTGTTCCCCTGATTGTTTAATACGCACTGGACATGTTACCAGGTGAACAGTATAAGTGAGCAGAGTGTGTTCCCCTGATGGTTTAATATACACGGGACATGATACCACGTGAACAGTAGAAGTGAGGAGAACGTGTTCCCCTGATGGTTTAATATGCACGGGACATGTTACCAGGTGAAAAGTATAAGTGAGGAGAGTGTGTTCCCCTGATTGTTTAATTCTCACGGGACATGTTACTAGGTGAGCAGTATAAGAGAGGACAGTGTGTTCCCCTGATGGTTTAACACGCACGGGACGTGTCACCAGGTGAAGAGTAGAAGTGAGGAGAATGTGTTCCCCTGATGGTTTAACAGGCAGGGGACATGTTACCAGGTGAACAGTAGAAGTGAGGAGAGTGTGTTCCCCTGATGGTTTAACAGGCAGGGGACATGTTACCAGGTGAACAGTAGAAGTGAGGAGAGTGTGTTCCCCTGATGGTTTAACACGCACGGGACATGTAACCAGGTGAACAGTATAAGTGAGGACAGTGTGTTCCCCTGATGGTTTAATATACACAATACATGATACCAGGTGAACAGTATAAGTGAGGAGAGTGTGTTCCCCTCATGGTTTAACACGCACGGGACATGTTACCAGGTGAACAGTATAAGTGAGGAGAGTGTGTTCCCCTGATGGTTTAATATACACAGGACATGATACCAGGTGAACAGTATAAGTGAGGAGATTGTGTTCCCCTGATTGTTTAATATACCCGGGACATGTTACCAGGTGAACAGTAGAAGTGAGGAGAGTGTGTTCCCCTGATGGTTTAACACGCACGGGACATGTTAACAGGTGAACAGTATAAGTGAGGAGAGTGTGTTCCCCTCATGGTTTAACACGCACGGGAAATGTTACCAGGTGAACAGTATAAGTGAGGGGAGTGTGTTCCCCTGATGGTTTAACACGCACGGGACATGTTACCAGGTGAACAGTATAAGTGAGGAGAGTGTGTTCCCCTGATGGTTTAATATACACAGGACATGTTACCAGGTGAACAGTATAAGTGAGGAGAGTGTGTTCCCCTGATGGTTTAATATACACAGGACATGATACCAGGTGAACAGTATAAGTGAGGAGAGTGTGTTCCCCTGATGGTTTAACACACACGGGACATGATACCAGGTGAACAGTATAAGTGAGGAGAGTGTGTTCCCCTGATGGTTTAATATACACAGGACATGATACCAGGTGAACAGTATAAGTGAGGAGAGTGTGTTCCCCTGATGGTTTAACACGCACGGGACATGTTACCAGGTGAACAGTATAAGTGAGGAGACTGTGTTCCCCTGATGGTTTAATATACGCGGGACATGTTACCAGGTGAACAGTAGATGTGAGGAGAGTGTGTTCCCCTGATGGTTTAATATACACGGGACATGTCAACAGATGAACAGTATAAGTGAGGAGAGTGTGTTCCCCTGATGGTTTAATATACACGGGACATGTCAACAGATGAACAGTATAAGTGAGGAGAGTGAGTTCCCCTGATTGTTTAATACACACAGGACATGCTACCAGGTGAACAGTATAAATGATAAGAGAGTGTTCCCCTGATGGTTTAATATACACGGGACATGTTACCAGGTGAACAGTATAAGTCAGGAGAGTGAGTTCCCCTGATTGTTTAATACACACGGGACATTTAACCAAGTGAACAGTATAAGTGAGGAGAGTGTGTTCCCCTGATTCTTTAATACGCACTGGACATGTTACCAGGTGAACAGTATAAGTGAGGAGAGTGTGTTCCCCTGATGGTTTAATATACACGGGACATGATACCAGGTGAACAGTATAAGTGAGGAGAACGTGTTCCCCTGATGGTTTAATATGCACGGGACATGTTACCAGGTGAAAAGTATAAGTGTGGAGAGTGTGTTCCCCTGATTGTTTAATTCTCACGGGACATGTTACCAGGTGAGCAGTATAAGAGAGGACAGTGTGTTCCCCTGATGGTTGAATATACACGGGACATGTAACCAAGTGAACAGTATAAGTGAGGAGAGTGTGTTCCCCTGATGGTTTAATATACACAGGACATGTTACCAGGTGAACAGTATAAGTGAGGAGAGTTTGTTCCTCTGATGGTTTAATATACACAGGACATGTTACCAGGTGAACAGTATAAGTGAGGAGAGTGTGTTCCACTTATGGTTTAATATACACGGGACATGTCACCAGGTGAACAGTATAAGTGAGGAGAGTGTGTTCCCCTGATTGTTTAACACGCACGGGACATGTTACCAGGTGAACAGCATCAGTGAGGAGAATGTGTTTCCCTGATGGTTTAATATACATGGGCCATGTTACCAGGTGAACAGTAGAAATGAAGAGTGCCTGTTCCCCTGATTGTTTAATATACATGGGACATGTTACCATGTGAACAGTTTAATTGAGGAGAGTGTGTTCCCCTAATGGTTTAATACGCACGGGACATGTTACCAGGTGAACAGTATAAGTGAGGAGAGTGAGTTCCCCTGATTGTTTAATATACATGGGCCATGTTACCAGGTGAACAGTATAAGTGAGGAGAGTGTGTTCCCCTGATGGTTTAATATACATGGGCCATGTTACCAGGTGAACAGTAGAAATGAAGAGTGCGTGTTCCCCTGATTGTTTACTATACATGGGACATGTTACCATGTGAACAGTTTAATTGAGGAGAGTGTGTTCCCCTCATGGTTTAACACGCATGGGACATGTTACCAGGTGAACAGTAAAAGTGAGGAGAGTGTGTACCCCTGATGGTTTAATATACACAGGACAGATACCAGGTGAACAGTATAAGTGAGTAGAGTGAGTTCCCCTGATTGTTTAATATACCCTGGACATGTTACCAGGTGAACAGTATAAGTGAGGAGAGTGTGTTCCCCTGATTGTTTAATATACCCGGGACATGTTACCAGGTGAACAGTAGAAGTGAGGAGAGTGTGTTCCCCTGAAGGTTTAATACACACGGGACATGTTACCAGATGAACAGTATAAGTGAGGAGAGAGTGTTCCCCTGATGGTTTAATATACACGGGACATGTCATCAGGTGAACAGTATAAGTGAGAAGAGTGTGTTCCCCTGATGGTTTAATATACACGGGACATGTCATCAGGTGAACAGTATAAGTGAGGAGAGTGTGTTCCCCTGATGGTTTAATATACACAGGACATGTTATCAGGTGAACAGTATAAGTGAGGAGAGAGTGTTCCCCTGATTGTTTAACACGCACGGGACATGTTACCAGGTGAACAGTATAAGTGAGGAGAGTGTGTTCCCCTGATTGTTTAACACGCACGGGACATGTTACCAGGTGAACAGTATAAGTGAGGAGTGTGTGTTCCCCTGTTGGTTTCATACTGACGAGACATTTCCCCAGGTGAACATTATAAGTGAGGAGAGTGTGATCCCCTGATGGTTTAATACGCACGGGACATGTTACCAGATGAACAGTATAAGTGAGGAGAGTGTGTTCCCCTGATGCTTTAATACAAACAGGACATGTCATCAGGTGAACAGTATAAGTGAGGAGAGAGTGTTCCCCTCATGGTTTAACACACACGGGACATGTTACCAGGTGAACAGTATAAGTGAGGAGAGTGTGTTCCCCTGATGGTTTAATATACACAGGACATGATACCAGGTGAACAGTATAAGTGAGGAGATTGTGTTCCCCTCATGGTTTAACACGCACGGGAAATGTTACCAGGTGAACAGTATAAGTGAGGGGAGTGTGTTCCCCTGATGGTTTAACACGCACGGGACATGTTACCAGGTGAACAGTATAAGTGAGGGGAGTGTGTTCCCCTGATGGTTTAACACGCACGGGACATGTTACCAGGTGAACAGTATAAGTGAGGAGAGTGTGTTCCCCTGATGGTTTAATATACACAGGACATGATACCAGGTGAACAGTATAAGTGAGGAGAGAGTGTTCCCCTCATGGTTTAACACGCACGGGAAATGTTACCAGGTGAACAGTATAAGTGAGGGGAGTGTGTTCCCCTGATGGTTTAACACGCACGGGACATGTTACCAGGTGAACAGTATAAATGAGGAGAGTGTGTTCCCCTGATGGTTTAATATACACAGGACATGTTACCAGGTGAACAGTATAAGTGAGGAGAGTGTGTTCCCCTGATGGTTTAATATACACAGGACATGTTACCAGGTGAACAGTATAAGTGAGGAGAGTGTGTTCCACTTATGGTTTAATATACACGGGACATGTCACCAGGTGAACAGTATAAGTGAGGAGAGTGTGTTCCCCTGATTGTTTAACACGCACGGGACATGTTACCAGGTGAACAGCATCAGTGAGGAGAATGTGTTTCCCTGATGGTTTAATATACATGGGCCATGTTACCAGGTGAACAGTAGAAATGAAGAGTGCCTGTTCCCCTGATTGTTTAATATACATGGGACATGTTACCATGTGAACAGTTTAATTGAGGAGAGTGTGTTCCCCTAATGGTTTAATACGCACGGGACATGTTACCAGGTGAACAGTATAAGTGAGGAGAGTGAGTTCCCCTGATTGTTTAATATACATGGGCCATGTTACCAGGTGAACAGTATAAGTGAGGAGAGTGTGTTCCCCTGATGGTTTAATATACATGGGCCATGTTACCAGGTGAACAGTAGAAATGAAGAGTGCGTGTTCCCCTGATTGTTTAATATACATGGGACATGTTACCATGTGAACAGTTTAATTGAGGAGAGTGTGTTCCCCTCATGGTTTAACACGCATGGGACATGTTACCAGGTGAACAGTAAAAGTGAGGAGAGTGTGTACCCCTGATGGTTTAATATACACAGGACAGATACCAGGTGAACAGTATAAGTGAGTAGAGTGAGTTCCCCTGATTGTTTAATATACCCGGGACATGTTACCAGGTGAACAGTATAAGTGAGGAGAGTGTGTTCCCCTGATTGTTTAATATACCCGGGACATGTTACCAGGTGAACAGTAGAAGTGAGGAGAGTGTGTTCCCCTGATGGTTTAATACACACGGGACATGTTACCAGATGAACAGTCTAAGTGAGGAGAGAGTGTTCCCCTGATGGTTTAATATACACGGGACATGTCATCAGGTGAACAGTATAAGTGAGGAGAGTGTGTTCCCCTGATGGTTTAATATACACGGGACATGTCATCAGGTGAACAGTATAAGTGAGGAGAGTGTGTTCCCCTGATGGTTTAATATACACAGGACATGTTATCAGGTGAACAGTATAAGTGAGGAGAGAGTGTTCCCCTGATTGTTTAACACGCACGGGACATGTTACCAGGTGATCAGTATAAGTGAGGAGAGTGTGTTCCCCTGATTGTTTAACACGCACGGGACATGTTACCAGGTGAACAGTATAAGTGAGGAGAGTGTGTTCCCCTGTTGGTTTCATACTGACGAGACATTTCCCCAGGTGAACATTATAAGTGAGGAGAGTGTGATCCCCTGATGGTTTAATACGCACGGGACATGTTACCAGATGAACAGTATAAGTGAGGAGAGTGTGTTCCCCTGATGCTTTAATACAAACAGGACATGTCATCAGGTGAACAGTATAAGTGAGGAGAGAGTGTTCCCCTCATGGTTTAACACACACGGGACATGTTACCAGGTGAACAGTATAAGTGAGGAGAGTGTGTTCCCCTGATGGTTTAATATACACAGGGCATGATACCAGGTGAACAGTATAAGTGAGGAGATTGTGTTCCCCTCATGGTTTAACACGCACGGGAAATGTTACCAGGTGAACAGTATAAGTGAGGGGAGTGTGTTCCCCTGATGGTTTAACACGCACGGGACATGTTACCAGGTGAACAGTATAAGTGAGGGGAGTGTGTTCCCCTGATGGTTTAACACGCACGGGACATGTTACCAGGTGAACAGTATAAGTGAGGAGAGTGTGTTCCCCTGATGGTTTAATATACACAGGACATGTTACCAGGTGAACAGTATAAGTGAGGAGAGTGTGTTCCCCTGATGGTTTAATATACACAGGACATGATACCAGGTGAACAGGATAAGTGAGGAGAGTGTGTTCCCCTGATGGTTTAACACGCACGGGACATGATACCAGGTGAACAGTATAAGTGAGGAGAGTGTGTTCCCCTGATGGTTTAATAAACACAGGACATGATACCAGGTGAACAGTATAAGTGAGGAGAGTGTGTTCCCCTGATGGTTTAACACGCACAGGACATGTTACCAGGTGAACAGTATAAGTGAGGAGACTGTGTTCCCCTGATGGTTTAATATACACACGACATGTTACCAGGTGAACAGTAGATGTGAGGAGAGTGTGTTCCCCTGATGGTTTAATACTGTCGGGACATTTCCCCCGGTGAACAGTATAAGTGAGAAGAATGTGTTCCCCTGTTTGTTTAATACACACGGGACATGTTACCATGTGAACAGTATAAGTGAGGAGAATGTGTTCCCCTGTTGGTTTAATACGCACGGGACATGTTACCAGGTGAACAGTATAAGTGAGGAGAGTGTGTTCCCCTGATGGTTTAATATACACGGGACATGACACCAGGTGAACAGTATAAGTGAGGAGAACGTGTTCCCCTGATGGTTTAATATGCACGGGACATGTTACCAGGTGAACAGTATAAGTGAGGAGAGTGTGTTCCCCTGATGGTTTAACACGCATGTGACGTGTCACCAGGTGAAGAGTAGAAGTGAAGAGAGTGTGTTCCACTGATTGTTTAATATACACGGGACATGTTACCAAGTGAACAGTATAAGTGAGGAGAGTGTGTTCCACTGATGGTTTAATATACACGGGACATGTCACCAGGTGAACAGTATAAGTGAGGAGAGTGTGTTCCCCTGATTGTTTAACACGCACGGGACATGTTACCAGGTGAACAGCATAAGTGAGGAGAATGTGTTTCCCTGATGGTTTAATATACATGGGCCATGTTACCAGGTGAACAGTAGAAATGAAGAGAGCGTGTTCCCCTGATTGTTTAATATACATGGGACATGTTACCATGTGAACAGTTTAATTGAGGAGAGTGTGTTCCCCTCATGGTTTAACACGCATGGGACATGTTACCAGGTGAACAGTAAAAGTGAGGAGAGTGTGTACCCCTGATGGTTTAATATACACAGGACAGATACCAGGTGAACAGTATAAGTGAGGAGAGTGTGTTCCCCTGATTGTTTAATGCACAGTTGACATGTTACCAGGTGAACCGTATAAGTGAGGAGAGTGTGTTCCCCTGATGGTTTAATATACACGGGACATGTTACCAGGTGAACAGTAGAAGTGAGGAGAGTGAGTTCCCCTGATGCTTTAATACAGTCAGGACATGTCAACAGATGAACAGGATAAGTGAGGAGAATGTGTTCCCCTGATGGTTTAATACTGACGGGACTTATTACCAGGTGAACAGTTTAAGGGAGGAGAGTGTGTTCCCCTGATGGTTTAATACGCACGGGATATGTGAACAGGTGAACAGTATAAGTGAGGAGTGTGTGTTCCCCTGATTGTTTAATACGAACAGGACATTTCCCCAGGTGAACATTTTAAGGGTGGAGAGTGTGTTCCCCTGATGGTTTAATACGCACGGGACATGTACCCAACTGAACAGTATAAGTGAGGAGAGAGTGTTCCCCTGATTGTTTAATACACATGGGACATGTACCCAACTGAACAGTATAAGTGAGGAGAGTGTGTTCCCCTGGTTGTTTAATACACACAGGACATGTTACCAGGTGAACAGTATAAGTGAGGAGAGTGAGTTCCCCTGATAGTTTAATATACACGGGACATGATACCAGGTGAACAGTATAAGTGAGGAGAGAGTGTTCCCCTGATGGTTTAATATGCACGGGACATGTTACCAGGTGAAAAGTATAAGTGAGGAGAGTGTGTTCCCCTGATGGTTTGATACTGTCGGGACATTTCCCCAGGTGAACAGTATAAGTGAGGAGAGTGAGTTCCCCTGATAGTTTAATATACACGGGACATGATACCAGGTGAACAGTATAAGTGAGGAGAGAGTGTTCCCCTGATTGTTTAACACGCACGGGACATGTTACCAGGTGAACAGTATAAGTGAGGAGAATGTGTTCCCCTGATGGTTTAATATGCACGGGACATGTTACCAGGTGAAAAGTATACGTGAGGAGAGTGTGTTCCCCTGATTGTTTAATTCTCACGGGACATGTTACCAGGTGAAGAGTAGAAGTGAGGAGAGTGTGTTCCCCTGATGGTCTAATATACACGTGACATGTTACCAGGTGAACAGCATAAGTGAGGAGAGAGTGTTCCCCTGATTGTTTAATATACACAGGACATGTTACCAGGTGAGCAGTATAAGAGAGGAGAGTGTGTTCCCCTGATGGTTTAACACGCACGGGACGTGTCACCAGGTGAAGAGTAGAAGTGAGGAGAGTGTGTTCCCCTGATGGTCTAATATACACGTGACATGTTACCAGGTGAACAGTATATGTGAAGAGAGTGGGTTCCCCTGATTGTTTAATACGCAATGGACATGTTACCAGGTGAACAGCATAAGTGAGGAGAGAGTGTTCCCCTGATTGTTTAATATACACAGGACATGTTACCAAGTGAACAGTATAAGTGAGGAGCGTGTGTTCCCCTGATGGTTTAATACGCACGGGACATGTCACCAGGTGAACAGTATAAGTGAGGAGCGTGTGTTCCCCTGATGGTTTAATACGCACGGGACATGTCACCAGGTGAACAGTATAAGTGAGGAGAGTGTGTTCCCCTGATGGTTTAATACGCACGGGACATGTCACCAGGTGAACAGTATAAGTGAGGAGCGTGTGTTCCCCTGATGGTTTAATATACATGGGACATGATACCAGGTGAACAGTATAAGTGAGGAGAGTGTGTTCCCCTGATGGTTTAATACGCACGGGACATGTCACCACGTGAACAGTATAAGTGAGGAGAGTGTTTTCCCCTGATGGTTTAATATACACGGGACATGTTACCAGGTGAACAGTATAAGTGAGGAGAGTGTGTTCCCCTGATGGTTTGATACTGTCGGGACATGTTACCAGGTGAACAGTATAAGTGAGGAGAGTGTGTTCCCCTGATGGTTTAATACACACGGGATATGTTACCAGGTGAAAAGTATAAGTGAGGAGAATGTGTTCCCTTGATGGTTTAAAACACACGAGATGTCAACAGGTAAACAGTATAAGTGAGGAGAGTGTGTTCCCCTGATCGTTTAATACTGACGGGACATTTCCCCAGGTGAACAGTATAAGTGAGGAGAGTGTGTTCCCCTGATGGTTTAATATACACAGTACATGATACCAGGAGAACAGCATAAGTGAGGAGAGTGTGTTCCCCTGATTGTTTAATATACACAGGACATGTTACCAGGTGAAATGTATAAGTGAGGAGAGTGTGTTCCCCTGATTGTTTAATACTGACGGGACATTTCCCCAGGTGAACAGTATAAGTGAGGAGAGTGTGTTCCCCTGATGGTTTAATATACACAGTACATGATACCAGGAGAACAGCATAAGTGAGGAGAGTGTGTTCCCCTGATTGTTTAATATACACAGGACATGTTACCAGGTGAAATGTATAAGTGAAGAGAGTGTGTTCCCCTGATGGTTTAATATACACAGGACATGTTACCAGGTGAAATGTATAAGTGAGGAGAGTGTGTTCCCCTGATTGTTTAATACTGACGGGACATTTCCCCAGGTGAACAGTATAAGTGAGGAGAGTGTGTTCCCCTGATCGTTTAATACTAACGGGACATTTCCCCAGGTGAACAGTATAAGTGAGGAGAGTGTGTTCCCCTGATGGTTTAATATACACGGGACATGATACCAGGTGAACTGTATAAGTGAGGAGAATGTGTTCCCCTGATGGTGTAAAATACACGGGACATGTTACCAGGTGAAATGTATAAGTGAGGAGACTGTGTTCCCCTGATTGTTTAATACTCCCGGGACATGTTACCAGGTGAGCAGTATAAGTGAGGTGATTGTGTTCCACAGATGGTTTAATACTGACGGGACATGTTACCAGATGAACAGTATAAGTGAGGAGAGTGTGTTCCACAGATGGTTTAATACTGACGGGACATGTTACCAGATGAACAGTATAAGTGAGGAGAGTGTGTTCCCCTGATGGTTTAAAACACATGAGATGTCAACAGGTAAACAGTATAAGTGAGAAGAGTGTGTTCCCCTGATGGTTTAATATACACAGGACATGTTACCAGGTGAAATGTATAAGTGAGGAGAGTGTGTTCCCCTGATTGTTTAATACTGACGGGTCATTTCCCCAGGTGAACAGTATAAGTGAGGAGAGTGTGTTCCCCTGATCGTTTAATACTGACGGGACTTTTCCCCAGGTGAACAGTATAAGTGAGGAGAGTGTGTTCCCCTGATGGTCTAATATGCACGGGACATGTTACAACGAGAACAGTGTATGTGAAGAGAGTGTGTTCCCCTGATGGTTTAATATACACGGGACATGATACCAGGTGAACTGTATAAGTGAGGAGAATGTGTTCCCCTGATGGTTTAAAATACACGGGACATGTTACCAGGTGAAATGTATAAGTGAGGAGAGTGTGTTCCCCTGATTGTTTAATACTCACGGGACATGTTACCAGGTGAGCAGTATAAGTGAGGTGATTGTGTTCCCCTGATGGTTTAATATACACGGGACGTGTCACCAGGTTAACAGTATAAGTGAGGAGAGTGTGTTCCCCTGATGGTTTAATATACATGGGACATGTTACCAGGTGAACAGTAGAAGTGAAGAGAGCGTGTTCCCCTGATTGTTTAATATACATGGGACATGTTACCATGTAAACAGTATAAGTGAGGAGAGTGTGTTCCCCTGATGGTTTAATATACATGGGACATGTTACCAGGTGAACAGTGTAAGTGAGGAGAGAGTGTTCCACAGATGGTTTAATACTGACGGGACATGTTACCAGATGAACAGTATAAGTGAGGAGAGTGTGTTCCCCTGATGGTTTAATATACACGGGACATGTTCCCAGGTGAACAGTATAAGTGAGGAGAGTGCTTTGCCCTGATGGTTTAATATACACGGGACATGTTACCAGGTGAACAGGATAAGTGAGGAGAGTGTGTTCCCCAGATTGTTTAATGCTGACGGGACATGTCACCATGTGAACAGAATAAGTGAGGAGAGTGTGTTCCACAGATGGTTTAATACTGACGGGACATGTTACCAGATGAACAGTATAAGTGAAGAGAGTGTGTTCCCCTGATGGTTTAATATACATGGGACATGTTACCAGGTGAACAGTATCAGTGAAGAGAGTGTGTTCCCCTTATCGTTTAATACCCAAGGGACATGTTACCAGGTAAACAGTATAAGTGAGGAGAGTGTGTTCCCCAGATTGTTTAATGCTGACGGGACATGTTACCAGATGAACAGTATAAGTGAGGAGAGTGTGTTCCCCTGATGGTTTAATATACACGGGACATGTTCCCAGGTGAACAGTATAAGTGAGGAGAGTGCTTTGCCCTGATGGTTTAATATACACGGGACATGTTACCAGGTGCACAGGATAAGTGAGGAGAGTGTGTTCCCCTGATGGTTTAATATACATGGGACATGTTACCAGGTAAACAGTATAAGTGAGGAGAGAGTGTTCCCCTGATGGTCTCATATACAAGGGACATGTTACCACGTGAACAGTATAAGTGAGGAGAGTGTGTTCCCCTGATGGTTTAATATACATGGGACATGTTACCAGGTAAACAGTATAAGTGAGGAGAGAGTGTTCCCCTGATGGTCTCATATACAAGGGACATGTTACCACGTGAACAGTATAAGTGAGGAGAGTGTGTTCCCCTGATGGTTTAATATACACGGGACATGATACCAGGTGAACAGTATAAGTGAGGAGAGAGTGTTCCCCTGATGGTCTCATATACAAGGGACATGTTACCACGTGAACAGTATAAGTGAGGAGAGTGTGTTCCCCTGATGGTTTAATATACATGGGACATGTTACCAGGTAAACTGTATAAGTGAGGAGAGTGTGTTCCCCAGATTGTTTAATGCTGATGGGACATGTCACCATGTGAACAGAATAAGTGAAGAGAGTGTGTTCCCCTGATGGTTTAATACACAGAGGGCATGTCAACAGGTAAACAGTATAAGTGAGGAGAGTGTGTTCCCCTGATTGTTTAATACTGACGGGACATGTCACCATGTGAACAGTTTAAGGGAGGAGAGTGTGTTCCCCTGATGGTTTAATACGCACGGGACATGTTACCAGGTGAACTGTACAAGTGAGGAGAGTGAGTTCCCCCTGATTGTTTAATACACGCAGGACATGTCAACAGTTGAACAGTATAAGTCAGGTGAGTGTCTTCCCCGGATTGTTTAATACAAACGGGACATGTTAAGAGGTGAACAGAAAAGGGAGGAGAGTGTCTTCCCCTGATGGTTTAATACTGACGGGACATGTCACCAGGTGAACAGTATAAATGAGGACAGTGAGTTCCCCTGATTGTTTAATACACACAGGACATGTCAACAGGTGAACAGTATAAGTGATGAGAGTGTGTTCCCCTGATGGTTTAATACACACGGGATATGTTACCAGGTGAACAGTATAAGTGAGGAGAGTGTGTTCTCCTCATGGTTTAATACACACAGGACATGTTACCAGGTGAACAGGATAAGTGAGGAGAGTGTGTTCCCCTGATTGTTTAATATACACGGACATGTCACCATGTGACCAGTTTAAGGGAGGAGAGTGTGTTCCCCTGATGGATTAACACGCACGGGACATGTTACCAGGTGAACAGTATAAGTGAGGAGAGTGAGTTCCCCTGATGCTTTAATACACACAGGACATGTCAACAGGTGAACAGTATAAGTGAGGAGAGTGAGTTCCCCTGATGGATTAACACGCACGGGACATGTAACCAACTGAACAGTATATGTGAGGAGAGTGTGTTCCCCTGATGGTTTAATACTGACGGGACATTTCCCCAGGTAAACATTATGAGTGAGGAGAGTGTGGTCCCCTGATGGTTTAATACTGACGGGACATTTCTCCAGGTGAACAGTATAAGTGAGGAGAGTGTGTTCCCCTCATGGTTTAATACACACAGGACATGTCTACAGGTGAACAGTATAAGTGAAGAGAGTGAGTTCCCCTGATTGTTTAATACGCACGGGACATGTTACCAGGTGAACAGTATAAGTGAGGAGAGAGTATTCCCCTGATTGTTTATCACGCACGGCACATGTTACCAGGTGAACAGTATAAGTGAGGAGAGTATGTTTCCCTGATGGTTTAATATACACAGGACATGATACCAGGTGAACAGCATAAGTGAGGAGAATGTGTTCCCCTGATGGTTTAATATACACGGGACATGTTAGCAGGTGAACAGTATATGTGAAGAGAGTGTGTTCCCCTGATTGTTTAATATACATGGGACATGTTACCAGGTGAACAGTATAAGTGAGGAGAGTGAGTTCCTCTGATGCTTTAATGCACACAGGACATGTCAACAGGTGAACAGTATAAGTGAGGAGAGTGTGTTACCCTGATTGTTTAATACGCACGGGACATGTAACCAACTGAACAGTATAAGTGAGGAGAGTGTGTTCCCCTGATGGTTTAATACTGACGGGACATTTCCCCAGGTGAACATTATAAGTGAGGAGAGTGTGTTCCCCTGATTGTTTAACACTCACGGGACATGTTACCAGGTGAACATTATAAGTGAGGAGAGTGTGTTCCCCTGATGGTCCAATACACACGGGACATGTTATCAGGTGAACAGTATATGTGAAGAGAGTGTGTTCCCCTGATTGTTTAATACACACGGGACATGTCACCAAGTGAACAGTGTAAGTGAGGAGAGTGTGTTCCCCTGATTGTTTAATACACACTGGACATGTCACCAGGTGAACAGTATAAGTGAGGAGAGAGTGTTCCCCTGATTGTTTAACACGCACGGGAGATGTTACCAGGTGAACAGTATAAGTGAGGAGAGTGTGTTCCCCTGATGGTTTAATATACCTGGGACATGTCATCAGGTGAACAGCATAATTGAGGAGAGTGTGTTCCCCTGATGGTTTAATATGCACGGGACATGTTACCAGGTGAACAGTATAAGTGAGGAGAGTGTGTTCCCCTGATGGTTTAATATACACGGGACATGTTAGCAGGTGAACAGTATAAGTGAGGAGATTGTGTTCCCCGGATGGTTTAATACGCACGGGACATGTTACCAGGTGAACAGTATAAGTGAGGTGATTGTGTTCCCTGGATTATTTAATACACATGGGACATGTTACCAGGTGAACAGTATAAGTGAGGAGAATGTGTTCCCCTGATGGTTTAATACGCACGGGACATGTTACCAGGTGAACAGTATAATGAGGACAGTGTGTTCCCCTGATGGTTTAATTCTCACGGGACATGATACCAGGTGAACAGTATAAGTGAGGTGATTGTGTTCCCCGGATTATTTAATACACATGGGACATGTTACCAGGTGAACAGTATAAGTGAGGAGAGTGTGTTCCCCTCATGGTTTAATACACACAGGACATGTTACCAGGTGAACAGTATAAGTGAGGAGAGTGTGATCCCCTCATGGTTTAATACACACAGGACATGATACCAGGTGAACAGTATAAGTGAGGAGAACGTGTTCCCCTGATGGTTTAATATGCACGGGACATGTTACAAGGTGAAAAGTAAAAGTGAGGAGAGTGTGTTTCCCTGATGGTTTAATACCCACGGGACATGTTACCAGGTGAACAGTAGAAGTGAGGAGAGTGTGTTTCCCTAATGGTTTAATATACACGGGACATGTTACCAGGTGAAAATTATAAGTGAGGAGAGTGTGTTCCCCTGATGGTCTAATATACACGGGACATGTTACCAGGTGAACAGTATAAGTGAGGAGAGTGTGTTCCCCTGATGGTTTAATATACACGGAACATGTTAGCAGGTGAACAGTATAAGTGAGGAGAGTGAGTTCCCCTGATTGTTGAACACGCACGGGACATGTTACCAGCTGAACAATATAAGTGAGGAGAGTGTGTTCCCCTGATGGTTTAATATACACGGGACATGTTAGCAGGTGAACAGTATCAGTGAGGAGAGTGTGTTCCCCTGATGGTTTAATATACACAGGACATGTTACCAGGTGAACAGTATAAGTGAGGAGAATGTGTTCCCCTGATGGTTTAATATACACGGGACATGTTAGCAGGTGAACAGTATAAGTGAGGAGAGTGTGTTCCCCTGATTGTTTAATATACACGGGACATGTCAACAGGTGAACAGTATAAGTGAGGAGAATGTGTTCCCCTGATGGTTTAATATACACGGGACATGTTAGCAGGTGAACAGTATAAGTGAGGAGAGTGTGTTCCCCTGATTGTTTAATACACATGGGACATGTTACCAGGTGAACAGTATAAGTGAGGAGAATGTGTTCCCCTGATGGTTTAATACGCACGGGACATGTTAGCAGGTGAACAGTATAAGTGAGGAGAGTGTGTTCCCCTGATTGTTTAATATACCCGGGACATGTCATCAGGTGAACAGTATAAGTGAGGAGAGTGTGTTCCCCTGATGGTTTAATATATACGGGACATGTTACCAGGTGAACAGTAATTGTGAGGAGATTGCTTTCCCCTGATGGTTTAATATACACGGGACATGTTACCAGGTGAACAGTATAAGTGAGGAGACTGTGTTCCCCTGATGGTTTAATATACACGGGACATGTTGCCAGGTGAACAGTATAAGTGAGGAGAGGGCTTACCCATGATGGTTTAATATACACGGGACATGTTACTAGGTGAACAGTATAAGTGAGGAGAGTGTGTTCCACTAATGGTATAATATACACGGGACATGTTACAACGTGAATATATAAGTGAGGAGAGTGTGTTCCCCTGATTCTTTAATACGCACGGGGCATGTTACCAGCTGAACAGTATAAGTGAGGAGAGTGTGTTCCCCAGATGGTTTAATATACATGGGACTTGTTACCAGGTGAACAGTATAAGTGAGGAGAGTGCTTTCCCCTGATGGTTTAATATATACGGGACATGTTACCAGGTGAACAGTATAAGTGAGGAGAGTGTGTTCCCCTGATGGTATAATATACACGGGACATGTTAGCAGGTGAACAGTATAAGTGAGGAGAGTGTGTTCCCCTGATGGTTTAATATACATGGGACATGTTACCAGGTGAACAGTATAAGTGAGGAGAGTGTGTTCCCCTGATGGTTTAATATACACAGGACATGTTACCAGGTGAACAGTATAAGTGAGGAGAGTGTGTTCCCCTGATGGTTTAATATACACAGGAAATGTTACCAGGTGAACAGTATAAGTGAGGAGAGTGTGTTCCCCTGATGGTTTAATATACACAGGACATGTTACCAGGTGAACAGTATAAGTGAGGAGAGTGTGTTCCCCTGATGGTTTAATATACACGGGACATGTTACCAGGTGAAAAGTATAAGTGAGGAGAGTGTGTTCCCTTGATTGTTTAATACTCACGGGACATGTTACCAGGTGGGCAGAATAAGTGAGGAGAGTGTGTTCCCCTGATGGTCTAATATACACGGGACATGTTACCAGGTGAACAGTATATGTGAAGAGAGTGTGTTCCCCTGATGGTTTAATATACATGGGACATGTTACCAGGTGAAAAGTATAAGTGCGGACAGTGTGTTCCCCTGATGGTCTAACATACACGGGACATGTTACCAGGTGAACAGTATATGTGAAGATAGAGTGTTCCCCTGATGGTTTAATATACATGGGACATGTTACCAGGTGAACAGTATAAGTGAAGAGAGTGTGTTCCCCTCATTGTTTAATATACACGGGACATGTTAGCAGGTGAACAGTAACAGTGAGGAGAGTGTGTTCCCCTGATTGTTAAATATACACGGGACATGTTACCAGGTGAACAGTATAAGTGAGGAGAGTGTGTTCCCCTGATGGTATAATATACACGGGACATGTTACCAGGTGAACAGTATAAGTGAGGAGAATGTGTTCCCCTGATGGTTTAATATACACGGGACATGTTACCAGGTGAACAGTGTAAGTGAGGAGAGTGTGTTCCCCTGATGGTTTAATATACACGTGACATCTTACCAGGTGAGCAGTGTAAGTGAGGAGAGTGTTTTCCCCTGATGGTTTAACACGCACGGGACGTGTCACCAGGTGAAGAGTAGAACTGAGGAGAGTGTGTTCCCCTGATGGTCTAATATGCACAGGACATGTTACAACGTGAACAGTGTATGTGAAGAGAGTGTGTTCCCCTGATGGTTTAATATACATGGGACATGTTACCAGGTGAAAAGTATAAGTGAGGAGAGTGTGTTCCCCTGATTGTTTAATACTCACGGGACATGTTACCAGGTGAGCAGTATAAGTGAGGAGAGTGTGTTCCCCTGATGGTCTAACATACACGGGACATGTTACCAGGTGAACAATATATGTGAAGAGAGTGTGTTCCCCTGATAGTTTAATATACACGGGACATGTTAGCAGGTGAACAGTATAAGTGAGGAGAGTGTATTCCCCTGATTGTTAAATATACACGGGACATGTTACCAGGTGAACAGTATAAGTTAGGAGAGTGTGTTCCCCTGATGATTTAACATACACGGGACATGTTACCAGGTGAACAGTATAAGTGAGGAGAGTGCTTTCCCCTGATGGTTTAATATATACGGGACATGTTGCCAGGTGAACAGTATAAGTGAGGAGAGTGTGTTCCCCTGATGGTATAATATACACGGGACATGTTAGCAGGTGAACAGTATAAGTGAGGAGAGTGTGTTCCCCTGATGGTTTAATATACACGGGACATGTTACCAGGTGAACAGTATAAGTGAGGAGAGTGTGTTCCCCTGATGGTTTAATATACAAGGGACATGTTACCAGGTGAACAGTATAAGTGAGGAGAGTGTGTTCCCCTGATGGTTTAATATACACGGGACATGTTACCAGGTGAAAAGTATAAGTGAGGAGAGTGTGTTCCCTTGATTGTTTAATACTCACGGGACATGTTACCAGGTGGGCAGAATAAGTGAGGAGAGTGTGTTCCTTGATGGTTTAACACGCACGGGACGTGTCACCAGGTGAAGAGCAGAAGTGAGGAGAGTGTGTTCCCCTGATGGTCTAATATACACGGGACATGTTACCAGGTGAACAGTATATGTGAAGAGAGTGTGTTCCCCTGATGGTTTAATATACATGGGACATGTTACCAGGTGAAAAGTATAAGTGCGGACAGTGTGTTCCCCTGATGGTCTAACATACACGGGACATGTTACCAGGTGAACAGTATATGTGAAGATAGAGTGTTCCCCTGATGGTTTAATATACATGGGACATGTTACCAGGTGAACAGTATAAGTGAGGAGAGTGTGTTCCCCTCATTGTTTAATATACACGGGACATGTTAGCAGGTGAACAGTAACAGTGAGGAGAATGTGTTCCCCTGATGGTTTAATATACACGGGACATGTTACCAGGTGAACAGTATAAGTGAGGAGAGTGTGTTCCCCTGATTGTTAAATATACACGGGACATGTTACCAGGTGAACAGTATAAGTGAGGAGAGTGTGTTCCCCTGATGGTATAATATACACGGGACATGTTACCAGGTGAACAGTATAAGTGAGGAGAATGTGTTCCCCTGATGGTTTAATATACACGGGACATGTTACCAGGTGAACAGTGTAAGTGAGGAGAGTGTGTTCCCCTGATGGTTTAATATACACGTGACATCTTACCAGGTGAGCAGTGTAAGTGAGGAGAGTGTTTTCCCCTGATGGTTTAACACGCACGGGACGTGTCACCAGTTGAAGAGTAGAACTGAGGAGAGTGTGTTCCCCTGATTGTTTAATACTCACGGGACATGTTACCAGGTGAGCAGTATAAGTGAGGAGAGTGTGTTCCCCTGATGGTTTAACACGCACGGGACGTGTCACCAGGTGAAGAGTAGAAGTGAGGAGAGTGTGTTCCCCTGATGGTCTAACATACATGGGACATGTTACCAGGTGAACAATATATGTGAAGAGAGTGTGTTCCCCTGATGGTTTAATATACACGGGACATGTTAGCAGGTGAACAGTATCAGTGAGGAGAATGTGTTCCCCTTATGGTTTAATATACACGGGACATGTTACCAGGTGAACAGTATAAGTGAGGAGAGTGTGTTCCCCTGATTGTTAAATATACACGGGACATGTTACCAGGTGAACAGTATAAGTTAGGAGAGTGTGTTCCCCTGATGATTTAACATACACGGGACATGTTACCAGGTGAACAGTATAAGTGAGGAGAGTGTGTTCCCCTGATGGTATAATATACACGGGACATGTTACCAGGTGAACAGTATAAGTGAGGAGAGTGTGTTCCCCTGATTGTTTAATACACACGGGACATGTTACCAGGTGAACAGTATAAGTGAGGAGAGTGTGTTCCCCTGATGGTTTAATATACACGGGACATGTTACAACGTGAACAGTATAAGTGAGGAGAGTTTGTTCCCCTGATTGTTTAATACTCACGGGCGATGTTACCAGGTGAGCACTATAAGTGAGGAGAGTGTGTTCCCCTGATGGTTTAATATACACGGGACATGTTACCAGGTGAACAGTATCAGTGAGGAGAGTGTGTTCCCCTGATGGTTTAATATACACAGGACATGTTACCAGCTGAACAGTATAATTGAGGAGAGGGCTTTCCCCTGATGGTTTAATATACACGGGACATGTTACCAGGTCAACAGTATAAGTGAGGACAGTGTGTTCCCCTGATGGTATAATATACACGGGACATGTTACCAGCTGAACAGTATAATTGAGGAGATGGCTTTCCCATGATGGTTTAATATACATGGGACATGTTACCAGGTGAACAGTATAAGTGAAGAGAGCGTGTTCCCCTGATTGCTTAATATACGTGGGACATGTTACCAGGTGATGAGTATAAGTGAGGAGAGTGTGTTCCCCTCATTGTTTAATATACACGGGAAATGTTAGCAGGTGAACAGTATCAGTGAGGAGAATGTGTTCCCCTGATGGTTTAATATACACGGGACATGTTACCAGGTGAACAGTATAAGGGAGGAGAGTGTGTTCCCCTGATTGTTTAATACACACGGGACATGTTACCAGATGAACAGTATAAGTGAGGAGAGGGATTTCCCCTGATGGTATAATATACACGGGACATGTTAGCAGGTGAACAGTATAAGTGAGGAGAGTGTGTTCCCCTGATGGTTTAATATACATGGGACATGTTACCAGGTGAACAGTATAAGTGAGGAGAGTGTGTTCCCCTGATGGTTTAATATACACAGGACATGTTACCAGGTGAACAGTATAAGTGAGGAGAGTGTGTTCCCCTGATGGTTTAATATACACAGGAAATGTTACCAGGTGAACAGTATAAGTGAGGAGAGTGTGTTCCCCAGATGGTTTAATATACACAGGACATGTTACCAGGTGAACAGTATAAGTGAGGAGAGTGTGTTCCCCTGATGGTTTAATATACACGGGACATGTTACCAGGTGAAAAGTATAAGTGAGGAGAGTGTGTTCCCTTGATTGTTTAATACTCACGGGACATGTTACCAGGTGGGCAGAATAAGTGAGGAGAGTGTGTTCCCCTGATGGTCTAATATACACGGGACATGTTACCAGGTGAACAGTATATGTGAAGAGAGTGTGTTCCCCTGATGGTTTAATATACATGGGACATGTTACCAGGTGAAAAGTATAAGTGCGGACAGTGTGTTCCCCTGATGGTCTAACATACACGGGACATGTTACCAGGTGAACAGTATATGTGAAGATAGAGTGTTCCCCTGATGGTTTAATATACATGGGACATGTTACCAGGTGAACAGTATAAGTGAAGAGAGTGTGTTCCCCTCATTGTTTAATATACACGGGACATGTTAGCAGGTGAACAGTAACAGTGAGGAGAGTGTGTTCCCCTGATTGTTAAATATACACGGGACATGTTACCAGGTGAACAGTATAAGTGAGGAGAGTGTGTTCCCCTGATGGTATAATATACACGGGACATGTTACCAGGGGAACAGTATAAGTGAGGAGAATGTGTTCCCCTGATGGTTTAATATACACGGGACATGTTACCAGGTGAACAGTGTAAGTGAGGAGAGTGTGTTCCCCTGATGGTTTAATATACACTTGACATCTTACCAGGTGAGCAGTGTAAGTGAGGAGAGTGTTTTCCCCTAATGGTTTAACACGCACGGGACGTGTCACCAGGTGAAGAGTAGAACTGAGGAGAGTGTGTTCCCCTGATGGTCTAATATGCACAGGACATGTTACAACGTGAACAGTGTATGTGAAGAGAGTGTGTTCCCCTGATGGTTTAATATACATGGGACATGTTACCAGGTGAAAAGTATAAGTGAGGAGAGTGTGTTCCCCTGATTGTTTAATACTCACGGGACATGTTACCAGGTGAGCAGTATAAGTGAGGAGAGTGTGTTCCCCTGATGGTCTAACATACACGGGACATGTTACCAGGTGAACAATATATGTGAAGAGAGTGTGTTCCCCTGATAGTTTAATATACACGGGACATGTTAGCAGGTGAACAGTATAAGTGAGGAGAGTGTGTTCCCCTGATTGTTAAATATACACGGGACATGTTACCAGGTGAACAGTATAAGTTAGGAGAGTGTGATCCCCTGATGATTTAACATACACGGGACATGTTACCAGGTGAACAGTATAAGTGAGGAGAGTGCTTTCCCCTGATGGTTTAATATATACGGGACATGTTGCCAGGTGAACAGTATAAGTGAGGAGAGTGTGTTCCCCTGATGGTTTAATATACACAGGACATGTTACCAGGTGAACAGTATAAGTGAGGAGAGTGTGTTCCCCTGATGGTTTAATATACACAGGAAATGTTACCAGGTGAACAGTATAAGTGAGGAGAGTGTGTTCCCCAGATGGTTTAATATACACAGGACATGTTACCAGGTGAACAGTATAAGTGAGGAGAGTGTGTTCCCCTGATGGTTTAATATACACGGGACATGTTACCAGGTGAAAAGTATAAGTGAGGAGAGTGTGTTCCCTTGATTGTTTAATACTCACGGGACATGTTACCAGGTGGGCAGAATAAGTGAGGAGAGTGTGTTCCCCTGATGGTCTAATATACACGGGACATGTTACCAGGTGAACAGTATATGTGAAGAGAGTGTGTTCCCCTGATGGTTTAATATACATGGGACATGTTACCAGGTGAAAAGTATAAGTGCGGACAGTGTGTTCCCCTGATGGTCTAACATACACGGGACATGTTACCAGGTGAACAGTATATGTGAAGATAGAGTGTTCCCCTGATGGTTTAATATACATGGGACATGTTACCAGGTGAACAGTATAAGTGAAGAGAGTGTGTTCCCCTCATTGTTTAATATACACGGGACATGTTAGCAGGTGAACAGTAACAGTGAGGAGAGTGTGTTCCCCTGATTGTTAAATATACACGGGACATGTTACCAGGTGAACAGTATAAGTGAGGAGAGTGTGTTCCCCTGATGGTATAATATACACGGGACATGTTACCAGGGGAACAGTATAAGTGAGGAGAATGTGTTCCCCTGATGGTTTAATATACACGGGACATGTTACCAGGTGAACAGTGTAAGTGAGGAGAGTGTGTTCCCCTGATGGTTTAATATACACTTGACATCTTACCAGGTGAGCAGTGTAAGTGAGGAGAGTGTTTTCCCCTGATGGTTTAACACGCACGGGACGTGTCACCAGGTGAAGAGTAGAACTGAGGAGAGTGTGTTCCCCTGATGGTCTAATATGCACAGGACATGTTACAACGTGAACAGTGTATGTGAAGAGAGTGTGTTCCCCTGATGGTTTAATATACATGGGACATGTTACCAGGTGAAAAGTATAAGTGAGGAGAGTGTGTTCCCCTGATTGTTTAATACTCACGGGACATGTTACCAGGTGAGCAGTATAAGTGAGGAGAGTGTGTTCCCCTGATGGTCTAACATACACGGGACATGTTACCAGGTGAACAATATATGTGAAGAGAGTGTGTTCCCCTGATAGTTTAATATACACGGGACATGTTAGCAGGTGAACAGTATAAGTGAGGAGAGTGTGTTCCCCTGATTGTTAAATATACACGGGACATGTTACCAGGTGAACAGTATAAGTTAGGAGAGTGTGATCCCCTGATGATTTAACATACACGGGACATGTTACCAGGTGAACAGTATAAGTGAGGAGAGTGCTTTCCCCTGATGGTTTAATATATACGGGACATGTTGCCAGGTGAACAGTATAAGTGAGGAGAGTGTGTTCCCCTGATGGTATAATATACACGGGACATGTTAGCAGGTGAACAGTATAAGTGAGGAGAGTGTGTTCCCCTGATGGTTTAATATACACGGGACATGTTACCAGGTGAACAGTATAAGTGAGGAGAGTGTGTTCCCCTGATGGTTTAATATACACGGGACATGTTACCAGGTGAACAGTATAAGTGAGGAGAGTGTGTTCCCCTGATGGTTTAATATACACGGGACATGTTACCAGGTGAAAAGTATAAGTGATTAGAGTGTGTTCCCTTGATTGTTTAATACTCACGGGACATGTTACCAGGTGGGCAGAATAAGTGAGGAGAGTGTGTTCCTTGATGGTTTAACACGCACGGGACGTGTCACCAGGTGAAGAGCAGAAGTGAGGAGAGTGTGTTCCCCTGATGGTCTAATATACACGGGACATGTTACCAGGTGAACAGTATATGTGAAGAGAGTGTGTTCCCCTGATGGTTTAATATACATGGGACATGTTACCAGGTGAAAAGTATAAGTGCGGACAGTGTGTTCCCCTGATGGTCTAACATACACGGGACATGTTACCAGGTGAACAGTATATGTGAAGATAGAGTGTTCCCCTGATGGTTTAATATACATGGGACATGTTACCAGGTGAACAGTATAAGTGAAGAGAGTGTGTTCCCCTCATTGTTTAATATACACGGGACATGTTAGCAGGTGAACAGTAACAGTGAGGAGAATGTGTTCCCCTGATGGTTTAATATACACGGGACATGTTACCAGGTGAACAGTATAAGTGAGGAGAGTGTGTTCCCCTGATTGTTAAATATACACGGGACATGTTACCAGGTGAACAGTATAAGTGAGGAGAGTGTGTTCCCCTGATGGTATAATATACACGGGACATGTTACCAGGTGAACAGTATAAGTGAGGAGAATGTGTTCCCCTGATGGTTTAATATACACGGGACATGTTACCAGGTGAACAGTGTAAGTGAGGAGAGTGTGTTCCCCTGATGGTTTAATATACACGTGACATCTTACCAGGTGAGCAGTGTAAGTGAGGAGAGTGTTTTCCCCTGATGGTTTAACACGCACGGGACGTGTCACCAGTTGAAGAGTAGAACTGAGGAGAGTGTGTTCCCCTGATTGTTTAATACTCACGGGACATGTTACCAGGTGAGCAGTATAAGTGAGGAGAGTGTGTTCCCCTGATGGTTTAACACGCACGGGACGTGTCACCAGGTGAAGAGTAGAAGTGAGGAGAGTGTGTTCCCCTGATGGTCTAACATACACGGGACATGTTACCAGGTGAACAATATATGTGAAGAGAGTGTGTTCCCCTGATGGTTTAATATACACGGGACATGTTAGCAGGTGAACAGTATCAGTGAGGAGAATGTGTTCCCCTTATGGTTTAATATACACGGGACATGTTACCAGGTGAACAGTATAAGTGAGGAGAGTGTGTTCCCCTGATTGTTAAATATACACGGGACATGTTACCAGGTGAACAGTATAAGTTAGGAGAGTGTGTTCCCCTGATGATTTAACATACACGGGACATGTTACCAGGTGAACAGTATAAGTGAGGAGAGTGTGTTCCCCTGATGGTATAATATACACGGGACATGTTACCAGGTGAACAGTATAAGTGAGGAGAGTGTGTTCCCCTGATTGTTTAATACACACGGGACATGTTACCAGGTGAACAGTATAAGTGAGGAGAGTGTGTTCCCCTGATGGTTTAATATACACGGGACATGTTACCAGGCGAGCAGTATAAGTGAGGAGAGTGTGTTCCCCTGATGGTTTAACACGCACGGGACGTGTCACCAGGTGAAGAGTAGAAGTTAGGAGAGTGTGTTCCCCTGATGGTCTAATATACACGGGACATGTTACCACGTGAATAGTATAAGTGAGGACAGTGTGTTCCCCTGATGGTTTAATATACACGGGACATATTACCAGGTGAACAGTATAAGTGAGGAGAGGGCTTTCCCCTGATGGTTTAATATACACGGGTCATGTTACCAGGTGAACAGAATAAGTGAGGACAGTGAGTTCCCCTGATGCTTTAATACACACGGGACATGTTACCAGGTGAACAGAAAAGGGAGGAGAGTGTCTTCCCCTGATGGTTTAATACTGACGGGACATGTCACCAGGTGAACAGTATAAGTGAGGAGAGTGTGTTCCCCTGATGGTTTAACACGCACAGGACATGTTACCTGGTGAACAGTATAAGTGAGGAGAGTGAGTTCCCCTGATTGGTTAATACACACGGAACATGTCACCAGGTGAACAGCATAAGTGAGGAGAGTGTGTTCCCCTGATGGTTCAATACTGACGGGACATTTCCCCACGTGAACAGTATAAGTGAGGAGAGTGTGTTCCCCTGTTGGTTTAACACGCACAGGACATGTTACCAGGTGAACAGTCTAAGTGAGGAGAGTGTGTTCCCCTGATTTTTTAAAACACACGACATGTCAGCAGGTGAACAGTATAAGTGAGGAGAGGGTGTTCCCCTGATGGTTTAACATGCACAGGACATGTTACCAGGTGAACAGTAGAAGTGAGGAGAGTGTGTTCCCCTGATGGTTTAATATACACGGGACATGTTACCAGCTGAACAGTCGAAGTGAGGAGAGTGTGTTCCCCTGATCGTTTAACATGCAAGGGACGTGTCACCAGGTGAAGAGTAGAAGTGAGGAGAGTGTTTTCCCCTGATGGTCTAATATACACGGGACATGTTACCAGGTGAACAGTATATGTGAAGAGAGTGTGTTCCCCTGATTGTTTAATATACACGGGACATGTTACCAGGTGAACAGTATAAGTCAGGAGAGTGTGTTCCCGTGATGGTTTAATATACACGGGACAAGTTACCAGGTGAACAGTATAAGTGAGGAGTGTGTGTTCCCCTGATGGTATAATATACACGGGACATGTTACCAGGTGAACAGTATAAGTGAAGAGAGCGTGTTCCCCTGATTGTTTAATATACACGGGACATGTTACCAGGTGAACAGTATAAGTGAGGAGAGTGTGTTCCCGTGATGGTTTAATATACACGGGACAAGTTACCATGTGAACAGTATAAGTGAGGAGTGTGTGTTCCCCTGATGGTTTAATATACACGGGACATGTTACCAGCTGAACAGTATAAGTGAGGAGAGGGCTTTCCCCTGATGGTTTAATATACACGGGACAAGTTACCAGGTGAACAGTATAAGTGAGGAGAGTGTGTTCCCCTGATGGTTTAATATACACGGGACATGTTGCCAGGTGAACAGTATAAGTGAAGAGAGTGTATTCCCCTGATTGTTTAATATACACGGGACATGTTACCAGGTGAACAGTATAAGTGAGGAGAGTGCTTTCCCCTGATGGTTTAATATACACGGGACATGTTACCAGGTGAACAGTATAAGTGAAGAGAGCGTGTTCCCCTGATTGTTTAATATACACGGGACATGTTACCAGGTGAACAGTATATGTGAAGAGAGTGTGTTCCCCTGATGGTTTAATATACATGGGACATGTTTCCAGGTGAACAGTATAAGTGAAGAGAGCGTGTTCCCCTGATTGCTTAATATACGTTGGACATGTTACCAGGTGACGAGTATAAGTGAGGAGAGTGTTTTCCCGTCATTGTTTAATATACACGGGAAATGTTAGCAGGTGAACAGTATAAGTGAGGAGAGTGTGTTCCCCTGATTGTTAAATATACACGGGACATGTTACCAGGTGAACAGTATAAGTGAGGAGAGTGTGTTCCCCTGATGGTTAAATATACACGGGACATGTTACCAGGTGAACAATATAAGTGAGGAGAGTGTGTTCCCCTGATGGTTTAATATACACGGGACATGTTACCAGGTGAACAGTCCAAGTGAGGAGACTGTATTCCCCTGATGGTTCAATATACACGGGACATGTTAGCAGGTAAACTGTATAAGTGAGGAGAATGTGTTCCCCTGATGGTTTAATATACACGGGACATGTTACCACGTGAAAAGTATAAGTGAGTAGAGTGTGTTCCCCTGATGGTTTAATATACACGGGACATGTTACCACGTGAAAAGTATAAGTGAGGACAGTGTGTTCCCCTGATGGTTTAATATACACGGGACTTATTACCAGGTGAACAGTATAAGTGAGGAGAGGGCTTTCCCCTGATGTTTTAATATACACGGGACATGTTACCAGCTGAACAGTATAAGTGAGGAGAGGGCTTTCCCCTGATGGTTTAATATACAAGGGACATGTTACCAGGTGAACAGTATAAGTGAGGATACTGTATTCCCCTGATGGTTCAATATACACGGGACATGTTACCAGGTGAACAGTATAAGTGAGGAGAGTGTTTTCCCCTGATGGTTTAATATACACGGGACATGTTACCAGGTGAACAGTATAAGTGAGGATACTGTATTCCCCTGATGGTTCAATATACACGGGACATGTTACCAGGTGAACAGTATAAGTGAGGAGAGTGTGTTCCCCTGATGGTTTAATATACACGGGACATGTTACCAGCTGAACAGCATAAGTGAGGAGAAGGCTTTCCCCTGATGGTTTAATATACACGGGACATGTTACCAGGTGAACAGTATAAGTGAGGAGAGTGTGTTCCCCTGATGGTTTAATATACACGGGACATGTTACCAGGTGAACAGTAGAAGTGAGGAGAGTGTGTTCCCCTGATGGTTTAATATATACGGGACATGTTACCAGGTGAACAGTATAAGTGAGGAGAGTGTGTTCCCCTGATGGTTTAATATACACGGGACATGTTACCAGGTGAACAGTATAAGTGAGGAGAGTGTGTTCCCCTGATGTTTTAATATACACAGGACATGTTACCAGGTGAGCAGTGTAAGTGAGGAGAATGTGTTCCCCTGATGGTTTAATATACACGGGACATGTTACCAGGTGAACCGTATAAGTGAGGAGAATGTGTTCCCCTGATGGTTTAATATACACAGCACATGTTACCAGGTGAACACTATGAGTGTGGAGAGAGTGTCCCCCTGATGGTTTAACATACACGGGACATGTTACCAGCTGAACGGTATAAGTGAGGAGAGTGTTTCCCCCTGATGGTTTAACATACACGGGACATGTTACCAGCTGAACGGTATAAGTGAGGAGAGTGTGTTCCCCTGATGATTTTATATACATGGGACATGTCACCAGGTGAACTCTATAAGTGAGGAGAGTGTGTCCCCCAAATGGTTTAACATACACGGGACATGTTACCAGGTGAACGGTATAACTGAGGAGAGTGAGTTCCCCTGATTGCTTAATACACACGGGACATGTCACCAGGTGAACAATATAAGTGAGGAGAGTGTGTTCCCCTGATTGTTTAATATACACGGGACATGTTACCAGGTGAACATAATAAGTGTGGAGAGTGTGTTCCCCTGATGGTTTAATACAGACGGGACATGTTACCAGGTGAACAGTATAAGTGAGGAGAGTGTGTTCCCCTGATGGTTTAATACAGACGGGACATGTTACCAGGTGAACATTATAAGTGTATAGAGTGTGTTCCCCTGATGGTTTAATACAGACGGGACATGTTACCAGGTGAACATTATAAGTGAGGAGAGTGTGTTCCCCTGATGGTTTAAGACAGACGGGACATGTTACCAGGTGAACAGTATAAGTGAGGAGAGTGTGTTCCCCTGATGGCTTAATATACACGGGACATGTCACCAGGTGAACTCTATAAGTGAGGAGAGTGTGTTCCCCTGATGGTTTAATACAGACGGGACATGTTACCAGGTGAACAGTATAAGTGAGGAGAGTGTTTTCCCCTGATGGTTTAATACACACGGGACATGTTAACAGGTGAACATTATAAGTGAGGAGAGTGTGTTCCCCTGATGGCTTAATATACACGGGACATGTCACCAGGTGAACTCTATAAGTGAGGAGAGTGTGTTCCCCTGATGGTTTAATACAGACGGGACATGTTACCAGGTGAACAGTATAAGTGAGGAGAGTGTTTTCCCCTGATGGTTTAATACACAAGGGACATTTTACCAGGTGAACATTATAAGTGTGGAGAGTGTGTTCCCCTGATGGTTTAATACACACGGGACATGTTACCAGGTGAACAGTATAAGTGAGGAGAGTGTGTTCCCCAGATGGGTTAATATACACAGGACATGTTACCAGGTGAGCAGAATAAGCGAGGAGAGTGTGTTCCCCTGATGGTAAAAAAACACGGGACGTGTTACCAGTGAACAGTATAAGTGAGGAGAGTGTGTTCCCCTGATTGTTTAATATACACAGGACATGTTACCAGGTGAACATTATATTTGAGGAGAATGTGTTCCCCTGATGGTTTAATATACACGGGACATGTTACCAGGTGAAAAGTATAAGTGAGGGGACTGTGTTCCCCTGATTGTTTAATACTCACGGGACAGGTTACCAGATGAACAGTATAAGTGAGGAGAGTGTGTTCCGCTGATGGTCTAATATACACTGGACATGTTACAACGTGAACAGTATATGTGAAGAGAGTGTGTTCCCCTGATGGTTTAGTATACATGTGACATGTTACCAGGTGAAAAGGATAAGTGAGGAGAGTGTGTTCCCCGAAGGGTTTAATATACATGGGACATGTTACCAGGTGAACTCGATAAGTGAGGAGAGTGTGTTCCGCTGATGGTTTAATACAAACGGGACATGTTACCAGGTGAACATTATAAGTGAGGAGAGTGTGTTCCCCTGATGGTTTAACACGCACGGGACGTGTCACCAGGTGAAGAGTAGAAGTGAGGAGAGTGTGTTCCCCTGATGGTCTAATATACACGGGACATGTTACCAGGTGAACAGTATATGTGAAGAGAGTGTGTTCCCCTGATGGTTTAATATGCATGGGACATGTTTCCAGGTGAACAGTATAAGTGAAGAGAGCGGGTTCCCCTGATGGTTTAATATACTTTGGATATGTTACCAGCTGACGAGTATAAGTGAGGAGAGTGTGTTCCCCTCATTGTTTAATATACACGGGACATGTTAGCAGGTGAACAGTATCAGTGAGGAGAATGTGTTCCCCTGATGGTTTAATATACATGGGACATGTTACCAGGTGAACAGTATAAGTGAGGAGAATGTGTTCCCCTGATTGTTAAATATACACGGGACATGATACCAGGTGAATAGTATAAGTGAGGGGAGTGTGTTCCCCTGATGGTTAAATATACACGGGACATGTTACCAGGTGAACAATATAAGTGAGGAGAGTGTGTTCCCCTGATGGTTTAATATTTTCGGGACATGTTACCAGGTGAACAGTATAAGTGAGGAGAGTGTGTTCCCCTGATGGTTTAATATACACGGGACATGTTACCAGGTGAACAGTATAAGTGAGGAGACGGTATTCCCCTGATGGTTCAATATACACGGGACATGTTAGCAGGTGAACAGTATAAGTGAGGAGAATGTGTTCCCCTGATGGTTTAATATACACGGGACATGTTACCAGGTGAAAAGTATAAGTGAGGAGAGTGTGTTCCCCTAATGGTTTAATATACACGGGAAATGTAACAACGTGAACAGTATAAGTGAGGAGAACGTGTTCCCCTGATGGTTTAATACACACGGGACATGTTACCAGGTGAAAAGTATAAGTGAGGAGAGTGTGTTCCCCTGATTGTTTAATACTCACGGGAGATGTTACCAGGTGAACAGTATAATTGAGGAGAGTGTGTTCCCCTGATGGTTTAATATACACGGGACATATTACCAGGTGAAAAGTATAAGTGAGGAGAGGGCTTTCCCCTGATGGTTTAATATACACCGGACATGTTACCAGGTGAAAAGTAGAAGTGAGGAGAGTGTGTTCGCCTGATGGTTTAATACACACGGGACATGTTACCAGGTGAACAGAAAAGGGAGGAGAGTGTCTTCCCCTGATGGTTCAATATACACGGGACATGTCACAGGTGAACAGTATAAGTGAGGAGAATGTATTCCACTGATGGTTTAATATACACGGGACATGTTACCATGTGAACATTAGAAGTGAGGAGACTGCTTTCCCCTGATTTTATAATATACACGGGACATGTTACCAGGTGAACAGTATAAGTGAGGAGAGGGCTTTCCCCTGATGCTTTAATATACAAGGGACAGGTTACCAGGTGAACAGTATAAGTGAGGAGAATGTGTTCCACTGATGGTTTAATATACACGGGACATGTTACCAGGTGAACAGTATAAGTGAGGATACTGTATTCCCCTGTTGGTTCAATATACACGGGACATGTTACCAGGTGAACAGTATAAGTGAGGAGAGTGTTTTCCCCTGATGGTTTAATATACACGGGACATGTTACCAGGTGAACAGTATAATTGAGGAGAGTGTGTTCCCCTGATGGTTTAATATACACGGGACATGTTACCAGCTGAACAGCATAAGTGAGGAGAAGGCTTTCCCCTGATGGTTTAATATACACGGGACATGTTACCAGGTGAACAGTAGAAGTGAGGAGAGTGTGTTCCCCTGATGGTTTAATATACACGGGACATGTTAGCAGGTGAACAGTATAAGTGAGGAGAATGTATTCCCCTGATGGTTTAATATACACGGGACATGTTACCAGGTGAACAGTATAAGTGAGGAGAGTGTGATCCCCTGATTGTTTAATACACACGGGACATGTTACCAGGTGAACTCTATAAGTGAGGAAAGTGTGTTCCACTGATGGCTTAATATAGACGGGACATGTTACCAGGTGAACAGTATAAGTGAGGAGAGTGTGTTCCCCTGCTGGTTTAATACAGACGGGACATGTTACCAGGTGATCAGTATAATTGAGGAGAGTGTGTTCCGCTGAGGGTTTTATGTACATGGGACATGTCACCAGGTGAACAGTATAAGTGAGGAGAGTGTTTTCCCCTGATGGTATAATACACACGGGACATGTTACCAGGTGAACATTATAAGTGAGGAGAGTGTGTTCCCCTGATGGCTTAATATACACGGGACATGTCACCAGGTGAACTCTATAAGTGAGGAGAGTGTGTTCCCCTGATGGTTTAATACACAAGGGACATGTTACCAGGTGAACATTATAAGTGTGGAGAGTGTGTTCCCCTGATGGTTTAATACACACGGGACATGTTACCAGGTGAACAGTATAAGTGAGGAGAGTGTGTTCCCCTGATGGGTTAATATACACAGGACATGTTACCAGGTGAGCAGTATAAGTAAGGAGAGTGTGTTCCCTTGATGGTTTAACATACACGGGACATGTCACCAGGTGAACTCGATAAGTGAGGAGAGTGTCTTCCCCTGATGGTTTAATACAAACTGGACATGTTACCAGGTGAACAGTATAAGTGAGGAGAGTGTTTTCCTCTCATTGTTTAATATACACGGGACATGTTAGCAGGTGAACAGTATCAGTGAGGAGAATGTGTTCCCCTGATGGTTTAATATACACGGGACATGTTACCATGTGAACAGTATAAGTGAGGAGAGTATGTTCCCCTGATTGTTAAATATAAACGGGACATGTTACCAGGTGAACAGTATAAGTGAGGAGAGTGTGTTCCCCTGATTGTTTAATACTCACGGGAGATGTTACCAGGTGAGCAATTAAAGTGAGGAGAGTGTGTTCCCCTGATGTTTTAACACGCACGGGACATGTTAACTGGTGAACAGTATATGTGAAGAGAGTGTGTTCCCCTGATGGTTTAATATACACAGGACATGTTCCCAGGTGAACAGTATAAGTGAGGAGAATGTGTTCCCCTGATGGTTTAATATACACAGGACATGTTACCAGGTGAAAAGTATAAGTCAGGAGAGTGTGTTCCCCTGATTGTTTAATACTCACAGGACATGTTAACAGGTGAGCAGTATAAGTGAGGAGAGTGTGTTCCCCTGATGGTTTAACACGCACGGGACGTGTCACCAGGTGAAGAGTAGAAGTGAGCAGAGTGTGTTCCCCTGATGGTCTAATATGCACGGGACATGTTACCAGGTGAACAGTATATGTGAAGAGAGTGTGTTCCCCTGATGGTATAATATACACAGGACATGTTACCATTTGAACATTATAAATGAAGAGAGCCTGTTCCCCTGATTGCTTAATATACGTGGGACATGTTACAAGGTGACGAGTATAAGTGAGGAGAGTGTTTTCCCTTCATTGTTTAATATACACGGGACATGTTAGCAGGTGAACAGTATCAGTGAGGAGAATGTGTTCCCCTGATGGTTTAATATACACGGGACATGTTACCAGGTGAACAGTATAAGTGAGGAGAGTGTGTTCCCCAGGTGGTTTAATATACACGGGACATGTTACCAGGTGAACAGTATAAGTGAGGAGAGTGTGGTGGCCTGATGGTTTAATATACACGGGACATGTTACAACGTGAACAGTATAAGTGAGGAGAGTGTGTTCCCCTGATTGTTTAATACACACGGGACATGTTACCAGGTGAACAGCATAAGTGAAGAGAGCGTGTTCCCCTGATTGTTTAATATACACGGGACATGTTACCAGGTGAGCAGTATAAGTGAGGAGAGTGTGTTCCCCTGATGGTTTAACACGCACGGGACGTGTCACCAGGTGAAGAGTAGAAGTGAGGAGAATGTGTTCCCCTGATGGTCTAATATACACGGGACATGTTACCAGGTGAACAGTATATGTGAAGAGAGTGTGTTCCCCTGATGGTATAATATACACGGGACATGTTACCAGCTGAACAGCATTAGTGAGGAGAAGGCTTTCCCCTGATTGTTCAATATTCACGGGACATGTTACCAGGTGAACAATATAAGTGAGGAGAGTGTGTTCCCCTCATGGTTTAATATACACGAGACATGTTACAACGTGAACACTGTACGTGAGGAGAGTGTGTTCCCCTGATTGTTTAATACTCACGGGAGATGTTACCAGGTGAGCAGTATAAGTGAGGAGAGTGTGTTCCCCTGATGGTTTAACACGCACGGGACGTGTCACCAGGTGAAGAGTAGAAGTGAGGAGAGTGTGTTCCCCTGATTGTTTAATACACACGGCACATGTTACCAGGTGAACAGTATATGTGAGGAGAGTGTGTTCCCCTGATGGTTTAATATACATGGGAAATGTTACCAGGTGAACAGTATAAGTGAAGAGAGCGTGTTCCCCTGATTGTTTAATATACGTGGGACATATTACCAGGTGACGAGTATAAGTGAGGAGAGTGTGTTCCCCTGATGGTTTAATATACACGGGACATGCTACCAGGTGAACAGTATAAGTGATGAGACTGTATTCCCCTGATGGTTCAATATACACGGGACATGTTAGCAGGTGAACAGTATAGGTGAGGAGAATGTGTTCCCCTCATTTTTTTATATACATGGGACATGTTACCAGGTGAACAGTATAAGTGAGGAGAGTGTGTTCCCCTGATTGTTAAATATAAACGGGACATGTTACCAGGTGAACAGTATAAGTGAGGAGAGTGTGTTCCCCAGATGGTTTAATATAGACGGGACATGTAACCAAGTGAACAGTATAAGTGAGGAGAGTGTGTTCCCCTGATTGTTTAATACTCACGGGAGATGTTACCAGGTGAGCAGTATAAGTGAGGAGAGGTTGTTCCCCTGATGGTTTAACATGCACGGGACGTGTCACCAGGTGAAGAGTAGAAGTGAGGTGAATGTGTTCCCCTGATTGTTTAATACACACGGGACATGTCACCAGGTGAACAGTATATGTGAAGAGAGTGTGTTCCCCTGATGGTTTAATATACATGGGACATGTTACCAGGTGAACAGTATAAGTGAAGAGAGCGTGTTCCCCTGATTGTTTAATATACGTGGGACATGTTACCAGGTGACGAGTATAAGTTAGGAGAGTGTGTTCCCCTGATGGTTTAATATGCACGGGACATGTCACCAGGTGAACAGTATAAGTGAGGAGAGTGTGTTGCCCTGATTGTTAAATATACACGGGACATGTTACCAGGTGAACAGTATAAGTGAAGAGAGTGTGTTCCCCTGATGATTGAATATACACGGAACCTATTACCAGGTGAACAGTATAAGTGAGGAGAGGGCTTTCCCCTGATTGTTTAATATACGTGGGACATATTACCAGGTGACGAGTATAAGTGAGGAGAGTGTGTTCCCCTGATGGTTTAATATACACGGGACATGTTACCAGGTGAACAGTATAAGTGATGACAATGTATTCCCCTGATGGTTCAATATACACGGGACATGTTAGCAGGTGAACAGTATAGGTGAGGAGAATGTGTTCCCCTCATTTTTTAATATACATGGGACATGTTACCAGGTGAACAGTATAAGTGAGGAGAGTGTGTTCCCCTGATTGTTAAATATAAACGGGACATGTTACCAGGTGAACAGTATAAGTGAGGAGAGTGTGTTCCCCAGATGGTTTAATATACACGGGACATGTAACCAAGTGAACAGTATAAGTGAGGAGAGTGTGTTCCCCTGATTGTTTAATACTCACGGGAGATGTTACCAGGTGAGCAGTATAAGTGAGGAGAGGTTGTTCCCCTGATGGTTTAACATGCACGGGACGTGTCACCAGGTGAAGAGTAGAAGTGAGGTGAATGTGTTCCCCTGATTGTTTAATACACACGGGACATGTCACCAGGTGAACAGTATATGTGAAGAGAGTGTGTTCCCCTGATGGTTTAATATACATGGGACATGTTACCAGCTGAACAGTATAAGTGAAGAGAGCGTGTTCCCCTGATTGTTTAATATACGTGGGACATGTTACCAGGTGACGAGTATAAGTTAGGAGAGTGTGTTCCCCTGATGGTTTAATATGCACGGGACATGTCACCAGGTGAACAGTATAAGTGAGGAGAGTGTGTTGCCCTGATTGTTAAATATACACGGGACATGTTACCAGGTGAACAGTATAAGTGAGGAGAGTGTGTTCCCCTGATGATTGAATATACACGGAACCTATTACCAGGTGAACAGTATAAGTGAGGAGAGGGCTTTCCCCTGATGGTTTAATATACATGGGACATGATACCAGGTGAACAGTATAAGTGAGGACAGTGAGTTCAACCTGATGGTTTAATACACACTGGACATGTTACCAGGTGAACTGAAAAGGGAGGAGAGTGTGTTCCCCTGATTGATTAATATACACGGGACATGTTACCAGGTGAACAGTATAAGTGACGAGAGTGTGTTCCCCTGATTGTTTAATACACACTGGACATGTTACCAGGTGAACAGTATAAGTGAGGAGAATGTGTCCCCTGATGTTTTAACACGCACGGGACATGTTACTAGGTGAACAGTATAATTGAGGAGAGTGTGTTCCCCTGATTGTTTAATACTGACGGGACATGTCACCAGGTGAACAGTATAAGTGAGGAGAGGGCTTTCCCCTGATTGTTTAATATACGTGGGACATATTACCAGGTGACGAGTATAAGTGAGGAGAGTGTGTTCCCCTGATGGTTTAATATACACGGGACATGTTACCAGGTGAACAGTATAAGTGATGACAATGTATTCCCCTGATGGTTCAATATACACGGGACATGTTAGCAGGTGAACAGTATAGGTGAGGAGAATGTGTTCCCCTCATTTTTTAATATACATGGGACATGTTACCAGGTGAACAGTATAAGTGAGGAGAGTGTGTTCCCCTGATTGTTAAATATAAACGGGACATGTTACCAGGTGAACAGTATAAGTGAGGAGAGTGTGTTCCCCAGATGGTTTAATATACACGGGACATGTAACCAAGTGAACAGTATAAGTGAGGAGAGTGTGTTCCCCTGATTGTTTAATACTCACGGGAGATGTTACCAGGTGAGCAGTATAAGTGAGGAGAGGTTGTTCCCCTGATGGTTTAACATGCACGGGACGTGTCACCAGGTGAAGAGTAGAAGTGAGGTGAATGTGTTCCCCTGATTGTTTAATACACACGGGACATGTCACCAGGTGAACAGTATATGTGAAGAGAGTGTGTTCCCCTGATGGTTTAATATACATGGGACATGTTACCAGGTGAACAGTATAAGTGAAGAGAGCGTGTTCCCCTGATTGTTTAATATACGTGGGACATGTTACCAGGTGACGAGTATAAGTTAGGAGAGTGTGTTCCCCTGATGGTTTAATATGCACGGGACATGTCACCAGGTGAACAGTATAAGTGAGGAGAGTGTGTTGCCCTGATTGTTAAATATACACGGGACATGTTACCAGGTGAACAGTATAAGTGAGGAGAGTGTGTTCCCCTGATGATTGAATATACACGGAACCTATTACCAGGTGAACAGTATAAGTGAGGAGAGGGCTTTCCCCTGATGGTTTAATATACATGGGACATGATACCAGGTGAACAGTATAAGTGAGGACAGTGAGTTCAACCTGATGGTTTAATACACACTGGACATGTTACCAGGTGAACTGAAAAGGGAGGAGAGTGTGTTCCCCTGATTGATTAATATACACGGGACATGTTACCAGGTGAACAGTATAAGTGACGAGAGTGTGTTCCCCTGATTGTTTAATACACACTGGACATGTTACCAGGTGAACAGTATAAGTGAGGAGAATGTGTCCCCTGATGTTTTAACACGCACGGGACATGTTACTAGGTGAACAGTATAATTGAGGAGAGTGTGTTCCCCTGATTGTTTAATACTGACGGGACATGTCACCAGGTGAACAGTATAAGTGAGGAGAGTGTGATCCCCTGATGGTTTAATACTGACCGGACATTTCCCCAGGTGAACAGTATAAGTGAGGAGAGAGTGTTCCCCTGATTGTTTAATACACAACGGACATGTTACCAGGTGAACAGTATAAGTGAGGAGAGTGTGTTCCCCTGATGGTTTAATATACACGGGACATGTTACCAGGTGAACAGTATAAGTGACGAGAGTGTGTTCCCCTGATGTTTTAACACGCATGGGACATGTCACCAGGTGAACAGTATAAGTGAGGAGAGTGTGTTCCCCTGATTGTTTAATACACACGGGACATGTCACCGGGTGAACAGTATAAGTGAGGAGAGTGTGTTCCCCTGATTGTTTAATACACATGGGACATGTCACCAGGTGAACAGTATAGGTGAGGAGACTGTGTTCCTCTGATGGTTTAATGCACACTGGACATGTTACCAGGTGAACAGTATAAGTGTGGAGAGTGTCTTCCCCTGATTGTTTAATACTGACGGGACATGTCACCAGGTGAACAGTATAAGTGAGGAGAGTGTGATCCCCTGATGGTTTAATACTGACCGGACATTTCCCCAGGTGAACAGTATAATTGAGGAGAGTGTGTTCCCCTGATTGTTTAATACTGACGGGACATGTCACCAGGTGAACAGTATAAGTGAGGAGAGTGTGATCCCCTGATGGTTTAATACTGACCGGACATTTCCCCAGGTGAACAGTATAAGTGAGGAGAGAGTGTTCCCCTGATTGTTTAATACACAACGGACATGTTACCAGGTGAACAGTATAAGTGAGGAGAGTGTGTTCCCCTGATGGTTTAATATACACGGGACATGTTACCAGGTGAACAGTATAAGTGACGAGAGTGTGTTCCCCTGATGTTTTAACACGCATGGGACATGTCACCAGGTGAACAGTATAAGTGAGGAGAGTGTGTTCCCCTGATTGTTTAATACACACGGGACATGTCACCGGGTGAACAGTATAAGTGAGGAGAGTGTGTTCCCCTGATTGTTTAATACACATGGGACATGTCACCAGGTGAACAGTATAGGTGAGGAGACTGTGTTCCTCTGATGGTTTAATGCACACTGGACATGTTACCAGGTGAACAGTATAAGTGTGGAGAGTGTCTTCCCCTGATTGTTTAATACTGACGGGACATGTCACCAGGTGAACAGTATAAGTGAGGAGAGTGTGATCCCCTGATGGTTTAATACTGACCGGACATTTCCCCAGGTGAACAGTATAAGTGAGGAGAGAGTGTTCCCCTGATTGTTTAATACACAACGGACATGTTACCAGGTGAACAGTATAAGTGAGGAGAGGGCTTTCCCCTGATGGTTTAATATACAAGGGACATGTTACCAGGTGAACAGTATAAGTGAGGAGAGTGTGTTCCCCTGATGGTTTAATATACACGGGACATGTTACCAGGTGAACAGTATAAGTGAGGAGAGTGTGTTCCCCTGATGTTTTAATATACACAGGACATGTTACAAGGTGAACAGTATAAGTGAGGAGAGTGTGTTCCCCTGATGGTTTAATATACAAAGGACGTGTTACCAGGTGAACTGTCTAAGTGAGGAGAGTATGTTCCCCTGATTGTTTAATACACACGGGACATGTTACCAGGTGAACAGTATAAGTGAGGAGAGTGTGTTCCCCTGATTGTTTAATATACGTGGGACATATTACCAGGTGAACAGTATAAGTGAGGAGAGTGTGTTCCCCTGATGGTTTAATATACACGGGACATGTTACCAGGTGAACAGTATAAGTGAGGAGAATGTGTTCCCCTGATTGTTTAATACATAAGGGACATGTTACCAGGTGAACAGTATAAGTGAGGAGAGTGTGTTCCCCTGATGGTTTAATACACACGGGACAAGTTACCAGGTGAACAGTATAAGTGAGGAGAGTGTGTTCCCCTGATGGTTTAATACACACGGGACAAGTTACCAGGTGAACAGTATAAGTGAGGAGAGTATGTTCCCCTGATGGTTTAATATACACGGGAATTGTTACCAGGTGAACAGTATAAGTGAGGAGAGTGTGTTCCCCTGATGGTTTAATACACACGGGACAAGTTACCAGGTGAACAGTATAAGTGAGGAGAGTGTGTTCCCCTGATGGTTTAATACACACGGGACATGTTACCAGGTGAACAGTATAAGTGAGGAGAATGTGTTCCCCTGATTGTTTAATACATAAGGGACATGTTTCCAGGTGAACAGTATAAGTGAGGAGAGTGTGTTCCCCTGATGGTTTAATACACACGGGACAAGTTACCAGGTGAACAGTATAAGTGAGGAGAATGTGTTCCCCTGATTGTTTAATACATAAGGGACATGTTACCAGGTGAACAGTATAAGTGAGGAGAGTGTGTTCCCCTGATGGTTTAATACACACGGGACAAGTTACCAGGTGAACAGTATAAGTGAGGAGAGTGTGTTCCCCTGATGGTTTAATATACACTGGACATGGAAACAGGTGAACAGTATAAGTGAGGAGAGTGTGTTCCCCTGATGGTTTAATATACACGGGACATGTAAACAGGTGAACAGTATAAGTGAGGAGAGTGTGTTCCCCTGATGGTTTAATACACACGGGACAAGTTACCAGATGAACAGTATAAGTGAGGAGAGTGTGTTCCCCTGATGGTTTAATATACACGGGACATGGAAACAGGTGAATAGTATAAGTGAGGAGAGTGTGTTCCCCTGATGGTTTAATATACACGGGACATGTTACCAGGTGAACAGTATAAGTGAGGAGAGTGTGTTCCGCTGATGGTTTAAAATAAACAGGACATGTTACCAGGTGAACTCTTTAAGTGAGGAGAGTATGTTCCCCTGATGGTTTAATACACACGGGACATGTTACCAGGTGAAAAGTATAAGTGTGGAGAGTGTGTCCCCCTGATGGTTTAAAATACACCGGACATGTTACCAGGTGAACAGTATATTTGAGTAGAGTATGTTTCCCTGATTGTTTAATGCACACGGGACATGTTACCAGGTGAACAGTATAAGTGAGGAGAGTGTGTTCCCCTGATGATTTTATATACGCGGGACAAGTCACAAGGTGAACAGTATAAGTGAGGTGAGTGTATTCCCCTGATGGTTTTATATGCACAGGACATGTTAGCAGGTGAAGAGAAGAAGTGTGGAGAGAGTGTTCCCGTGATGGTTTAATATACACGGGACATGTTACCAGTTGAACATTATAAGTGAGGAGACTGTGTTCCCGTGATGGTTTAATATACACGGGACATGTTACCAGGTAAACAGTATAAGTGAGGAGAGTGTGTTCCCCTGATTGTTTAATACATAGAGGACATGTTACCAGGTGAACAGTATAAGTGAGGAGAGTGTGTTCCCCTGATGGTTTAATACAGACAGGGCATGTTACCAGGTGAACAGTATAGATGAGGAGAGTGTGTTCCCCTGAGGGTTTAATATACATGGGACATGTTACCAGGTGAACAGTATAAGTGAGGAGACTGTGTTCCCGTGATGGTTTAATATACACGGGACATGTCATCAGGTGAACTCTATAAGTGAGGAGAGTGTGTTTCCCTGATGGTTTAATACACAAGGGACATGTTACCAGGTGAACAGTGTAAGTGAGGAGAGTGTGTTCCCCTGATGGGTTAATATACACAGGACATGTTACCAGGTGAGCAGTATAAGTGAGGAGAGTGTGTTCCCCTGATTGTTTAATACACAAGGGACATGTTACCAGGTGAACATTATAAGTGTGGAGAGTGTGTTCCCCTGATGGTTTAATACACACGGGACATGTTACCAGGTGAACAGTATAAGTGAGGAGAGTGTGTTCCCCTGATGGGTTAATATACACAGGACATGTTACCAGGTGAACAGTATAAGTGAGCAGAGTGTGTTCCCCTGAGGGTTTAATATACATGGGACATGTTACCAGGTGAACTCGATAAGTGAGGAGAGTGTCTTCCCCTGATGGTTTAATACAAACGGGACATGTTACCAGGTGAACAGTATAAGTAAGGAGACTGTGTTCCCTTGATGGTTTAATATACACAGGACATGTAACCAGGTGAACAGTATAAGTGAGGACAGTGTGTTCCCTTGATGGTTTAATATACACAGGACATGTAACCAGGTGAACTCTATAAGTGAGGAGAGAGTGTCCCCCTGATGGTTTAACATACACGGGACATGTTACCAGGTGAACGGTATAAGTGAGGAGAGTGTGTTCCGCTTATGATTTTATATACGCGGGACATATCACCAGGTTAACAGTTTAAGTGAGGAGAGTGTGTTCCACTGATGGTTTAACATACTGGGACATGTTACCAGGTGAACAGTATAAGTGAGGAGAGTGTGTTCCCCTGATTGTTTAATACACACGGGACATGTTACCAGGTGAACTCTATAAGTGAGGAAAGTGTGTTCCACTGATGGCTTAATATACACGGGACATGTTCCCAGGTGAACATTACAAGTGTGGAGAGTGTGTTCCCCTGATGGTTTAATACAGACGGGACATGTTACCAGGTGAACATTATAAGTGAGGAGAGTGTGTTCCCCTGATTGTTTAATACACACGAGACATGTTACCAGGTGAAAATTATAATTGAGGAGAGTGTGTTCCCCTGAGGGTGTAATATACACGGGACATGTTACCAGGTGAACTCTTTAAGTTAGGAGAGTATGTTCCCCTGATGGTTTAATACACACGGGACATGTTACCAGGTGAACAGTATAAGTGAGGAGAGTGTGTTCCCCTGATGGTTTAATACAGACGGGACATGTTACCAGATGAACATTATAAGTTAAGCAAGTGTGTTCCCCTGATGGTTTAATACAGACGGGACATGTTACCAGGTGAACAGTATAAGTGAGGAGAGAGTGTTCCCCTGATGGTTTAATACACATGGGACATGTTACCAGGTGAACAGTATAAGTGAGGAGAGTTTGTTCCCCTGATTGTTTAATACACTCTGGACATGTCACTCGGTGAACAGTGTAAGTGAGGAGAGTGTGTTCTCCTGATTGTTTAATACACACGGTACATGTTACCAGGTGAACATTATAAGTGAGGAGAGTGTGTTCCCTTGATTGTTTAATATACAAGGGACATGTTACCAGGAGAACAGTATAAGTTAGGAGAGTGTGTTCCCCTGATGGTTTAATATACACAGGACATGTTACTAGGTGAACAGTATAAGTGAAGAGAGTGTGTTCCCCTGATGGTTTAATGCACACGGGACATGTTACCAGGTGAACTCAATAAGTGAAGAGAGTGTGTTCCCCTGATGGTTTAATATACACAGGCCATGTTACCAGGTGAACAGTATAAGTGAGCAGAGTGTGTTCCCCTGATTGTTTAATACTGACGGGACATGTCACCAGGTGAACAGTATAAGTGAGGAGAGTGTGATCCCCTGATGGTTTAATACTGACCGGACATTTCCCCAGGTGAACAGTATAAGTGAGGAGAGAGTGTTCCCCTGATTGTTTAATACACAACGGACATGTTACCAGGTGAACAGTATAAGTGAGGAGAGGGCTTTCCCCTGATGGTTTAATATACAAGGGACATGTTACCAGGTGAACAGTATAAGTGAGGAGAGTGTGTTCCCCTGATGGTTTAATATACACGGGACATGTTACCAGGTGAACAGTATAAGTGAGGAGAGTGTGTTCCCCTGATGTTTTAATATACACAGGACATGTTACAAGGTGAACAGTATAAGTGAGGAGAGTGTGTTCCCCTGATGGTTTAATATACAAAGGACGTGTTACCAGGTGAACTGTCTAAGTGAGGAGAGTATGTTCCCCTGATTGTTTAATACACACGGGACATGTTACCAGGTGAACAGTATAAGTGAGGAGAGTGTGTTCCCCTGATTGTTTAATATACGTGGGACATATTACCAGGTGAACAGTATAAGTGAGGAGAGTGTGTTCCCCTGATGGTTTAATATACACGGGACATGTTACCAGGTGAACAGTATAAGTGAGGAGAATGTGTTCCCCTGATTGTTTAATACATAAGGGACATGTTACCAGGTGAACAGTATAAGTGAGGAGAGTGTGTTCCCCTGATGGTTTAATACACACGGGACAAGTTACCAGGTGAACAGTATAAGTGAGGAGAGTGTGTTCCCCTGATGGTTTAATACACACGGGACAAGTTACCAGGTGAACAGTATAAGTGAGGAGAGTATGTTCCCCTGATGGTTTAATATACACGGGAATTGTTACCAGGTGAACAGTATAAGTGAGGAGAGTGTGTTCCCCTGATGGTTTAATACACACGGGACAAGTTACCAGGTGAACAGTATAAGTGAGGAGAGTGTGTTCCCCTGATGGTTTAATACACACGGGACATGTTACCAGGTGAACAGTATAAGTGAGGAGAATGTGTTCCCCTGATTGTTTAATACATAAGGGACATGTTTCCAGGTGAACAGTATAAGTGAGGAGAGTGTGTTCCCCTGATGGTTTAATACACACGGGACAAGTTACCAGGTGAACAGTATAAGTGAGGAGAATGTGTTCCCCTGATTGTTTAATACATAAGGGACATGTTACCAGGTGAACAGTATAAGTGAGGAGAGTGTGTTCCCCTGATGGTTTAATACACACGGGACAAGTTACCAGGTGAACAGTATAAGTGAGGAGAGTGTGTTCCCCTGATGGTTTAATATACACTGGACATGGAAACAGGTGAACAGTATAAGTGAGGAGAGTGTGTTCCCCTGATGGTTTAATATACACGGGACATGTAAACAGGTGAACAGTATAAGTGAGGAGAGTGTGTTCCCCTGATGGTTTAATACACACGGGACAAGTTACCAGATGAACAGTATAAGTGAGGAGAGTGTGTTCCCCTGATGGTTTAATATACACGGGACATGGAAACAGGTGAATAGTATAAGTGAGGAGAGTGTGTTCCCCTGATGGTTTAATATACACGGGACATGTTACCAGGTGAACAGTATAAGTGAGGAGAGTGTGTTCCGCTGATGGTTTAAAATAAACAGGACATGTTACCAGGTGAACTCTTTAAGTGAGGAGAGTATGTTCCCCTGATGGTTTAATACACACGGGACATGTTACCAGGTGAAAAGTATAAGTGTGGAGAGTGTGTCCCCCTGATGGTTTAAAATACACCGGACATGTTACCAGGTGAACAGTATATTTGAGTAGAGTATGTTTCCCTGATTGTTTAATGCACACGGGACATGTTACCAGGTGAACAGTATAAGTGAGGAGAGTGTGTTCCCCTGATGATTTTATATACGCGGGACAAGTCACAAGGTGAACAGTATAAGTGAGGTGAGTGTATTCCCCTGATGGTTTTATATGCACAGGACATGTTAGCAGGTGAAGAGAAGAAGTGTGGAGAGAGTGTTCCCGTGATGGTTTAATATACACGGGACATGTTACCAGTTGAACATTATAAGTGAGGAGACTGTGTTCCCGTGATGGTTTAATATACACGGGACATGTTACCAGGTAAACAGTATAAGTGAGGAGAGTGTGTTCCCCTGATTGTTTAATACATAGAGGACATGTTACCAGGTGAACAGTATAAGTGAGGAGAGTGTGTTCCCCTGATGGTTTAATACAGACAGGGCATGTTACCAGGTGAACAGTATAGATGAGGAGAGTGTGTTCCCCTGAGGGTTTAATATACATGGGACATGTTACCAGGTGAACAGTATAAGTGAGGAGACTGTGTTCCCGTGATGGTTTAATATACACGGGACATGTCATCAGGTGAACTCTATAAGTGAGGAGAGTGTGTTTCCCTGATGGTTTAATACACAAGGGACATGTTACCAGGTGAACAGTGTAAGTGAGGAGAGTGTGTTCCCCTGATGGGTTAATATACACAGGACATGTTACCAGGTGAGCAGTATAAGTGAGGAGAGTGTGTTCCCCTGATTGTTTAATACACAAGGGACATGTTACCAGGTGAACATTATAAGTGTGGAGAGTGTGTTCCCCTGATGGTTTAATACACACGGGACATGTTACCAGGTGAACAGTATAAGTGAGGAGAGTGTGTTCCCCTGATGGGTTAATATACACAGGACATGTTACCAGGTGAACAGTATAAGTGAGCAGAGTGTGTTCCCCTGAGGGTTTAATATACATGGGACATGTTACCAGGTGAACTCGATAAGTGAGGAGAGTGTCTTCCCCTGATGGTTTAATACAAACGGGACATGTTACCAGGTGAACAGTATAAGTAAGGAGACTGTGTTCCCTTGATGGTTTAATATACACAGGACATGTAACCAGGTGAACAGTATAAGTGAGGACAGTGTGTTCCCTTGATGGTTTAATATACACAGGACATGTAACCAGGTGAACTCTATAAGTGAGGAGAGAGTGTCCCCCTGATGGTTTAACATACACGGGACATGTTACCAGGTGAACGGTATAAGTGAGGAGAGTGTGTTCCGCTTATGATTTTATATACGCGGGACATATCACCAGGTTAACAGTTTAAGTGAGGAGAGTGTGTTCCACTGATGGTTTAACATACTGGGACATGTTACCAGGTGAACAGTATAAGTGAGGAGAGTGTGTTCCCCTGATTGTTTAATACACACGGGACATGTTACCAGGTGAACTCTATAAGTGAGGAAAGTGTGTTCCACTGATGGCTTAATATACACGGGACATGTTCCCAGGTGAACATTACAAGTGTGGAGAGTGTGTTCCCCTGATGGTTTAATACAGACGGGACATGTTACCAGGTGAACATTATAAGTGAGGAGAGTGTGTTCCCCTGATTGTTTAATACACACGAGACATGTTACCAGGTGAAAATTATAATTGAGGAGAGTGTGTTCCCCTGAGGGTGTAATATACACGGGACATGTTACCAGGTGAACTCTTTAAGTTAGGAGAGTATGTTCCCCTGATGGTTTAATACACACGGGACATGTTACCAGGTGAACAGTATAAGTGAGGAGAGTGTGTTCCCCTGATGGTTTAATACAGACGGGACATGTTACCAGATGAACATTATAAGTTAAGCAAGTGTGTTCCCCTGATGGTTTAATACAGACGGGACATGTTACCAGGTGAACAGTATAAGTGAGGAGAGAGTGTTCCCCTGATGGTTTAATACACATGGGACATGTTACCAGGTGAACAGTATAAGTGAGGAGAGTTTGTTCCCCTGATTGTTTAATACACTCTGGACATGTCACTCGGTGAACAGTGTAAGTGAGGAGAGTGTGTTCTCCTGATTGTTTAATACACACGGTACATGTTACCAGGTGAACATTATAAGTGAGGAGAGTGTGTTCCCTTGATTGTTTAATATACAAGGGACATGTTACCAGGAGAACAGTATAAGTTAGGAGAGTGTGTTCCCCTGATGGTTTAATATACACAGGACATGTTACTAGGTGAACAGTATAAGTGAAGAGAGTGTGTTCCCCTGATGGTTTAATGCACACGGGACATGTTACCAGGTGAACTCAATAAGTGAAGAGAGTGTGTTCCCCTGATGGTTTAATATACACAGGCCATGTTACCAGGTGAACAGTATAAGTGAGCAGAGTGTGTTCCCCTGATGGTTTAATATACACGGGACATGTTACCAGGTGAACAGTATAAGTGAGGAGAGTATGTTCCCCTGATTGTTTAATGAACACGGGACATGTTACCAGGGGAACAGTATACGTGAAGAGAGTGTGTTCCCCTGATGGTTAAATGCACACGGGGCATGTTACCAGGGGAACAGTATAAGTGAGGAGAGTGTGTTCCCCTGATGGTTTAATGCACACGGGACATGTCATCAGGTGAACAGTATAAGTGAGGAGAGTGTGTTCCCCTGATGATATAATATACACGGGACATGTCACCAGGTGAACTCTATAAGTGAGGAGAGTGTGTTTCCCTGATGGTTTAATACACAAGGGACATGTTACCAGGTGAACATTATAAGAGTGGAGAGTGTGTTCCCCTGATGGTTTAATACACACGGGACATGTTACCAGGTGAACATTATAAGTGAGGACAGTGTGTTCCCCTGATGGGTTAATATACACAGGACATGTTACCAGGTGAGCAGTATAAGTGAGGAGAGTGTGTTCCCCTGATTGTTTAATACACAAGGGACATGTTACCAGGTGAACATTATAAGTGTGGAGAGTGTGTTCCCCTGATGGTTTAATACACACGGGACATGTTACCAGGTGAACAGTATAAGTGAGGAGAGTGTGTTCCCCTGATGGGTTAATATACACAGGACATGTTACCAGGTGAACAGTATAAGTGAGCAGAGTGTGTTCCCCTGAGGGTTTAATATACATGGGACATGTTACCAGGTGAACTCGATAAGTGAGGAGAGTGTCTTCCCCTGATGGTTTAATACAAACGGGACATGTTACCAGGTGAACAGTATAAGTAAGGAGACTGTGTTCCCTTGATGGTTTAATATACACAGGACATGTAACCAGGTGAACAGTATAAGTGAGGACAGTGTGTTCCCTTGATGGTTTAATATACACAGGACATGTAACCAGGTGAACTCTATAAGTGAGGAGAGAGTGTCCCCCTGATGGTTTAACATACACGGGACATGTTACCAGGTGAACGGTATAAGTGAGGAGAGTGTGTTCCCCTGATGATTTTATATACGCGGGACATATCACCAGGTGAACAGTTTAAGTGAGGAGAGTGTGTTCCACTGATGGTTTAACATACCGGGACATGTTACCAGGTGAACGGTATAAGTGAGGAGAGTGTGTTCCCCTGATTGTTTAATACACACGGGACATGTTACCAGGTGAACTCTATAAGTGAGGAAAGTGTGTTCCACTGATGGCTTAATATACACGGGACATGTTCCCAGGTGAACATTGCAAGTGTGGAGAGTGTGTTCCCCTGATGGTTTAATACAGACGGGACATGTTACCAGGTGAACAGTATAAGTGAGGAGAGTGTGTTCCCCTGATGGTTTAATACAGGCGGGACAAGTTACCAGGTGAACAGTATAAGTGTGGAGAATGTGTTCCCCTGATGGTTTAATACACACGGGACATGTTACCAGGTGAACTCTTTAAGTGAGGAGAGTATGTTCCCCTGATGGTTTAATACACACGGGACATGTTACCAGGTGAACATTATAAGTGTGGAGAGTGTGTTCCCCTGATGGTTTTATACAGACGGGACATGTTACCAGGTGAAAATTATAATTGAGGAGAGTGTGTTCCCCTGAGGGTGTAATATACACGGGACATGTTACCAGGTGAACTCTTTAAGTGAGGAGAGTGTGTTCCCCTGATGGTTTAATACAGACGGGACATGTTACCAGGTGAACAGTATAAGTGAGGTGAGTGTGTTCCCCTGATGGTTTAATACAGACGGGACATGTTACCAGATGAACATTATAAGTGAGGCGAGTGTGTTCCCCTGATGGTTTAATACACACGGGACATGTTACCAGGTGAACAGTATAAGTGAGGTGAGTGTGTTCCCCTGATGGTTTAATACAGACGGGACATGTTACCAGATGAACATTATAAGTTAAGCAAGTGTGTTCCCCTGATGGTTTAATACAGACGGGACATGTTACCAGGTGAACAGTATAAGTGAGGAGAGAGTGTTCCCCTGATGGTTTAATACACATGGGACATGTTACCAGGTGAACAGTATAAGTGAGGAGAGTTTGTTCCCCTGATTGTTTAATACACTCTGGACATGTCACTCGGTGAACAGTGTAAGTGAGGAGAGTGTGTTCTCCTGATTGTTTAATACACACGGTACATGCTACCAGGTGAACATTATAAGTGAGGAGAGTGTGTTCCCTTGATTGTTTAATATACAAGGGACATGTTACCAGGAGAACAGTATAAGTTAGGAGAGTGTGTTCCCCTGATGGTTTAATATACACAGGACATGTTACTAGGTGAACAGTATAAGTGAAGAGAGTGTGTTCCCCTGATGGTTTAATGCACACGGGACATGTTACCAGGTGAACTCAATAAGTGAAGAGAGTGTGTTCCCCTGATGGTTTAATATACACAGGCCATGTTACCAGGTGAACAGTATAAGTGAGCAGAGTGTGTTCCCCTGATGGTTTAATATACACGGGACATGTTACCAGGTGAAAAGTATAAGTGAGGAGAGTATGTTCCCCTGATTGTTTAATGAACACGGGACATGTTACCAGGGGAACAGTATACGTGAAGAGAGTGTGTTCCCCTGATGGTTTAATGCACACGGGGCATGTTACCAGGGGAACAGTATAAGTGAGGAGAGTGTGTTCCCCTGATGGTTTAATGCACACGGGACATGTCATCAGGTGAACAGTATAAGTGAGGAGAGTGTGTTCCCCTGATGATATAATATACACGGGACATGTTACCAGGTGAACAGTATAAGTGAGGAGAGGGCTTTCCCCTGATGGTTTAATATACACGGGACATGTTACCAGGTGAACAGTATAAGTGAGGAGAGTGTGTTCCCCTGATGGTTCAATATACACAGGACATGTTAGCAGGTGAAAAGTATAAGTGAGGAGAGTGTGTTCCCCTGATGGTTTAATATACACGGGACATGTTAACAGGTGAAGAGTATAAGTGAGGAGAGTGTGATCCCATGATTGTTTAATACTGACGGGATTTGTCACCAGGTGAAGACTAGAAGTGAGGAGAGAGTGTTCCCCTGATGGTTAAATATACTTGGGACATGTTACCAGGTGAACAGTATAAGTGAAGAGAGTGTGTTCCCCTGATGGTTTAATACACACGGGACATGTTACCAGGTAAACAGTATAAGTGAGGAGAGTGTGTTCCCCTGATTGTTTAATGCACAGTTGACATGTTACCAGGTGAACAGTATAAGTGAGGAGAGTGTGTTCCCCTGATTGTTTAATACACACGGGACATGTTACCAGGTGAATAGTATAAGTGAGGAGAGTGTGTTCCCCTGATTGTTTAATGCACATGGGACATGTTACCAGGTGAATAGTATAAGTGAGGAGAGTTTGTTCCCCTGATTGTTGAATACACTCTGGACATGTCACTCGGTGAACAGTGTAAGTGAGGAGAGTGTGTTCTCCTGATTGTTTAATACACACGGTACATGTTACCAGGTGAACATTATACGTGAGGAGAGTGTGTTCCCCTGATTGTTTAATATACAAGGGACATGTTACCAGGAGAACAGTATAAGTTAGGAGAGTGTGTTCCCCTGATGGTTTAATATACACAGGACATGTTACTAGGTGAACAGTATAAGTGAAGAGAGTGTGTTCCCCTGATGGTTTAATGCACACGGGACATGTTACCAGGTGAACTCAATAAGTGAAGAGAGTGTGTTCCCCTGATGGTTTAATATACACAGGACATGTTACCAGGTGAACAGTATAAGTGAGCAGAGTGTGTTCCCCTGATGGTTTAATATACACGGGACATGTTACCAGGTGAACAGTATAAGTGAGGAGAGTATGTTCCCCTGAATGTTTAATGAACACGGGACATGTTACCAGGGGAACAGTATACGTGAAGAGAGTGTGTTCCCCTGATGGTTTAATGCACACGGGGCATGTTACCAGGGGAACAGTATAAGTGAGGAGAGTGTGTTCCCCTGATGGTTTAATGCACACGGGACATGTTACCAGGTGAACAGTATAAGTGAGTAGAGTGAGTTCCCCTGATTGTTTAATATACACGGGACATGTCATCAGGTGAACAGTATAAGTGAGGAGAGTGTGTTCCCCTGATGATATAATATACACGGGACATGTTACCAGGTGAACAGTATAAGTGAGGAGAGGGCTTTCCCCTGATGTTTTAATATACACGGGACATGTTACCAGGTGAACAGTATAAGTGAGGAGAGTGTGTTCCCCTGATGGTTCAATATACACAGGACATGTTAGCAGGTGAAAAGTATAAGTGAGGAGAGCGTGTTCCCCTGATGGTTTAATATACACGGGACATGTTAACAGGTGAAGAGTATAAGTGAGGAGAGTGTGATCCCATGATTGTTTAATACTGACGGGATTTGTCACCAGGTGAAGACTAGAAGTGAGGAGAGAGTGTTCCCCTGATGGTTAAATATACTTGGGACATGTTACCAGGTGAACAGTATAAGTGAAGAGAGTGTGTTCCCCTGATGGTTTAATACACACGGGACATGTTACCAGGTAAACAGTATAAGTGAGGAGAGTGTGTTCCCCTGATTGTTTAATGCACAGTTGACATGTTACCAGGTGAACAGTATAATTGAGGAGAGTGTGTTCCCCTGATTGTTTAATACACACGGGACATGTTACCAGGTGAATAGTATAAGTGAGGAGAGTGTGTTCCCCTGATTGTTTAATACACATGGGACATGTTACCAGGTGAACAGTATAAGTGAGGAGAGTTTGTTCCCCTGATTGTTTAATACACTCTGGACATGTCACTCGGTGAACAGTGTAAGTGAGGAGAGTGTGTTCTCCTGATTGTTTAATACACACGGTACATGTTACCAGGTGAACATTATCAGTGAGTAGAGTGTGTTCCCCTGATTGTTTAATATACAAGGGACATGTTACCAGGAGAGCAGTATAAGTGAGGAGAGTGTGTTCCCCTGATGGTTTAATATACACAGGACATGTTACTAGGTGAACAGTATAAGTGAAGAGAGTGTGTTCCCCTGATGGTTTAATGCACACGGGACATGTTACCAGGTGAACTCAATAAGTGAAGAGAGTGTGTTCCCCTGATGGTTTAATATACACAGGACATGTTACCAGGTGAACAGTATAAGTGAGCAGAGTGTGTTCCCCTGATGGTTTAATATACACGGGACATGTTACCAGGTGAACAGTATAAGTGAGGAGAGTATGTTCCCCTGATTGTTTAATGAACACGGGACATGTTACCAGGGGAACAGTATACGTGAAGAGAGTGTGTTCCCCTGATGGTTTAATGCACAAGGGGCATGTTACCAGGGGAACAGTATAAGTGAGGAGAGTGTGTTCCCCTGATGGTTTAATGCACACGGGACATGTTACCAGGTGAACACTATAAGTGAGTAGAGTGAGTTCCCCTGATTGTTTAATATACCCGGGACATGTCATCAGGTGAACAGTATAAGTCAGGAGACTGTGTTCCCCTGATGGTTTAATATACACGGGACATGTTACCAGGTGAACAGTATAAGTGAGGAGAATGTGTTCGCCTGATTGTTTAATACACACGGGACATGTTACCAGGTGAACAGTATAAGTGAGGAGAGTGTGTTCCTCTGATGGTTTAATACACACGGGACATGGAACCAGGTGAACAGTATAAGTGAGGAGAGTGTGTTCCCCTGATGGTTTAATATACACGGGACATGTTAACAGGTGAAGAGTATAAGTGAGGAGAGTGTGTTCCCCTGATTGTTTAATACACACGGGACATGTTACCAGGTGAATAGTATAAGTGAGGAGAGTGTGTTCCCCTGATTGTTTAATGCACAGTTGACATGTTACCAGGTGAACAGTATAAGTGAGGAGAGTGTGTTCCCCTGATTGTTTAATACACACGGGACATGTTACCAGGTGAATAGTATAAGTGAGGAGAGTGTGTTCCCCTGATTGTTTAATACACATGGGACATGTTACCAGGTGAACAGTATAAGTGAGGAGAGTTTGTTCCCCTGATTGTTTAATACACTCTGGACATGTCACTCGGTGAACAGTGTAAGTGAGGAGAGTGTGTTCTCCTGATTGTTTAATACACACGGTACATGTTACCAGGTGAACATTATAAGTGAGGAGAGTGTGTTCCCCTGATTGTTTAATATACAAGGGACATGTTACCAGGAGAGCAGTATAAGTGAGGAGAGTGTGTTCCCTTGATGGTTTAATATACACAGGACATGTTACTAGGTGAACAGTATAAGTGAAGAGAGTGTGTTCCCCTGATGGTTTAATGCACACAAGACATGTTACCAGGTGAACTCAATAAGTGAAGAGAGTGTGTTCCCCTGATGGTTTAATATACACAGGACATGTTACCAGGTGAACAGTATAAGTGAGCAGAGTGTGTTCCCCTGATGGTTTAATATACACGGGACATGTTACCAGGTGAACAGTATAAGTGAGGAGAGTATGTTCCCCTGATTGTTTAATGAACACGGGACATGTTACCAGGGGAACAGTATACGTGAAGAGAGTGTGTTCCCCTGATGGTTTAATGCACACGGGGCATGTTACCAGGGGAACAGTATAAGTGAGGAGAGTGTGTTCCCCTGATGGTTTAATGCACACGGGACATGTTACCAGGTGAACAGTATAAGTGAGTAGAGTGAGTTCCCCTGATTGTTTAATATACCCGGGACATGTCATCAGGTGAACAGTATAAGTCAGGAGAGTGTGTTCCCCTGATGGTTTAATATACACGGGACATGTTACCAGGTGAACAGTATAAGTGAGGAGAGTGTGTTCCCCTGATGGTTTAATGCACAGTTGACATGTTACCAGGTGAACAGTATAAGTGAGGAGAGTGTGTTCGCCTGATTGTTTAATACACACGGGACATGTTACCAGGTGAACAGTATAAGTGAGGAGAGTGTGTTCCTCTGATGGTTTAATACACACGGGACATGGAACCAGGTGAACAGTATAAGTGAGGAGAGTGTGTTCCCCTGATGGTTTAATATACACGGGACATGTTAACAGGTGAAGAGTATAAGTGAGGAGAGTGTGATCCCATGATTGTTTAATACTGACGGGATTTGTCACCAGGTGAAGACTAGAAGTGAGGAGAGAGTGTTCCCCTGATGGTTAAATATACTTGGGACATGTTACCAGGTGAACAGTATAAGTGAGGAGAGTGTGTTCGCCTGATTGTTTAATACACACGGGACATGTTACCAGGTGAACAGTATAAGTGAGGAGAGTGTGTTCCTCTGATGGTTTAATACACACGGGACATGGAACCAGGTGAACAGTATAAGTGAGGAGAGTGTGTTCCCCTGATGGTTTAATATACACGGGACATGTTAACAGGTGAAGAGTATAAGTGAGGAGAGTGTGATCCCATGATTGTTTAATACTGACGGGATTTGTCACCAGGTGAAGACTAGAAGTGAGGAGAGAGTGTTCCCCTGATGGTTAAATATACTTGGGACATTTTACCAGGTGAAAAGTATAAGTGAAGAGAGTGTGTTCCCCTGATGGTTTAATACACACGGGACATGTTACCAGGTAAACAGTATAAGTGAGGAGAGTGTGTTCCCCTGATTGTTTAATGCACAGTTGACATGTTACCAGGTGAACAGTATAAGTGAGGAGAGTGTGTTCCCCTGATTGTTTAATACACACGGGACATGTTACCAGGTGAATAGTATAAGTGAGGAGAGTGTGTTCCCCTGATTGTTTAATGCACATGGGACATGTTACCAGGTGAACAGTATAAGTGAGGAGAGTTTGTTCCCCTGATTGTTTAATACACTCTGGACATGTCACTCGGTGAACAGTGTAAGTGAGGAGAGTGTGTTCTCCTGATTGTTTAATACACACGGTACATGTTACCAGGTGAACATTATAAGTGAGGAGAGTGTGTTCCCCTGATTGTTTAATATACAAGGGACATGTTACCAGGAGAACAGTATAAGTTAGGAGAGTGTGTTCCCCTGATGGTTTAATATACACAGGACATGTTACTAGGTGAACAGTATAAGTGAAGAGAGTGTGTTCCCCTGATGGTTTAATGCACACGGGACATGTTACCAGGTGAACTCAATAAGTGAAGAGAGTGTGTTCCCCTGATGGTTTAATATACACAGGACATGTTACCAGGTGAACAGTATAAGTGAGCAGAGTGTGTTCCCCTGATGGTTTAATATACACGGGACATGTTACCAGGTGAACAGTATAAGTGAGGAGAGTATGTTCCCCTGATTGTTTAATGAACACGGGACATGTTACCAGGGGAACAGTATACGTGAAGAGAGTGTGTTCCCCTGATGGTTTAATGCACACGGGGCATGTTACCAGGGGAACAGTATAAGTGAGGAGAGTGTGTTCCCCTGATGGTTTAATGCACACGGGACATGTTACCAGGTGAACAGTATAAGTGAGTAGAGTGAGTTCCCCTGATTGTTTAATATACCCGGGACATGTCATCAGGTGAACAGTATAAGTCAGGAGAGTGTGTTCCCCTGATGGTTTAATATACACGGGACATGTTACCAGGTGAACAGTATAAGTGAGGAGAGTGTGTTCCCCTGATGGTTTAATGCACAGTTGACATGTTACCAGGTGAACAGTATAAGTGAGGAGAGTGTGTTCGCCTGATTGTTTAATACACACGGGACATGTTACCAGGTGAACAGTATAAGTGAGGAGAGTGTGTTCCTCTGATGGTTTAATACACACGGGACATGGAACCAGGTGAACAGTATAAGTGAGGAGAGTGTGTTCCCCTGATGGTTTAATATACACGGGACATGTTAACAGGTGAAGAGTATAAGTGAGGAGAGTGTGATCCCATGATTGTTTAATACTGACGGGATTTGTCACCAGGTGAAGACTAGAAGTGAGGAGAGAGTGTTCCCCTGATGGTTAAATATACTTGGGACATGTTACCAGGTGAACAGTATAAGTGAGGAGAGTGTGTTCGCCTGATTGTTTAATTCACACGGGACATGTTACCAGGTGAACAGTATAAGTGAGGAGAGTGTGTTCCTCTGATGGTTTAATACACACGGGACATGGAACCAGGTGAACAGTATAAGTGAGGAGAGTGTGTTCCCCTGATGGTTTAATATACACGGGACATGTTAACAGGTGAAGAGTATAAGTGAGGAGAGTGTGATCCCATGATTGTTTAATACTGACGGGATTTGTCACCAGGTGAAGACTAGAAGTGAGGAGAGAGTGTTCCCCTGATGGTTAAATATACTTGGGACATTTTACCAGGTGAACAGTATAAGTGAAGAGAGTGTGTTCCCCTGATGGTTTAATACACACGGGACATGTTACCAGGTAAACAGTATAAGTGAGGAGAGTGTGTTCCCCTGATTGTTTAATGCACAGTTGACATGTTACCAGGTGAACAGTATAAGTGAGGAGAGTGTGTTCCCCTGATTGTTTAATACACACGGGACATGTTACCAGGTGAATAGTATAAGTGAGGAGAGTGTGTTCCCCTGATTGTTTAATGCACATGGGACATGTTACCAGGTGAACAGTATAAGTGAGGAGAGTTTGTTCCCCTGATTGTTTAATACACTCTGGACATGTCACTCGGTGAACAGTGTAAGTGAGGAGAGTGTGTTCCCCTGATGGTTTAATATACACGGGACATGTTACCAGGTGAACAGTATAAGTGAGGAGAGTATGTTCCCCTGATTGTTTAATGAACACGGGACATGTTACCAGGTGAACATTATAAGTGAGGAGAGTGTGTTCCCCTGATTGTTTAATATACAAGGGACATGTTACCAGGAGAACAGTATAATTTAGGAGAGTGTGTTCCCCTGATGGTTTAATATACACAGGACATGTTACTAGGTGAACAGTATAAGTGAAGAGAGTGTGTTCCCCTGATGGTTTAATGCACACGGGACATGTTACCAGGTGAACTCAATAAGTGAAGAGAGTGTGTTCCCCTGATGGTTTAATATACACAGGACATGTTACCAGGTGAACAGTATAAGTGAGCAGAGTGTGTTCCCCTGATGGTTTAATATACACGGGACATGTTACCAGGTGAACAGTATAAGTGAGGAGAGTATGTTCCCCTGATTGTTTAATGAACACGGGACATGTTACCAGGGGAACAGTATACGTGAAGAGAGTGTGTTCCCCTGATGGTTTAATGCACACGGGGCATGTTACCAGGGGAACAGTATAAGTGAGGAGAGTGTGTTCCCCTGATGGTTTAATGCACACGGGACATGTTACCAGGTGAACAGTATAAGTGAGTAGAGTGAGTTCCCCTGATTGTTTAATATACACGGGACAAATCATCAGGTGAACAGTATAAGTGTGGAGAGTGTGTTCCCCTGATGGTTCAATATACACAGGACATGTTAGCAGGTGAAAAGTATAAGTGAGGAGAGTGTGTTCCCCTGATGGTTCAATATACACAGGACATGTTAGCAGGTGAAAAGTATAAGTGAGGAGAGTGTGTTCCCCTGATGGTTTAATATACACGGGACATGTTAACAGGTGAAGAGTATAAGTGAGGAGAGTGTGATCCCATGATTGTTTAATACTGACGGGATTTGTTACCAGGTAAACAGTATAAGTGAGGAGAGTGTGTTCCCCTGATTGTTTAATGCACAGTTGACATGTTACCAGGTGAACAGTATAAGTGAGGAGAGTGTGTTCCCCTGATTGTTTAATACACACGGGACATGTTACCAGGTGAATAGTATAAGTGAGGAGAGTGTGTTCCCCTGATTGCTTAATACACATGGGACATGTTACCAGGTGAACAGTATAAGTGAGGAGAGTTTGTTCCCCTGATTGTTTAATACACTCTGGACATGTCACTCGGTGAACAGTGTAAGTGAGGAGAGTGTGTTCTCCTGATTGTTTAATACACACGGTACATGTTACCAGGTGAACATTATAAGTGAGGAGAGTGTGTTCCCCTGATTGTTTAATATACAAGGGACATGTTACCAGGAGAGCAGTATAAGTGAGGAGAGTGTGTTCCCCTGATGGTTTAATATACACAGGACATGTTACTAGGTGAACAGTATAAGTGAAGAGAGTGTGTTCCCCTGATGGTTTAATGCACACGGGACATGTTACCAGGTGAACTCAATAAGTGAAGAGAGTGTGTTCCCCTGATGGTTTAATATACACAGGACATGTTACCAGGTGAACAGTATAAGTGAGCAGAGTGTGTTCCCCTGATGGTTTAATATACACGGGACATGTTACCAGGTGAACAGTATAAGTGAGGAGAGTATGTTCCCCTGATTGTATAATGAACACGGGACATGTTACCAGGGGAACAGTATACGTGAAGAGAGTGTGTTCCCCTGATGGTTTAATGCACACGGGGCATGTTACCAGGGGAACAGTATAAGTGAGGAGAGTGTGTTCCCCTGATGGTTTAATGCACACGGGACATGTTACCAGGTGAACAGTATAAGTGAGTAGAGTGAGTTCCCCTGATTGTTTAATATACCCGGGACATGTTACCAGGTGAACAGTATAAGTGAGGAGAGTGTGTTCCCCTGATGGTTTAATGCACAGTTGACATGTTACCAGGTGAACAGTATAAGTGAGGAGAGTGTGTTCGCCTGATTGTTTAATACACACGGGACATGTTACCAGGTGAACAGTATAAGTGAGGAGAGTGTGTTCCTCTGATGGTTTAATACACACGGGACATGGAACCAGGTGAACAGTATAAGTGAGGAGAGTGTGTTCCCCTGATTGTTTAATGCAAAGGGACATGTTACCAGGTAAACAGTATAAGTGAGGAGAGTGTGTTCCCCTGATTCTTTTATGCACATTTGACATGTTACCAGGTGAACAGTAGAAGTGAGGAGAATGTGTTCCCCTGATGGTTTATTATACACAGGACATGTTACCATGTGAACAGTATAAGTGAGGAGAGTGTGTTCCCCTGATTGTTTAATATACACGGGACATGGAACCAGGTGAACAGTATAAGTGAGGAGAGTATGTTCCTCTGATGGTTTAATACACACGGGACATGGAACCAGGTGAACAGTATAAGTGAGGAGAGTGTGTTCCCCTGATTGTTTAATGCACACGGGACATGTTACCAGGTGAACAGTATAAGTGAGGAGAGTGTGTTCCCCTGATGGTTTAATACACACAGGACATGTTACCAGGTGAACAGTATAAGTGAGGAGAGTGTGTTCCCCTGATAGTTTAATGCACACGGAACATGTTACCAGGTGAACAGTATAAGTGAGGAGAGAGTGTTCCCCTGATGGTTTAATACACACCGGACATGTTACCAGGTGAACAGTATAACTGAGGAGAGTGTGTTCCCCTGATTGTTTAATACACATGGGACATGTTACCAGGTGAACAGTATAAGTGAGGAGAGTGTGTTCCCCTGATTGTTTAATACACACGGGACATGTTACCAGGTGAACAGTATAAGTGAGCAGAGTGTGTTCCCCTGATGGTTTAATATACACGGGACATGTTACCAGGTGAACAGTATAAGTGAGGAGAGTATGTTCCCCTGATTGTTTAATGAACACGGGACATGTTACCAGGGGAACAGTATACGTGAAGAGAGTGTGTTCCCCTGATGGTTTAATGCACACGGGGCATGTTACCAGGGGAACAGTATAAGTGAGGAGAGTGTGTTCCCCTGATGGTTTAATGCACACGGGACATGTTACCAGGTGAACAGTATAAGTGAGTAGAGTGAGTTCCCCTGATTGTTTAATATACCCGGGACATGTCATCAGGTGATCAGTATAAGTCAGGAGAGTGTGTTCCCCTGATGGTTTAATATACACGGGACATGTTACCAGGTGAACAGTATAAGTGAGGAGAGTGTGTTCCCCTGATGGTTTAATGCACAGTTGACATGTTACCAGGTGAACAGTATAAGTGAGGAGAGTGTGTTCGCCTGATTGTTTAATACACACGGGACATGTTACCAGGTGAACAGTATAAGTGAGGAGAGTGTGTTCCTCTGATGGTTTAATACACACGGGACATGGAACCAGGTGAACAGTATAAGTGAGGAGAGTGTGTTCCCCTGATTGTTTAATGCAAAGGGACATGTTACCAGGTAAACAGTATAAGTGAGGAGAGTGTGTTCCCCTGATTCTTTTATGCACATTTGACATGTTACCAGGTGAACAGTAGAAGTGAGGAGAATGTGTTCCCCTGATGGTTTATTATACACAGGACATGTTACCATGTGAACAGTATAAGTGAGGAGAGTGTGTTCCCCTGATTGTTTAATATACACGGGACATGGAACCAGGTGAACAGTATAAGTGAGGAGAGTATGTTCCTCTGATGGTTTAATACACACGGGACATGGAACCAGGTGAACAGTATAAGTGAGGAGAGTGTGTTCCCCTGATTGTTTAATGCACACGGGACATGTTACCAGGTGAACAGTATAAGTGAGGAGAGTGTGTTCCCCTGATGGTTTAATACACACAGGACATGTTACGAGGTGAACAGTATAAGTGAGGAGAGTGTGTTCCCCTGATAGTTTAATGCACACGGAACATGTTACCAGGTGAACAGTATAAGTGAGGAGAGAGTGTTCCCCTGATGGTTTAATACACACCGGACATGTTACCAGGTGAACAGTATAACTGAGGAGAGTTTGTTCCCCTGATTGTTTAATACACACGGCACATGTCACAAGGTGAACAGTATAAGTGAGGACAGTATGTTCCCCTGATGGTTTAATATACACAGGACATGTTATCAGGTGAACAGTATAAGTGAGGTGAGTGTGTTCCCCTGTTGGTTCAATATACATGGGACATGTTACCAGGTGAACAGTATAAGTGAAGAGAGTGTGTCCCCTGATAGTTTAATGCACACGGGACATGTTACCAGGTGAACAGTATAAGTGACGAGAGTGTGTTCCCCTGATTGTTTAATGCACAGTTGACATGTTACCAGGTGAATAGTATAAGTGAGGAGAGTGTGTTCCCCTGATTGTTTAATGCACACGGGACATGTTACCAGGTGAACAGTATAAGTGAGGAGAGTGTGTTCCCCTGATGGTTTAATACACACAGGACATGTTACCAGGTGAACAGTATAAGTGAGGAGAGTGTGTTCCCCTGATAGTTTAATGCACACGGAACATGTTACCAGGTGAACAGTATAAGTGAGGAGAGAGTGTTCCCCTGATGGTTTAATACACACCGGACATGTTACCAGGTGAACAGTATAACTGAGGAGAGTTTGTTCCCCTGATTGTTTAATACACACGGGACATGTCACAAGGTGAACAGTATAAGTGAGGACAGTATGTTCCCCTGATGGTTTAATATACACAGGACATGTTATCAGGTGAACAGTATAAGTGAGGTGAGTGTGTTCCCCTGTTGGTTCAATATACATGGGACATGTTACCAGCTGAACAGTATAAGTGAAGAGAGTGTGTCCCCTGATAGTTTAATGCACACGGGACATGTTACCAGGTGAACAGTATAAGTGACGAGAGTGTGTTCCCCTGATTGTTTAATGCACAGTTGACATGTTACCAGGTGAATAGTATAAGTGAGGAGAGTGTGTTCCCCTGATTGTTTAATACACATGGGACATGTTACCAGGTGAACAGTATAAGTGAGGAGAGTGTGTTCCCCTGATTGTTTAATGCACAGTTGACATGTTACCAGCTGAACAGTATAAGTGAAGAGAGTGTGTCCCCTGATAGTTTAATGCACACGGGACATGTTACCAGGTGAACAGTATAAGTGACGAGAGTGTGTTCCCCTGATTGTTTAATGCACAGTTGACATGTTACCAGGTGAATAGTATAAGTGAGGAGAGTGTGTTCCCCTGATTGTTTAATGCACAGTTGACATGTTACCAGCTGAACAGTATAAGTGAAGAGAGTGTGTCCCCTGATAGTTTAATGCACACGGGACATGTTACCAGGTGAACAGTATAAGTGACGAGAGTGTGTTCCCCTGATTGTTTAATGCACAGTTGACATGTTACCAGCTGAACAGTATAAGTGAAGAGAGTGTGTCCCCTGATAGTTTAATGCACACGGGACATGTTACCAGGTGAACAGTATAAGTGACGAGAGTGTGTTCCCCTGATTGTTTAATGCACAGTTGACATGTTACCAGGTGAATAGTATAAGTGAGGAGAGTGTGTTCCCCTGATCGTTTAATACACATGGGACATGTTACCAGGTGAACAGTATAAGTGAGGAGAGTGTGTTTGCCTGATTGTTTAATACACACGGGACATGTTACCAGGTGAACAGTATAAGTGAGGAGAGTGTGTTCCCCTGATGGTTTAATATACACGGGACATGTTACCAGGTGAACAGTATAAGTGAGGAGAGTATGTTCCCCTGATTGTTTAATGAACACGGGACATGTTACCAGGGGAACAGTATACGTGAAGAGAGTGTGTTCCCCTGATGGTTTAATGCACACGGGGCATGTTACCAGGGGAACAGTATAAGTGAGTAGAGTGAGTTCCCCTGATTGTTTAATATACACGGGACATGTCATCAGGTGAACAGTATAAGTGAGGAGAGTGTGTTCCCCTGATGATATAATATACACGGGACATGTTACCAGGTGAACAGTATAAGTGAGGAGAGGGCTTTCCCCTGATGGTTTAATATACACGGGACATGTTACCAGGTGAACAGTATAAGTGAGGAGAGTGTGTTCCCCTGATGGTTCAATATACACAGGACATGTTAGCAGGTGAAAAGTATAAGTGAGGAGAGTGTGTTCCCCTGATGGTTTAATATACACGGGACATGTTAACAGGTGAAGAGTATAAGTGAGGAGAGTGTGATCCCATGATTGTTTAATACTGACGGGATTTGTCACCAGGTGAAGACTAGAAGTGAGGAGAGAGTGTTCCCCTGATGGTTAAATATACTTGGGACATGTTACCAGGTGAACAGTATAAGTGAAGAGAGTGTGTTCCCCTGATGGTTTAATACACACGGGACATGTTACCAGGTAAACAGTATAAGTGAGGAGAGTGTGTTCCCCTGATTGTTTAATGCACAGTTGACATGTTACCAGGTGAACAGTATAAGTGAGGAGAGTGTGTTCCCCTGATTGTTTAATACACACGGGACATGTTACCAGGTGAATAGTATAAGTGAGGAGAGTGTGTTCCCCTGATTGTTTAATACACATGGGACATGTTACCAGGTGAACAGTATAACTGAGGAGAGTTTGTTCCCCTGATTGTTTAATACACACGGGACATGTCAGAAGGTGAACAGTATAAGTGAGGACAGTATGTTCCCCTGATGGTTTAATATACACAGGACATGTTATCAGGTGAACAGTATAAGTGAGGTGAGTGTGTTCCCCTGTTGGTTCAATATACATGGGACATGTTACCAGCTGAACAGTATAAGTGAAGAGAGTGTGTCCCCTGATAGTTTAATGCACACGGGACATGTTACCAGGTGAACAGTATAAGTGACGAGAGTGTGTTCCCCTGATTGTTTAATGCACAGTTGACATGTTACCAGCTGAACAGTATAAGTGAAGAGAGTGTGTCCCCTGATAGTTTAATGCACACGGGACATGTTACCAGGTGAACAGTATAAGTGACGAGAGTGTGTTCCCCTGATTGTTTAATGCACATGGGACATGTTACCAGGTGAATAGTATAAGTGAGGAGAGTGTGTTCCCCTGATTGTTTAATACACATGGGACATGTTACCAGGTGAACAGTATAAGTGAGGAGAGTGTGTTCCCCTGATTGTTTAATACACACGGGACATGTTACCAGGTGAACAGTATAAGTGAGCAGAGTGTGTTCCCCTGATGGTTTAATATACACGGGACATGTTACCAGGTGAACAGTATAAGTGAGGAGAGTATGTTCCCCTGATTGTTTAATGAACACGGGACATGTTACCAGGGGAACAGTATACGTGAAGAGAGTGTGTTCCCCTGATGGTTTAATGCACACGGGGCATGTTACCAGGGGAACAGTATAAGTGAGGAGAGTGTGTTCCCCTGATGGTTTAATGCACACGGGACATGTTACCAGGTGAACAGTATAAGTGAGTAGAGTGAGTTCCCCTGATTGTTTAATATACCCGGGACATGTCATCAGGTGATCAGTATAAGTCAGGAGAGTGTGTTCCCCTGATGGTTTAATATACACGGGACATGTTACCAGGTGAACAGTATAAGTGAGGAGAGTGTGTTCCCCTGATGGTTTAATGCACAGTTGACATGTTACCAGGTGAACAGTATAAGTGAGGAGAGTGTGTTCGCCTGATTGTTTAATACACACGGGACATGTTACCAGGTGAACAGTATAAGTGAGGAGAGTGTGTTCCTCTGATGGTTTAATACACACGGGACATGGAACCAGGTGAACAGTATAAGTGAGGAGAGTGTGTTCCCCTGATTGTTTAATGCAAAGGGACATGTTACCAGGTAAACAGTATAAGTGAGGAGAGTGTGTTCCCCTGATTCTTTTATGCACATTTGACATGTTACCAGGTGAACAGTAGAAGTGAGGAGAATGTGTTCCCCTGATGGTTTATTATACACAGGACATGTTACCATGTGAACAGTATAAGTGAGGAGAGTGTGTTCCCCTGATTGTTTAATATACACGGGACATGGAACCAGGTGAACAGTATAAGTGAGGAGAGTATGTTCCTCTGATGGTTTAATACACACGGGACATGGAACCAGGTGAACAGTATAAGTGAGGAGAGTGTGTTCCCCTGATTGTTTAATGCACACGGGACATGTTACCAGGTGAACAGTATAAGTGAGGAGAGTGTGTTCCCCTGATGGTTTAATACACACAGGACATGTTACGAGGTGAACAGTATAAGTGAGGAGAGTGTGTTCCCCTGATAGTTTAATGCACACGGAACATGTTACCAGGTGAACAGTATAAGTGAGGAGAGAGTGTTCCCCTGATGGTTTAATACACACCGGACATGTTACCAGGTGAACAGTATAACTGAGGAGAGTTTGTTCCCCTGATTGTTTAATACACACGGCACATGTCACAAGGTGAACAGTATAAGTGAGGACAGTATGTTCCCCTGATGGTTTAATATACACAGGACATGTTATCAGGTGAACAGTATAAGTGAGGTGAGTGTGTTCCCCTGTTGGTTCAATATACATGGGACATGTTACCAGGTGAACAGTATAAGTGAAGAGAGTGTGTCCCCTGATAGTTTAATGCACACGGGACATGTTACCAGGTGAACAGTATAAGTGACGAGAGTGTGTTCCCCTGATTGTTTAATGCACAGTTGACATGTTACCAGGTGAATAGTATAAGTGAGGAGAGTGTGTTCCCCTGATTGTTTAATACACATGGGACATGTTACCAGGTGAACAGTATAAGTGAGGAGAGTGTGTTCCCCTGATTGTTTAATACACACAGGACATGTTACCAGGTGAACAGTATAAGTGAGGAGAGTGTGTTCCCCTGATTGTTTAATATACACGGGACATGTTACCAGGTGAACAGTATAAGTGAGGAGAGTGTGTTCCCCTGAATGTTTAATACACACGGGACATGTTGCCAGGTGAACAGTATAAGTGAGGAGAGTGTGTTCCCCAGATTGTTTAATACACACGGGACATGTTACCAGGTAAAGAGTATAAGTGAGGAGAGTGTGTTCCCCTGATTCTTTAATGCACATTTGACATGTTACCAGGTGAACAGCAGAAGTGAGGAGAGTGTGTTCCCCTGATGGTTTAATATACACAGGACATGTTACCAGGTGAACAGTAGAAGTGAGGAGAGTCAGTTCCTCTGATGGTTCAATACACACAGGACATGTTACCAGGTGAACAGTATAAGTGAGGAGAGTGTGTTCCCCTGATTGTTTAATGCACACGGGACATGTTACCAGGTGAACAGTATGAGTGAGGAGAGTGTGTTCCCCTGATGGTTAATACACACCGGACATGTTACCAGGTGAACAGGAAACTGAGGAGAGCTTGTTCCCCTGATTGTTTAATACACACGGGACATGTTACCGGTGAACAGTATAAGTGAGGAGAGTCTGTTCCCCTGATGGTTTAATACACACCGGACATGTTACTAGCTGAACAGTAAAACTGAGGAGAGTGTGTTCCCATGATGGTTCAATATACACAGGACATGTTGTCAGGTGAACAGTATAAGTGAGGAGAGTATGTTCCCCTAATGGTTTAATATACACAGGACATGTTACCAGGTGAACAGTATAAGTGAGGAGAGTATGTTCCCCTGATGGTTTAATATACACAGGACATGATACCTGGTGAACAGCATAAGTGAGGTGAGTCTGTTCCCCTGATTGTTTAATATACACAGGACATGATACCTGGTGAACAGCATAAGTGAGGTGAGTCTGTTCCCCTGATTGTTTAATATACACAGGACATGTTACCAGGTGAACAGCATAAGTGAGGTGAGTCTGTTCCCCTGATTGTTTAATATACACGGGACAAGTTACCAGGTGAACAATATAAGTGAGGAGAGTGTGTTCCCGTGATTGTTTAATGCACAGTTCACATGTTACCAGTTGAACAGTATAAGTGAGGAGAGTGTGTACCCCTGATTGTTTAATACACACGGGACATGTTACCAGGTGAACAGTGTAAGTGAGGAGAGTGTGTTCCACTGATTGTTTAATACACATGGGACATGTTACCACATGAACAGTATAAGTGAGGACAGTATGTTCCCCTGATGGTTTAATATACACAGGACTTGTTATCAGGTGAACAGTATAAGTGTGGTGAGTGTGTTCCCCTGTTGGTTCAATATACATGGGACATGTCACCAGGTGAACAGTATAAGTGAAGAGAGTGTGTTCCCCTGATAGTTTAATGCACAAGGGACATGTTACCAGGTGAACAGTATAAGTGAGGAGAGTGTGTTCCCCTGATTGTTTAATGCACAGTTGACATGTTACCAGGTGAACAGTATAAGTGAGGAGGGTTTGTTCCCCTGATTGTTTAATACAATCTGGACATGTCACTCGGTGAACAGTGTAAGTGAGGAGAGTGTGTTCTCCTGATTGTTTAATACACACGGTACATGTTACCAGGTGAACAGTATAAGTGAGGAGAGTGTTTTCCCCTGATTGTTTAATGCACACAGGACATGTTACCAGGTGAACATTATAAGTGAGGAGAGTGTGTTCCCCTGATTGTTTAATATACAAGGGACATGTTACCAGGAGAACAGTATAAGTTAGGAGAGTGTGTTCCCCTGATGGTTTAATATACACAGGACATGTTACTAGGTGAACAGTATAAGTGAAGAGAATGTGTTCCCCTGATGGTTTAATGCACACGGGACATGTTACCAGGTGAACTCAATAAGTGAAGAGAGTGTGTTCCCCTGATGGTTTAATATACACAGGACATGTTACCAGGTGAACAGTATAAGTGAGCAGAGTGTGTTCCCCTGATGGTTTAATATACACGGGAAATGTTACCAGGTGAACAGTATAAGTGAGGAGAGTATGTTCCCCTGATTGTTTAATGAACACGGGACATGTTACCAGGGGAACAGTATACGTGAAGAGAGTGTGTTCCCCTGATGGTTTAATGCACACGGGGCATGTTACCAGGGGAACAGTATAAGTGAGGAGAGTGTGTTCCCCTGATGGTTTAATGCACACGGGACATGTTACCAGGTGAACAGTATAAGTGAGTAGAGTGAGTTCCCCTGATTGTTTAATATACACGGGACATGTCATCAGGTGAACAGTATAAGTGAGGAGAGTGTGTTCCCCTGATGATATAATATACACGGGACATGTTACCGGGTGAACAGTATAAGTGAGGAGAGGGCTTTCCCCTGATGGTTTAATATACACGGGACATGTTACCAGGTGAACAGTATAAGTGAGGAGAGTGTGTTCCCCTGATGGTTCAATATACACAGGACATGTTAGCAGGTGAAAAGTATAAGTGAGGAGAGTGTGTTCCCCTGATGGTTTAATATACACGGGCATGTTAACAGGTGAAGAGTATAAGTGAGGAGAGTGTGATCCCATGATTGTTTAATACTGACGGGATTTGTCACCAGGTGAAGACTAGAAGTGAGGAGAGAGTGTTCCCCTGATGGTTAAATATACTTGGGACATGTTACCAGGTGAACAGTATAAGTGAAGAGAGTGTGTTCCCCTGATGGTTTAATACACACGGGACATGTTACCAGGTAAACAGTATAAGTGAGGAGAATGTGTTCCCCAGATTGTTTAATACTGATGGGACATGTCACCATGTGAACAGTTTAAGGGAGGAGAGGGTGTTCCCCTGATGGTTTAATACGCATGGGACATGTTACCAGGTGAACAGTTTAAGTGAGGAGAGTGAGTTCCCCCTGATGGTTTAATGCACACGGGACATGTTACCAGGTGTACAGAAAAGGGAGGAGAGTGTCTTCCCCTGATGGTTTAATACTGACGTGACATGTCACCAGGTGAACCGTATAAGTGAGGAGAGTGTGTTCCCCTGATGGTTTAATACTGTCGGGACATTTCCCCAGGTGAACAGTATAAGTGAGGAGAGTGAGTTCCCCTGATTGTTTAATAGTGACGGGACATGTTACCAGGTGAACAGTATAAGTGAGGAGAGTGTGTTCCCCTGATGGTTTAATACAAACAGGACATGTCACCAGGTGAACAGTATAATTGAGGAGAGAGTGTTCCCCTCATGGTTTAACACGCACGGGACATGTTACCAGGTGAACAGTATAAGTGAGGAGAGTGTGTTCCCCTGATGGTTTAATATACACAGGACAAGATACCAGGTGAACAGTATAAGTGAGTAGAGTGAGTTCCCCTGATTGTTTAATATACCCGGGACATGTCATCAGGTGAACAGTATAAGTGAGGAGAGTGTGTTCCCCTGATGGTTTAATATACACGGGACATGTGACTAGGTGAACAGTATAAGTCAGGAGAGTGTGTTCCCCTGATGGTTTAATATACACGGGACATGTTACCAGGTGAACAGTATAAGTGAGGAGAGTGTGTTCCCCTGATTGTTTAATATACATGGGACATGTTACCAGCTGAACAGTGTAAGTGAAGAGAGTGTGTTCCCCTGATGGTTTAATACTGTCGGGACATTTCCCCAGGTGAACAGTATAATTGAGGAGATTGTGTTCCCCTGATCGTTTAATACTGACGGGACATTTCCCCAGGTGAACATTATAAGTGAGGAGAGTGTGTTCCCCTGATTGTTTAATACGCACGGGACATGTGTAAAGTTGAACAGTATAAGTGAAGAGAGTGAGTTCCCCTGATTGTTTAATACACACGGGACGTGTCACCAGGTGAAGAGCAGAGGTGAGGAAAGTGTGTTCCCCTGATGGTCTAATATACACGGGACATGTTACCAGGTGAACAGTATATGTGAAGAGAGTGTGTTCCCCTGATTGTTTAATACACACGGGACATGTTACCAGGTGAACAGTATAAGTGAGGACAGTGTGTTCCCCTGATGGTTTAATATACACGGGACATGTTACCAGGTGAACAGTATAAGTGAGGAGGGTGTGTTTCCCTGATTGTTTAATACTCACGGGACATGTTACCAGGTGAACAGTATAAGTGAGGACAGTGTGTTCCCCTGAGGTTTTAATATACACAGGACATGTTACCAGGTGAACAGTATAAGTGAGGAGAGTGTGTTCGCCTGATTGTTTAATATACACAGGACATGTAACCAGGTCAACAGCATAAGTGAGGAGAGTGTGTTCCCCTGATTGTTTAATATACACAGGACATGTTACCAAGTGAACAGTATAAGTGAGGAGAGTGTGTTCCCCTGATGGTTTAATATACACGGGACATGTTACCAGATGAACAGTATAAGTGAGGAGTGTGAGTTCCCCTGATGCTTTAATACAGTCAGGACATGTCACCAGGTGAACAGTATAAGTGAGGAGAGTGTGTTCCCCTGATTGTTTAATACACACAGGACATGTTACCAGGTGAACAGTATAAGTGAGGAGAGTGTGTTCCCCTGATGGTTTAATACTTTTGGGACATGTTACCAGGTGAACAGTATAAGTGTGGAGAGTGAGTTCCCCTCATTGTTTAATACTGACGGGACATGTCACCATGTGACCCCTTTAACGGAGGAGAGTGTGTTCCCCTGATGCTTTAATACACACAGGACATGTCAACAGGTGAACAGTATATGTGAGGAGAGTGTGTTCCCCTGATGGTTTAATACTGACGAGACATTTCCCCAGGTGAACATTATAAGTGAGGAGAGTGTGTTCCCCTGATGGTTTAATACACACGGGACATGTTACCAGGTGAACAGTGTAAGTGAGGAGAGTGAGTTCCCCTGATGGTTTAATACAAACAGGAGATGATTCCAGGTGAACAGTATAAGTGAGGAGAGTGAGTTCCCCTGATGGTTTAATACTGTCGGGACATTTCCCCAGCTGAACAGTATAAGTGAGGAGAGTGAATTCCCCTGATTGTTTAATACACACAGGACATGTTACCAGGTGAACAGTAGAAGTGAGGAGAGTGAGTTCCCCTGATGGTTTAATACTGACGGGACATGTCACCAGGTGAACAGTATAAGTGAGGAAAGTGTGTTCCCCTGATTGTTTAATACTGACGGGACATGTCACCAGGTGAACAGTATAAGTGAGGAGAGTGTGTTCCCCTGATTGTTTAATACACACGGGACATGTCACCAGGTGAACAGTAGAAGTGAGGAGAGTGAGTTCCCCTGATGGTTTAATACTGTCGGGACATTTCCCCAGCTGAACAGTATAAGTGAGGAGAGTGAATTCCCCTGATTGTTTAATACACACAGGACATGTTACCAGGTGAACAGTATAAGTGAGGAAAGTGTGTTCCCCTGATTGTTTAATACTGACGGGACATGTCACCATGTGACCAGATTAAGGGAGGAGAGTGTGTTCCCCTGATGGTTTAATACGCACGGGACATGTTACCAGGTCAACAGTATAATTGAGGAGAGTGAGTTCCCCTGATGCTTTAATACACACAGGACATGTCAACAGGTTAACAGTATAAGTGAGGAGAGTGAGTTCCCCTGATCGTTTAATACTGACAGGACATTTCCCCAGGTGAACATTATAAGTGAGGAGAGTGTGTTCCCCTGATGGTTTAATACACACAGGACATGTTACCAGGTGAACAGTATAAGTGAGGAGAGTGTGTTCCCCTGATGGTTTAATACACACAGGACAAGTTACCAGGTGAACAGTATAAGTGAGGAGAGTGTGTTCCCCTGATGGTTTAATATACACAGGACATGTAACCAGGTCAACAGCATAAGTGAGGAGAGTGCGTTCCCCTGATGGTTTAATATACACGGGACATGATACCAGGTGAACAGTATAAGTGAGGAGAATGTGTTCCCCTGATGGTTTAATATACACGGGACATGTTACCAGGTGAGCAGTATATGTGAAGAGAGTGTGTTCCCCTGATGGTTTAATATACATGGGACATGTTACCATGTAAACAGTATAAGTGAGGAGATTGTGTTCCCCTGATGGTTTAATACGCACGGGACATGTTACCAGGTGAACAGTGTAAGTGAGGAGAGTGAGTTCCCCTGATGGTTTAATACAAACAGGACATGTCACCAGGTGAACAGTATAAGTGAGGAGAGTGTGTTCCCCTGATTGTTTAATACTGACGGGACATCTCACCATGTGAACAGTTTAAGGGAGGAGAGTGTGTTAACCTGATGTTTTAATACGCACGGGACATGTTACCAGGTGAACAGTATAAGTGAGGTGAGTGTCTTCCCCAGATTGTTTAATACAAACGGGACATGTTACGAGGTGAACAGAAAAGGGAGGAGAGTGTCTTCCCCTGATGGTTTAATACTGACGGGACATGTTACCAGGTGAACAGTTTAAGTGAGGAGAGAGTGTTCCCCTCATGGTTTAACACGCACGGGACATGTTACCAGGTGAACAGTATAAGTGAGGAGAGTGTGTTCCCCTAATGGTTTAATATACACAGGACATGATACCAGGTGAGCAGTATAAGTGAGTAGAGTGAGTTCCCCTGATTGTTTAATATACCCGGGACATGTCATCAGTTGAACAGTATAAGTGACGAGAATGTGTTCCCATGATTGTTTAATACACACAGGACATGTCACCAGGTGAACAGTATAAGTGAGGAGAGTGTGTTCCCCTGATGGTTTAATATACACGGGACATGTTACCAGGTGAACAGTATAAGTGAGGAGTGTGAGTTCCCCTGATGCTTTAATACAGTCAGGAGATGTCAACAGATGAACAGTATAAGTGAGGAGAGTGTGTTCCCCTGATGGTTTGATACTGTCGGGACATTTCCCCAGGTGAACAGTATAAGTGAGGAGTGTGAGTTCCCCTGATGCTTTAATACAGTCAGGACATGTCAACAGATGAACAGGATAAGTGAGGAGAGTGTGTTCCCCTGATGGTTTGATACTGTCGGGACATTTACCCAGGTGAACAGTATAAGTGACGAGAATGTGTTCCCCTGATTGTTTAATACACACGGGACATGTTACCAGGTGAACAGTATAAGTGAGGAGAGTGTGTTCCCCTGATGGTTTAATACTTTTGGGACATGTTACCAGGTGAACAGTATAAGTGTGGAGAGTGAGTTCCCCTCATTGTTTAATACTGACGGGACATGTCACCATGTGACCCCTTTAACGGAGGAGAGTGTGTTCCCCTGATGCTTTAATACACACAGGACATGTCAACAGGTGAACAGTATATGTGAGGAGAGTGTGTTCCCCTGATGGTTTAATACTGACGAGACATTTCCCCAGGTGAACATTATAAGTGAGGAGAGTGTGTTCCCCTGATGGTTTAATACACACGGGACATGTTACCAGGTGAACAGTGTAAGTGAGGAGAGTGAGTTCCCCTGATGGTTTAATACAAACAGGAGATGATTCCAGGTGAACAGTATAAGTGAGGAGAGTGAGTTCCCCTGATGGTTTAATACTGTCGGGACATTTCCCCAGCTGAACAGTATAAGTGAGGAGAGTGAATTCCCCTGATTGTTTAATACACACAGGACATGTTACCAGGTGAACAGTAGAAGTGAGGAGAGTGAGTTCCCCTGATGGTTTAATACTGACGGGACATGTCACCAGGTGAACAGTATAAGTGAGGAAAGTGTGTTCCCCTGATTGTTTAATACTGACGGGACATGTCACCAGGTGAACAGTATAAGTGAGGAGAGTGTGTTCCCCTGATTGTTTAATACACACGGGACATGTCACCAGGTGAACAGTAGAAGTGAGGAGAGTGAGTTCCCCTGATGGTTTAATACTGTCGGGACATTTCCCCAGCTGAACAGTATAAGTGAGGAGAGTGAATTCCCCTGATTGTTTAATACACACAGGACATGTCACCAGGTGAACAGTATAAGTGAGGAAAGTGTGTTCCCCTGATTGTTTAATACTGACGGGACATGTCACCATGTGACCAGATTAAGGGAGGAGAGTGTGTTCCCCTGATGGTTTAATACGCACGGGACATGTTACCAGGTGAACAGTATAATTGAGGCGAGTGAGTTCCCCTGATGCTTTAATACACACAGGACATGTCAACAGGTTAACAGTATAAGTGAGGAGAGTGAGTTCCCCTGATCGTTTAATACTGACAGGACATTTCCCCAGGTGAACATTATAAGTGAGGAGAGTGTGTTCCCCTGATGGTTTAATACACACAGGACATGTTACCAGGTGAACAGTATAAGTGAGGAGAGTGTGTTCCCCTGATGGTTTAATACACACAGGACAAGTTACCAGGTGAACAGTATAAGTGAGGAGAGTGTGTTCCCCTGATGGTTTAATATACACAGGACATGTAACCAGGTCAACAGCATAAGTGAGGAGAGTGCGTTCCCCTGATGGTTTAATATACACGGGACATGATACCAGGTGAACAGTATAAGTGAGGAGAATGTGTTCCCCTGATGGTTTAATATACACGGGACATGTTACCAGGTGAGCAGTATATGTGAAGAGAGTGTGTTCCCCTGATGGTTTAATATACATGGGACATGTTACCATGTAAACAGTATAAGTGAGGAGATTGTGTTCCCCTGATGGTTTAATACGCACGGGACATGTTACCAGGTGAACAGTGTAAGTGAGGAGAGTGAGTTCCCCTGATGGTTTAATACAAACAGGACATGTCACCAGGTGAACAGTATAAGTGAGGAGAGTGTGTTCCCCTGATTGTTTAATACTGACGGGACATCTCACCATGTGAACAGTTTAAGGGAGGAGAGTGTGTTAACCTGATGTTTTAATACGCACGGGACATGTTACCAGGTGAACAGTATAAGTGAGGTGAGTGTCTTCCCCAGATTGTTTAATACAAACGGGACATGTTACGAGGTGAACAGAAAAGGGAGGAGAGTGTCTTCCCCTGATGGTTTAATACTGACGGGACATGTTACCAGGTGAACAGTATAAGTGAGGAGAGAGTGTTCCCCTCATGGTTTAACACGCACGGGACATGTTACCAGGTGAACAGTATAAGTGAGGAGAGTGTGTTCCCCTAATGGTTTAATATACACAGGACATGATACCAGGTGAGCAGTATAAGTGAGTAGAGTGAGTTCCCCTGATTGTTTAATATACCCGGGACATGTCATCAGTTGAACAGTATAAGTGACGAGAATGTGTTCCCCTGATTGTTTAATACACACAGGACATGTCACCAGGTGAACAGTATAAGTGAGGAGAGTGTGTTCCCCTGATGGTTTAATATACACGGGACATGTTACCAGGTGAACAGTATAAGTGAGGAGTGTGAGTTCCCCTGATGCTTTAATACAGTCAGGAGATGTCAACAGATGAACAGTATAAGTGAGGAGAGTGTGTTCCCCTGATGGTTTGATACTGTCGGGACATTTCCCCAGGTGAACAGTATAAGTGAGGAGTGTGAGTTCCCCTGATGCTTTAATACAGTCAGGACATGTCAACAGATGAACAGGATAAGTGAGGAGAGTGTGTTCCCCTGATGGTTTGATACTGTCGGGACATTTACCCAGGTGAACAGTATAAGTGACGAGAATGTGTTCCCCTGATTGTTTAATACACACGGGACATGTTACCAGGTGAACAGTATAAGTGAGGAGAGTGTGTTCCCCTGATGGTTTAATACTTTTGGGACATGTTACCAGGTGAACAGTATAAGTGTGGAGAGTGAGTTCCCCTCATTGTTTAATACACACAGGACATGTTACCAGGTGAACAGTATAAGTGAGGAGAGTGAGTTCCCCTGCTGGTTTAATACAAACAGGACATTTCACCAGGTGAACAGTATAAGTGAGGAGAGAGTGTTCCCCTCATGGTTTAACACGCACGGGACATGTTACCAGGTGAACAGTATATGTGAGGAGAGTGTGTTCCCCTCATGGTTTAACACGCACGGGACATGTTACCAGGTGAACAGTAAAAGTGAGGAGAGTGTGTTCCCCTGATGGTTTAATACTGACGGGACATGTCACCATGTGACCAGTATAAGTGAGGAGAGAGTGTTCCCCTCATGGTTTAACACGCACGGGACATGTTACCAGGTGAACAGTATATGTGAGGAGAGTGTGTTCCCCTCATGGTTTAACACGCACGGGACATGTTACCAGGTGAACAGTATAAGTGAGGAGAGTGTGTTCCCCTGATGGTTTAATATGCACGGGACATGTTACCAGGTGAACAGTATAAGTGAGGAGAGTGAGTTCCCCTGATTGTTTAATACATAAGGGACATGTTACCAGGTGAACAGTATAAGTGAGGAGATTGTGTTCCCCTGATGGTTTATTATACACGGGATATGTTACCAGGTGAACAGTATAAGGGAGGAGAGTGTGTTCCCCTGATGGTTTAATATACACGGGACATGATACCAGGCGAACAGTATTAGTGAGGAGAACGTGTTCCCCTGATTGTTTAATATACACGGGATATGTTACCAGGTGAGCAGTATAAGAGAGGAGAGTGTGTTCCCCTGATGGTCTAATATACACGGGACATGTTACCAGGTGAACAGTATATGTGAAGAGAGTGTGTTCCCCTGATTGTTTAATATACACGGGACATGTAACCCAGTGAACAGTTTCTGTGAGGAGTGTGTGTTCCCCTGATTGTTTAATACGCACTGGACATGTTACCAGGTGAACAGTATAAGTGAAGAGAGTGTGTTCCCCTGATTGTTTAATATACACGGGACATGTTACCAGGTGAACAGTATAAGTGAGGAGAGTGTGTTCCCCTGATGGTTTAATATACACGGGACATGTTACCAGGTGAACAGTATAAGTGAGGAGAGTGTGTTCCCCTGATGGTTTAATATACACAGGACATGATACCAGGTGAACAGCATAAGTGAGGAGAGTGTGTTCCCCTGATGGTTTAATATACACAGGACATGTTACCAGGTGAACAGTATAAGTGAGGAGAATGTGTTCCCCTGATGGTTTAATACACACGGGACATGTTACCAGGTGAACAGTATATGTGAAGAGAGTGTGTTCCCCTGATGGTTTAACATACATGGGCCATGTTACCAGGTGAACAGTAGAAGTGAAGAGTGCGTGTTCCCCTGATTGTTTAATATACATGTGACATGTTACCATGTGAACAGTTTAATTGAGGAGAGTGTGTTCCCCTGATGGTTTAATACACACGGGACATGTTACCAGGTGAACAGTATAAGTGAGGAGAGTGTGTTCCCCTCATGGTTTAACACGCACGGGACATGTTACCAGGTGAACAGTATATGTGAGGAGAGTGTGTTCCCCTCATGGTTTAACACGCACGGGACATGTTACCAGGTGAACAGTATAAGTGAGGAGAGTGTGTTCCCCTGCTGGTTTAATACAAACAGGACATTTCACCAGGTGAACAGTATAAGTGAGGAGAGTGTGTTCCCCTCATGGTTTAACACGCACGGGACATGTTACCAGGTGAACAGTATATGTGAGGAGAGTGTGTTCCCCTCATGGTTTAACACGCACGGGACATGTTACCAGGTGAACAGTGTAAGTGAGGAGAGTGAGTTCCCCTGCTGGTTTAATACAAACAGGACATTTCACCAGGTGAACAGTATAAGTGAGGAGAGAGTGTTCCCCTCATGGTTTAACACGCACGGGGCATGTTACCAGGTGAACAGTATATGTGAGGAGAGTGTGTTCCCCTCATGGTTTAACACGCACGGGACATGTTACCAGGTGAACAGTATAAGTGAGGAGAGTGTGTTCCCATGATTGTTTAATACACACAGGACATGTAACCAGGTGAACAGTAAAAGTGAGGAGAGTGTGTTCCCCTGATGGTTTAATACTGACGGGACATGTCACCATGTGACCAGTATAAGTGAGGAGAGAGTGTTCCCCTCATGGTTTAACACGCACGGGACATGTTACCAGGTGAACAGTATATGTGAGGAGAGTGTGTTCCCCTCATGGTTTAACACGCACGGGACATGTTACCAGGTGAACAGTATAAGTGAGGAGAGTGTGTTCCCATGATGGTTTAATATGCACGGGACATGTTACCAGGTGAACAGTATAAGTGAGGAGATTGTGTTCCCCTGATGGTTTATTATACACGGGACATGTTAAAAGGTGAACAGTATAAGTGAGGAGAGTGTGTTCCCCTGATTGTTTAATACTGACGGGACATGTTACCAGGTGAACAGTATAAGGGAGGAGAGTGTGTTCCCCTGATGGTTTAATATACACGGGACATGATACCAGGCGAACAGTATAAGTGAGGAGAACGTGTTCCCCTGATTGTTTAATATACACGGGATATGTTACCAGGTGAGCAGTATAAGAGAGGAGAGTGTGTTCCCCTGATGGTCTAATATACACGGGACATGTTACCAGGTGAACAGTATATGTGAAGAGAGTGTGTTCCCCAGATTGTTTAATACACACGGGACATGTAACCCAGTGAACAGTTTCTGTGAGGAGAGTGTGTTCCCCTGATTGTTTAATACGCACTGGACATGTTACCAGGTGAACAGTATAAGTGAAGAGAGTGTCTTCCCCTGATTGTTTAATATACACGGGACATGATACCAGGCGAACAGTATAAGTGAGGAGAGTGTGTTCCCCTGATGGTTTAATATACACGGGATATGTTACCAGATGAGCAGTATAAGAGAGGAGAGTGTGTTCCCCTGATGGTCTAATATACACGGGACATGTTACCAGGTGAACAGCATAAGTGAGGAGAGTGTGTTCCCCTGATGGTTTAATATACACGGGATATGTTACCAGGTGAGCAGTATAAGAGAGGAGAGTGTGTTCCCCTGATGATCTAATATACACGGGACATGTCACCAGATGAACAGTATAAGTGAGGAGAGTTTGTTCCCCTGATGGTTTAATATACACAGGACATGTTACCAGGTGAACAGTATAAGTGAGGAGAGTGAGTTCCCCTGATTGTTTAATACATAAGGGACATGTTACCAGGTGAACAGTATAAGTGAGGAGATTGTGTTCCCCTGATGGTTTATTATACACGGGACATGTTAACAGGTGAACAGTATAAGTGAGGAGACTGTGTTCCCCTGATTGTTTAATATACACGGGACATGTTAACAGGTGAACAGTATAAGTGAGGAGTGTGTGTTCCCCTGATTGTTTAATACTGACGGGACATGTTACCAGGTGAACAGTATAAGGGAGGAGAGTGTGTTCCCCTGATGGTTTCATATACACGGGACATGATACCAGGCAAACAGTATAAGTGAGGAGAACGTGTTCCCCTGATTGTTTAATATAAACGGGATATGTTACCAGGTGAGCAGTATAAGAGAGGCGAGTGTGTTCCCCTGATGGTCTAATATACACGGCAGATGTTACCAGGTGAACAGTATAAGGGAGGAGAGTGTGTTCCCCTCATGGTTTAACACGCACGGGACATGTTACCAGGTGAACAGTATAAGTGAGGAGAGTGTGTTCCCATGATTGTTTAATACACACAGGACATGTAACCAGGTGAACAGTAAAAGTGAGGAGAGTGTGTTCCCCTGATGGTTTAATACTGACGGGACATGTCACCATGTGACCAGTATAAGTGAGGAGAGAGTGTTCCCCTCATGGTTTAACACGCACGGGACATGTTACCAGGTGAACAGTATATGTGAGGAGAGTGTGTTCCCCTCATGGTTTAACACGCACGGGACATGTTACCAGGTGAACAGTATAAGTGAGGAGAGTGTGTTCCCATGATGGTTTAATATGCACGGGACATGTTACCAGGTGAACAGTATAAGTGAGGAGAGTGAGTTCCCCTGATTGTTTAATACATAAGGGACATGTTACCAGGTGAACAGTATAAGTGAGGAGATTGTGTTCCCCTGATGGTTTATTATACACGGGACATGTTAAAAGGTGAACAGTATAAGTGAGGAGAGTGTGTTCCCCTGATTGTTTAATACTGACGGGACATGTTACCAGGTGAACAGTATAAGGGAGGAGAGTGTGTTCCCCTGATGGTTTAATATACACGGGACATGATACCAGGCGAACAGTATAAGTGAGGAGAACGTGTTCCCCTGATTGTTTAAAATACACGGGATATTTTACCAGGTGAGCAGTATAAGAGAGGAGAGTGTGTTCCCCTGATGGTCTAATATACACGGGACATGTTACCAGGTGAACAGTATATGTGAAGAGAGTGTGTTCCCCAGATTGTTTAATACACACGGGACATGTTACCAGTTGAACAGTTTAAGTGAAGAGAGTGTCTTCCCCTGACTGTTTAATATACACGGGACATGATACCAGGCGAACAGTATAAGTGAGGAGAGTGTGTTCCCCTGATGGTTTAATATACACGGGATATGTTACCAGATGAGCAGTATAAGAGAGGAGAGTGTGTTCCCCTGATGGTCTAATATACACGGGACATGTTACCAGGTGAACAGCATAAGTGAGGAGAGTGTGTTCCCCTGATGGTTTAATATACACGGGATATGTTACCAGGTGAGAAGTATAAGAGAGGAGAGTGTGTTCCCCTGATGATCTAATATACACGGGACATGTCACCAGATGAACAGTATAAGTGAGGAGAGTCTGTTCCCCTGATGGTTTAATATACACAGGACATGTTACCAGGTGAACAGTATAAGTGAGGAGAGTGAGTTCCCCTGATTGTTTAATACATAAGGGACATGTTGCCAGGTGAACAGTATAAGTGAGGAGATTGTGTTCCCCTGATGGTTTATTATACACGGGACATGTTAACAGGTGAACAGTATAAGTGAGGAGAGTGTGTTCCCCTGATTGTTTAATATACACGGGACATGTTAACAGGTGAACAGTATAAGTGAGGAGAGTGTGTTCCCCTGATTGTTTAATACTGACGGGACATGTTACCAGGTGAACAGTATAAGGGAGGAGAGTGTGTTCCCCTGATGGTTTAATATACACGGGACATGATACCAGGCAAACAGTATAAGTGAGGAGAACGTGTTCCCCTGATTGTTTAATATAAACGGGATATGTTACCAGGTGAGCAGTATAAGAGAGGAGAATGTGTTCCCCTGATGGTCTAATATACACGGCAGATGTTACCAGGTGAACAGTATAAGTGAAGAGAGTGTCTTCCCCTGATTGTTTAATATCCACGGGACATGTTACCAGGTGAACAGTATAAGTGAGGAGAGTGTGTTCCCCTGATTGTTTAATATACACGGGACATGATACCAGGCGAAGAGTATAAGTGAGGAGAGTGTGTTCCCCTGATGGTTTAATATACACGGGATATGTTACCAGATGAGCAGTATAAGAGAGGAGAGTGTGTTCCCCTGATGGTCTAATATACACTGGACATGTCACCAGATGAACAGTATAAGTGAGGAGAGTGTGTTCCCCTGATGGTTTAATATACACAGGACATGTTACCAGGTGAACAGTATAAGTGAGGAGAATGTGTTCCCCTGATGGTTTAATACACACGGGACATGTTACCAGGTGAACAGTATATGTGAAGAGAGCGTATTCCCCTGATGGTTTAATATACATGGGCCATGTTACCAGGTGAACAGTATAAGTGAGGAGAATGTGTTCCCCTGATGGTTTAATACACACGGGACATGTTACCAGATGAACAGTATAAGTGAGGAGAGTGTGTTCCCCTTATGGTTTAATATACACAGGACATGTCACCAGATGAACAGTATAAGTGAGGAGAGTGTGTTCCCCTGATGGTTTAATATACACGGGACATGTTACCAGGTGAACAGTATATGTGAGGAGAGTGTGTTCCCCTCATGGTTTAACACGCACGGGACATGTTACCAGGTGAACAGTGTAAGTGAGGAGAGTGAGTTCCCCTGCTGGTTTAATACAAACAGGACATTTCACCAGGTGAACAGTATAAGTGAGGAGAGAGTGTTCCCCTCATGGTTTAACACGCACGGGACATGTTACCAGGTGAACAGTAAAAGTGAGGAGAGTGTGTTCCCATGATTGTTTAATACACACAGGACATGTAACCAGGTGAACAGTAAAAGTGAGGAGAGTGTGTTCCCCTGATGGTTTAATACTGACGGGACATGTCACCATGTGACCAGTATAAGTGAGGAGAGAGTGTTCCCCTCATGGTTTAACACGCACGGGACATGTTACCAGGTGAACAGTATATGTGAGGAGAGTGTGTTCCCCTCATGGTTTAACACGCACGGGACATGTTACCAGGTGAACAGTATAAGTGAGGAGATTGTGTTCCCCTGATGGTTTATTATACACGGGACATGTTAACAGGTGAACAGTATAAGTGAGGAGAGTGTGTTCCCCTGATAGTTTAATATACACGGGACATGTTAACAGGTGAACAGTATAAGTGAGGAGAGTGTGTTCCCCTGATTGTTTAATACTGACGGGACATGTTACCAGGTGAACAGTATAAGGGAGGAGAGTGTGTTCCCCTGATGGTTTAATATACACGGGACATGATACCAGGCGAACAGAATAAGTGAGGAGAACGTGTTCCCCTGATTGTTTAATATACACGGGATATGTTACCAGGTGAGCAGTATAAGAGAGGAGAGTGTGTTCCCCTGATGGTCTAATATACACATGACATGTTACCAGGTGAACAGTATAAGTGAGGAGAGTGTGTTCCCCTGATGGTCTAATATACACGGGACATGTTACCAGGTGAACAGTATATGTGAAGAGAGTGTCTTCCCCAGATTGTTTAATACACACGGGACATGTAACCCAGTGAACAGTTTCTGTGAGGAGAGTGTGTTCCCCTGATTGTTTAATACGCACTGGACATGTTACCAGGTGAACAGTATAAGTGAAGAGAGTGTGTTCCCCTGATTGTTTAATATACACGGGACATGTTACCAGGTGAACAGTATAAGTGAGGAGAGTGTGTTCCCCTGATTGTTTAATATACACGGGACATGACACCAGGCGAACAGTATAAGTGAGGAGAGTGTGTTCCCCTGATGGTCTAATATACACGGGACATGTCACAAGATGAACAGTATAAGTGTGGAGAGTGTGTTCCCCTGATGGTTTAATATACACAGGACATGTTACCAGGTGAACAGTGTAAGTGAGGAGAGTGTGTTCCCCTGATGGTTTAATACACACGGGACATGTTACCAGGTGAACAGTATAAGTGAGGAGAATGTGTTCCCCTGATGGTTTAATACACACAGGACATGTTACCAGGTGAACAGTATATGTGAAGAGAGTGTGTTCCCCTGATGGTTTAATATACATGGGCCATGTTACCAGGTGAACAGTATAAGTGAGGAGAATGTGTTCCCCTGATGGTTTAATATACACAGGACATGTTACCAGATGAACAGTATAAGTGAAGAGAGTGTGTTCCCCTGATTGTTTAATATACATGTGACATGTTACCAAGTGAACAGTTTAAGTGAGGAGAGTGTGTTCCCCTGATGGTTTAATATACACGGGACATGTTACCAGGTGAACAGCATAAGTGAGGAGAGTGTGTTCCCCTGATGGTTTAATATACACAGGACATGTTACCAGGTGAACAGCATAAGTGAGGAGAGTGTGTTCCCCTGATGGTTTAATATGCACGGGACATGTTACCAGGTGAAAAGTATATGAGACGAGAGTGTGTTCCCCTCATGGTTTAACACGCACGGGACATGTTACCAGGTGAACAGTGTAAGTGAGGAGAGTGAGTTCCCCTGCTGGTTTAATACAAACAGGACATTTCACCAGGTGAACAGTATAAGTGAGGAGAGAGTGTTCCCCTCATGGTTTAACACGCACAGGACATGTTACCAGGTGAACAGTATATGTGAGGAGAGTGTGTTCCCCTCATGGTTTAACATGCAATGGACATGTTACCAGGTGAACAGTATAAGTGAGGAGAGTGTGTTCCCATGATTGTTTAATACACACAGGACATGTAACCAGGTGAACAGTAAAAGTGAGGAGAGTGTGTTCCCCTGATGGTTTAATACTGACGGGACATGTCGCCATGTGACCAGTATAAGTGAGGAGAGAATGTTCCCCTCATGGTTTCACACGCACGGGACATGTTACCAGGTGAACAGTATATGTGAGGAGAGTGTGTTCCCCTCATGGTTTAACACGCACGGGACATGTTACCAGGTGAACAGTATAAGTGAGGAGAGTGAGTTCCCCTGATTGTTTAATACATCAGGGACATGTTACCAGGTGAACAGTATAAGTGAGGAGATTGTGTTCCCCTGATGGTTTATTATACACGGGACATGTTAACAGGTGAACAGTATAAGTGAGGAGAGTGTGTTCCCCTGATTGTTTAATATACACGGGACATGTTAACAGGTGAACAAAATAAGGGAGGAGAGTGTGTTCCCCTGATGGTTTAATATACACGGGATATGTTACCAGGTGAGCAGTATAATAGAGGAGAGTGTGTTCCCCTGATGGTCTAATATACACGGGACATGTTACCAGGTGAACAGTATATGTGAAGAGAGTGTGTTCCCCAGATTGTTTAATACACACGGGACATGTAACCCAGTGAACAGTTTCTGTGAGGAGAGTGTGTTCCCCTGATTGTTTAATACGCACTGGACATGTTACCAGGTGAACAGTATAAGTGAAGAGAGTGTGTTCCCCTGATTGTTTAATATACACGGGACATGTTACCAGGTGAACAGTATAAGTGAGGAGAGTGTGTTCCCCTGATTGTTTAATATACACGGGACATGATACCAGGCGAACAGTATAAGTGAGGAGAGTGTGTTCCCCTGATTGTTTAATATACATGTGACATGTTACCAAGTGAACAGTTTAAGTGAGGAGAGTGTGTTCCCCTGATGGTTTAATATACACGGGACATGATACCAGGTGAACAGCATAAGTGAGGAGAGTGTGATCCCCTGATGGTTTAATATGCACGGGACATGTTACCAGGTGAAAAGTATATGAGAGGAGAGTGTGTTCCCCTGATGGTTTAATATACACAGGACATGTTACCAGGTGAACAGTATAAGTGAGGAGAGTGTGTTCCCCTGATTGTTTAATATACACGGGACATGATACCAGGCGAACAGTATAAGTGAGGAGAGTGTGTTCCCCTGATTGTTTAATATACACGGGACATGATACCAGGCGAACAGTATAAGTGAGGAGAGTGTGTTCCCCTGATGGTTTAATATACACGGGATATGTTACCAGGTGAGCAGTATAAGAGAGGAGAGTGTGTTCCCCTGATGGTCTAATATACACGGGACATGTTACCAGGTGAACAGCATAAGTGAGGAGAGTGTGTTCCCCTGATGGTTTAATATACACGGGATATGTTACCAGGTGAGCAGTATAAGAGAGGAGAGTGTGTTCCCCTGATGGTCTAATATACACGGGACATGTCACCAGATGAACAGTATAAGTGAGGAGAGTGTGTTCCCCTGATGGTTTAATATACACAGGACATGTTACCAGGTGAACAGTATAAGTGAGGAGAATGTGTTCCCCTGATGGTTTAATACACACGGGACATGTTACCAGGTGAACAGTATATGTGAAGAGAGTGTGTTCCCCTGATGGTTTAATATACATGGGCCATGTTACCAGGTGAACAGTATAAGTGAGGAGAATGTGTTCCCCTGATGGTTTAATACACACGGGACATGTTACCAGATGAACAGTATAAGTGAGGATAGTGTGTTCCCCTGATGGTTTAATATACACAGGACATGTCACCAGATGAACAGTATAAGTGAGGAGAGTGTGTTCCCCTGATGGTTTAATATACACATGACATGTTACCAGGTGAACAGTATAAGTGAGGAGAGTGTGTTCCCCTGATGGTTTAATATACACGGGACATGTTACCAGGTGAACAGTATATGTGAAGAGATTGTGTTCCCCTGATGGTTTAATACACACGGGACATGTTACCAGGTGAACAGTATAAGTGAGGAGAATGTGTTCCCCTGATGGTTTAATACACACGGGACATGTTACCAGGTGAACAGTATATGTGAAGAGAGTGTGTTCCCCTGATTGTTTAATATACATGTGACATGTTACCAAGTGAACAGTTTAAGTGAGGAGAGTGTGTTCCCCTGATGGTTTAATATACACGGGACATGATACCAGGTGAACAGCATAAGTGAGGAGAGTGTTATCCCCTGATTTTTTAATATGCACGGGACATGTTACCAGGTGAAAAGTATATGAGAGGAGAGTGTGTTCCCCTGATGGTTTAAAACACACGACATGTCAACAGGTGAACAGTATAAGTGAGGAGAGTGTGTTCCCCTGATTGTTTAAAACACACGACATGTTACCAGGTGAACAGTATAAGTGAGGAGAGTGTGTTCCCCTGATGGTTTAATTCTCACTGGACATGTTACCAGGTGAACTGTATAAGTGAGGAGAATGTGTTCCCCTGATGGTTTAATACTGACAGAACATTTCCCCAGGTGAACAGTATAAGTGAGGAGAGTGTGTTCCCCTCATGGTTTAATACACACAGGACATGTCGACAGGCGAACAGTATAAGTGAAGAGAGTGTGTTCCCCTGATAGTTTAACACGCACGGGACATGTTACCAGGTGAACAGTATAAGTGTGGAGAGTGTGTTCCCCTGATAGTTTAATATACATGGGAAATGTTACCAGGTGAACAGTGTAAGTGAAGAGAGTGTGTTCCCCTGATTGTTTAATACACACGGGACATGTAACCAAGTGAAAAGTATCTGTGAGGAGAGTGTGTTCCCCTGATTTTTTAATACGCACTGGACATGTTACCAGGTGAACAGTATAAGTGAGGAGAGTGTGTTCCACTGATGGTTTAATATACACGGGACATGTCACCAGGTGAACAGCATAAGTGAGGAGAGTGTGTTCCCCTGATTGTTTAACACGCACGGGACATGTTACCAGGTGAACAGTATAAGTGAGGAGAGTGTGTTCCCCTGATCGTTTAATATATACAGGACATGATACCAGGTGAACAGCATAAGTGAGGAGAATGTGTTCCCCTGATGGTTTAATATACACGGGACATGATACCAGGTGAACAGTATAAGAGAGGAGAGTGTGTTCCCCTGATGGTTTAATACTGACGGGACATTTCCACAGGTGAACATGAGAAGAGAGGAGAGTGTGTTCCCCTGATGGTTTAATACTGACGGGACATTTCCCCAGGTGAACAGTATAAGTGAGGAGAGAGTGTTCCCCTGCTTGTTTAACACACACGGGACATGTTACCAGGTGAACAGTATAAGTGAGGAGAGTGTCTTCCCCTGATTGTTTAATACACACGCGACATGTTACCAGGTGAACAGTATAAGTGAGGAGAGTGTGTTCCCCTGATTGTTTAATATACATGGGACATGTTACCAGGTGAACAGTGTAAGTGAAGAGAGTGTGTTCCCCTGATTGTTTAATACACACGCGACATGTTACCAGGTGAACAGTATAAGTGAGGAGAGTGTGTTCCCCTGATTGTTTAATATACATGGGACATGTTACCAGGTGAACAGTGTAAGTGAAGAGAGTGTGTTCCCCTGATTGTTTGATACACACGCGACATGTTACCAGGTGAACAGTATAAGTGAGGAGAGTGTGTTCCCCTGATTGTTTAATATACACAGGACATGATACCAGATGAACAGAATAAGTGAGGAGAGTGTGTTCCATTGATGGTTTAATATACACAGGACATGTTACCAGGTGAACAGTATAAGTGAGGAGAGTATGTTCCCCTGATGGTTTAATATACACAGGACATGATACCAGGTGAACAGTATAAGTGAGGAGAGTGTGTTCCCCTGATTGTTTAATTCTCACGGGACATGTTACCAGGTGAGCAGTACAAGAGAGGAGAGTGTGTTCCCCTGATGGTTTAATACTGACGGGACATTTCCCCAGGTGAACATTATAAGAGAGGAGAGTGTGTTCCCCTGATGGTTTAATACTGACGGGACATTTCCCCAGGTGAACAGTATAAGTGAGGAGAGTGTGTTCCCTTGATTGTTTAATACACACGCGACATGTAAACAAGTGAACAGTATCTGTGAGGAGAGTGTGTTCCCCTGATTGTTTAATACGCACTGGACATGTTACCAGGTGAACAGTATAAGTGAGGAGAGTGTGTTCCCCGGATGGTTTAGTATACACAGGACATGATACCAGGTGAACAGCATAAGTGAGGAAAGTGTGTTCCCCTGATTGTTTAATACACACGGGACATGTTACCAGGTGAACAGTATAAGTGAGGAGAGTGTGTTCCCCTGATGGTTTAATATACACGGGACATGATACCAGGTGAACAGCATAAGTGAGGAGAATGTGTTCCCCTGATTGTTTAACACGCACGGGACATGTTACCAGGTGAACAGTATAAGTGAGGAGAGTGTGTTCCCATGATGGTTTAATACGCACGGGACATGTTACCAGGTGAACAGCATAAGTGAGGAGAGAGTGTTCCCCTGATTGTTTAACACGCACGGGACATGTTACCAGGTGAACAGTATAAGTGAGGAGAGTGTGTTCCCCTGATGGTTTAATATACACGGGACATGATACCAGGTGAACAGTATAAGTGAGGAGAATGTGTTCCCCTGATGGTTTAATATGCACGGGACATGTTACCAGGTGAACAGTATAAGTGAGGAGAGTGTGTTCCCCTGATGGTTTAATATACACGGGACATGATACCAGGTGAACAGCATAAGTGAGGAGAATGTGTTCCCCTGATGGTTTAATATACACGGGACATGTTACCAGGTGAACAGTATAAGTGAGGAGAGTGTGTTCCCCTGATGGTTTAATATACACGGGACATGATACCAGGTGAACAGCATAAGTGAGGAGAATGTGTTCCACTGATGGTTTAATATGCACGGGACATGTTACCAGGTGAACAGTATAAGTGAGGAGAGAGTGTTCCCCTGATTGTTTAAAACACACGACATGTTACCAGGTGAACAGTATAAGTGAGGAGAGTGTGTTCCCTGATTGTTTAAAACACACGACATGTCAACAGGTGAACAGTATAAGTGAGGAGAGTGTGTTCCCCTGATTGTTTAAAACACACGACATGTTACCAGGTGAACAGTATAAGTGAGGAGAGTGTGTTCCCCTGATTGTTTAAAACACACGACATGTTACCAGGTGAACAGTATAAGTGAGGAGAGTGTGTTCCCCTGATGGTTTAATTCTCACGGGACATGTTACCAGGTGAGCAGTATAAGTGACGAGAGTGTGTTCCCCTCATGGTTTAATACACACAGGACACGTCGACAGGTGAACAGTATAAGTGAAGAGAGTGAGTTCCCCTGATTGTTTAATACACACGGGACATGTAACCAAGTGAACAGTATAAGTGAGGAGAGTGTGATCCCCTGATTGTTTAATATGCACGGGACATGTAACCAAGTGACCAGTTTAAGGGAGGAGAGTGTGTTCCCCTGATGGTTTGACACGCACGGGACATGTTACCAGGTGAACAGTATAAATGTGGAGAGTGAGTTCCCCTCATGCTTTAATACACACAGGACATGTTACCAGGTGAACAGTATAAGTGAGGAGAGTGTGTTCCCCTGATTGTTTAATACACACGGGACATGTAACCAAGTGAAAAGTATCTGTGAGGAGAGTGTGTTCCCCTGATTTTTTAATACGCACTGGACATGATGCCAGGTGAACAGTATAAGTGAGGAGAGAGTGTTCCCCGGATTGTTTAACACACACGGGACATGTTACCAGGTGAACAGTATAAGTGAGGAGAGTGTGTTCCCCTGATGGTTTAATTCTCACGGGACATGTCACCAGGTGAGCAGAAGAAGAGAGGAGAGTGTGTTCCCCTGATGGTTTAATACTGACAGAACATTTCCCCAGGTGAACAGTATAAGTGAGGAGAGTGTGTTCCCCTGATGGTTTAATATACACGGGACATGTCACCAGGTGAACAGTATAAGTGAGGAGAACGTGTTCCCCTGATGGTTTAAAAAGCACGGGACATGTTACCAGGTGAACAGTGTAAGTGAAGAGAGTGTGTTCCCCTGATTGTTTAATACACACGGGACATGTTACCAGGTGAACAGTATAAGTGAGGAGAGTGTGTTCCCCTGATGGTTTAATATACACGGGACATGTAACCAAGTGAAAAGTATCTGTGAGGAGAGTGTGTTCCCCTGATTTTTTAATACGCACTGGACATGTTACCAGGTGAACAGTATAAGTGAGGAGAGAGTGTTCCCCTGATTGTTTAACACACACGGGACATGTTACCAGGTGAACAGTATAAGTGAGCAGAATGTGTTCCCCTGATGGTTTAATATACACGGGATATGATACCAGGTGAACAGTATAAGTGAGGAGAACGTGTTCCCCTGATGGTTAAATATACACGGGACATGATACCAGGTGAACAGTATAAGTGAGGAGAACGTGTTCCCCTGATGGTTTAAAAAGCACGGGACATGTTACCAGGTGAACAGTATAAGTGAGGAGAGTGTGTTCCACTGATGGTTTAATATACACGGGACATGTTACCAGGTGAACAGTATAAGTGAGGAGAGTGTGTTCCACTGATGGTTTAATATACACGGGACATGTTACCAGGTGAACAGTATAAGTGAGGAGAGTGTGTTCCACTGATGGTTTAATATACACGGGACATGTCACCAAGTGAACAGTATAAGTGAGGAGAGTGTGTTCCCCTGATGGTTTAATATACATGGGACATGTTACCAGGTGAACAGTATAAGTGAGGAGAGTGTGTTCCACTGATGGTTTAATATACACGGGACAAGTCACCAGGTGAACAGTATAAGAGAGGAGAGTGTATTCCCCTGATGGTTTAATATACACTGGACATGTCAGTAGGTGAACAGTATAAGTGAGGAGAGTGTGTTCCCCTGATGGTTTAATACACACGGGACATGTTACCAGGTGAACAGTATAAGTGAGCAGAATGTGTTCCCCTGATTGTTTAATACACACGGGACATGTTACCAGGTGAACAGTATAAGTGAGCAGAATGTGTTCCCCTGATGGTTTAATATACACGGGATATGTTACCAAGTGAACAGTATAAGTGAGGAGAGAGTGTTCCCCTGATGGTTAAATATACACGGGACATGATACCAGGTGAACAGTATAAGTGAGGAGAACGTGTTCCCCTGATGGTTTAAAAAGCACGGGACATGTTACCAGGTTAAAAGTATAAGTGAGGAGAGTGTGTTCCCCTGATGGTTCAATATACACAGGACATGATACCAGGTGAACAGCATAAGTGAGGAGAATGTGTTCCCCTGATTGTTTAATACGCACGGGACATGTTACCAGATGAACAGTATAAGTGAGGAGAGTCTGTTCCCCTGATGGTTTAATATACACGGGACATGTTACCAGGTGAAGAGTATAAGTGAGGAGAGTGTGTTCCCCTCATGGTTTAATACACACAGGACATGTCGACAGGTGAACAGTATAAGTGAAGAGAGTGAGTTCCCCTGATTGTTTAATACACACGGGACATGTAACCAAGTGAACAGTATAAGTGAGGAGAGTGTGTTCCCCTGATAGTTTAATACACAAGGGACATGTCACCAGGTGAACAGTATAAGTGAGGAGAGTGTGTTCCACTGATGGTATAATATACACGGGACATGTCACCAGGTGAACAGTATCAGTGAGGAGAGAGTGTTCCCCTGATTGTTGAATACGCACTGGACATGTTACCAGGTGAACAGTATAAGTGAGGACAGTGTGTTCCCCTGATAGTTTAATATACATGGGACATGTTACCAGGTGAACAGTATAAGTGAGGAGAGTGTGTTCCCCTGATGGTTTAATATACACGGGACATGATACCAGGTGAACAGCATAAGTGAGGAGAATGTGTTCCCCTGATTGTTTAATACGCACGGGACATGTTACCAGATGAACAGTATAAGTGAGGAGAGTCTGTTCCCCTGATGGTTTAATATACACGGGACATGTTACCAGGTGAAGAGTATAAGTGAGGAGAGTGTGTTCCCCTCATGGTTTAATACACACAGGACATGTCGACAGGTGAACAGTATAAGTGAAGAGAGTGAGTTCCCCTGATTGTTTAATACACACGGGACATGTAACCAAGTGAACAGTATAAGTGAGGAGAGTGTGTTCCCCTGATAGTTTAATACACAAGGGACATGTCACCAGGTGAACAGTATAAGTGAGGAGAGTGTGTTCCACTGATGGTATAATATACACGGGACATGTCACCAGGTGAACAGTATCAGTGAGGAGAGAGTGTTCCCCTGATTGTTGAATACGCACTGGACATGTTACCAGGTGAACAGTATAAGTGAGGACAGTGTGTTCCCCTGATAGTTTAATATACATGGGACATGTTACCAGGTGAACAGTATAAGTGAGGAGAGTGTGTTCCCCTGATGGTTTAATATACACGGGACATGTTACCAGGTGAACAGTATAAGTGAGGTGAATGTATTCCCCTGATGGTTTAATACACACGGGACATGTTACCAGGTGAACAGTATAAGTGAGGAGAGTGTGTTCCCCTGATGGTTTAATATACACAGGACATGATACCATGTGAACAGTATAAGTGAGGAGAGTGTGTTCCCCCGATGGTTTAATACGCACCGGACATGTTACCAGGTGAACAGTATAAGTGAGGAGAGTGAGTTCACCTGATGGTTTAATATACACAGGTCATGTTACCAGGTGAACAGTATAAGTGAGGAGATTGTGTTCCCCTGATGGTTTAATATACACGGGATATGTTACCAAGTGAACAGTATAAGTGAGGAGAGAGTGTTCCCCTGATGGTTAAATATACACGGGACATGTTACCAGGTGAACAGTATAAGTGAGGAGATTGTGTTCCCCTGATGGTTTAATATACACGGGATATGTTACCAAGTGAACAGTATAAGTGAGGAGAGTGTGTTCCCCTGATGGTTTAATATACACAGGACATGATACCATGTGAACAGTATAAGTGAGGAGAGTGTGTTCCCCCGATGGTTTAATACGCACCGGACATGTTACCAGGTGAACAGTATAAGTGAGGAGAGTGAGTTCCCCTGCTGGTTTAATACAAACAGGACATGTCACCAGGTGAACAGTATAAGTGAGGAGAGAGTGTTCCCCTCATGGTTTAATACGCACCGGACATGTTACCAGGTGAACAGTATAAGTGAGGTGAATGTATTCCCCTGATGGTTTAATATACACAGGACATGTTACCAGGTGAACAGTATAAGTGAGGAGAACGTGTTCCCCTGATGGTTTAAAAAGCACGGGACATGTTACCAGGTTAAAAGTATAAGTGAGGAGAGTGTGTTCCCCTGATTGTTTAATATACATGGGACATGTTACCAGGTGAACAGTATAAGTGAGGAGAGTGTGTTCCACTGATGGTTTAATATACACGGGACATGTTACCAGGTGAACAGTATAAGTGAGGAGAGTGTGTTCCACTGATGGTTTAATATACACGGGACATGTCACCAAGTGAACAGTATAAGTGAGGAGAGTGTGTTCCCCTGATGGTTTAATATACATGGGACATGTTACCAGGTGAACAGTATAAGTGAGGAGAGTGTGTTCCACTGATGGTTTAATATACACGGGACATGTCGCCAGGTGAACAGTATAAGAGAGGAGAGTGTATTCCCCTGATGGTTTAATATACATGGGACATGTCAGCAGGTGAACAGTACAAGTGAGGAGAGTGTGTTCCCCTGATGGTTCAATATACACAGGACATGATACCAGGTGAACAGCATAAGTGAGGAGAATGTGTTCCCCTGATTGTTTAATATACATGTGACATGATACCAGGTGAACAGTATAAGTGAGGAGAATGTGTTCCCCTGATGGTTTAATATACATGGGCCATGTTACCATGTGAACAGTTTAATTGAGGAGATGTGTTCCCCTGATGGTTTAATACGCACGGGACATGTTACCAGATGAACAGTATAAGTGAGGAGAGTCTGTTCCCCAGATGGTTTAATATACACGGGACATGTTACCAGGTGAAGAGTATAAGTGAGGAGAGTGTGTTCCCCTGATGGTTTAATACTGACAGAACATTTCCCCAGGTGAACAGTATAAGTGAGGAGAGTGTGTTCCCCTCATAGTTTAATACACACAGGACATGTCGACAGGTGAACAGTATAAGTGAAGAGAGTGAGTTCCCCTGATTGTTTAATAAACACGGGACATGTAACCAAGTGAACAGTATAAGTGAGGAGAGTGTGTTCCCCTGATAGTTTAATACACAAGGGACATGTCACCAGGTGAACAGTATAAGTGAGGAGAGTGTGTTCCACTGATGGTATAATATACACGGGACATGTCACCAGGTGAACAGTATAAGTGAGGAGAGTGTGTTCCCCTGATGGTTTAATATACACGGGACATGTCACCAGGTGAACAGTATAAGTGAGGAGAGTGTGTTCCACTGATGGTATAATATACACGGGACATGTCACCAGGTGAACAGTATAAGTGAGGAGAGTGTGTTCCCCTGATGGTTTAATATACACGGGACATGTTACCAGGTGAACAGTATAAGTGAGGTGAATGTATTCCCCTGATGGTTTAATACACACGGGACATGTTACCAGGTGAACAGTATAAGTGAGGAGAGTGTGTTCCCCTGATGGTTTAATATACACAGGACATGATACCATGTGAACAGTATAAGTGAGGAGAGTGTGTTCCCCCGATGGTTTAATACGCACCGGACATGTTACCAGGTGAACAGGATAAGTGAGGAGAGTGAGTTCCCCTGCTGGTTTAATACAAACAGGACATGTCACCAGGTGAACAGTATAAGTGAGGAGAGAGTGTTCCCCTCATGGTTTAATACGCACGGGACATGTTACCAGGTGAACAGTATAAGTGAGGTGAATGTATTCCCCTGATGGTTTAATATACACAGGACATGTTACCAGGTGAACAGTATAAGTGAGGAGATTCTGTTCCCCTGATGGTTTAATATACACAGGACATGATACCATGTGAACAGTATAAGTGAGGAGAGTGTCTTCCCCTGATGGTTTAATACACACGGGACATGTTACCAGGTGAACAGTATAAGTGAGGAGAGTGAGTTCCCCTGCTGGTTTAATACAAACAGGACATGTCACCAGGTGAACAGTATAAGTGAGGAGAGAGTGTTCCCCTCATGGTTTAACACGCACGGGACATGTTACCAGGTGAACAGTATAAGTGAGGAGAGTGTGTTCCACTGATTGTTTAATACACACGGGACATGTTACCAGGTGAACAGTATATGTGAAGAGAGTGTGTTCCCCTGATGGTTTAATATACACGGGACATGTTACCAGGTGAACAGTATAAGTGAGGAGAGTGTGTTCCCCTGATGGTTTAATATACACGGCACATGATACCAGGTGAACAGTATAAGTGAGGAGAATGTTTTCCCCTGATGGTTTAATATGCACGGGACATGTTACCAGGTGAACAGTATAAGTGAGGAGAGTGTGTTCCCCTGATGGTTTAATATACGCGGGACATGATACCAGGTGAACAGTATAAGTGAGGAGAGTGTGTTCCCCTGATTGTTTAAAACACACGACATGTTACCAGGTGAACAGTATAAGTGAGGAGAGTGTGTTCCCCTGATGGTTCAATTCTCACGGGACATGTTACCAGGTGAACAGTATAAGTGAGGAGAGTGTGTTCCCTGATTGTTTAAAACACACGACATGTCAACAGGTTAACAGTATAAGTGAGGAGAGTGTGTTCCCCTGATTGTTTAAAACACACGACATGTTACCAGGTGAACAGTATAAGTGAGTAGAGTGTGTTCCCCTGATGGTTTAATATGCACGGGACATGTTACCAGGTGAACAGTATAAGTGAGGAGAGAGTGTTCCCCTGATTGTTTAAAACACACGACATGTTTCCAGGTGAACAGTATAAGTGAGGAGAGTGTGTTCCCTGATTGTTTAAAACACACGACATGTCAACAGGTGAACAGTATAAGTGAGGAGAGTGTGTTCCCCTGATTGTTTAAAACACACGACATGTTACCAGGTGAACAGTATAAGTGAGGAGAGTGTGTTCCCCTGATTGTTTAAAACACACGACATGTTACCAGGTGAACAGTATAAGTGAGGAGAGTGTGTTCCCCTGATGGTTTAATTCTCACGGGACATGTTACCAGGTGAGCAGTATAAGTGAGGAGAGTGTGTTCCCCTCATGGTTTAATACACACAGGACATGTCACCAAGTGAACAGTATAAGTGAGGAGAGTGTGTTCCCCTGATTGTTTAATATGCACGGGACATGTAACCAAGTGACCAGTTTAAGGGAGGAGAATGTTTTCCCCTGATGGTTTAATATACACGGGACATGTTACCAGGTGAACAGTATAAGTGAGGAGAGTGTGTTCCCCTGATAGTTTAATATACATGGGACATGTTACCAGGTGAACAGTGTAAGTGAAGAGAGTGTGTTCCCCTGATTGTTTAATACACACGGGACATGTAACCAAGTGAAAAGTATCTGTGAGGAGAGTGTGTTCCCCTGATTTTTTAATACGCACTGGACATGATGCCAGGTGAACAGTATAAGTGAGGAGAGAGTGTTCCCCTGATTGTTTAACACACACGGGACATGTTACCAGGTGAACAGTATAAGTGAGGAGAGTGTGTTCCCCTGATGGTTTAATTCTCACGGGACATGTCACCAGGTGAGCAGAAGAAGAGAGGAGAGTGTGTTCCCCTGATGGTTTAATACTGACAGAACATTTCCCCAGGTGAACAGTATAAGTGAGGAGAGTGTGTTCCCCTGATGGTTTAATATACACGGGACATGTCACCAGGTGAACAGTATAAGTGAGGAGAACGTGTTCCCCTGATGGTTTAAAAAGCACGGGACATGTTACCAGGTGAACAGTGTAAGTGAAGAGAGTGTGTTCCCCTGATTGTTTAATACACACGGGACATGTAACCAAGTGAAAAGTATCTGTGAGGAGAGTGTGTTCCCCTGATTTTTTAATACGCACTGGACATGATGCCAGGTGAACAGTATAAGTGAGGAGAGAGTGTTCCCCTGATTGTTTAACACACACGGGACATGTTACCAGGTGAACAGTATAAGTGAGCAGAATGTGTTCCCCTGATGGTTTAATATACACGGGATATGTTACCAAGTGAACAGTATAAGTGAGGAGAGAGTGTTCCCCTGATGGTTAAATATACACGGGACATGATACCCGGTGAACAGTATAAGTGAGGAGAACGTGTTCCCCTGATGGTTTATTATACACAGGACATGTTACCAGGTGAACAGTATAAGTGAGGAGATTGTGTTCCCCTGATGGTTTAATATACACGGGATATGTTACCAAGTGAACAGTATAAGTGAGGAGAGAGTGTTCCCCTGATGGTTAAATATACACGGGACATGTTACCTGGTTAAAAGTATAAGTGAGGAGAGTGTGTTCCCCTGATTGTTTAATATACATGGGACATGTTACCAGGTGAACAGTATAAGTGAGGAGAGTGTGTTCCACTGATGGTTTAATATACACGGGACATGTTACCAGGTGAACAGTATAAGTGAGGAGAGTGTGTTCCACTGATGGTTTAATATACATGGGACATGTTACCAGGTGAACAGTATAAGTGAGGAGAGTGTGTTCCCCTGATGGTTTAATATACACGGGACATGTCAGCAGGTGAACAGTATAAGTGAGGAGAGTGTATTCCCCTGATGGTTTAATATACACGGGACATGTCAGCAGGTGAACAGTATAAGTGAGGAGAGTGTGTTCCCCTGATGGTTTAATATACACGGGACATGTCAGCAGGTGAACAGTACAAGTGAGGAGAGTGTGTTCCCCTGATGGTTCAATATACACAGGACATGATACCAGGTGAACAGCATAAGTGAGGAGAATGTGTTCCCCTGATTGTTTAATATACACGGGACATGATACCAGGTGAACAGTATAAGTGAGGAGAATGTGTTCCCCTGATGGTTTAATATACATGGGCCATGTTACCATGTGAACAGTTTAATTGAGGAGAGTGTGTTCCCCTGATGGTTTAATACGCACGGGACATGTTACCAGGTGAACAGTATAAGTGAGGTGAATGTATTCCCCTGATTGTTTAATATACACAGGACATGTTACCAGGTGAACAATATAAGTGAGGAGATTGTGTTCCCCTGATGGTTTAATATACACGGAATATGTTACCAAGTGAACAGTATAAGTGAGGAGAGAGTGTTCCCCTGATGGTTAAATATACACGGGACATGTTACCTTGTTAAAAGTATAAGTGAGGAGAGTGTGTTCCCCTGATTGTTTAATATACATGGGACATGTTACCAGGTGAACAGTATAAGTGAGGAGAGTGTGTTCCACTGATGGTTTAATATACACGGGACATGTCACCAAGTGAACAGTATAAGTGAGGAGAGTGTGTTCCCCTGATCGTTTAATATACATGGGACATGTTACCAGGTGAACAGTATAAGTGAGGAGAGTGTGTTCCACTGATGGTTTAATATACACGGGACATGTCACCAGGTGAACAGTATAAGAGAGGAGAGTGTATTCCCCTGATGGCTTAATATACACGGGACATGTCAGCAGGTGAACAGTATAAGTGAGGAGAGTGTGTTCCCCTGATGGTTTAATATACACGGGACATGTCAGCAGGTGAACAGTACAAGTGAGGAGAGTGTGTTCCCCTGATGGTTCAATATACACAGGACATGATACCAGGTGAACAGCACAAGTGAGGAGAATGTGTTCCCCTGATTGTTTAATATACACGGGACATGATACCAGGTGAACAGTATAAGTGAGGAGAATGTGTTCCCCTGATGGTTTAATATACATGGGCCATGTTACCATGTGAACAGTTTAATTGAGGAGAGTGTGTTCCCCTGATGGTTTAGTACGCACGGGACATGTTACCAGATGAACAGTATAAGTGAGGAGAGTCTGTTCCCCTGATGGTTTAATACTGACAGAACATTTCCCCAGGTGAACAGTATAAGTGAGGAGAGTGTGTTCCCCTGATGGTTTAATATACACGGGACATGTAACCAAGTGAACAGTATAAGTGAGGAGAGTGTGTTCCCCTGATTGTTTAATACACACGGGACATGTCGACAGGTGAACAGTATAAGTGAAGAGAGTGAGTTCCCCTGATTGTTTAATACACACGGGACATGTAACCAAGTGAACAGTATAAGTGAGGAGAGTGTGTTCCCCTGATGGTTTAATATACACAGGACATGATACCATGTGAACAGTATAAGTGAGGAGAGTGTGTTCCCCCGATGGTTTAATACGCACCGGACATGTTAGCAGGTGAACAGGATAAGTGAGGAGAGTGAGTTCCCCTGCTGGTTTAATACAAACAGGACATGTCACCAGGTGAACAGTATAAGTGAGGAGAGAGTGTTCCCCTCATGGTTTAATACGCACCGGACATGTTACCAGGTGAACAGTATAAGTGAGGTGAATGTATTCCCCTGATGGTTTAATATACACAGGACATGTTACCAGGTGAACAGTATAAGTGAGGAGATTGTGATCCCCTGATGGTTTAATAGACACAGGACATGATACCATGTGAACAGTATAAGTGAGGAGAGTGTGTTCCCCCGATGGTTTAATACGCACCGGACATGTTACCAGGTGAACAGTATAAGTGAGGAGAGTGAGTTCCCCTGCTGGTTTAATACAAACAGGACATGTCACCAGGTGAACAGTATAAGTGAGGAGAGAGTGTTCCCCTCATGGTTTAACACGCACGGGACATGTTACCAGGTGAACAGTATAAGTGAGGAGAGTGTGTTCCCCCGATGGTTTAATACACACGGGACATGTTACCAGGTGAACAGTATATGTGAAGAGAGTGTGTTCCCCTGATGGTTTAATATACACGGGACATGTTACCAGGTGAACAGTATAAGTGAGGAGACTGTGTTCCCCTGATTGTTTAATATACACAGGACATGTTACCAGGTGAACAGTATAAGTGAGGAGAATGTGTTCCCCTGATGGTTTAATATACACAGGACATGTTACCAGGTGAAAAGTATAAGTCAGGAGAGTGTGTTCACCTGATTGTTTAATACTCAGGGGACATGTTAACAGGTGAGCAGTATAAGTGAGGAGAGTGTGTTCCCCTGATGGTTTAATATACACGGGACATGATACCAGGTGAACAGTATAAGTGAGGAGAATGTGTTCCCCTGATGGTTTAATATGCACGGGACATGTTACCAGGTGAACAGTATAAGTGAGGAGAGTGTGTTCCCCTGATGGTTTAATATACGCGGGACATGATACCAGGTGAACAGCATAAGTGAGGAGAGTGTGTTCCCCTGATGGTTTAATATACACGGGACATGTTACCAGGTGAACAGTATAAGTGAGGAGAGTGTGTTCCCCTGATGGTTTAATATATACGGGACATGATACCAGGTGAACAGCATAAGTGAGGAGAATGTGTTCCACTGATGGTTTAATATGCACGGGACATGTTACCACGTGAACAGTATAAGTGAGGAGAGTGTGTTCCCCTGATTGTTTAAAACACACGACATGTTACCAGGTGAACAGTATAAGTGAGGAGAGTGTGTTCCCCTGATGGTTCAATTCTCACGGGACATGTTACCAGGTGAACAGTATAAGTGAGGAGAGTGTGTTCCCTGATTGTTTAAAACACACGACATGTCAACAGGTGAACAGTATAAGTGAGGAGAGTGTGTTCCCCTGATTGTTTAAAACACACGACATGTTACCAGGTGAACAGTATAAGTGAGGAGAGTGTGTTCCCCTGATTGTTTAAAACACACGACATGTTACCAGGTGAACAGTATAAGTGAGGAGAGTGTGTTCCCCTGATGGTTTAATATGCACGGGACATGTTACCAGGTGAACAGTATAAGTGAGGAGAGAGTGTTCCCCTGATTGTTTAAAACACACGACATGTTACCAGGTGAACAGTATAAGTGAGGAGAGTGTGTTCCCTGATTGTTTAAAACACACGACATGTCAACAGGTGAACAGTATAAGTGAGGAGAGTGTGTTCCCCTGATTGTTTAAAACACACGACATGTTACCAGGTGAACAGTATAAGTGAGGAGAGTGTGTTCCCCTGATGGTTTAATTCTCACGGGACATGTTACCAGGTGAGCAGTATAAGTGAGGAGAGTGTGTTCCCCTCATGGTTTAATACACACAGGACATGTCACCAAGTGAACAGTATAAGTGAGGAGAGTGTGTTCCCCTGATTGTTTAATATGCACGGGACATGTAACCAAGTGACCAGTTTAAGGGAGGAGAGTGTGTTCCCCTGATGGTTTAACACGCACGGGACATGTTACCAGGTGAACAGTATAAATGTGGAGAGTGAGTTCCCCTGATGCTTTAATACACACAGGACATGTTACCAGGTGAACAGTATAAGTGAGGAGAGTGTGTTCCCCTGATAGTTTAATATACATGGGACATGTTACCAGGTGAACAGTGTAAGTGAAGAGAGTGTGTTCCCCTGATTGTTTAATACACACGGGACATGTAACCAAGTGAAAAGTATCTGTGAGGAGAGTGTGTTCCCCTGATTTTTTAATACGCACTGGACATGATGCCAGGTGAACAGTATAAGTGAGGAGAGAGTGTTCCCCTGATTGTTTAACACACACGGGACATGTTACCAGGTGAACAGTATAAGTGAGGAGAGTGTGTTCCCCTGATGGTTTAATTCTCACGGGACATGTCACCAGGTGAGCAGAAGAAGAGAGGAGAGTGTGTTCCCCAGATGGTTTAATACTGACAGAACATTTCCCCAGGTGAACAGTATAAGTGAGGAGAGTGTGTTCCCCTGATGGTTTAATATACACGGGACATGTCACCAGGTGAACAGTATAAGTGAGGAGAACGTGTTCCCCTGATGGTTTAAAAAGCACGGGACATGTTACCAGGTGAACAGTGTAAGTGAAGAGAGTGTGTTCCCCTGATTGTTTAATACACACGGGACATGTAACCAAGTGAAAAGTATCTGTGAGGAGAGTGTGTTCCCCTGATTTTTTAATACGCACTGGACATGATGCCAGGTGAACAGTATAAGTGAGGAGAGAGTGTTCCCCTGATTGTTTAACACACACGGGACATGTTACCAGGTGAACAGTATAAGTGAGCAGAATGTGTTCCCCTGATGGTTTAATATACACGGGATATGTTACCAAGTGAACAGTATAAGTGAGGAGAGAGTGTTCCCCTGATGGTTAAATATACACGGGACATGATACCAGGTGAACAGTATAAGTGAGGAGAACGTGTTCCCCTGATGGTTTAATATACACGGGACATGTTACCAGGTTAAAAGTATAAGTGAGGAGAGTGTGTTCCACTGATTGTTTAATACACACGGGACATGTTACCAGGTGAACAGTATATGTGAAGAGAGTGTGTTCCCCTGATGGTTTAATATACACGGGACATGTTACCAGGTGAACAGTATAAGTGAGGAGAGTGTGTTCCCCTGATGGTTTAATATACACAGGACATGTTACCAGGTGAACAGTATAAGTGAGGAGAATGTGTTCCCCTGATGGTTTAATATACACAGGACATGTTACCAGGTGAAAAGTATAAGTCAGGAGAGTGTGTTCACCTGATTGTTTAATACTCACGGGACATGTTAACAGGTGAGCAGTATAAGTGAGGAGAGTGTGTTCCCCTGATGGTTTAATATACACGGGACATGATACCAGGTGAACAGTATAAGTGAGGAGAATGTGTTCCCCTGATGGTTTAATATGCACGGGACATGTTACCAGGTGAACAGTATAAGTGAGGAGAGTGTGTTCCCCTGATGGTTTAATATACGCGGGACATGATACCAGGTGAACAGCATAAGTGAGGAGAGTGTGTTCCCCTGATGGTTTAATATACACGGGATATGTTACCAAGTGAACAGTATAAGTGAGGAGAGAGTGTTCCCCTGATGGTTAAATATACACGGGACATGTTACCTGGTTAAAAGTATAAGTGAGGAGAGTGTGTTCCCCTGATTGTTTAATATACATGGGACATGTTACCCGGTGAACAGTATAAGTGAGGAGAGTGTGTTCCACTGATGGTTTAATATACACGGGACATGTTACCAGGTGAACAGTATAAGTGAGGAGAGTGTGTTCCAATGATGGTTTAATATACGCGGGACATGTCACCAAGTGAGCAGTATAAGTGAGGAGAGTGTGTTCCCCTGATGGTTTAATATACATGGGACATGTTACCAGGTGAACAGTATAAGTGAGGAGAGTGTGTTCCACTGATGGTTTAATATACAAGGGACATGTCACCAGGTGAACAGTATAAGAGAGGAGAGTGTATTCCCCTGATGGTTTAATATACACGGGACATGTCAGCAGGTGAACAGTATAAGTGAGGAGAGTGTGTTCCCCTGATGGTTTAATATACACGGGACATGTCAGCAGGTGAACAGTACAAGTGAGGAGAGTGTGTTCCCCTGATGGTTCAATATACACAGGACATGATACCAGGTGAACAGCACAAGTGAGGAGAATGTGTTCCCCTGATTGTTTAATATACACGGGACATGATACCAGGTGAACAGTATAAGTGAGGAGAATGTGTTCCCCTGATGGTTTAATATACATGGGCCATGTTACCATGTGAACAGTTTAATTGAGGAGAGTGTGTTCCCCTGATGGTTTAATACGCACGGGACATGTTACCAGATGAACAGTATAAGTGAGGAGAGTCTGTTCCCCTGATGGTTTAATATACACGGGACATGTTACCAGGTGAAGAGTATAAGTGAGGAGAGTGTGTTCCCCTGATGGTTTAATACTGACAGAACATTTCCCCAGGTGAACAGTATAAGTGAGGAGAGTGTGTTCCCCTCATGGTTTAATACACACAGGACATGTCGACAGGTGAACAGTATAAGTGAAGAGAGTGAGTTCCCCTGATTGTTTAATACACACGGGACATGTAACCAAGTGAACAGTATAAGTGAGGAGAGTGTGTTCCCCTGATAGTTTAATACACAAGGGACATGTCACCAGGTGAACAGTATAAGTGAGGAGAGAGTGTTCCTCTGATTGTTGAATACGCACTGGACATGTTACCAGGTGAACAGTATAAGTGAGGAGAGTGTGTTCCCCTGATGGTTTAATATACACAGGACATGATACCATGTGAACAGTATAAGTGAGGAGAGTGTGTTCCCCCGATGGTTTAATACGCACCGGACATGTTACCAGGTGAACAGGATAAGTGAGGAGAGTGAGTTCCCCTGCTGGTTTAATACAAACAGGACATGTCACCAGGTGAACAGTATAAGTGAGGAGAGAGTGTTCCCCTCATGGTTTAATACGCACCGGACATGTTACCAGGTGAACAGTATAAGTGAGGTGAATGTATTCCCCTGATGGTTTAATATACACAGGACATGTTACCAGGTGAACAGTATAAGTGAGGAGATTGTGATCCCCTGATGGTTTAATATACACAGGACATGATACCATGTGAACAGTATAAGTGAGGAGAGTGTGTTCCCCCGATGGTTTAATACGCACCGGACATGTTACCAGGTGAACAGTATAAGTGAGGAGAGTGAGTTCCCCTGCTGGTTTAATACAAACAGGACATGTCACCAGGTGAACAGTATAAGTGAGGAGAGAGTGTTCCCCTCATGGTTTAACACGCACGGGACATGTTACCAGGTGAACAGTATAAGTGAGGAGAGTGTGTTCCACTGATTGTTTAATACACACGGGACATGTTACGAGGTGAACAGTATATGTGAAGAGAGTGTGTTCCCCTGATGGTTTAATATACACGGGACATGTTACCAGGTGAACAGTATAAGTGAGGAGAGTGTGTTCCCCTGATGGTTTAATATACACGGGACATGTTACCAGGTGAACAGTATAAGTGAGGAGAGTGTGTTCCCCTGATGGTTTAATATACACGGGACATGATACCAGGTGAACAGCATAAGTGAGGAGAATGTGTTCCACTGATGGTTTAATATGCACGGGACATGTTACCACGTGAACAGTATAAGTGAGGAGAGTGTGTTCCCCTGATTATTTAAAACACACGACATGTTACCAGGTGAACAGTATAAGTGAGGAGAGTGTGTTCCCCTGATGGTTCAATTCTCACGGGACATGTTACCAGGTGAACAGTATAAGTGAGGAGAGTGTGTTCCCTGATTGTTTAAAACACACGACATGTCAACAGGTGAACAGTATAAGTGAGGAGAGTGTGTTCCCCTGATTGTTTAAAACACACGACATGTTACCAGGTGAACAGTATAAGTGAGGAGAGTGTGTTCCCCTGATGGTTTAATATGCACGGGACATGTTACCAGGTGAACAGTATAAGTGAGGAGAGAGTGTTCCCCTGATTTTTTAAAACACACGACATGTTACCAGGTGAACAGTATAAGTGAGGAGAGTGTGTTCCCTGATTGTTTAAAACACACGACATGTCAACAGGTGAACAGTATAAGTGAGGAGAGTGTGTTCCCTGATTGTTTAAAACACACGACATGTCAACAGGTGAACAGTATAAGTGAGGAGAGTGTGTTCCCCTGATTGTTTAAAACACACGACATGTTACCAGGTGAACAGTATAAGTGAGGAGAGTGTGTTCCCCTGATTGTTTAAAACAGACGACATGTTACCAGGTGAACAGTATAAGTGAGGAGAGTGTGTTCCCCTGATGGTTTAATTCTCACGGGACATGTTACCAGGTGAGCAGTATAAGTGAGGAGAGTGTGTTCCCCTCATGGTTTAATACACACAGGACATGTCACCAAGTGAACAGTATAAGTGAGGAGAGTGTGTTCCCCTGATTGTTTAATATGCACGGGACATGTAACCAAGTGACCAGTTTAAGGGAGGAGAGTGTGTTCCCCTGATGGTTTAACACGCACGGGACATGTTACCAGGTGAACAGTATAAATGTGGAGAGTGAGTTCTCCTGATGCTTTAATACACACAGGACATGTCACCAGGTGAGCAGAAGAAGAGAGGAGAGTGTGTTCCCCTGATGGTTTAATACTGACAGAACATTTCCCCAGGTGAACAGTATAAGTGAGGAGAGTGTGTTCCCCTGATGGTTTAATATACACGGGACATGTCATCAGGTGAACAGTATAAGTGAGGAGAGTGTGTTCCCCTGATTGTTTAAAACACACGACATGTTACCAGGTGAACAGTATAAGTGAGGAGAGTGTGTTCCCCTGATGGTTTAATATGCACGGGACATGTTACCAGGTGAACAGTATAAGTGAGGAGAGAGTGTTCCCCTGATTGTTTAAAACACACGACATGTTACCAGGTGAACAGTATAAGTGAGGAGAGTGTGTTCCCTGATTGTTTAAAACACACGACATGTCAACAGGTGAACAGTATAAGTGAGGAGAGTGTGTTCCCCTGATTGTTTAAAACACACGACATGTTACCAGGTGAACAGTATAAGTGAGGAGAGTGTGTTCCCCTGATGGTTTAATTCTCACGGGACATGTTACCAGGTGAGCAGTATAAGTGAGGAGAGTGTGTTCCCCTCATGGTTTAATACACACAGGACATGTCACCAAGTGAACAGTATAAGTGAGGAGAGTGTGTTCCCCTGATTGTTTAATATGCACGGGACATGTAACCAAGTGACCAGTTTAAGGGAGGAGAATGTGTTCCCCTGATGGTTTAACACGCACGGGACATGTTACCAGGTGAACAGTATAAATGTGGAGAGTGAGTTCCCCTGATGCTTTAATACACACAGGACATGTTACCAGGTGAACAGTATAAGTGAGGAGAGTGTGTTCCCCTGATAGTTTAATATACATGGGACATGTTACCAGGTGAACAGTGTAAGTGAAGAGAGTGTGTTCCCCTGATTGTTTAATACACACGGGACATGTAACCAAGTGAAAAGTATCTGTGAGGAGAGTGTGTTCCCCTGATTTTTTAATACGCACTGGACATGATGCCAGGTGAACAGTATAAGTGAGGAGAGAGTGTTCCCCTGATTGTTTAACACACACGGGACATGTTACCAGGTGAACAGTATAAGTGAGGAGAGTGTGTTCCCCTGATGGTTTAATTCTCACGGGACATGTCACCAGGTGAGCAGAAGAAGAGAGGAGAGTGTGTTCCCCAGATGGTTTAATACTGACAGAACATTTCCCCAGGTGAACAGTATAAGTGAGGAGAGTGTGTTCCCCTGATGGTTTAATATACACGGGACATGTCACCAGGTGAACAGTATAAGTGAGGAGAACGTGTTCCCCTGATGGTTTAAAAAGCACGGGACATGTTACCAGGTGAACAGTGTAAGTGAAGAGAGTGTGTTCCCCTGATTGTTTAATACACACGGGACATGTAACCAAGTGAAAAGTATCTGTGAGGAGAGTGTGTTCCCCTGATTTTTTAATACGCACTGGACATGATGCCAGGTGAACAGTATAAGTGAGGAGAGAGTGTTCCCCTGATTGTTTAACACACACGGGACATGTTACCAGGTGAACAGTATAAGTGAGCAGAATGTGTTCCCCTGATGGTTTAATATACACGGGATATGTTACCAAGTGAACAGTATAAGTGAGGAGAGAGTGTTCCCCTGATGGTTAAATATACACGGGACATGATACCAGGTGAACAGTATAAGTGAGGAGAACGTGTTCCCCTGATGGTTTAATATACACGGGACATGTTACCAGGTTAAAAGTATAAGTGAGGAGAGTGTGTTCCACTGATTGTTTAATACACACGGGACATGTTACCAGGTGAACAGTATATGTGAAGAGAGTGTGTTCCCCTGATGGTTTAATATACACGGGACATGTTACCAGGTGAACAGTATAAGTGAGGAGAGTGTGTTCCCCTGATGGTTTAATATACACAGGACATGTTACCAGGTGAACAGTATAAGTGAGGAGAATGTGTTCCCCTGATGGTTTAATATACACAGGACATGTTACCAGGTGAAAAGTATAAGTCAGGAGAGTGTGTTCACCTGATTGTTTAATACTCACGGGACATGTTAACAGGTGAGCAGTATAAGTGAGGAGAGTGTGTTCCCCTGATGGTTTAATATACACGGGACATGATACCAGGTGAACAGTATAAGTGAGGAGAATGTGTTCCCCTGATGGTTTAATATGCACGGGACATGTTACCAGGTGAACAGTATAAGTGAGGAGAGTGTGTTCCCCTGATGGTTTAATATACGCGGGACATGATACCAGGTGAACAGCATAAGTGAGGAGAGTGTGTTCCCCTGATGGTTTAATATACACGGGATATGTTACCAAGTGAACAGTATAAGTGAGGAGAGAGTGTTCCCCTGATGGTTAAATATACACGGGACATGTTACCTGGTTAAAAGTATAAGTGAGGAGAGTGTGTTCCCCTGATGGTTTAATATACACGGGACATGTTACCAGGTGAACAGTATAAGTGAGGAGAGTGTGTTCCCCTGATGGTTTAATATACACAGGACATGTTACCAGGTGAACAGTATAAGTGAGGAGAATGTGTTCCCCTGATGGTTTAATATACACAGGACATGTTACCAGGTGAAAAGTATAAGTCAGGAGAGTGTGTTCACCTGATTGTTTAATACTCACGGGACATGTTAACAGGTGAGCAGTATAAGTGAGGAGAGTGTGTTCCCCTGATGGTTTAATATACACGGGACATGATACCAGGTGAACAGTATAAGTGAGGAGAATGTGTTCCCCTGATGGTTTAATATGCACGGGACATGTTACCAGGTGAACAGTATAAGTGAGGAGAGTGTGTTCCCCTGATGGTTTAATATACGCGGGACATGATACCAGGTGAACAGCATAAGTGAGGAGAGTGTGTTCCCCTGATGGTTTAATATACACGGGATATGTTACCAAGTGAACAGTATAAGTGAGGAGAGAGTGTTCCCCTGATGGTTAAATATACACGGGACATGATACCAGGTGAACAGTATAAGTGAGGAGAACGTGTTCCCCTGATGGTTTAATATACACGGGACATGTTACCAGGATAAAAGTATAAGTGAGGAGAGTGTGTTCCACTGATGGTTTAATATACACGGGACATGTCACCAAGTGAACAGTATAAGTGAGGAGAGTGTGTTCCCCTGATGGTTTAATATACATGGGACATGTTACCAGGTGAACAGTATAAGTGAGGAGAGTGTGTTCCCCTGATGGTTTAATATACACGGGACATGTCAGCAGGTGAACAGTATAAGTGAGGAGAGTGTATTCCCCTGATGGTTTAATATACACGGGACATGTCAGCAGGTGAACAGTATAAGTGAGGAGAGTGTGTTCCCCTGATGGTTTAATATACATGGGACATGTTACCAGGTGAACAGTATAAGTGAGGAGAGTGTGTTCCCCTGATGGTTTAATATACACGGGACATGTCAGCAGGTGAACAGTACAAGTGAGGAGAGTGTGTTCCCCTGATGGTTCAATATACACAGGACATGATACCAGGTGAACAGCATAAGTGAGGAGAATGTGTTCCCCTGATTGTTTAATATACACGGGACATGATACCAGGTGAACAGTATAAGTGAGGAGAATGTGTTCCCCTGATGGTTTAATATACATGGGCCATGTTACCATGTGAACAGTTTAATTGAGGAGAGTGTGTTCCTCTGATGGTTTAATACGCACGGGACATGTTACCAGGTGAACAGTATAAGTGAGGTGAATGTATTCCCCTGATGGTTTAATATACACAGGACATGTTACCAGGTGAACAGTATAAGTGAGGAGATTGTGTTCCCCAGATGGTTTAATATACACGGGATATGTTACCAAGTGAACAGTATAAGTGAGGAGAGAGTGTTCCCCTGATGGTTAAATATACACGGGACATGATACCTGGTTAAAAGTATAAGTGAGGAGAGTGTGTTCCCCTGATTGTTTAATATACATGGGACATGTTACCAGGTGAACAGTATAAGTGAGGAGAGTGTGTTCCACTGATGGTTTAATATACACGGGACATGTTACCAGGTGAACAGTATAAGTGAGGAGAGTGTGTTCCACTGATGGTTTAATATACACGGGACATGTCACCAAGTGAACAGTATAAGTGAGGAGAGTGTCTTCCCCTGATGGTTTAAAATACATGGGACATGTTACCAGGTGAACAGTATAAGTGAGGAGAGTGTGTTCCACTGATGGTTTAATTTTCACGGGACATGTCACCAGGTGAACAGTATAAGAGAGGAGAGTGTATTCCCCTGATGGTTTAATATACACGGGACATGTCAGCAGGTGAACAGTATAAGTGAGGAGAGTGTGTTCCCCTGATGGTTTAATATACACGGGACATGTCAGCAGGTGAACAGTACAAGTGAGGAGAGTGTGTTCCCCTGATGGTTCAATATACACAGGACATGATACCAGGTGAACAGCACAAGTGAGGAGAATGTGTTCCCCTGATTGTTTAATATACACGGGACATGATACCAGGTGAACAGTATAAGTGAGGAGAATGTGTTCCCCTGATGGTTTAATATACATGGGCCATGTTACCATGTGAACAGTTTAATTGAGGAGAGTGTGTTCCCCTGATGGTTTAATACGCACGGGACATGTTACCAGATGAACAGTATAAGTGAGGAGAGTCTGTTCCCCTGATGGTTTAATATACACGGGACATGTTACCAGGTGAAGAGTATAAGTGAGGAGAGTGTGTTCCCCTGATGGTTTAATACTGACAGAACATTTCCCCAGGTGAACAGTATAAGTGAGGAGAGTGTGTTCCCCTCATGGTTTAATACACACAGGACATGTCGACAGGTGAACAGTATAAGTGAAGAGAGTGAGTTCCCCTGATTGTTTAATACACACGGGACATGTAACCAAGTGAACAGTATAAGTGAGGAGAGTGTGTTCCCCTGATAGTTTAATACACAAGGGACATGTCACCAGGTGAACAGTATAAGTGAGGAGAGTGTGTTCCACTGATGGTTTAATATACACGGGACATGTCACCAGGTGAACAGTATAAGTGAGGAGAGAGTGTTCCCCTGATTGTTGAATACGCACTGGACATGTTACCAGGTGAACAGTATAAGTGAGGAGAGTGTGTTCCCCTGATGGTTTAATATACACAGGACATGATACCATGTGAACAGTATAAGTGAGGAGAGTGTGTTCCCCCGATGGTTTAATACGCACCGGACATGTTACCAGGTGAACAGGATAAGTGAGGAGAGTGTGTTCCCCTCATGGTTTAATACGCACCGGACATGTTACCAGGTGAACAGTATAAGTGAGGTGAATGTATTCCCCTGATGGTTTAATATACACAGGACATGTTACCAGGTGAACAGTATAAGTGAGGAGATTGTGTTCCCCTGATGGTTTAATATACACAGGACATGATACCATGTGAACAGTATAAGTGAGGAGAGTGTGTTCCCCCGATGGTTTAATACGCACCGGACATGTTACCAGGTGAACAGTATAAGTGAGGAGAGTGAGTTCCCCTGCTGGTTTAATACAAACAGGACATGTCACCAGGTGAACAGTATAAGTGAGGAGAGAGTGTTCCCCTCATGGTTTAACACGCACGGGACATGTTACCAGGTGAACAGTATAAGTGAGGAGAGTGTGTTCCACTGATTGTTTAATACACACGGGACATGTTACCAGGTGAACAGTATATGTGAAGAGAGTGTGTTCCCCTGATGGTTTAATATACACGGGACATGTTACCAGGTGAAGAGTATAAGTGAGGAGAGTGTGTTCCCCTGATGGTTTAATACTGACAGAACATTTCCCCAGGTGAACAGTATAAGTGAGGAGAATGTGTTCCCCTGATGGTTTAATATACACAGGACATGTTACCAGGTGAAAAGTATAAGTCAGGAGAGTGTGTTCACCTGATTGTTTAATACTCACGGGACATGTTAACAGGTGAGCAGTATAAGTGAGGAGAGTGTGTTCCCCTGATGGTTTAATATACACGGCACATGATACCAGGTGAACAGTATAAGTGAGGAGAATGTGTTCCCCTGATGGTTTAATATGGACGGGACATGTTACCAGGTGAACAGTATAAGTGAGGAGAGTGTGTTCCCCTGATGGTTTAATATACGCGGGACATGATAACAGGTGAACAGCATAAGTGAGGAGAGTGTGTTCCCCTGATGGTTTAATATACACAGGACATGTTACCAGGTGAACAGTATAAGTGAGGAGAGTGTGTTCCCCTGATGGTTTAATATACACGGGACATGATACCAGGTGAACAGCATAAGTGAGGAGAATGTGTTCCACTGATGGTTTAATATGCACGGGACATGTTACCAGGTGAACAGTATAAGTGAGGAGAGTGTGTTCCCCTGATTGTTTAAAACACACGACATGTTACCAGGTGAACAGTATAAGTGAGGAGAGTGTGTTCCCCTGATGGTTCAATTCTCACGGGACATGTTACCAGGTGAACAGTATAAGTGAGGAGTGTGTGTTCCCTGATTGTTTAAAACACACGACATGTCAACAGGTGAACAGTATAAGTGAGGAGAGTGTGTTCCCCTGATTGTTTAAAACACACGACATGTTACCAGGTGAACAGTATAAGTGAGGAGAGTGTGTTCCCCTGATTGTTTAAAACACACGACATGTTACCAGGTGAACAGTATAAGTGAGGAGAGTGTGTTCCCCTGATGGTTTAATATGCACGGGACATGTTACCAGGTGAACAGTATAAGTGAGGAGAGAGTGTTCCCCTGATTGTTTAAAACACACGACATGTTACCAGGTGAACAGTATAAGTGAGGAGAATGTGTTCCCCTGATGGTTTAATATACATGGGCCATGTTACCATGTGAACAGTTTAATTGAGGAGAGTGTGTTCCCCTGATGGTTTAATACGCACGGGACATGTTACCAGGTGAAGAGTATAAGTGAGGTGAATGTATTCCCCTGATGGTTTAATATACACAGGACATGTTACCAGGTGAACAGTATAAGTGAGGAGATTGTGTTCCCCTGATGGTTTAATATACACGGGATATGTTACCACGTGAACAGTATAAGTGAGGAGAGAGTGTTCCCCTGATGGTTAAATATACACGGGACATGATACCTGGTTAAAAGTATAAGTGAGGAGAGTGTGTTCCCCTGATTGTTTAATATACATGGGACATGTTACCAGGTGAACAGTATAAGTGAGGAGAGTGTGTTCCACTGATGGTTTAATATACACGGGACATGTTACCAGGTGAACAGTATAAGTAAGGAGAGTGTGTTCCACTGATGGTTTAATATACACGGGACATGTCACCAAGTGAACAGTATAGGTGAGGAGAGTGTCTTCCCCTGATGGTTTAAAATACATGGGACATGTTACCAGGTGAACAGTATAAGTGAGGAGAGTGTGTTCCACTGATGGTTTAATTTTCACGGGACATGTCACCAGGTGAACAGTATAAGAGAGGAGAGTGTATTCCCCTGATGGTTTAATATACACGGGACATGTCAGCAGGTGAACAGTATAAGTGAGGAGAGTGTGTTCCCCTGATGGTTTAATATACACGGGACATGTCAGCAGGTGAACAGTACAAGTGAGGAGAGTGTGTTCCCCTGATGGTTCAATATACACAGGACATGATACCAGGTGAACAGCACAAGTGAGGAGAATGTGTTCCCCTGATTGTTTAATATACACGGGACATGATACCAGGTGAACAGTATAAGTGAGGAGAATGTGTTCCCCTGATGGTTTAATATACATGGGCCATGTTACCATGTGAACAGTTTAATTGAGGAGAGTGTGTTCCCCTGATGGTTTAATACGCACGGGACATGTTACCAGATGAACAGTATAAGTGAGGAGAGTCTGTTCCCCTGATGGTTTAATATACACGGGACATGTTACCAGGTGAAGAGTATAAGTGAGGAGAGTGTGTTCCCCTGATGGTTTAATACTGACAGAACATTTCCCCAGGTGAACAGTATAAGTGAGGAGAGTGTGTTCCCCTCATGGTTTAATACACACAGGACATGTCGACAGGTGAACAGTATAAGTGAAGAGAGTGAGTTCCCCTGATTGTTTAATACACACGGGACATGTAACCAAGTGAACAGTATAAGTGAGGAGAGTGTGTTCCCCTGATAGTTTAATACACAAGGGACATGTCACCAGGTGAACAGTATAAGTGAGGAGAGTGTGTTCCACTGATGGTTTAATATACACGGGACATGTCACCAGGTGAACAGTATAAGTGAGGAGAGAGTGTTCCCCTGATTGTTGAATACGCACTGGACATGTTACCAGGTGAACAGTATAAGTGAGGAGAGTGTGTTCCCCTGATGGTTTAATATACACAGGACATGATACCATGTGAACAGTATAAGTGAGGAGAGTGTGTTCCCCCGATGGTTTAATACGCACCGGACATGTTACCAGGTGAACAGGATAAGTGAGGAGAGTGAGTTCCCCTGCTGGTTTAATACAAACAGGACATGTCACCAGGTGAACAGTATAAGTGAGGAGAGAGTGTTCCCCTCATGGTTTAATACGCACCGGACATGTTACCAGGTGAACAGTATAAGTGAGGTGAATGTATTCCCCTGATGGTTTAATATACACAGGACATGTTACCAGGTGAACAGTATAAGTGAGGAGATTGTGTTCCCCTGATGGTTTAATATACACAGGACATGATACCATGTGAACAGTATAAGTGAGGAGAGTGTGTTCCCCTCATGGTTTAATACGCACCGGACATGTTACCAGGTGAACAGTATAAGTGAGGAGAGTGAGTTCCCCTGCTGGTTTAATACAAACAGGACATGTCACCAGGTGAACAGTATAAGTGAGGAGAGAGTGTTCCCCTCATGGTTTAACACGCACGGGACATGTTACCAGGTGAACAGTATAAGTGAGGAGAGTGTGTTCCACTGATTGTTTAATACACACGGGACATGTTACCAGGTGAACAGTATATGTGAAGAGAGTGTGTTCCCCTGATGGTTTAATATACACGGGACATGTTACCAGGTGAAGAGTATAAGTGAGGAGAGTGTGTTCCCCTGATGGTTTAATACTGACAGAACATTTCCCCAGGTGAACAGTATAAGTGAGGAGAATGTGTTCCCCTGATGGTTTAATATACACAGGACATGTTACCAGGTGAAAAGTATAAGTCAGGAGAGTGTGTTCACCTGATTGTTTAATACTCACGGGACATGTTAACAGGTGAGCAGTATAAGTGAGGAGAGTGTGTTCCCCTGATGGTTTAATATACACGGCACATGATACCAGGTGAACAGTATAAGTGAGGAGAATGTGTTCCCCTGATGGTTTAATATGGACGGGACATGTTACCAGGTGAACAGTATAAGTGAGGAGAGTGTGTTCCCCTGATGGTTTAATATACGCGGGACATGATACCAGGTGAACAGCATAAGTGAGGAGAGTGTGTTCCCCTGATGGTTTAATATACACAGGACATGTTACCAGGTGAACAGTATAAGTGAGGAGAGTGTGTTCCCCTGATGGTTTAATATACACGGGACATGATACCAGGTGAACAGCATAAGTGAGGAGAATGTGTTCCACTGATGGTTTAATATGCACGGGACATGTTACCAGGTGAACAGTATAAGTGAGGAGAGTGTGTTCCCCTGATTGTTTAAAACACACGACATGTTACCAGGTGAACAGTATAAGTGAGGAGAGTGTGTTCCCCTGATGGTTCAATTCTCACGGGACATGTTACCAGGTGAACAGTATCAGTGAGGAGTGTGTGTTCCCTGATTGTTTAAAACACACGACATGTCAACAGGTGAACAGTATAAGTGAGGAGAGTGTGTTCCCCTGATTGTTTAATATGCACGGGACATGTTACCAGGTGAACAGTATAAGTGAGGAGAGAGTGTTCCCCTGATTGTTTAAAACACACGACATGTTACCAGGTGAATAGTATAAGTGAGGAGAGTGTGTTCCCTGATTGTTTAAAACACACGACATGTCAACAGGTGAACAGTATAAGTGAGGAGAGTGTGTTCCCCTGATTGTTTAAAACACACGACATGTTACCAGGTGAACAGTATAAGTGAGGAGAGTGTGTTCCCCTGATTGTTTAAAACACACGACATGTTACCAGGTGGACAGTATAAGTGAGGAGAGTGTGTTCCCCTGATGGTTTAATTCTCACGGGACATGTTACCAGGTGAGCAGTATAAGTGAGGAGAGTGTGTTCCCCTCATGGTTTAATACACACAGGACATGTCACCAAGTGAACAGTATAAGTGAGGAGAGTGTGTTCCCCTGATTGTTTAATATGCACGGGACATGTAACCAAGTGACCAGTTTAAGGGAGGAGAGTGTGTTCCCCTGATGGTTTAACACGCACGGGACATGTTACCAGGTGAACAGTATAAATGTGGAGAGTGAGTTCCCCTGATGCTTTAATACACACAGGACATGTTACCAGGTGAACAGTATAAGTGAGGAGAGTGTGTTCCCCTGATAGTTTAATATACATGGGACATGTTACCAGGTGAACAGTATAAGTGAAGAGAGTGTGTTCCCCTGATTGGTTAATACACACGGGACATGCAACCAAGTGAAAAGTATCTGTGAGGAGAGTGTGTTCCCCTGATTTTTTAATACGCACTGGACATGATGCCAGGTGAACAGTATAAGTGAGGAGAGAGTGTTCCCCTGATTGTTTAACACACACGGGACATGTTACCAGGTGAACAGTATAAGTGAGGAGAGTGTGTTCCCCTGATGGTTTAATTCTCACGGGACATGTCACCAGGTGAGCAGAAGAAGAGAGGAGAGTGTGTTCCCCTGATGGTTTAATACTGACAGAACATTTCCCCAGGTGAACAGTATAAGTGAGGAGAGTGTGTTCCCCTGATGGTTTAATATACACGGGACATGTCACCAGGTGAACAGTATAAGTGAGGAGAACGTTTTCCCCTGATGGTTTAAAAAGCACGGGACATGTTACCAGGTGAACAGTGTAAGTGAAGAGAGTGTGTTCCCCTGATTGTTTAATACACACGGGACATGTAACCAAGTGAAAAGTATCTGTGAGGAGAGTGTGTTCCCCTGATTTTTTAATACGCACTGGACATGATGCCAGGTGAACAGTATAAGTGAGGAGAGAGTGTTCCCCTGATGGTTTAATATACACGGGATATGTTACCAAGTGAACAGTATAAGTGAGGAGAGAGTGTTCCCCTGATGGTTAAATATACACGGGACATGATACCAGGTGAACAGTATAAGTGAGCAGAATGTGTTCCCCTGATGGTTTAATATACACGGGATATGTTACCAAGTGAACAGTATAAGTGAGGAGAGAGTGTTCCCCTGATGGTTAAATATACACGGGACATGATACCAGGTGAACAGTATAAGTGAGGAGAACGTGTTCCCCTGATGGTTTAATATACACGGGACATGTTACCAGGTTAAAAGTATAAGTGAGGAGAGTGTGTTCCACTGATGGTTTAATATACACGGGACATGTCACCAAGTGAACAGTATAAGTGAGGAGAGTGTGTTCCCCTGATGGTTTAATATACATGGGACATGTTACCAGGTGAACAGTATAAGTGAGGAGAGTGTGTTCCCCTGATGGTTTAATATACACGGGACATGTCAGCAGGTGAACAGTATAAGTGAGGAGAGTGTATTCCCCTGATGGTTTAATATACACGGGACATGTCAGCAGGTGAACAGTATAAGTGAGGAGAGTGTGTTCCCCTGATGGTTTAATATACACGGGACATGTCAGCAGGTGAACAGTACAAGTGAGGAGAGTGTGTTCCCCTGATGGTTCAATATACACAGGACATGATACCAGGTGAACAGCATAAGTGAGGAGAATGTGTTCCCCTGATTGTTTAATATACACGGGACATGATACCAGGTGAACAGTATAAGTGAGGAGAATGTGTTCCCCTGATGGTTTAATATACATGGGCCATGTTACCATGTGAACAGTTTAATTGAGGAGAGTGTGTTCCCCTGATGGTTTAATACGCACGGGACATGTTACCAGGTGAACAGTATAAGTGAGGTGAATGTATTCCCCTGATGGTTTAATATACACAGGACATGTTACCAGGTGAACAGTATAAGTGAGGAGATTGTGTTCCCCTGATGGTTTAATATACACGGGATATGTTACCAAGTGAACAGTATAAGTGAGGAGAGAGTGTTCCCCTGATGGTTAAATATACACGGGACATGTCACCAAGTGAACAGTATAAGTGAGGAGAGTGTGTTCCCCTGATGGTTTAATATACATGGGACATGTTACCAGGTGAACAGTATAAGTGAGGAGAGTGTGTTCCACTGATGGTTTAATATACACGGGACATGTCACCAGGTGAACAGTATAAGAGAGGAGAGTGTATTCCCCTGATGGTTTAATATACACGGGACATGTCAGCAGGTGAACAGTATAAGTGAGGAGAGTGTGTTCCCCTGATGGTTTAATATACACGGGACATGTCAGCAGGTGAACAGTACAAGTGAGGAGAGTGTGTTCCCCTGATGGTTCAATATACACAGGACATGATACCAGGTGAACAGCACAAGTGAGGAGAATGTGTTCCCCTGATTGTTTAATATACACGGGACATGATACCAGGAGAACAGTATAAGTGAGGAGAATGTGTTCCCCTGATGGTTTAATATACATGGGCCATGTTACCATGTGAACAGTTTAATTGAGGAGAGTGTGTTCCCCTGATGGTTTAATACGCACGGGACATGTTACCAGATGAACAGTATAAGTGAGGAGAGTCTGTTCCCCTGATGGTTTAATATACACGGGACATGTTACCAGGTGAAGAGTATAAGTGAGGAGAGTGTTTTCCCCTGATGGTTTAATACTGACAGAACATTTGCCCAGGTGAACAGTATAAGTGAGGAGAGTGTGTTCCCCTCATGGTTGAATACAGACAGGACATGTCGACAGGTGAACAGTATAAGTGAAGAGAGTGAGTTCCCCTGATTGTTTAATACACACGGGACATGTAACCAAGTGAACAGTATAAGTGAGGAGAGTGTGTTCCCCTGATAGTTTAATACACAAGGGACATGTCACCAGGTGAACAGTATAAGTGAGGAGAGTGTGTTCCACTGATGGTTTAATATACACGGGACATGTCACCAGGTGAACAGTATAAGTGAGGAGAGAGTGTTCCCCTGATTGTTGAATACGCACTGGACATGTTACCAGGTGAACAGTATAAGTGAGGAGAGTGTGTTCCCCTGATAGCTTAATATACATGGGACATGTTACCAGGTGAACAGTATAAGTGAGGAGAGTGTGTTCCCCTCATGGTTTAATACGCACCGGACATGTTACCAGGTGAACAGTATAAGTGAGGTGAATGTATTCCCCTGATGGTTTAATATACACAGGACATGTTACCAGGTGAACAGTATAAGTGAGGAGATTGTGTTCCCCTGATGGTTTAATATACACAGGACATGTTACCATGTGAACAGTATAAGTGAGGAGAGTGTGTTCCCCCGATGGTTTAATACGCACCGGACATGTTACCAGGTGAACAGTATAAGTGAGGAGAGTGAGTTCCCCTGCTGGTTTAATACAAACAGGACATGTCACCAGGTGAACAGTATAAGTGAGGAGAGAGTGTTCCCCTCATGGTTTAACACGCACGGGA